>NC_091067.1:76692417-77358628 GCF_000393655.2 Nicotiana sylvestris
ATGATAAGAAGTCTATCCTATTGGTCTTAAGTGATACAAGAGTGTATAAGGGTGATTAACCAGTATTAGAAGTTAAACGAATCAAGGATGTTGTAACTCGAATTTTCAGGTAATCTAGCGGTGCTTAATACACTCAAGAGGTCATTTATGAAGGTATTTTAATCATATAATATCCGTATCATAAGTCTTGAAGTCAAACGAGTTATGAAACAAAAGTCGACAAAAGTTGTCGCAACTTAGGTTCATAATTTTACTTAAACATTAGGTCAAATGTTTCTAATCTTTTATCATAATTTACAAGGAATTACGGGGTGATCTACCAACCAAATTAAAGATCTATGAGTCTAGTTTCCAACGCATTAAACCGTTCATCGATACGATCTTGGAGTAGAGAGATATTCGCGTTTTCGCGAGACTGCGCCAAGCACCTCTCTATGGGGCCCACTAAGTCGGTTTAAGATATTTGGACCTATATAGGATGCCTCCAACCCGTTTTAAGTCATTTATTTTCACTATTTTCAGACCTTAGAACCCTAGGAACATCCTCTCAAGGTTCTCTCAAGATTCAAGACCCAAAAAAAGGGCAAACAACACAAATCAAGTGTCGGGAATTCCGTGGCGCTAGTAAGTCTCTTGTTCTTCTTGTTGTTGCTCATTTTTGTGTCGTTCCAGCTCGTGTGGGAGGTTGTTTTAAAGGGTTTATGTTCTGTAAATACTCCCTCATGTTCTTAATATCAATCCTAGGTGATTTCAAGCCTTCTAAAGTGATTCTAGTGCCGAAAAACACTAATTGATCGCTAGTTTCGCTTTTTTGTTGTTGTGGCAGCATTGGAGGGATATTTCATGGAAATTTAAGGTCAAATTGGAGTTGTTATTTCTGTATAAAGGTAAGGAACCTCTTACTCTATATGTATTTAAGATTATCCAAGTTGCAGCTAAGCCATTGAAGCTAGAACTTGTGAAATATATATCGAAAGGCTTGGAAGTAATGTTATTGTTTTGTGGACTGTTTTGCGTTGTTGTTGGGCTGCGTATTTTACTACTATCTTGTGGAGTTTTGGAGGAGGAAGGGTGTGGAGAAACACCATATATATGTAGGGTTATGGGCTGATAGTTATTCGTAACATTTCCAGGTTGTTTGACACGACTACGGTGGTCGTCGTATGTATGGAGTGATTAGGCTGTGTGTGGACTATTTTGGGAGGCTCAATATGTTTATTATTGATGTTGTTTGGGCTGTTTGGTGATTGTTTTGAATGGTGTGAGGTCATATATATAGGGGAGGTGCTGTCCGTTTCATCGTAAAATAGGTTGTGGTCGATACATAATAGTTATGACGCTTAAATGATAACGATAGTATCGTTTCTCTTATTGTAGACTAAGGAGTTTTGACAATTGCATAGCTTGAGATTGGGGCAGTATATACAAGGTATGTGAGGCTATCCCTTTCCTTCTTTTGCATGACTCCGATTGTACATAATGTAATGAACGAGCTTCCAAAGATACTCTACTCTTAGAAGCTAGCAGTACTTACATTGTTTTCCCTCTTATGGAACGATTGATGTTAATGTTGCTTCTCTTATTCTTATGTTATCAATGTTATTGGTACTTCCTGATTCTTATAAGGTTCATAGTGAAGAGTTAGTCCTAATAACGTGTACAGAGGATACCGACCTTACGTCACTCCGAAAGGTTTAGAATGTGATTCCATGAGTCGAGCATGCATTATATATATGTATCTATTTTACTCTACCGAGCCACGCTATAGTTGGCCGGGTACGACACCTATTGTGCAACCACTGATCAGTTGGGTTTTACCGAGCTCCACGTGGCCGGGTACGATTCTACCGAGCCTATTATGGCCGGGTACGATATGATGATAATGATGCCCACAGAGGCGAATGCTTTAAAGGTTTATGTATTTATACATATGTATCATGCATTTCATGTAAGTAGCCCTCAGAGGTACTAAGATGTTACAGGTTGTATATTCTCTATCCTTGCTTACATTACTGATCGTATTTATGGTTCCTTGCCTTACATACTCAGTACTTTATTCGTACTGACGTCCTTTTATTTGTGGACGCTGCATGTCGTGCTGCAGGTCCTGATAGACAGGCAGGTGCAGCTCCCCCACCACAGTAGACTGTCCAGTTCAGCGGTGATTGGCGAGATCCCTTCTCCGGACTTGCCTTGGTCTTGGTATGCAATTTTTGTTATAGACATTATGGGTATGTCGGGGCCCTGTTCCGGCTATGTTGCAACACTTATGTTCTTTTAGAGGCTCATAGACAGGTGTCGGCTCATGTATAGTTTGGTATGTCTTGTCGGCTAGTTTTTGTTGTATAGTCTTTCATAGTAGCGTGGTAGCTCATACCTTATATGTAGTTTCTTGATTGTCTGGTCATCCCCTACTATGTATGTTCATGCCGTCATATTTTATTGCTGGTTGTCCATGATCTAGGTCTACCATTTATATTGATCTCTTTAGCCTTAAAAGATAATAATGAAGGTTAGATGAAATGTACGTTGGTGCTCGGCAAGTGTGGTCGGGTGCTAGTCATGGCCCTTCAGTTTGGGTCGTGACAAACTTGGTATCAGAGCAAGTCTGTCCTAGGGGTTGTCTATGAGCCGTGTCTAGTAGAGTCTTGATTATGGATGTGTAGCGCGCCACATTTATAATCAGGAGGCTACATGACATCTAGGGTTGTTACCTTCTTCCTGAATCTAGATCGTGCGTAGAGTTGAGTCGTAAGTGTTCGTCTCTAATATTCACCTTGTTTTTTTCCAGTGATGCCTTCGACTAGGAAGCAAACGATTAGTAGACGGCTTGATACAGCAGCGGGAGAGGGTACCAGTCAGGTGCCCCAAGTCAGAGCAGGACAAAGTGAGGCTCAAAGTGAGATGCCCTCTCATACCTCATCTACTCCATCTCCTCCAGAGGATATTAGAAGGCACCCAGCGCCTCCAGTTCCTCCGTCTGGCACTCCAGACCAGGATATGCAGAGTGCTTTGCAGTTATTGACTAGCTTGGTAGCTGCTCAGGCTCAGAGGCAGAATACAGGTGCTGCTGAGAAACCAGTTAGTACAAGAGTTCGTGATTTTATTAATTTAGACCCTCTAGTGTTTACCGGATCAGACCCCAAGGAGGACCCACAGACTTTTATTGACCAGGTTCATCGTACACTTCGGGTTATGCATGTTAGTGATACAGAGGCAGTAGAGTTGGCTTCTTATCGGCTACGGGATTTAGCGGTTCTCTGGTATGATAGTTGGGAGAGATCCAGGGGTCCGAACCCTCCTCCAGCTGTGTGGAAGGAATTTTCTGAGGCCTTTCTTCGTCACTACTTGCCAGTTGAGATACGACGAGCTAGAGCTGATAAGTTCTTGAACCTTAGACAAGGTAATATGAGTGTGCGAGAGTACAATATGCAGTTTGATTCTTTGGCAAGGTATGCTCCCCATATGGTGGCCGAGATGAGTGATAGGGTGCATATGTTCGTGAATGGGTTGGGACCACATCTGATAAATGAGTGTACGACAGCCTCCTTGGTGGAGGGCATGGATATTTCCCGTATTCAAGCTTATGCCCAGACCCTAGAGGATCGTAAGCGCCAGCAGAGGGCAGTTAGGGAGCAGGATAGAGGCCAGCATAAGAGGGCGAGATTTGCAGGGTATTCTGATGACTTCAGAGGCCGCATCAGGCCACAGTTTTCGAGGAGTTCGGCGCCACCTGTAGCTAGTGCTCCTCCACAGTTTCAGAGGCCTCGATATGATCGATCCTATTCTGGTCCAGGTCAGAGTTCGCGGGCATCTGGCTCGCAACATCACAGGGATACTAGTCAGATGAGACCCCCAACACCACATTGTGATCAGTGCGGCAAGGCCCACTTTGGACTGTGTCGTCGAGGTTCTGATGCATGCTATTCGTGCGGGCAGCCTGGCCATATGATGCGGGATTGTCCTAATAGAGGAGGTGATGGTATGGCTCAGCCGACTGGATCTGTGTCTGGTTCTTCCTCATCAGTTCGACCTCCAGCACGGGGTTTTCAGCAGTCGACAGGTCGTGGTAGGGGTAGAGGTGCAGTGTCGAGTTCGAGTGGTGCTCAAAATCGAACCTATGCTCTAGTAGGTCGACAGGATCTCGAGTCGTCTCCAGATGTTGTTACAGGTATTATATCTGTGTTTTCTTATGATGTATATGCACTGATTGATCCGGGATCTACATTATCATATGTTACACCCTTTGTGGCTAATAAGTTTGGCATTGAACCTGAATTGATAAGTAAACCCCTCGCGGTATCTACTCCGATAGGAGATTCTGTGATTGCTAGAAGGGTATATAGAGGTTGCACTGTGATGATTTGTAGTCGTCAAACCTCGGCAAATTTATTTGAGTTAGAAATGGTTGATTTTGATGTGATAATGGGAATGGACTGGTTGGCCTCATGCTATGCAAATGTTGACTGTCGTACGAAGATGGTTAGGTTCCAATTTCCGGGTGAACCCGTCATTGAATGGAAAGGGAACATTGCTACACCGAAAGGTAGGTTTATTTCCTATCTTAAGGCAAGGAAAATGATCTCAAAAGGTTACATTTATCATCTCGTTCGCGTTAGGGATGCGGAGGCGAAACCGCCTACTTTACAATCAATCCCTGTGGTCAACGAATTCCCAGATGTTTTCCCAGATGAACTCCCAGGCCTTCCTCCTGAAAGGGAGATTGAGTTTAGCATTGATGTGTTGCCTGACACTCAACCGATCTCTATTCCTCCATACAGAATGGCCCCGGCAGAGTTGCGAGAGTTGAAGGTGCAGTTGAAGGACTTGCTAGATAAGGGCTTTATTAGGCCTAGCACTTCACCTTGGGGTGCACCAGTCCTATTCGTGCGGAAGAAAGACGGGTCGTTACGGATGTGTATCGACTATCGACAGTTGAATAAGTCTACTATAAAGAACAAGTATCCACTTCCAAGAATTGATGACCTGTTTGACCAACTCCAGGGTGCCAAGTATTTCTCTAAGATTGATTTACGTTCAGGGTATCATCAGGTGAGGGTTAGGGAGAAGGATATTCCAAAGACGGCCTTCCGGACAAGATATGGGCACTTTGAGTTCTTGGTGATGTCGTTCGGGCTAACAAATGCCCCAGCAGCTTTTATGGATCTCATGAATACTATATTCAGGCCCTATCTTGATGTGTTCGTGATTGTATTCATTGATGACATTCTAGTATATTCTCGTTCGGAGGCGGAACATGCGGGCCACTTGCGGATAGTATTACAGACGCTTCAGGATCGTAAGTTATATGCTAAGCTCTCCAAATGTGAATTCTGGCTGAACTCAGTAGCATTCCTTGGCCATGTGATATCTGATGAGGGTATTAGTGTCGACACTCAGAAGATCGATGCAGTAAAGAATTGGCCGAGACCTACAACACCATCAGAAGTCCGCAGCTTCCTAGGGCTAGCAGGATATTATAGGCGGTTTGTAGAAGGATTTTCCTCTATATCATCACCATTGACTAAGTTAACACAAAAAGCTACCAAATTCCAGTGGTCTGACACTTGTGAACGTAGTTTTCAGGAGTTGAAGAATCGATTGACATCTGCACCAGTGCTCACTCTTCCTGAAGGAACAGAAGGTTATGTGGTATATTGTGATGCCTCAGGTATAGGTTTGGGGTGCGTATTGATGCAGCGTGGGAATGTGATTGCTTATGCATCAAGACAATTGAAGAAGCATGAAAAGAATTATCCAACCCATGATTTGGAATTGGCTGCAGTAATATATGCTTTGAAGATATGGCGACACTACTTATACGGCGTCCATGTTGACATCTACACAGATCACAAGAGTTTACAATACATCTTCAAGCAGAAAGAGTTGAATTTGAGGCAGCGTAGGTGGCTTGAATTATTGAAAGACTACGATGTCGAGATATTGTATCATCCCGGTAAAGCCAATGTTGTGGCAGACGCTCTCAACCGTAAATCAATGGGGAGCTTAGTACATATTGAGGCAGGTAGATGGGGGTTGATTAAAGAGCTTCATCAGCTAGCCAATATGAGAATCAAATTGTTAGACTCTGATGACGGAGGTGTTACTGTACAGAATACATCAGAATCATCTTTGGTAGCAGAGGTAAAAGCACGACAATATGAAGATCCTATCTTAGTACGATTAAGAGAAAGCATTCAACAGTGTAAAAGTATGGCTTTTGGGATCGGAAAAGATGGGGCACTGAGATACCAGAGCCGATTGTGTGTGCCTAATGTGGCAGGGTTGCGAGAGAAGATTATGAATGAGATTCATCAATCCCGATATTCCATCCATCCCGGCTCGACAAAGATGTATCATGATGTCAAGGAGCAGTATTGGTGGGATAATATGAAGAAGTCTATTGCAGAATTTGTAGCCCAGTGTCCCAATTGTCAACAAGTAAAGATAGAACATCAGAAACCCGGTGGATTGCTTCAAAATATAGAGATTCCGACCTGGAAGTGGGAGGTGATTAATATGGACTTCATTATTGGATTACCTCGCTCTTATCATAAGTTTGACTCCATCTGGGTGATAATTGATCGACTTACAAAATGTGCCCATTTTCTGCCAGTAAAGACAACTTACACGGCTGAAGATTATGCGAAGTTGTATATCAAGGAGATTGTTAGGCTTCATGGTGTGCCCATATCTATTATATCAGACCGAGGAGCTCAATTTACGGCTAACTTTTGGAGGTCTTTCCAGAAGGGTTTAGGCACACAGGTAAATCTCAGCACTGCATTTCATCCGCAGACTGACGGACAGGCTGAACGTACCATTCAGACACTGGAAGATATGCTACGAGCATGTGTTCTAGATTTTAAGGGGAATTGGGATGATCATCTTCCACTCATAGAATTCGCCTATAACAATAGCTACCATTCCAGTATTAAAATGGCCCCATATGAGGCACTATACGGGAGGAGATGTAGATCACCAGTTGGATGGTTCGAAGTCGGTGAAACAGAATTATATGGGCCAGATTTGATTCACCAAGCTATTGAGAAGGTGAAAGTGATACAAGAGCGATTGAGGACGGCACAAAGCAGGCAAAAATCTTATTCTGATGTCCGACATCGTGATCTAGAGTTTGAGGTTGGTGATTGGGTTTTCCTGAGGATCTCACCAATGAAGGGTATTATGCGTTTTGGGAAGAAAGGTAAGCTGAGTCCAAGGTATATCGGGCCGTATAAAATTCTTCGACGGATTGGACAGGTTGCTTATGAGTTAGAATTGCCATCCGAATTGGAATTTGTCCACCCGGTATTCCATGTATCTATGTTGAGAAAATGTATTGGAGACCCTTCTCGAGTCATCCCTATCAAAGATGTACAAGTTACAGAGGACCTATCATATGAAGAAGTGCCAGTGGCGATATTAGATCGGCAAGTCCGCAAGCTGAGAACAAAAGATGTAGCTTCCGTCAAAGTATTGTGGAGGAACAAAAATATGGAAGAAATGACATGGGAAGCAGAAGAGGAGATGAAGTCTAAATACCCTTACTTATTCCAGAATAAAGATAACAAGGATGCTGGTGGAAGACAGAATACATTGGAAGGTGAAACGGCTCTATGAGGTAAGCAATAATTTGAGAATACTCCTCCTTAATACAAAATGGTGATATGTAGATAATGTAAATACGCATAATGCTTTGTGTAGCCTTGTGAAGCCATATGTTGGGATTAATTACTTGCAAGTTTTGCTAGTGACCATTTTATAGGGGAAAATTGATCGGAAATTTCCATTGGAATCCACGATGATTTAAACTCCCCATAAACCCTTACATTCGAGGACGAATGTTCCTAAGGGGGGGAGGGTGTTACAACCCATATCCACATGTGTTAGTTCATGCCATATATTAGTTAACATAAATCCAAGAAGGAATTATCTTTGAGATGATAAGAAGTCTATCCTATTGGTCTTAAGTGATACAAGAGTGTATAAGGGTGATTAACCAGTATTAGAAGTTAAACGAATCAAGGATGTTGTAACTCGAATTTTCAGGTAATCTAGCGGTGCTTAATACACTCAAGAGGTCATTTATGAAGGTATTTTAATCATATAATATCCGTATCATAAGTCTTGAAGTCAAACGAGTTATGAAACAAAAGTCGACAAAAGTTGTCGCAACTTAGGTTCATAATTTTACTTAAACATTAGGTCAAATGTTTCTAATCTTTTCTCATAATTTACAAGGAATTATGGGGTGATCTACCAACCAAATTAAAGATCTATGAGTCTAGTTTCCAACGCATTAAACCGTTCATCGATACGATCTCGGAGTAGAGAGATATTCGCATTTTCGCGAGACTGCGCCAAGCACCTCTCTATGGGGCCCACTAAGTCGGTTTAAGATATTTGGACCTATATAGGATGCCTCCAACCCGTTTTAAGTCATTTATTTTCACTATTTTCAGACCTTAGAACCCTAGGAACATCCTCTCAAGGTTCTCTCAAGATTCAAGACCCAAAAAAGGGCAAACAACACAAATCAAGTGTCGGGAATTCCGTGGCGCTAGTAAGTCTCTTGTTCTTCTTGTTGTTGCTCATTTTTGTGTCGTTCCAGCTCGTGTGGGAGGTTGTTTTAAAGGGTTTATGTTCTGTAAATACTCCCTCATGTTCTTAATATCAATCCTAGGTGATTTCAAGCCTTCTAAAGTGATTCTAGTGCCGAAAAACACTAATTGATCGCTAGTTTCGCTTTTTTGTTGTTGTGGCAGCATTGGAGGGATATTTCATGGAAATTTAAGGTCAAATTGGAGTTGTTATTTCTGTATAAAGGTAAGGAACCTCTTACTCTATATGTATTTAAGATTATCCAAGTTGCAGCTAAGCCATTGAAGCTAGAACTTGTGAAATATATATCGAAAGGCTTGGAAGTAATGTTATTGTTTTGTGGACTGTTTTGCGTTGTTGTTGGGCTGCGTATTTTACTACTATCTTGTGGAGTTTTGGAGGAGGAAGGGTGTGGAGAAACACCATATATATGTAGGGTTATGGGCTGATAGTTATTCGTAACATTTCCAGGTTGTTTGACACGACTACGGTGGTCGTCGTATGTATGGAGTGATTAGGCTGTGTGTGGACTATTTTGGGAGGCTCAATATGTTTATTATTGATGTTGTTTGGGCTGTTTGGTGATTGTTTTGAATGGTGTGAGGTCATATATATAGGGGAGGTGCTGTCCGTTTCATCGTAAAATAGGTTGTGGTCGATACATAATAGTTATGACGCTTAAATGATAACGATAGTATCGTTTCTCTTATTGTAGACTAAGGAGTTTTGACAATTGCATAGCTTGAGATTGGGGAAGTATATACAAGGTATGTGAGGCTATCCCTTTCCTTCTTTTGCACGACTCCGATTGTACATAATGTAATGAACGAGCTTCCAAAGATACTCTACTCTTAGAAGCTAGCAGTACTTACATTGTTTTCCCTCTTATGGAACGATTGATGTTAATGTTGCTTCTCTTATTCTTATGTTATCAATGTTATTGGTACTTCCTGATTCTTATAAGGTTCATAGTGAAGAGTTAGTCCTAATAACGTGTACAGAGGATACCGACCTTACGTCACTCCGAAAGGTTTAGAATGTGATTCCATGAGTCGAGCATGCATTATATATATGTATCTATTTTACTCTACCGAGCCACGCTATAGTTGGCCGGGTACGGCACCTATTGTGCAACCACTGATCAGTTGGGTTTTACCGAGCTCCACGTGGCCGGGTACGATTCTACCGAGCCTATTATGGCCGGGTACGATATGATGATAATGATGCCCATAGAGGCGAATGCTTTAAAGGTTTATGTATTTATACATATGTATCATGCATTTCATGTAAGTAGCCCTCAGAGGTACTAAGATGTTACAGGTTGTATATTCTCTATCCTTGCTTACATTACTGATCGTATTTATGGTTCCTTGCCTTACATACTCAGTACTTTATTCGTACTGACGTCCTTTTATTTGTGGACGCTGCATGTCGTGCTGCAGGTCCTGATAGACAGGCAGGTGCAGCTCCCCCACCACAGTAGACTGTCCAGTTCAGCGGTGATTGGCGAGATCCCTTCTCCGGACTTGCCTTGGTCTTGGTATGCAATTTTTGTTATAGACATTATGGGTATGTCGGGGCCCTGTTCCGGCTATGTTGCAACACTTATGTTCTTTTAGAGGCTCATAGACAGGTGTCGGCTCATGTATAGTTTGGTATGCCTTGTCGGCTAGTTTTTGTTGTATAGTCTTTCATAGTAGCGTGGTAGCTCATACCTTATATGTAGTTTCTTGATTGTCTGGTCATCCCCTGCTATGTATGTTCATGCCGTCATATTTTATTGCTGGTTGTCCATGATCTAGGTCTACCATTTATATTGATCTCTTTAGCCTTAAAAGATAATAATGAAGGTTAGATGAAATGTACGTTGGTGCTCGGCAAGTGTGGTCGGGTGCTAGTCATGGCCCTTCAGTTTGGGTCGTGACAAACTTGGTATCAGAGCAAGTCTGTCCTAGGGGTTGTCTATGAGCCGTGTCTAGTAGAGTCTTGATTATGGATGTGTAGCGCGCCACATTTATAATCAGGAAGCCAGAGTGGCAAGTGCGTCCGCCAGTTCATTGTGACACCTCGGGATATACCTGAACTCTATTGATGTAAAGCGCTTGTCGAGGTCCTCCACATGCTGTCGGTAAGGGATAATCTTGACATCCCGAGTTTCCCATTCACCTTGGACTTGCCGGATAATCAGGTCAGAATCTCCCATAATCAGTAAGTCTTCGACATCCTGATCGATTGCCATATGCATGCCCATGATGCAGGCTTCATACTCAGCTGTATTGTTTGTGCAAAAGAAACGCAGTCTAGCTGTGGCGGGATAATGCTGACCGGAGGGCGAGATCAAAATTGCCCCGATCCCTACACCTTTGGCATTCACGGCTCCATCAAAGAACATCTTCCAAACATGAGTGTCCTCCGAGACCACTTTTACGGTGTTTTCTTCTTCATCTGGAAAGTAGGTACTCAATGGCTGGTATTCCTCATCGACCGGATTTTCGGCCAAATGATCTGCTAGCGCCTGGGCTTTCATTGCCGTGCGAGTGACATAGACTATGTCGAATTCAGTAAGCAAGATTTGCCACTTGGCCAGTCTCCCAGTAGGCATCGGTTTCTGAAATATATACTTCAAAGGATCCAGCCTGCTTATGAGGAAAGTAGTGTGGGCTTGGAGATAATGTCTCAGCTTTTGAGCAACCCACGTCAGAGCGCAACATGTCCTTTCCAGCAGAGTGTATTTGGCCTCGTAGCCGGTGAATTTCTTGCTCAAGTAGTAGATTGCTTGCTCCTTCTTTCCGGTTATGTCGTGTTGCCCGAGGACGCAACCGAAAGAGTTCTCCAAGACTGTCAGATATAAGAAAAGTGGTCTCCCTGGCTCTGGAGGGACCAAAACTGGGGGATTCGAAAGGTATTCTTTGACTTTATCAAAGGCTTCTTGACACTCAGTTGTCCATTTGATCGCCGCATCTTTCCTTAACAGCTTGAATATGGGCTCACACGTGCTTGTCAGCTGGGCAATAAATCGACTGATGTAGTTCAACCTGCCCAACAAACTCATCACGTCTTTCTTCGTTCTCGGGGGAGGTAGATCTCTGATAGATTTTATCTTAGTTGGATCTAGTTCGATACCTCTCCTGCTTACGATGAAGCCCAAAAGTTTGCCCGACGGAACTCCGAAAGCACATTTGGCTGGGTTCAGCTTTAAGTCGTACTTCCTTAGTCTCTCGAAGAACTTCCTCAAGTCTTGGATGTGATTATCCTGCGTCCTGGACTTGACTATCACGTCATCCACGTACACCTCTATTTCTTGATGCATCATGTCATGAAAAATGGCAGTCATGGCCCTCATGTAAGTAGCCCCAGCATTCTTCAAACCAAATGGCATGACCCGGTAACAGTAGGTGCCCCAAGGCGTGGTGAAGGCAGTTTTCTCGGCGTCCTCTTCATCCATCAATACCTGATGATACCCAGCGTAACAATCTACGAAAGACTGTATCTCGTGTTTGGCGCAATTATCAACGAGGATGTGGATGTTGGGCAGTGGGAAATTATCTTTGGGACTTGCTCTATTCAAATCTCGGTAATCTACACATACCCGAGTTTTCCCGTCCTTTTTCGGTACTGGAACCACATTTGCCAACCATGTTGTATATTGGACTACCCGAATCACTCCCGTTTTCAGTTGTTTGGTGATCTCCTCTTTAATCTTGTCACTGACCTCAGTTTTGAACTTTCGTTGCTTTTGTTGAACTGGAGGACAATCAGGATGAATCGGCAATTTATGAACCACTAGATCAACACCTAGTCCCGGCATGTCATCATATGACCAAGCAAACACGTCTTTAAATTCAAAAAGAAGTTGAATTATCGCCTCTCGCGTTTTCTTGTCCGTGTGAATGCTTATTTTGGTCTCCCGGATTTCTTCAGGAGTTCCTAAATTAACCGGTTCGGTGTCATTCAGATTTGGCTTAGGTTTATTCTCAAAATGTTCCAACTCTCGGTTTATTTCCCTAAAAGCTTCTTCTTCATCATATTCTGGTTCTGGGTTCATTAATTCACAGTTAAATAGCTCGTTGTGATCTGGGCGTGAAGTCCGCAAGCATGTCATATTTAAAGCCGCATTATTATAACTGAAAGGAAAGATAAAAGGAAAAATAACAAAAATCAGAACAAAAGAAAAAATGGGAAAGCAATGATGATTTTTTTTATTTTCTTTTGAAAGTTGGAAGACAACAATGTTTACAATTTAGGAATTCCAAACAACAATTGAAAGGAAGAAAATGTTCAAGTTGTGTCCCGGAGATAACTTGTGACACAGGAAAGGTGGCGGACAGATCTACCCGGACTTCCGTCTAGTCGGGAATGGCGTGGCCTCCCAGTTTCGAAGTTTGGCGTTCGGCCCCACGTACAGCATCTCAGCAGTGCTTGTGCCTTCACCTGGTTGAACCATGTGAGTCTCGTAGAGCATTTCTCTCATTGCCTCACATATCTCCTCGATTTCCTCAGCCGTGAAGACCTCCTCGTCTTCTTTTTCGGTGTATCTTGGCCTGATGAAGGTTTCATATAAACCCGGCAATGGTCGAGGTAACTTCCAAACCTCATATTTCCTTTTCTTTGCCCACTCTTCATCTTCTGGAGTGGGTTTGAAACCTAGTCCAAATGGTTTCTTGGTGGTCGGCAAGGTGATAGGTTCGGTTATTCCCTGCAGGGTTCGTCCAAGCCCTTTCCCTGGCCTAAATCCGTGCCGGATCATCTCTTTGGCCACCATAACCGAGGCGTTAGACAAGAAGGGCTGGGGGCAGGGTATTCCCTCTTCATGCTGCTCTGTCAGTACAATCTCGAAAGCTTGATAGACCGTATGTTCGCTTCCTTCTCTTGGTTCAAGATATGGGATGGATGGGTCCCGATAAATAGCATGCTCATCTTCTCCATGGACCACGATTTCTCGGTCTTCGTACTCAAACTTCACCATCTGGTGAAGAGTGGAAGGTACAGCTCCTGCCGCATGGATCCAAGGCCTGTCGAGGAGAAAATTGTAGGATGTATCCATGTCGAGCACCTGGAAGGTTATTTCAAACTCGACTGGTCCTATGACCAACAACAGGTCTATTTCCCCCATGGTATCTCTCTTGATGCCGTCGAAAGCCCTTACGCAGACATTGTTGGGTCGGATTCTTCCGGTCCCAATTTCCATTCTTTGTAGCGTGGAGAGCGGGCAAATGTCAACACCTGAGCCCCCATCCAACATTACCCGCTTGACATAGTAGTCCTTGCATTTAACTGTTAGATGCAAGGCTTTGTTGTGTGCCTCTCCTTCTGGGGGTAAATCGTTTTTGCTGAAAGAGATTTGGTTGACGGCGAAGAATCTTTCTGTCATCCGCTCCAGTTGTTCAACCGAGGTTTCAACTGGCACGTATGCTTCATTCAGGGTCTTCAGTAAGATCTTTTGATGCTCGGTCGACCTCATCAACAATGATAGCATGGACACTTTCTCGGGGCAGTTGCGCAGTTGATCTATTACTTCGTAATCCGGCATTTTCATTTGTTGGAAGAACACTTCCGCTTCTTCAACGCTTACAGGCTTCTTTGGTGGGAAGCGCCTTTGTGTGGTGTTGTTAAGCTCTTGGGTGTTTGAATACCTTCCAATGAAAGTATTTTCTAGAAGTTCTCCCATGACCTCTTTACCTTTGTACATTACCAAAGTCTTTTGATAATTCCACGGCACTGTGGACGGGTTGGTCATCGGCTTTTGTGGCACGCATCCGATAACCACTGGCTCATTCAGCCGAAGTGGTTGAATCGTCCCCCGGACCACATAGGCCCCTTTTGGAACGTACATAGGTTTTGCCTTTTTGATCCCGAAGTTCTGCGTCTTCTCAGCTCGACCTCGTGGTATGTAAAGAACTCCATCCTTTACCGGTACCACTTTCTTCTCCACCTTCTTTTCAGGCTCGCTCTTTATAGCCTTGGCCTCCTCCCCCTTTTCTGGTTTCTGGTCTGTCTCAGGCCTTTTCCCCGTGTCGACAATGGCGATTATAGCTTTCAGAGCAGGGTCGAATTCTTTGTCTTCGCAAATCATTCCGATCAGCGGCCCATTATTGTGAGCAGGCAATGGATTGTTAGTCACATTTGGGATCTCCTCGTCCCTTAGCACTATTTTCCCTTGCTCTATCAAATTCTCGACCACTCTTTTCAACGACCAGCAGTCATTTGTATCGTGTCCCTCGGCCCCTTAATGATAGGCGCATTTGACTCCAGCTTTGTAAGAAGGTGACGTCGGGTTTTGCCTCGTTTGAGGGATTGGTTGCAAGAAACCCAACTGGACTAGCTTCGGGAACAAAGTAGAGTATGGTTCACCGATGGGCGTGAAAGTCCGCCTTCTAGGTGGTTCCTGAGGGCGGAAGTTATTCTGCGGAGGTTGTGGGTTATAGTGGTTGCGGTAAGGAGGCTGATTTCTGGGAGGTGGAGCTTGGCCTCGGTTGGCTTGTTGCGGCGGATGGGCATAAGGCTGGGCATTCATGACCATATAGGGTTGATGAGCATATGCCAGATTTGAGTGGGGGTAGTAGTGTTGTGGGGTTCTTTCCGGAAAACGGGGCCTGGGATGACGATATTCCCTTGCTTCTGAGGCTGCCATGGTCGTTTCTTCCTTTTTCTTACCTCTTGCCATTCCCCCGGACCCGCTTTGGACGGCTTGGGAGGTCGCCCTTATGGCTGCTTGACTCAGAATCCTACCTGTTTTCAGACCATTTTCCACCATCTCTCCAATCTTAATTGCTTCTGCAAACGGCTTTCCCATGGCTGACATCATGTTTTGAAAATAGTCAGACTCTTGAGCCTGGAGAAAAGTAGTGACCATTTCTACCTCATCCATGAGAGGCTTCACCCTCGACGCCTGCTCACGCCACTTAATAGCATATTCTCTGAAGGTTTCTGAAGGTTTCTTCTTCAAATTCGACAGAGAATTTTGGTCTGGTGTAATGTCGATGTTATACTGGAATTGTTTCACAAAATCTCTGGCGAGATCATCCCATATATTCCATCGGGATATTTCCTGGTCCATATACCATTCCGAGGCTATCCCTACTAGACTTTCCTCAAAATATGCTATTAGCATTTCTTCTTTTCTGCCGGCTCCCCGCAATTGGTTGCAATATTTCTTAAGATGTGCAATGGGGTCACCGTGCCCATCGTATTTCTCAAACTTTGGGGTCTTGAAACCCACTGGCAGGTGCACGTGAGGGAACATACATAGGTCGGCGTAAGAGACGCTCTTCTGTCCGCTCAAACCTTGCATATTCTTCAAACTTTGTTCAAGGCTTCTCATTCTTTTGGCCATCTCATTTTGTTCTGCAATTCTGGGGTTCTGATCCTGCCCGGGTGCAAGCTCGCACTGAGGCGGTGGAGGATTAGTGTTGGTAGCGAACCTAGTTGGTTCCATTGAGAACGAGGGTGCCTGGAATGTAAAAGAGGATGAGTCAAAGCTTTGCTTGTACGTAGCAGGCTGTGCCGTAATCGGGCAGGGCGGTGCAATAAAGATGTTCATGCTTGCATCGGTGGCTGACATTCGGGGATGAGGCTCAGAAGGCGATCAAGCAGAGAAGGCTGAAGTGGCTGGGTACCCGAATGGGGTAGCGGGATAATTTATGGGGATATTAGAAGTCCCGCTTGACCTGGAGAATAACTCAGGGAATCCGTGGACGACACTTGGCGGTTCTTTCCCGTTATTCCAGTCGTCCAGCATTTCCAACATACGGAGTCGTATGATTCTATTTTCTTCTGCAGTTGCGGATTCAGGTGTGAGGACGGCTGAGATCGAGCTCTCCTCGGAAACAGGGATTGTTTGCAACGGAATTTCTGAAGACATTTCCACACTTCCTTTTGACCTGGTGAAGTAAGTGTGAGTACTGCTTCCGGTCTTAACAATAGGTAGTTGAACACCTCCCTTTGACCTTGTGAAGTATGAGTGCGAGGCCAGACTTTCACCAAACCAACCGTCTTTCCAAAAACCTGAACGAACTCAACGACAAACGAGCGGTTAATTCGAAATAAATAACAGATAGGCAACCTCACGTTGAACATGATGCACTTATACAGTTAAGTGAGTTCTACATGTTTGCGACGAAAGCATGCGTCATTCTGGCATTCTTTTTAGGCTTCCCTTTTCTTATCATTTTTTTTTCTTTTTTTTTGTTTTTATTTTTTGCGGTAAAAATGCGACCGGATCTGATGAGGATTGCCTACGTATCACGACGCCACGTGAATCAGATCATTACGTAGTTCAAAAACACAAATGAGCGTAAAAGAAGCAACCTTTTTATTGTTGAAATGGTCTATTACAAACTACATTTTGCAAAAGAAAGAGCAAACTTTGAAAATAAACCTAGACTCAAAATAGACTAAAAATCACCCTGATGGGAAAAACAGGCAGAAGATGCTAAGATACAGACTTGACTTATGAGTGCATTATGGTTTTGAAAATTGGTGTCCGCGGGGCATCGTTTGGCCTCGCCGCGGTCCTAGGCGTGAGATCCCCCTCAAGTTGCTCTAGCTCATGCATGGTCTGCTTGACATAACTCATCACTGCCGAGAGGACGGTAACGCTGGTCATGTTCTCACATCGTAGACATCGTCTGGTGATGGCATGGGCAATGGCCTTGATCCTATCTCTGGTTTGCTTCTTCTCTATGAGTAGGCGTTTTATCTGATCGCTACATATCTTGAATACTTGAGCATCTTGTATATGCTGATGTTTCAGTTGCCGTACTTCTAACTTCATCTGGGCCAACAAGTCATACCAGTATCTGCTCTCAATTTGGAAATCCTTGGCCTGATTAGCTGCTTTGATCTCAAGTGTAGCCATCTCTATCTTCATTTTATCAACAGTTTTCTCGTGGTCGCCTTCCAATTGATTCAAGTATCGGCGATGCTTATCTGCTCTTGTATCCCACTGTGCCCTGAGCTCTGCTATGACGTTTTTAGATTTCTCTAAATCCTCTTGCCATTCCCTAACTTTGCCTTTTAGCTTTTTTATCAACTGCTCATCTGATCGACGCCTTGGCTGTTTATCCGCATCCATCCTTATCTGTTTGATCTGGGCTCTGAGCATTTTGTTTTCCTGAATTAACCTGTTCCCCTCTCCCTGATCGGTAGCAACTTCCACGTTGTGCTCATATTTCAAGCTTTCCACTTGTTGCTTCAACCTGCTGATTTCGGCGCAATAGCCTCTTTCTTTCGCTAACCAATCCCACTGCTTTCGCGATGATTTGGCGAAATTCAGGATGTGGGGTCTCTTAGTCGGCCTTTCATGCTCAAGTTCCCTTCTATACCATGCAAGGTAACCTGGCGCCGTATCTCCTTTGGCTCGATCCCGCACGCAAGTATCTGATTTCAAATATTGACACTCACTCCAGATTTGGCGAATTTTCGCTTCTGGAAACTGTCCGTTAGGACTTATCTCAACTGCTTGAGTGCTAAGATCTTCCTCATGAGGTACTGTCTGGCATCTTCCGAGCTGTCTCAAAACTCGGCAGGGTGCGTAAGGTTGAATGCTCTTAAGCCCCATCAGTAAGAAATGAGTTTTAGCTGCCGGCATATATATGACCTCATCAACAGGCAACCATCCCAGCGTCCATTGTATTTGGCTGGCAGTAAGAGCTTGAAAGAACGAGGTCCATGCCAGGACTCCTTTGGGCAAACTGATCTCTTTGGTTCTCGTGTAAAATTCTTCTATGCAAGTCTTTTCCGGGGAACCATGGCTCAAAATCTCGGAACGATGGCAGAGGTGCTCGGTCATCCACATTTGTAGGAGCAAGTTACAACCTTCGAAGAAATTTCCCCCAGCTTTACAAGCTGTGAGAGCTCGAAAAATGTCAGATACCACCATAGGCGCGAGAGTACTGTCACTTTGCGTGAGTAAAGTGCTGACGACCCCGGATATCTTCAAATCAATGTTTCCGTCTTTCCTTGGAAATACCAGAAGGCCCAGGAACATCATCATGAAGGCTACCCGTCTGTGTTTGTCCCACTTCTGACGAATACCTTTGCTGCACAGTTTGTTGATTGGATTATTGAATCCCTCTTCATGACCGTACCTATCATATATGAAGCATGGAGTGCAAAAACCGGTAGCCAGATCCGGGTTGTGGACCGTTCTGGGTATCTTCAGTGAATCTAAGAACCGATGCACCGTGACAGCTCTTGGGGCGACCAAGTATTTTTGCTTTAACGGAAGTTCAGCATTTCCGATGTACCCAGCCATTTCCTCCAAAGTCGGGGTGAGTTCAAAATCAGAGAAATGGATAACATTGTGCGCCGGGTCCCAGTAGGTAACCAAAGCTCTTATGATATCTCCCCGAGGCCGGATTTCCAACAAACCCACGAGACCTTTCAGATATTTCTTGACCTCATTTTGTCCTTCAGCACCTAGATCATTCCACTATAGGCGTAACTTGACAGGGATTTTGGTCATTATTAAAAAATGTTCATTTTGCATTGTGCTCATCCTGCACATTTATTAAGGTGTTCTTTAACAAAAATAACTTGACTCAAAATATTTTACAAGGAGGATCAAGTTTTCGAACACGGCCTTTCAGCACTTCGGGGACGAAGATTTTGAGGCTGTGTGGGTCAATTGGATGAAAATCCTAAAAAAAAAATGACCCGAAGGTGGTTATTTATGCAAAGTCAGCCTTCCGGCGTCCCTTTCGGGAACATTCGGCTATTTATGACAAAACAACATCACCTGATTTATTCGTGACAGAATTAAAATTTTGACACATTTTTATTATTATTATTATTACTATTTGTTCGTTTTTTTTAGTAAAAGGTGGGGTTGAACCCGATGGGGGTTGCCTACGTATCTCACATCCGGTGAGAATCAAACCGGCGTAGTTTGGTTCATCGTGAATAGAGAAAATCAATTGAACCCAGAAAGCAAGAATATGTTTTTTTTATTATTTTCTTTTGAGAAAAAAATATATATAAATGTTTGGACTATTAGTCTGAAAAAGAGGTACTACGAAAGAAACAACATTTTTTTTTGAATTATGAATTTTCCATTTTTTTTCCCTTTTTTTCTTTTCTTTTTTTTTGATTTTTTAATAAATCAAACTAGAAGACAAATCTTTTTTTTAGAAAAATTCTGGCGAGGTTTTGACACTACTTGGACATTGGTTTTATTTTGTCCAAAATAAGTAATTATCTCCCTACGCCGCTATTTTTCCCCTTTTTTAGAAACCGGTCAGCATGCGGAACTGAAGCAAATAAATGCGCAAAACAAATAGGATGCAGCAGGATGGTCTTTTCATTTCAGGTTGCCTGTCCTAGACAGACCCAACCCCTGTGTTGAGTCTCCTAAGTCAAATGCAACATGATGCAAATAAGCGTTCCTACTAGGGATCCAGCATGAAGTTTCGTTATACTAGGTTTAAACCTTGGTATTTGTTCTAGACTGTGTACCCGAGCGGACAACTCGAGTCGAGGAGGGGGCTACGTACCGGGGACCCGCGAGATCGTCCGGCTTTGTAACTTGTCCGACCTCTTTCTTATTTCAGGTATTGACACTAACAGAATAGGGAGTCTCGACCAGCGAGCTTCTCCCCGGAGGTAAGAAGAGAAAGGTTTCGGCACAGTTTATATACAGTTCAGATAATATCAAAGCGGTAAAAAACAACATTTAGCACGTTATGCAAAAACATGTAATAAAGATCAGATAATAAAGCCAAATATAACAATTATTCTAAGCTCGAATTCTTGAACCCTGAACCAATGGTTCTGGGTTAAAAATCCCCAGCGGAGTCGCCAGAGCTATCACACCTCCTTTTTGCGCGCCCGGCCCCGAAGGGTTAAATGCGCGAGGGAGTTTTTCCAATTTAAGTGACAATATTCGAAATGGGATTATTTATTTAATTCAGAGTCGCCACTTGGGAAAGGTTTGGTTTTTGGTGTCCCAAGTCACCGGTTTATCTTGAATCCCAAATCGAGGAAATTTTCGACTTTTCCAAATGAAGTCTGCGAACCAGAAATTCTAAGTAAGGAATTCTGTTGACCCGAGGGAAGGTGTTAGGCACCCTCGAATCCCGTGGTTCTAGCACGGTCGCTTAAATTGTTATAATGGCTAAATATCTGATTTAAATACATGTTATAACTTGTGTGTTTTTATTAAGTTTAAACCATTTTTATTATTATCATTTATTTTTATAGAATTGCAACGCCGTGAAAATGCATCTCGAACCACGTCACAATCAATGCACCCGTAGTTGTTAACACATTTCGACTCCATTGAGATTTGGATTCGGGTCACATCAATGTGCACCCGAGTTTAAGAATGTAATTTAATTAAGCCGCGCCTAAAGAGTCTAACACGTTATTATTTTTGGGGAAGGCCATGAAATTCACTAAACGGCCTGTCCTGAATTCTAAATATTTATTATGGTTAGTTATTGAGGGCCCCGCAATTTGGATTTTTATTTGGCGAGGCACGTCTCTATTTTAGAAAGGATATCCTAAAGCGACTACATTTCTAAATGCGTTTGTCTCTAAAAATAGAAGAAGAAAGATACATGTTAATTCAAGTATATGCTTTAACCTAACCCGAATCCTTATCAATTTCTGATTAATTATTTATAAAATGGAGAGACGTCATACCTTGTGAAACATGCTTTAATTGGACAAAGAAGTTACATACGAGATTGGCGAAATACAACACTTAATCCGAACGACATCCTTAAGTCGGATTTAAATTAACTTGCTTAAACAGGATTAATAGAATTCCTTATTAAAGGATATTACCGATGATGTTCAAAACTCGTTCTATAAACTGCCTAAAGAAACCGAAACTGGGTGATTCAAGACTGTATTATATTTGGCTAGATTTAACAGCCATTTGCCCTTACTTATTCAAAGCATGCTAAAAGAGTGAGTTTAATTTTAACAATCGTGTTAAATAGTTGCACATTCCATGGGTTGTCTTTACATCATGTATACTACTAAACGAATCAAATGTCGCAGTTTCAGGTCAACATAAACTTTAATTAGGTACAAACTTACTAATGTATTCTCTATTAGACTAACAAACTAAAATTTACACAGCTTGACAACATTTTTAAAAATTTATAAGTGAAGCAACAGATGATTATAATTCCTTCAGATCTTTCGATTCAACTTTCATTGCGACATCAGTTACATCAGACAGATTCGAAATGTGTACCTGAGGAGACGCTTACAATGAAGAAAGCAGGGGAGTCAGTTGAGCAGCAGTGTAAACGAAACAGCAGCAGTAACAGATAAATAGCAGCAGGACAAATTCCAGTGCAAGATGCAATTATAGACGAGGAAAGAGGCAGCAAAATGACAACAATAAGCAGGGGAGTAGGATCAGAATTCAGACAAACCAATTCTAAGAGAATCAACCAATGCAAACCAACCAATAAACTCAGCTGACACTTGAAAGAAAACAGAACTAACTGAACAGGTTGAACAAACTGAGAATCGAACAAACAGCAGGAAGAAGAAAACAGTTTCTGATTTCTGTATGTTTTTCTCTCTCGTATGTGTGTCTGTATAAGCCCCTCTATTTTTTCTCACTATCTCTTTTCTTTTCAAAATCCAGTGCCAATTTTCAGTTTTGAAATCTACTTGAGTTACCAAGAAGAATTCTTTTCCAGTTTTCTGTTTTTCAGAACTCAGCTCTCAATATTCAATCCCAGTTCCCTCTGTCTATCCCCCCGTGTGTCTTGTCTATCCCCTCCTTTTATAAGCCTAAGATTAGGCTATTCCCCAGCCTGTTCGAACACCTCAGAAACTATTCCTTTTTAGCTGTTTTTTCCACTCAAACTTTTAAAATTAGGAACCCCCATCATATTCCCTGACAGTCCCCTTTTAACATTTATTAAACTAAAATAGGCCATGGGCAGCAAGAATATAATCTGACAGCATGTGCTGTCAAACTATTTTAATCCAAAAGGGCCTTTATGCACATGTTGTGCACAAGTGCACATGCCCTCCAATTCTGACTGCAACTAAACAAAACCAATCACTTTATATTTCTGATTCAAATACATCAATTGTGAGTAGCTATAGTTGATTCTCAATTTGATTCAAACAATGTTCAGCAAGACAAATCAAGCTGTTACCATTCAAACAGCTAAAACTATTTGACGACATGTATCGAATCGACTATACTAATTACAACATATACAATCAAAGCCAAGGATTAGAATCAAACAGTATCAACAAGGGGTCAGATTGCACTTGTCAATACAGAGGTTAACTTGGGGATTGATTACTCAAACAATTTCAATTCAGTCAATTATGCAGTTTACATACACACACATTATCAGTGAATGAGGACGCATTTGATCAAATACAGAGGTCCAGGCAAGGTGTGAAAAAAAAAACAGTTGGTAAAATTCAAAATACAATTTGAACAAGATGTTTGGCCATACGAATAGACTTTTAACAAACACACGAACTGGAATAAAGAAGAGAAAACAAACTTACCTTAAAATCTTTGAAAGAAAAATCAGAAAAATCAACTTGTGTTTGAACAGACCCTTCTCAAGGTTGAACGGACTTTAATCGAAGTGTTTCTCAAGAAACACTTCGATTAAGGTCCATTAGACCCTAATCTCTTGGTTTAAACAGGCACGGAATAGGCACAAGGAACCCTAGGGTTAAAAAAAAATCAGATCTGGGATTCGTGTTTCCCTGGTCAGATTCGGACCAAACCAAGCATGGTTTGGTCACGAGGGAGGTTCGGGGACTGTCTGGTGCGAAGCTGGGGTAGATCGGTGTGGATCGAGTTTTGCTCGAATCTTCAAATGAAGATTCGAGAACCTAAGGGATGATTCGAACTAAACGGCCAACAGATCCATGTTCAGGGGGTGAGGCGGTCCTATGGTGTTAAGGTGAAGGCCACCGGCGTTCATGCCGCCGGGATTAATGGTGAGGAATAAGGGGGCGGCTAGGGTTTCGTGGGGAAAGGGATGAGGACGAAGGCGGGGGTCTTGGATAGGGGGCAGGGTATGGTAGGAAGCTTATATATGGAATGAGTGGGTTGATCTCAGCCGTTGGATGAGGCGAGATGGAAGACCAAGATCTTTCACCTGATGGGGAAACGGTGTCGTTTCTCATGCCAGGGTTTGGGTTGGTTCGGGTAAGACGGGTCGGGTCTGTTCGTGGGTACGGGGTATGAGATCTTGGCCGTTGATCATTCAGAGATAAACGGCCCAGATCAGACCAGATTAAAACGGTGTCGTTTGGATAGTTAGGGGCTGAACTGGACTGGACCGGGTAATTCTGGTTTTGGGTTGGGTTGTTTGGGATTGTTTATTTAAAATCGGACTGGCCCAAGTCCGAAACTCTTTCTTTTTTTTTCTTTTTAATTCCTTAAATTAATTTTGCCAAATAATACCATGTAAAACATTGGACAACAATTATCGCACAATTAACATTTAATTATACTAAACACTTAATGACAAAATACAATGAAGGATGTACACATTTTATTTTTCTTTTAATAAACGGATTACGGTTCACACGACATATAGACATATATTTTTGTTTGAATAAAACAACCATTGGCAAAATCACATATAACTAGCAAAAAATGCCACGTAAAAATCCAGCAAATGTACAGCAAGACCAATTGCTATTATTTTGTTTCTTTTGGAGTGATTGTCGCGTAAAACAAAAATCACGTGCTCACAATTGGTGCCACTTATTTTCAGCTAGGTACATGAGAGTTGAGACTGCTACATTGTTTCAGCCACCAAATGTTAGATTCTTACCATTATGGAAGTGTAAATGTATGACTGCATGTTCCACTGCATATATATATATATATATATATATATATATATTGTTGATAAAGTAAGGTAATTATTTCACTGAACAATGTAGCAACTTCAAACTTGACTATTCATTCTTTTCAATGCTTGTCATTAGTGTATGTATCATGATCTCCTATTGCAGTCCAAAGATTATAGTCTGGATCATCATGTGGAAGAGATCAAGACTACTGATACTAGCAATAAAGCAGGAATGCTCACTGCTAACCAGGTGCCACAGCTATTTTTCCTAGTTGTATTGTATGAAACTGTTGTTAACTTCTTATGCTGCTGCTTTATTGGCGTTTTCACACCATAATAAATCTGAAAATTACATTGGCAGTTGAGTACTAATTATTGAATGGTTTGCATAAAGTAATGAAATCCTGCACTAATTATTATTTCCAGCAAACCCTTCTGCATAGACACAATGTACCTTCCGACCCATAAAATATTGTATATGCGTGTTAATAGGCTGCATTGTGCAGCTATCAGCTGTCTCAAATAAAGCATAAAAAAATTATGAATTTCCCTTAGTATTAACTGCGAAAACCTCACTCAGTGTTGTTGTCTATGGGATTTGAATCCTGGTGGGTGCCGTTCTCTTCCTTATTCTTTTGTTGTGAAAATCATTTCATCCACGCACATGCTTTCATTCCTTAATAACATTCATAGTGCCCCTAAACAGACTGAGTGTGAAGATGGTGGTCCTGTTTGGGAAGATATCAAAGCAATAGAACAAATGGCAAAACATGAAGCAGCTGAGCCAAACAGGTAATATTTTTTAACACTAGAATTTCGTTGGTTGTTTTTTTTGGAATATTATGTGTCACAAGTATTATCTGGAGTCTGGATGCAATTACTCAGCAAACAATGGATGAATATATTAAGCAAACAAGCTGTCTGGTGAGGAGAGCTTGATGCTTTCATGATAAAAGCTTACTAGCTGTTTGCGATACTTTTAGTGGCCAAGTTAGGAGGAGTGCAAGATGAAGCTTTATTGAATATAAGAAACCATTGATAAATTTAAGAGGTTTTTGTAAACATCAGTACCACCATTGTTCTAGCCTAGTATTTGTTTTTTCTTTCTTCTGTAATCAAGCAAAAGTAATCAATATGCCTGTTATTAAAGTTTCCCGTGGACCTGCAGGTTAAAAATTTGAAGGTGAATCTAATTCAGATTGCGAATAATACGACAGGTTTGCTAGTCAAGGAAGCGGCAGTTCCAGAAGAGATTAAACTACGAGAGACTATTTCCTCAAAGGAAGTTGAGACAGAGTGAGCTTGTGCAGTATGCCAATGACAACCATATCGGAGCATCACTTCAAGTCCTGTCTTAACAGAAGGAGACGCAGGGAAAAGTCTAAAGCGCTGAAAACTTGCAAGCACACGGCCAAGAGCGAAGGAGACCTGCCTGTTGCAACAAAAAATTAAAAGCAGGAGCTAGTAAAACTGAAATATCAGCTGCAGCACCATCAGCGCACAGTACTACTGAAATATTGGTGTCAAGTTCATGAACTCAGTTTGAGAATATGATGGAATTAGCTCGCGAAGTTACCGAAAGAGAGGTGTGATTAGAGAGATATTGTAGAGAAGAAATTGGTGTATTTTGATGTATGCCTTCCATACCTGTTTAACATGTATCTTCACTCGATGAAATCTACAATTGTAATTCAGGTGTTCCTAGTTTTAGTTGCATATTTTGCTAAAGTCATGTAATCGTAAAGGGAGACCTGGAATTGTTATTTTGCTAGTTGTAGCTGTAGGTGTTGGATATGGTATTTTGATAACGAATTAACGATACACAACTTGTTTGACAATATTAACTTGTGGCAGCTTAATTGTAAATTTCAGCTCAAGGCTGATGACTTTTCGGCATTTTTCATTTTATGGAAAATTGTTTCTGCATGTTTTTGTTACAAATTTAGCTTCGCAACTTGCAATAGACCTTTATTTTAATGACCAATCATGACATTTAACTCTCATTTGTGACCAAAGGATGAAGTGGGATGTATGAGATTCTACACCCTTAACAAGATGTTTTGGATTCGAGCTCTCGAATTGAGAAATTTTGTTTAATGATCCAATCGATGATTTCGAGTTTTAGCATTTTGCTGCTTGATTTGAGATTTCCCGTGGGTTCATTTGGTATCTTATTGTAGGTATAAATTGTTTTGGTCCTGAAGGGTTCGAGAAGGATTAGAACCCTATCTTGCTATTTGGAAGGTTAAAAGTAAAAAAATAGTGACTTTACCCCTCGGATTTGGTACACGGTTTGAGTCGTGGCTTGAAGCTTCTAACAGTTTGTAGGATGTATTTGGACAATTAGGACCCTAGTTGGAACTTTAAGGGTTCTTGCGTGAAAAACTAGCAAAAATCCTGCACCAGATGTGCATGTCTGAGGTGCCTGCGTCGCGAGCGAGGCTGAACTCTAGCACCTGAAGTCCTGCAATTTCAATACTTTGTATAAATAGCCCCATTTCGTATTTTGGGTTCATTTCATTATCTTCGGAGCTAGAAAACTTGGATTCAGTGGCCCACTTAAAACTTTTTATAAGCGGTGTCATAATTTGAAGAAATGAACAAATAAATAACTTATTGTAGTTGTTAGCGGTTTCATTTTCTATATTTATCCCTAATATTTTTTTATATATATTATGAGTAAAATATTTCAGCAAAGTGGTGTCCCGTGACACAACATAGGATAAGGTGTATACGCCCCTACTTGGATTGAAACAATTTTCAAAGTTATTCTCATCTACGATGATGGTGATGGCTGATTCTCACTCACCTAAACTTGTTCCTGTTTGTCATCCCAGTCCATGTATTCAACGAAATTTCATCCAAACACCTCAGTCAAAACATGTATTTTAAACACCTCTATATATTGACTGAGCTTATGTGTCAGTCTTTTTGCTGAGTCTGAAAATGAGTGGTTACACGCTCTAAAAAGGAGAGTAAATATATTAATTTTAATTTAAAAATATTAAAATTAATAAAAAATAAACCATAAAAAGAAAAAGAGTAAAATTATTTCCCAACTCATGCATCCCGGCCCCTTTAGCCTTATTTGTCCACCCGTTTTTCCCTATCTTATTCCCCCCTTCTTTCCTATAGTAAACCTCCCCCCCCCCCAAACCCCCCAACTCCTCTGCCTTTTGTGGATTAAAAGTACAATATAAAAAGGAGAAGAATTTTCTTTTAGGGAAGCTAAATAAATAGATCTGTTAGCGCGGTTAAATTATTTAAAGATATCAAAAGCTATGAAAATGCGAAGTAATTTTTTCGGTGATTTTTTCTACGACCGTGTTCGTCAGTCCATGGTGGCCATGGGTTTTCCAAAGGAGTCTGGTGAATGGAAAAGTAGGTGGCGGAGTCCGCTTGTGATTATTTTCCAGCGATCTGGTTTTGCTTTGTAGTGGTCGGCAGTGAAATACTTCCAGGGATGTAGTTCTTTGTTTTCTACTCATTGGTTGTTGCCCCATTTTTGTGTCTCCATAAATTCTAAAATTACTATGGTGATATGAATTTTACCTAAAATAGTGAGAGTAAGGAGATGAAGCAAGATAGAATTTTTTTTATCAAAATTGAAGAGTTTTATGTGTATGAAATAGGGTTTAAGGTTGTGCTTAGAAAGGAGGAAAGAGAGCAAAACAGTGAGGCGACTCCGATTTTTTGGTTGTTTCCCGGTGATAAGGATTGGCGACAGCATAGGAGGATGGAGATGGATTTGAAATATTTTTAAAAAGTAATATTTAAATAAATAAAGATGTGTCATCAATTTATCTGATGTGAACATGATATTTTCTCCACGTCAGGCGAGTGACCAACACGTAATGCCGGAGGGGTTTAAAATACATGTTTTGACTGAGTTAAGATGTCTGAATGAAACTTTGTTGAACACAGAAACTGGAATAACAAACACGTATAAGTACACGTGTCTGTCAGGCTATTCTGTCATTAATAAATGAATCAAACTCTATTTAGTGGTTGAAGACCATACCAAGTATGCTCTTTTCAGTTCTCGAGGGGCCTTTCTATAAATTCTCTTTATATTTTAAAATCAGATGAAGATAAAGGCCAGGGGCATAGGATACCACATGTAGAAAACATAACCGTTAGCTACCTTGATTTTGGCATGAATAGGGTAACGAGCAAAGTGAGGAGAGTTCTTCCTCTCTCCTTACTAAGTTTTACAAAGCCTCAATTGTCAAAAATTAGACCAAAAACAAATATAAATAAATTGTAAAAAAATTATATTTTTTTGTGCTTTTGGCTTTCCACACGTCCAAAATGGGTGAATAAAAGGCCATTATTGTCCCTGTACTATTGTAAATAGTACTTGTTTGTCCTCCGTTTCACTTTACGTCCAAAACCCATCCTACCGTTAACAAACTTGATGGAACTGCCCTTAACCCTAACGAATGGCCAATGTGGCACCTGACCCCTCAAATTTTTGTCAATGTCAGCTGCCAAGTCATATGGTCCCACTAAATTAAAACTCGTGAAGGTGTAAACTTCACACAAAAGATGCTCTCCCTTCCCCTTCCCCTTCCCCTTCCCCTTCCCCTTCTCTTTCTCAGTTTCTTTGTGAAATCTATTTCGTAGTTCAAAAGTCTTTGATGCCCTTATTTTAATACTTCTTGCTCTCTTAAATATTGGAGTACTCCAGTTCCTTTACTCCAAAAATTCCATTTTCAATATTTCGTTAGTTATACATTTTGCTCACTTAGAACTCTATTTTTTTCAAGCTGTTCTTGTGAATTCAAGATATTTCTGGGTTAGAATTAAGTAATTCATGATTTACTTCTTCTTTATTTGATCTTGTATTTTTCTAATATTAGCCAAATACGGGGATTGACATTTGAAACATGAATTTTCGACATAACATCGATTTGCTAACCTCCAATGAATAGAAGAAAAAAAGTCAAAATCAAGTGGGAGTGAGTCTTATGAGAACCATCATTCAAAGGTTTGTATACTCCAAATAGCTTACGTCATACAACGCAAACATCAAGTAGAGAAAAGTCTAAGTTACCCAAACTAAATTTGGTTTTTTTGTTGCTTAATCTGATTTTTGGCAAAAATTAAATTAGAGCTGTCACGACCCCAAAACCGACCCGGTCATAATGGCGCCTATTGTGAAACTAGGCCAGCTGACACATTTCTAAAATAATCCACATTTCATTTAGCACATAAGTAAAACTATTTTTTTAATTGAAATCCGATAAAAGATATAAAGTCAAAATCAAAACAAAGCAAAAAATACAAGCCCGACCTCGGGTGTCACTAAGTCATGAGCAATACTACATCTGTTCCGAAAACATAACTAGACCAAAATAGTTTAAAAATATTCAAAAATACACTAGAGGTAGATAAGGAAGGAGAAAGTCGATAATGCGAACGTCAAGCAGCTACCTCGATATCTCCGATGAAATTTGCGTCTGGAATAGTCAACAACTGCTACCGTGGCCTGAGATACCTGGATCTGCACACAAGGTGCAGGGGGTAACGTGAGTACACCAACTCAGTAAGTAACAAGTCCAAACTATGGACTGACCGGTAATGACGAACTAAACCTCAGCAGTTATAGCACAATTAAATGAAATAGTAAAGTAGGCATGCTGGCAGTTTTATTATTCAACTCAATAGTAAAGCAAAGCACATATCCGGAAAATGTGAAGTGTAGAACTCAGTAAATCTCTACATGCAAATGCCAGAAATATATGATACTGCACCCTGTTCTCCCACTCTCAAGTGCTCAACCACTCGGTACTGTATATGACCATCCGGTCCAGGGAAGATCTATCCCGGAATATATATATCACTGACCGTAGTCATCCAGTACCGAGGAAGACCATTCCAGCCCTATGGAGAAGATCCATCTCTAGGTATAAGTACTTCGGACAAGATCCATGTCCAGGAAAAATCCATCCCTCAGTAATATCAACTGCGCTCACTGGGGGTGTATAGACTCCGAAGGGGCTCCTTTCAGCCCAAGCGCTATAACAAGCCAACGAAGGCATAATCAATATCCCCCTGCGGTATGCAGCCCGATCTCATACTGTTACTCAATATCAGGCTCTCGGCCTCACTCAGTCATCACTCTCCAGTCTCACACACACGGGCTCAAAATGCCATGATACTAGTCCGAAACAATGATATGATGTGCCCAATAACAATAACTGAGACTGAGACATGATATAATATGCGTAAACAGGATTGAGTGCAGAATATCAATGAAGCTAATGATATGACAGCAAGAAACGACCTCTCGGGTCTCAATAGTACCGGCGTGAAGCCTTAACATGATATTTAGCATGATTTACAGCTCATTAACTTAATCACATAATCGCAACATAGATATCGGCAAGAAAGAGTCACTAAGCGGTGCCATGGAATGATCCAGGCCGCAATCTCATGGTGCATGCCCATACGCCCGTCACTTGGCATTTGCGTCACCTCAATAGTAATCATAGAACACATAGTTCGGGGTTTCGAACCCTTAGAACCAAGTTTGGAAGCGTTACTTACCTCAAACCAAGCCAAAACTCCAGCCCGCGATGCCCTTGCCTCTCGATTCGGTCTCCAAATGCTCCAAATCTAACCAAAGTCAGTATATTATCATCAATATATGCTAAAGGAATGAAACCCATACGAAAATTATCAATTTAGACCAAAAATCCCGAATTTGGCTCAAACCCGGCCCTTGGGCCCACGTCTCTAAATCTGATAAAAAAATACAAAACTAGAAAACCCATTCGCTCACGAGTCTACCCATATCAAATTCACTAAAATCCGACGTCAAATGGTCATCCAAATCCCAAAAATCCACTCTCCAAATTTTCTTCCATTTTCACCCCAAATTCTCAAATTAAATGATAAAAATCAAGACATAATCATGGAATTTAACCAAATTTGATTGAAGAACACTTACCCCAATCACTCCTCTGAAATTTCCCTCCAAAATTGCCTTCTCCAGAACTCTCTAATGAATTTTGAACTTATGAACCAAAACCCTCGTTTTGAACTTAAACAGTCTGCCCAGATATTTCCTTCATCGCGATCGCGGAAATTGCCTCGCGATCGTGAAGCACAAAATGGACAGCCCCTCATATTAACCTTACGCGATCGCGGAACTACCCATGCGATCGCGAAGCACTGCCTTTCCAACTCACGTGATTGTGACATTTCCCACGCGATCGCATAGAACAATCACTCCCAATTCTCACCAGCTCACTTTCTTCTACGCGAATGCGACCCTGAACATGCGTTCGCGAAGCACAACATCACAGGCATACATGATCGCGTCCTCACCTCTGCGATCACATAGAACAAATTCTACCTCTGCCCCAATTAGGCCTACGCGATCGCGAACTCCCCTTCGTGATCTCGAAGAACAAATCTTCTGCAACAGAAAACCAACAAAATCTGCTAACTCTTCAAATCCAAAAATGTCCTGTTGGGCATCTAAAACACACCGAGGCCCTCGAGACCTCAACCAAACATGCCAAAAATCCCCATAACATCATTCAAACTTAGTCGAGCCTTCTAATCACTCAAAACAACACCCAAACACCAAATCACACTCGGATTCAAACCTTCGAGGAAGACTCAGAGAGTTTAAGTGAATTCGAAAGCGGGGAAGATCCCGAGGGCGGAGATGTTGCCTCCGATGAAGACCAGGCCACTTAGGCCTTTATATTTTTTGCTTTTCTTTTGCATCATTTTTAGGCTGTTTCAACCATTGTAAAATTTTGAATTAAGCCATTTTGGCCTCTATAAAAGACTATTAGGTAAATATAAACAAGGCTTTCTTTTCCTCTTCGGCTTTCAAATTTTTCCTTTGCTTTATTACTTGTATTCACAAAGGTCGAAATTCCTTAGCATAAAAGAGAATTTAATCTCTTAAGGAAACGAGCTCAGGGGCCAAAATTTTAAAGTTGAAATTTTTCTAAGACATAAGATAATTACAAGGAACGTACTTCTCTTTATTCTTGTGAAAAAATAGTTATACATGCATACATATTTTATGACAGGGCTCAAGCAACCTAGGTGAACACGGTTTGTTTGACCGTTTGGACCTTACAATAAATCTTACCTATCGAGACCCTTCTATTGCGAAGTAATTTCCTCGCAAAAAGTTGATATCCAAGGGTAATGCCCTCCAGTATTCGAGGTTGATTGTAAAGGAACCTCAGATACTGTTAGTGCTTTCTTCGACATCGATTTGTGCTTGGACATTGATTCTAAGTTAGCACGATCTGTTGTTGCCTCGTTAAAAACCTTTCCGAAAAACCCAATTGGGACAAAAACGGTTCAAGGGAAAAAATGTGCAACGCGTGCTTTTAGACCTAAAGACTCCATGCGGCTCCTTGTCGACCACCTGCAAGTGTTAGCCCGAAAATAGAAAGAAATAAAATGGGGTCGTACCTTAGAAATAATATCATTTAAGGTGAGTTACGTTCCAATTATTTGGCAATTGTTCTCCATTTATCATTACGAGTTTATAGGATCCTTTCTCTGTGATCTCGAGAATCTGGTATGGCCCTTTCCAGTTCGGACCCAATTTCCCTTCGTTCGGATTCTAGGTGTTTAATGTGACCTTCCTTAGTGCTAAGCCCCTGACACTGAAGTATCGAAGGTTGGCCCTTCGATTGTAATATCTTTCGATCCATTACTTTTGGGCGGCCAATTGATAAAGGGAAGCTCCACGCCTTTCATCCAACAGCTCTGGGCTTGTACTCATGGCCTCATCATTCGATCCTTTTATTGCATATCAGAATCTGATACTCGGCTTCCCGACTTCGATCGATATTAGAGCTTCGGTGTCATAAACCAATGAGAATAGGGTAGCCCCGATACTGGACTTCGAAGTTGTGCGATATGCCCAAAGAACTTCGGGCAGGATCTCTTTCCATTTCCCCTTAGCGTCAGTTAACGTTTCTTAAGGTTTTGGATTATGGTTTTGTTGGCCGATTCAGCTTGTTGGTTCCCACTAGGGTGATAAGGTGTTGACAAGATCCTTTTGATCTTATGGCCTTTGAGAAATTTGGTCACTTTACTGTGAATAAACTATTTTCCGTTTTCACATACAATTTTGAATTGTATCCCGAACCAACGTATGATGTGGTCCTATATGAAGTCGATAACTTCCTTTTCTCTGGCCTTCTCATATGCCTATACTACAACCCACTTAGAAAAATAGTCAACCATAAATAAGATAAATTGAGCCTTACTTGGTGCCGAAGGAAGAGGGCCGACGATGTCCATCCCCCACTTCATGAATGGCCACGACGATAAAATTGAATGCAGTAGCTCCTCGGGTTGATGAATCATCGAATCATGTCTTCAACATTTATCACATTTTTGTACGAACTCATTCGCACCTTTTTCCATGTTGATCCAATAATAGCCAGCTCTAATTACCTTCTGAACCAATGATTTGGCGCCTGAGTAGTTCTTGCAGGTGCCTTCGTGGACTTCCCTTAGAATGTACTCGGTATCTCCCGGTCCCACATATTTCTAGAGGGCCATCGAACATTCTCCTGAGCAAGGTTCCATCCTTGTCAAACTAAATCAGGCTACCTTTGTGCGTAGGGCCCTCGATTCCTTTGGATCTGAGGGAATTTTCCTAGACTTCAAATACTCTACGTATTTATTTCTCCAACCCGAAGTTAAGCTTGTGTAGTTTATTTTGATATGGCCTTCCTCTACTACTGATCTCATGAGCTATACGACTACCTCTGTGTTGAGCTCGTCGTCTTCGACTGATGATCCTAAGTTCGCAAGGACATCGGCCTCACTACTTTGATCTCGAGGCACGTGCTACAAAGTCCACTCTTTGAACCGATGTAATGTTACATGTAACTTGTCTAGGTATCTTTGCATTCGTTCTTCTCTAACTTTGAATGCTCCATTAATTGGTTTACTACAAGGAGGGAGTCACACTTAGCTTCGATCACCTCCACCCCCAAGCCTTTGGCCAGTTCGAGACCTGCAATCATGGCCTCATATTCGGCCTTGTTGTTAGTCAATTTTACAGTCATAATAGATTGTCTAACTATATTTCCTGTGGGTGGCTTCAGAACGATACCAATTCCAGACCCCTTTATGTTTGAGGCGCCATCCGTAAAAAGGGTCCAGATTCCCGAAGACATTCCCGAGTTTACCAACAACTCTCTTTCGACTTCGGGTATTAGGGTCGGCGTAAAGTCGGCCACAAAATCTGCCAAAATCTGGGATTTGATAGCTGTTCGAGGTTGATATTTGATATCGTATCCACTGATTTCCACGACCCATTTGGCTAATCGCCCCGAAAGTTCGGGTTTATCATTATATTTCGTAAAGGGTAGGTTGTCACAACACATATAGGATGGCATTGAAAATATGGTTTTGTTTTCTAGAAGCATTTAGCAAGGCGAGTGCCAATTTTTCTAGGTGAGGATATCTAGTTTCTGCCTTACCTAAGGTCCTACTAAGAAAATAAATAGGAAATTATGTACCTTATTCTTCCCGGACTAGGACTCCACTTACCGTTATTTCTGATACTACTAGATACAAGTATAGTCGTTCATCTACCCTCGATGTGTGAAGCAATGTTAGGCTCGATAAGTATTGCTAAAGTTCTTCTAAGGCCCGTTGGCATTCTGGGGTCCATGTGAAGTTTTTTTCAAGTAACGATAAAAATCGATGGCTTTTATCGGACAATCTTGAGATGAATCGCCCCAGGGCTGCAATGCACCCAGTTAGCCTTTGTATAGATTTACGTTATCCACTACCGTGATATCCTTGATAGATTTGATCTTTTCGGGGTTAATATCGATCCCTCGGTTGGATACCATGAATCCGAGAAATTTACCGGATCTGACCCCGAACTCACATTTTCTGGATTCAGTTTCATGTTGTATTTCTTCAATATACTGAAGGTTTATTGCAAATGCTTTAAATGGTCCTCTACTCGTAGGGACTTAACTAATATATCGTCAATATAAACTTCCATGGTTTTTCATATTTTTTCTTCGAACATTCGGTTTACTAGTCATTGGTAAGTGGCACCGACATTTTTTTAATCCAAACGGCATTACATTATAGTAGTATGTGTCATACTTAGTGATGAAAGAGGTTTTTTCTTGGTCATCCAGGTTCATCCGTATTTGGTTGTACCCAAGTAGGCATCGAGAAAACTAAGAATCTTGTGGCCGACCGTGGCGTCGATCATGCGATCGATGTTAGATAAAGGGAAAGAATCTTTGGGGTATGCCTTATTTAAATTTCTATAATCCACATCTATTCTTAGTTTGTTCCCCTTTTTAGGAACTACCACTACATTTGCTAACAATTCCGGGTATTTGACCTTCCGGATGGACTCTATTTTAAGGAGTTTAGTTACCTCGTCCTTGATGAAGGCATGCTTTATCTCGGACTGGGATCTCCTTTTTTGCTTTAGCGGATGGAACTTTGGGTCCAAACTCAGCTTGTGAGTAGTGATCTCCGGTGGGATCCCTGTCATATCGAGATGGGACCAAGCAAACCAATCCATATTAGCTAGAAGAAATTTAATGAGTTTTTTCTAAGCTTGGGAGTTAATCTCGTGCGCAGGTATACCTTTCGATCGGGCATATGTTCGATGCTCTTCGACCGTTGATTTGTTGGCATCGAAATCATCGGGAGCTATAAAGGATCGGGGAATCCCGTAATCGTCGTCTTGGTCAATCCCTTGCTTGTCTGATTGGGTTGAAGCTTGCATCGATGATTGCTATTAGGCTTCTTATTTCGCCTTCAAACTTGAGTCTTTTGTCGATGAGAGTGTTGATATAAGAATTACTTCATCGACAACAAACATCTCCTTTGCAGCGGGTTGCTCCCTGTAAACTGTCTTTATCCCTTTTGGTGTTGGAAATTTTAATACCTAGTGAAAGGTCGAGGGCACGACCCTCGTTTTGTGAATTAACGGTCTCTCAAACAGGGCGTTGTATCTCATGTCCCCCTCAACTACATAAAACATGGTCTCCTGGGTGGTACCGTCTATGTTTACCGGCAACGTTATTTCTCCCTCAATAGTTTCACAAGCCATGTTGAATCCGTTTAGCACTCGGGCCGCAGGTACGATCTGGTCCTGTAGGCCGAGTTGTTCTACGACTCTCGATCGAATGATGTTGGTCAAGCTACCTGAATCAATTAGCAAACGTTTAACTCGAGTTTTATTCATGAGTACAGAAATTACCAGTGCATCATTATAGCGTTGCATTGTTCCTTCTGTATCCTCGTCATTGAAAGATAGAGTCCGTTCTGGTAGGTAATCTCGAGTCCGTTTTTCTTTTGTGATTGATACTTTGGTGCGTTTTATCATCAGACCTTGAGGAACATAGACCACTTAGATGATCATATGGATGACATGCTGGGGCTCGTCTTGTTTATTTTATTTATTGGAGTACCTGTTTCTGAAATGATTCTTAGCTCAGTCACTCAAATATTCTCGAAGGTGACCGCTGTTGAACAACCAGGCTATTTTTTCCCTCAATTGTCGACAATCCTCCATCATGTGGCAATGTGTGCCATGATATTTGCATATTTGGTTGGCATCCCTTTGTGTTGGATCAGTTTTCAAAGGTCGAGGCCACTTTGTTTCTTTGATGCGCCCGATAGCCGATACGATGGAAGCCGCGTCAACATTAAAGTTATACTCTGACAATCGTGGTGACTTTTTGAGTCCAATAGGTCTTTTGAAGCCGTTCTTGCTCATGAGTCCTTCAAAAGCTTTGACCTCGATCATTTCTCCTTTCATTTCATGCAAAATTTTGCCTAGATCTATTGCTCTACGATCTCCATTATACGGCTGATATCAATCTCTGTTTGACCATGTTTCTCGGTCAATATCCCTCTTGATTTTATCGACGGGTCTGATATAGCATAAACGGACCCTGGAGGAGCCCCAAGTTGATCGTCCTCAACCCTGATCTTTGATTGATACTGATTATGTACATCGACCCAAGTAACAACTGGGAATTCTATCAAATTCTACTTCAATTGCTGTGAAGCTACTGAGTTTCGAATGTTGAGCCCTTGAGTGAAAGCTTGAACAACCCAATCATCAGCGACCAGTGTCAAGTCCATCAATTCCATTTGGAATCAAGACGAATTCTTTGAGCATTTCGTTGTCCTTTTGCCTTACCTTGAAAAAGTCCGACTTTCTGGTTTCGACCTTAATGGCCCCAGCGTGTGCCTTTATGAAAGAATCTGCAAGTATAACAAATGAGTTAATAGAATTAGGTGGTAAATTAATGTACCATATCATAGCTCCCTTTGACAGGGTCTCCCAGTATTTCTTTAGCAAGACTGATTCGATCTCGTCATCCTCTAGATCATTCCTTTTGATAACACATGTATAAGAAGTGACGTGCTCGTTCGGATCGGTCGTTCCATTATACATAGGAATCTCGGGCATGCGGAACTTCTTGGGGGTTGGCTTTGGAGCCTCCCTCGGGGAGATGGTTTTTGTACGAACTTTTTGGAATCCAATCCTTTCAATGTTGGTTATGCCCCAGGGATTTGATCGACCCTGGAGTTATAAGCTTCCACCTTCTTGTCGTTTACCTCGATCTTCTTTTCCCCCGACTCAATTCACTTTGTCAGTTCTTCTAGAATCTTCATGATTGCAGGGTTGGTGTCCGACTCTTTCTCGCTCAATTTTCTTGAAACCGATTCGGCCCTGCGTACAACTTCCTAGTACGGCTCAAGCTCGACCCTACTCGGTGTGTGATTCTTGTTTTGGAGCTGGGTTATTACCATATGTTTAGCCTGCAACATTTCGAAGATCACCAGCAGGATGATCCCGCCATCTTCACCGCCACGTGTGCTTTGAGAGGCTGATCGAGCATCCCTACGGAGGGTGCCTTCGGATCGGCGGCCAAATTTCTGTTGATGGTACATGTGAATTTACGTCGATTGGATCTACATCCGGAACTCCATCGAGGCCAATCGGGGGTACATCGTTCCCTGGTGCTATGTTACCGTATTCGCCATGATGGCCGAAATCATTATCAACGTGTAGAGGTGTTGACTAAGAGTTTGACATTTTTTAGTCCTGTAATCATAGATACTTCAAAGAACAAGTGTAAAATAGTATGTGTCACGAAATTTTATACCAGGTAATCACTATTATCTTTAGCCTCACAGTGGGCGCTAAACTGTTTACCGTAAAATCGGATAACAATTGAATTTATACGCGGTTAAAAGGATACATGATTGATCACACCCAACTATGCCTTATAAAAAGGACAATGCGGTCGTTGCAAATATAACCTGAGTATTCCGCCCAGGGTCGAATCCACAGAGAATTAACCTATCAATCTCAATCTTTAGAACTACTAAACTCTTGAGAACCAACTTCCCCAGACGTTTGAATCACCGTTGATGGTTTCTTTACTAACTAAGATTGCAAGTAAATAACAAGCTGTAAACTAAAATGCTAAGGTTGTAAACAATAATGAGAAAATGCTAAGGTAATGACTTCCCCTATTGATGGAATCCCTTCTGTTTATGCTTCATACAAATTGACCAACACACCTCTATCAATCATGAACGCTCATCTTACCACAAATCTCTCCCGAGTAATCACAGTAATATACTCAATGCACTCTCCCGAGATACACTAGCTAGCTTTAATTAACACAGTTCACTTCAGATTGCACTCAAGGCTTCGTTATCCCTAATCCCGCCTTTAAACCCGCAGTTATAGATCCCTCTTATACTTTGGGAGTAGTGTTGTTCAACAATAACCTAAATATGCACTCTCTCCCGAGTTATGCACACTAAATAGGCACAGCTAATTGAGGATCCTGTCAACTAACTACAACAAGAACATAGTTGAACAAATAAAGATTGAAACTAGCAATTTGTATTCACATAAACAAGAAGTTCATCCCCCAATAGGTTCCATCAAAACCTTAGACAAATGATTTAGCTATTCATAACTATGGGTAAACAAACTAAGATAAGATTCATCATAAACTAGCAATAAAAATCAAAGAAAAGAAGAAAGATGTTTTGGGTGATCTCTCACAATTGTTTTTCTTGCCAAGATACTCTAAAATTCAATACATGCCTCTCTTGGGCGGAGTCTAGTGTTTAAAATAGAGTTTTGGGCTAAAAATCCCGTGTTTTGCACTTTAGTCCCTGAACTTTCTCGCGCCTGCCGTGGTTCTGCCGTGGTCGCGGTGGAACCACGGCCAAACAGCTCCTCTGAATCTTCTTCTGTCCGCGAGCAGTCTTCACCGCGGTTCTACCGCGGTCGCGATGGAACCGCGGCAAAATCATTTCTCTGATTCTTCAGCCTGTTTTTGCGTGGTTCACTTGGGATATTTCACGGATGGCCTCTCTTTCTTCAATTTTTGACTCCAAAAGTACTCCCTAGCCTTCCCTAGTCATATATAACCTGCAAGTCATGAAAAGCACTAATAAGAGCATTTTGTTATCACTTTTATTATCAAAACTATGCAAGAAGGCGGTTATTTAGGGCCTGAATATAGTTAAATTCACCTATTATCAACACCCCACACTTATACCTTTGCTCGTCCTCGAGCAAGCTAAACCACACTTCTAAGCCTAACCGTTTTATGCATTACCCCAAGTATGTCACACCCGCCATTTTGACGGAACCACCTAAGCACTGTGCCGGTCATACCCCAGACGCAGACTCTACTGCCATGACACACTTGCGCTCACTCTAGTTACTCTAACAGAGGTAAAGACTTAATTTTCCTTCCCGAGTCACATTCCCTCACATCAAAAATCTGAGAGATGTTCCACACACATAAAATTCAAACACAAGGAACCGAAGATAGAAAGAATTCACTCACTCTCAGCAAAAAACATTCACATGCCACACAGATACACCATAAGCTTGCCCATAGTGTAGTACTCTACTAATCGAGTTGTTTTAGTCAAAGATCAAGAGGTATTTATTTGGTTGTAATGTAGGCTAAGGGCCGGGTAGGATACATTTAGATTTAGTGACTAACCTCCTTAAGCACTTTTAATACACACTTCCTTTTATCTCAATTTCCCTGCTCAGCCTAATTATTCCTCCACATTTTTGTTTCACAGGTGACCCCTACTTTTCTTTAGGTGCAACTGGCTTCTTGTTTTTTTTTTATTATTTATATGCCAGTGCACTATTCAAATGATTCATTCCTGATTCCCCCCCCCCTTTTTCGCTAACTCCCTACCACCCCACACTTTGACTTTTGTATGTTCCTTAGTGATTCAAGTGCTTCTCGGAGGTATAGGTTCAAACAATCAACTATTCAAACACAAGGATATAGGTCATTATAGGGTTATCAAAGAACAGGCTTCAAGCTCAAAAGGTTAACTATGGCAATATAGACAGGTGGATTCACCATTATATATAGGCTTACATAAAGAAATGCCTCAATCATCTCTAAAATCAAACAGCTTCTATTTCGCTTTGCAAACACACATGGCAAGTTTTAGGTATCGCATGCAAGAACAGAATGCAAGTAAAATCTCACACACTTAGCATGTAACTCGTTCTGAATAAGTTTATCAACACACTCATACGAGCGTTCAAGCAAAGCAAGATGTGCAAAATTAAGGCATAGATTTACAAGTCCACAACTGAGCCTAGACGTCACACTCTCAAGTTCATTTAGTTGTTTGCAGGTGTGTACATTCAGGGTAGCATTCTAGCCTTTACCCATCTTAGTCCTAACTACAAAAGGAAAATCTACCTAACCCGGTTCAAGAAAAACCCTTAGAAAAGAATCGTGGCCAAAAGAAAAACCAAGGGGGACTTACTACACTACCTAAAAAGGAAAAAAAATAAATAAAGAAAAAAAAAACTTCATGGACTACTTCCCTCACGAGTACTTGTCCAAGTGGTCCGTCCTTAGGAAGAGTCTTCTACCCTTTTTTTTATCCAATTTGGACCCTCAAGAGACCCGTCGAAAAGTGTCCATCGTTGGGCCAAGTCAGACTCCTCATATAAGTACAGTCAATTGTATACAACAACATCAATTTCATGCTACAACACACACAATGTCTATGTATAGTACACATATCACTAAAGCAAGTCTCCCACCCCATACTTAAAGTCATGGCATGTCCCCATGTCATATCAAGAAGGTAAAGAGCAGAAGGGTAAGAAGACTTCCCTGAGACTCAATCAGAGTCGAAGACTGTGCTGGGTCCACATGGCAAGCTCTCCCCAAAGCACGGAACCAGGACATGAACCGGCTCTCAGACCTGGCCTGCCTCTGAGACATGGCATCCATACGTGTGTGTAGGCCCTCCACCGAGGTGCAAAGATCGGCGACCTCTTCCTCCATAGAACGCAACATAGGATGGGTGGACTGTGATCTGGATAAGCCAGCCCCAGCATGGGGGCGCCGAGAGGGTCCGACACTGTCATAGGATCTCCTGGATGGTGCCATAAGAACCGAGTCATCATCCTCATCATCGATATCAATAGTGGTGCGTGCACCCCTGCCCACTCTGATGCTCGAAGCTTTGAAGGCTACTTTAGGGGGCAACTCTCCATCAGTAGAATTTGTGGGGACATTCTTCCGCAGGCACAATGTAGTCACCAGGGAGGGAAAGTAGAATCCTTTTGACCTCAGCGGGGACCGTATGATCATTTCGTCACCAATAAGCCTTGCCGCATCAAAATCCTTCTTTGTGACGAAGCACCACGTCAAAAGGGCTCTTTGGAAGTTCACATCAGTCATATTGCCTGAGGGCAAGAACCGGTTGCAAATGACAGTGAGCCAACACTTAGCCAAATGGGTGAACGAATTGGAGTTCAAGGTGATGTGGTCACGTATCCAGATTGGTTGCCCCCTGCGCAGAGTACATCAGTCATAGTATCCCAAGTGACACCTGGGGCGTCCTGGTAATAGTCGACGTCACTAGTAAACCGGGGCAGCCGCAATACCTGCCGAATAGTTTCCACTGAGGCATCTACCCATGTGCCTCGCACAGTCACCTCCCGTAGCATATGAGCTGGGCAGTTCGCATAGAACTCCCGTACAAGCATCCTGTTCACCATTTCAGGTTCATCAAATAAGAACTCCATTTCCCTCCGCCGGATTTCCTCATACATCTCATCCTTTTCTGCACAGAGGGCTTCCCTGTCAATCAGTATTTCAGGGATGAAGCTCTTTGAGGCCTTGTCATGAAAGTCGTCCTCTGCCACTTCAGATTCGAACCTAGAAGCATCATAAGTAGGCTGTTGGGACGTGCCTGCCGATCTCTTTTGCTTCTTACGAGCCATATAACCTGCAAAGAATACAGAAGAACCATCAAATATATCCTACATGTGTCAGCCAGATGGTTACTCAGACTTCACCACCTGATGGCACCAAATAATATCTCTCATTTATTCCATTTAGACACTATGCCAAACCCTCAACTCGTGATGTGTTCAAAGTTACAATCTCCACAATGGCCCCACAAGCATACAACACCCTACACTTACTCCCTCAAGTGAGTCACATTAAAAATGACACCACCATTCACCAAATACAATACCACCATAACCTAGGGTAGGCCCAAAATGCCTCAAAATAGCACCACAAGCCCCAAATTCCTGGCCAAAAAGGTCCCACCACCAAGCTACACCGCAGAAATTACTTCTAGGCCTCCAAAACATCTAAACAACCTCCATAATCGAAGTAGAAGAAAGACCCAACCATTTTAGCACCAAATAAATCCACAAGAAGCAAATACAACAATAAAAACAAAGAGAAGAAGCAAAAATTGAAAGGAAATCTACAATATTCCTACCTAGGGTTTAACTAAATAAGTTTAGATCAAATTTACACTAAGTTAGAAGATGAAATAGAGAGAGAGAGAGAGAGAGAGAGAGAGAGAAACTTACTTGTTTGGTTGAGGGAAAGTGGGTGGTGAAGGTGGAAAGTAGGGGAGGATGATAATGAAGTTTTGTGAAGATGAGAGGAGAAGAGAGAAGATAGAGAGAGGTTAGAGAGAAATTAGAGAGAAAGGAGTGGGGGGGGTGGGGTTTGTTTTTTGTTTGTGGTTCTGGGCGGGTGGGAGAGGGTTTAGTGGTAGGTGGGAGGGTATTTTGTTTAAAGGGGAAAAGAAAAAAATTAAAACAAAACAGAAAAAAAAACTTACCTGGACTCCGTTTGCGTCTGCCGCGGTTCTGCCGCAGTTGCGGTAGGCCAAGTTCAGATGAACCGCGGTCGCGGTGCAACCGTGATGGCCTGGATTTAGAGAAGGGTCAGGACCGCAGTCGCGGTAGAACCGCGGCCTGAGCCCATCTCTGATTCTGACGCCCCTTTTTTTTTTTAATTTTAAGAAGAGTTACACTTACAACAATTTCATGGGTTGCCTCCCATGCAGCGCCTGATTTAACGTCGCGGCACGATCCAGATGAGTGCAGTTAAGTCTCGCTCGACCTCCGTGGTTCAGTCAACTGTAGTTTAGACCCTTCCTTGGGCTCGCTCATACCCATATACAACTTCAATCTTTGACCATTGACTCTAAATGTACGAGAGTCATTTTCAGTGGCAACGTCAACCGCTCCTGACTGGAAAACTTCAACTACTCGAAATGGTCCAGACCATCGTGACTTCAGCTTACCCGGGAACAACCTCAGTCTTGAGTTGTATAGCAATACCATGTCCCCAGGTTTGAAATTTCGCTCAACAATGTTCTGATCGTGTAGCCTCTTCATTCTCTCTTTGTACAGCCTTGTGCTCTCAAAATCAAGATACCTGAACTCCTTGAGCTCATGCAATTCTATGACTCTTGACGTGCCCGTAGCTTCCATGTCTAAGTTTAGTTGTTTCAGTGCCCACCACGCTTTATGCTCGAGTTCTACAGGTAGGTGACAGGCCTTCCCAAACACTAACTTGTATGGTGACATACTAATTAGTGTCTTGAAAGCCGTTCTATAGGCCCAGAGTGCATCATCTAGCTTCCTTGCCCAATCAGTTCTTGTGGCGTTCACAGTTTCGTTAACACACTCTTGATTTCCCTGTTGGATACCTCAACCTGTCCACTAGTCTGCGGGTGGTATGGAGTAGCCACCTTGTGGCGCACATCGTATTTTATAAGCAACTTTTCGAAGGCTCTATTGCAGAAGTGAGTGCCTCCGTCGCTGATAATCGCACGTGGTGTCCCAAAGCGGGTGAATATGTTCTTCTTTAGAAACCCCACCACCACTTTCGCATCATTGGTGGGCAACGCTACAGCTTCCACCCACTTGGACACATAGTCTACAGCAACAAGGATGTACTTATTGCCATAGGAGCTGACGAAGGGACCCATGAAATCAATCCCCCAGACGTCGAACACTTCTATCTCCTGAATTGGGTTCATGGGCATCTCGTGGCGCCGAAAAATGTTCCCGGTGCGTTGACATTCATTACAACCCTTCACCCATGAGTGAGCATCTTTAAACACAGTCGGCCAGAAAAATCCGGCTTCTAGCACCTTTGCTGCTGTCCTGATCCCTCCAAAGTGTCCACCATAAGTCGATGCATGACAAGCCTGCAAAATAGAAGATTGTTCTATCTCGGAGACGCATCTCTAGATCATGTTATCCAGGTATATTCAAAAGAGATAGGGCTCATCCCAATAGTACAAGCGTCTTTCACGAAAAAATCGTTTCCTCTGGACCGATGAAAGGTCGTGAGGAACTATACTACTGGCTAGGTAATTGGCCAAGTCTGCATACCATGGCGCTTCCTGATGAGTAGTGGCGAGTAGTTGCTCGTCCGAAAAAGTTTCTAGAATTTCCTCAACTTCAATTGCATTTTCAGCTCCCTCAAGTCGTGATAGGTGATCAATGACTTGATTCTCAGTGCCCTTGCGGTCACGTATTTCAAGATCAAACTCTTGCAGCAGCATCACTCAACGAATCAGGCGTGGCTTAGAGTCTTTCTTTTCTATTAAGTACCTGAGAGCGGCATGGTCAGTGTAGACGATTACCTTTGATCCTATCAGGTAGGATCAAAACTTGTCGAATGCGAACACCACAGCTAGCATCTTCTTTTCAGTCACCGTATAGTTCAACTGGGCTCCACTCAGCGTTCTGCTGGCATAGTAGATTGGGTGCATCAATTTTTCCTTCCGCTGGCCCAGCACTTCCCCCACTACGTAGTCACTAGCGCACACATTAGTTCGAATGGTTGCTCCCAGTTGGGGGCAACAATGATGGGTGTTGTGACCAGCCTCTGCTTCAACTCCTCAAACGCTACCCTGCAATCATCAAAAAATACAAACGGGTGATCTTTCTCTAATAACTTACAGAGAGGTTTGGTGATTTTGGAGAAGTCTTTTATGAACCGCCGGTAGAAACCGGCATGTCCAAGAAAACTTCTGATTTCTTTGACCGAAGTTGGTGGAGGCAGCTTTGCTATTACATCAACCTTTGCTCGATCTACTTCTATTCCCTTGCTTGACACCTGGTGCCCCAAGACTATGCCTTCTTGTACCATGAAATGACACTTCTCCCAGGTCAGCACCAAATTAGTCTCGATGCACTGTTTCAGCACACACATCAGATTCACCAGGCACTCATCAAATGAACTTCCCACCACTGAGAAGTCATCCATGAACACCTCCATTATATCCTCAACCATGTCAGTGAATATGGCCATCATGCACCGTTGGAATGTGGCGGGTGCATTGCATAGGCCAAAGGGCATCCTCCTAAAGGCATAAATGCCATAAGGGCATGTGAAGGAGGTCTTCTCTCGGTCCTCAGGTGCAATGGAAATCTGATTGTACCCTGAGTACCCATCCAGAAAACAAAAGTGTGACCTCCCTGCCAATCTATCCAGCATCTGATTGATGAAGGGAAGTGGGAAGTGGTCTTTCCGGGTGGCTAGATTCAACTTTCGATAATCCATACAAATTCTCCAGCCTGTGACGGTTCTCGTTGAGATTAGTTCATTGTTGTCATTCTTCACAACCGTCATGCCACTCTTCTTAGGCACACATTGAACTGGGCTAACCTAGCTGCTGTCAGAGATTGGGAAAATAATTCCCGCATCTAACCACTTTATCACCTCCTTCTTCACCACTTCCTTCATATTTGGGTTCAGCCTCCTCTGATGTTCCCTGGAAGGTTTGTGCCCCTCTTCCAGCAGAATCTTATGCATGCAGTAAGCGGGGCTGATCCCCTTGATGTCTGCCATGGTCCACCTAATGGCAGTTTTGTACTCCTTCAATACCTGTAGAAGCTGTTGGACCTGCACATCTAACAAACCAGATGAGATAATAACAGGTAGAGTGGAGTCAGGTCCCAGAAATTCATACCTGAGGTGGCCTGGCAATGGCTTTAGTTCCAGCTTCGGTGGTTCTTCAATGGATGGCTTAGCTGGAGGAGTCTCCCTCTTTTCTAAGTGTAGGGGCTCAAACTTTAGATTTCTTTCCCAAGACCCTCTACCTTCCAGTGCCAACACCCATTCCGCCAAGTTCTCACTATTCACTTCCTCCAAATTCGTCAAACATGCAGCTAGGGGATCCTCAACCGTCAACACTTCATCATCAGACTGTACGATTACATCCACGACATCAATAAGAGAGCAATTGGCGAACTCACTTGGTCGCCTCATAGATTTCTGCACATTGAATACAATCTCTTCGTCATTGAGCCTCATCTTAAGTTCCCCGGTTTCACAATCAATAAGAGCTCTCCCTGTGGCCAAGAATGGTCTTCCTAAGATTATAGGAATTTCTTCATTCACTTTGCAATCCAATATCACAAAATCTGCAGGGAACACGAATTTCCCCACCTGAATAAGTACATCATCAAGGATCCCAAATGGACGCTTCACAGTACTATCAGCCAGCTGCAACAACATAGAGGTGGGTCTAGCTCTCACAATGCCCAACCTTTTGTAAATGACCAGGGGCATAAGATTAATGTTGGCCCCTAAATCACAAAGTGCTTTCGCAAAAGCAAAGTTTTTAATAGTGCATGGAATAGTAAAACTCCCTGGATCAGAGAGCTTTTCAGCAACAGGTCTAGTTACCACTGCATTGCACGTCTGAGTAAGTGTCACTGTGGTCAAGTCTTGGAATTCAAATTTCCGGGACATTAAATCTTTCATCATTTTTGCGTATCCAGGCATCTCCTTTAAAGCTTCAATCAACGAAATATTAACCTGAATTTGCTTGAGCATCTCAAAGAACTTTTTGTACTGCTCATCCTTTTGAAGCTTGGCCAACCTCTGTGGAAATGGAGCAGGAGGTCTTTTCTTCCCAATCTCTTGGGACTTTTCTTTCTCAGCTACTATCTCTACTACCGGCCCTTCAACTGCTTCAGCAACTTTCTCGGTCTCCTGCTGAGTATTCTTTTCTTCCTGAGCAGGCTGGATTGTCACATCTGTCAGCCTTGTGGAATCATCTAGCTCAATGGGTACCTGAATGAGTGTCTCAGCCTATATATTGTTAGGAGCTCTCTCCTGCTCTACATCAAGATCCCTACCATTATGAAGACTCACCGCCATCAGCTGCTTCGGGCCCTGATCTTTAGGATTGATTTGGGTATCTGCAAGTAATGTCCCCTGAGGACGATTGTTCAGAGACATTGAAATTTGGCCCAATTGCACTTCAATATTTTTGATTGCTGTGTCATGTGCATCTACTCTTTCATTTATTTTTGCATTGGACCCAATCACCTATTGCATCATTGCTTCAAGTTTTCTGAACCCATCTTCTTGCCTTCCACCATGCTGTTGCTGAGGAGGGAGATACTCTTGTTGTTGACTGTTGTACCCCTGTGACCTTGGATAATGTGCCATATTGTTGGGGGGTCTCATACCTCCCATGTTTCCAGCGTTGTACTGTGGCTGAGGTGGTCTGTATGGCTGCTGAGTTTGCTGACCCCAGTTCTGATTGCCCTGTCTCTGGCATCCATAGTTTGACACATAGTTCATGTCCTCAGGGTGTTGGTGATGATGATCATGTTCAGCATTCCACGGATTACCAATTGGCTAACTAATGCAAGATGTGCACAAGCCCCCATTGGTGGTATCTACAATGTGCACTTGCTGTTTCTGCCCTGATTCCTCCACCTTTTTGGTGAGTATGCTCATCTGTGTCAAAAGGGTCGCCACATTTTCAGCCATGGAACTTGATGGGTCAAAAGGCACTGAGTGTACCACTGGAGTGATAGGTGCATTCCTCGTCGTCCACCCCGAATTTTGAGCCATTTTGTAAAGCAGACTCTGACCTTCTCTCCAAGTTTTGCTCAAAAATACCCCACCAGCTGAGGCATCTACAATGTTCTTCATGCTATCTGACAGTCCCATGTAAAACCATTGTCCCAACATCTAATCTGGAATACCATGGTGTGGACATATAACCAACATTCCTTTAAACCGGCTCCATGTCTCATGCAGTGTCTCCATTAGTTTCTGTTTAAAGCTCATGATCTCATCAATTTGTTGAGCTGTTTTGTTGGGCGGGTGGAACTTGATGTGAAATTGCTTGACTAACTCATCCCAAGTTTCTATAGAGTTTATGGGGAGTGAGTTTAGCCAGACCTGAGCAGCTCCTGTCACCGAGAATGGAAATAATAACAGTCTAATTGCTTCTGGAGTTACGTTGGGTTGCCTTTGAGTTTTGCAAATCGATAGGAAGTTCTTCAAGTGCTGTTGAGGATCTTCGGCTAGTGTCCCAGAGAATAATCCCTTGTTTTGCAGCAAATGCAGCATGTTGTTCGTGATCTGGAACGATTCAGCTTGTATCGTGGGCACAACAATGGCAGTGGCCAGATTGTCAGCTGTGGGTTGTGCCCAGTCATATAGTGCAGCCTCAGGCACAGGAAGTGACCTATCTCTGACATTTCCATTGACGTTGTCTACGTCACCCATGTCAATTTCGAGGTTGTGTGTTTGATAAGGTTGTTGAAGTCTTTTTTTAGCATGGATCAATATCCGGAATGGTTTCTCTGGGTCTGAGAGTCCTTCAAGTACTTCTCTAGTCCTCGTAGAGTTTCTAGGCATACACCTGTGCAACCACGTCAACAACCGTCAAAAATTTTCAATCAAATCTTGGTATAGAGAAGACTGACTATACTAAGAATTTGTTGTATTTCTATCAATGGTAATTGATAATTCCGTTAATTCCCCGGCAATGGCGCCAAAATTTGATCACGCCCAACTATGCCTTATAAAAAGGACAATGCGGTCGTTGCAAATATAACCTGAGTATTCCGCCCAGGGTCGAATCCACAGAGAATTAACCTATCAATCTCAATCTTTAGAACTACTAAACTCTTGAGAACCAACTTCCCCAGACGATTGAATCACCGTTGATGGTTTCTTTGCTAACTAAGATTGCAAGTAAATAAGAATATGTAAACTAAAATGCTAAGATTGTAAACAATAATGAGAAAATGCTAAGGTAATGACTTCCCCTATTGATGGAATCCCTTCTGTTTATGCTTCATACAAATTGACCAACACACCTCTATCAATCATGAACGCTCATCTTACCACAAATCTCTCCCGAGTAATCACAGTAATATACTCAATGCACTCTCCCGAGATACACTAGATAGCTTTAATTAACACAGTTCACTTCAGATTGCACTCAAGACTTCGTTATCCCTAATCCCGCCTTTAAACCCGCAGTGATAGATCCCTCTTATACTTTGGGAGTAGTGTTGTTCAACAATAACCTAAATATGCACTCTCTCCCGAGTTATGCACACTAAATAGGCACAACTAATTGAGGATCCTGTCAATTAACTACAACAAGAACATAGTTGAACAAATAAAGATTGAAACTAGCAATTTGTATTCACATAAACAAGAAGTTCATCTCCCGATAGGTTCCATCAAAACCTTAGACAAAGGATTTAGCTACTCATAACTATGGGTAAACAAACTAAGATAAGATTCATCGTAAACTAGCAATAAAAATCAAAGAAAAGAAGAAAAATGTTTTGGGTGATCTCTCACAATTGTTTTTCTTGCCAAGATACTCTAAAATTCAATACATGCCTCTCTTGGGCGGAGTCTAGTGTTTAAAATAGGGTTTTGGGCTAAAAATCCCGTGTTTTGCACTTTAGTCCCTGAACTTTCTCGCGCCTGCCGCGGTTCTGCCGTGGTCGCGGTAGAACCGCGGCCAAACAGCTCCTCTGAATCTCCTTCTGTCCGCGAGCAGTCTTCACCGCGGTTCTGCCGCGATCGCGGTGGAACCGCGGCAGAATCATTTCTCTGATTCTTCAGCCTGTTTTTGCGTGGTTCACTTGGGATATTTCACGGATGACCTCTCTTTCTTCAATTTTTGACTCCAAAAGTACTCCCTAGCCTTCCCTAGTCATATATAACCTGCAAGTCATGAAAAGCACTAATAAGAGCATTTTGTTATCACTTTTATTATCAAAACTATGCAAGAAGGCGGTTATTTAGGGCCTGAATATAGTTAAATTCACCTATTATCAATGATATAACTTGGTACAAATTAGGAAGAATGGATTAGTATTGAAATTGACGATAAAAAAATAAATACAAACAACACAAATTGAATAGTCTTGGCCCTCGAGTTCAGTCACCATTGAATCAAAATATGTTTCAATTGACTTATGAATAGAGTAACAAGATAATGAAAGCTAGAAAAAGATAGTATATTGCTTTGTATTGCGTGAATATGATATTTTTAACATATGATCAGACCCTCTTTACATAGCAGGGAGTCCTACTCTTTATACAGTTCAATATGAGGTAACAAATCTCATGATTAGCTAATTAATCAGCCTCTTCTTGATACGTGCCGGGATTTCCGCCATGATCCTCGCCCAATTGCGGATATTTCGGCTTTCCGTTATTTGGCTCGGTAAGTTTCCCTCGATTGTGCTCGGTATCGATCCTGGCCGATCTCGATCTTGATCGGTCTCTAGGTCATGAGCTCCACGATCTACCATTGCACCATGGTTCGGTATAACACGAGGTCGAACCTTGACCTATCATGTTCCAATCCCGATTAGTCACACAAAAAGCAAGCCCGGTTTTGACCGTATACAAAAAGTTTTAGTAAATTAATATCAAACATTTGGCCTTAATTTTCTTTGTTCCCATAAGTAAAACTGCATTTTGGTACACAGATATCCCTAACAGCTCTATATTTCGCACTGCCGTCTCACTTTCATTAAGGGTCTGATTATTTCAGGAATACATAACATTAAATTGATAATAGGTGAGAATAAAAATCCAATTTACTGTGGCACCATATAAAATTATGAGAATCATTTCGTCAAAAGTTTTATTTAACTTGTTAAAGAAGGAATTGGTTTCTCTTTTTAGAAGGTATTTAATAGTTTGAACATATGTGATCTATCCATTGCAAATCTAAAATTTTGTTGTCTTAAATTACGTCCGTAGTAATAGTTTAAAATAAGATTTTCAATCACAACACTTATTTCTTTGTTCCCAATTTACTGGTAAACTTCAGAATCTATGGTTTCTAGTATTTTCTAAGATCACATGAATAATGGCTAAATAACCTTACCCAAAAATAACCATATCTTCTTAGTCAGCCCTAAATATGGATAAATGAGGAGGTTGCAAAGACATTATGAGAAGTGTAGAACTATGGTAACTATTGAGGTGGGTGACCATTTTTTTGTTAAAAGTTTAAAGTTATTAGGGAGAACACATCTTTATTTACTTAATTATCCTCTTCCTAATTTATGTGGTGCAGATCGAATTTCGTGAGTCAAACTTCATAATTTTAATCTTAATTTAATCATATAATTTTTAAATTTTTAAAAAATAAAATTTATCTTTGAAAAAAATATAAAAACCAAAAATAATTATAGGTTTATTTTTAAAAATTTAAAATATTTAAAAGGCATACGAAAAAGTCACAACCAATGTAAAACTTAATTAAATCTTGAAATCTGAACAGTGCACGTAAATTGAGACGGAAAAAGTAAATTTTGGACGGCAAGCATTTGAGAAAATAGCACTCTTGCATCATAATGTGAGAGTATACGGATACTGATGCTTTTTCATTGGAAAAGGAAATTAAACCAAGCTAAATGCTTCGAGGACGTCCACGTTTCATCAGTGTCCGTTTCATCAATCATCATGCACGACTTGTTTTAGGCAAAGCTAATACGTAAATGTAGCCTTGTAATCCTCCCAGAGCTGATCCACAGATTTTCCTAGCATGTCACAGAAATAGCTATCGCTATAAGCATCTCTCATCTTCTTGTTGAGTTCCACCACGAACCCATCTTTAAGAGAATTGCAGTAATCAAGAAACCGAGCTGTCACGTCGTAGCCTTGGTCCCAACTGCTACCTTGGCCAGACATCACCCAATGACTAGGTGCAAACCCAGCTTTGAGCCTCACATAATCAGCAACTCCTTCAACTAATCCTTGAGTAGCTTGTCCATTACCTTTCCACTGCCAAACATGGGTCATTTCATGATACAACACTCCAGTGATTTCTCTTTTCACATCACCAGAGTAACCTTCTATGTACCTGCAGCGGTGGATTAAAAATTTAAACATGCATGGGTTAACTCTAACTAATTTTATATATGTTGTAATTTTCAAATAATTGATTCAGAATTTAATATTTGTTGAGATTTAATATATATGGGCTGCATCCGCCTCTGGTTCACTACCTGGAATTGACTTGGATCTCATTGTTGTCTTGATATGCAACGTCGTCTCCATCCATGTCATCAGCGACGAATATGCTGATGTGTTGGACATCTTTGCGGTTGATGGGGCAGTTGATCTTGAGGATATCGTTACAGATGAAATTGGTGGCAGAATCAAGAGTTTGAAGGGTGTATTGGCCACCAATGTCTCGGTCAAATCGAGCACCGGATGCAGTCTTAATGGTGACTGAGTAGTTCACTGCATGGATTCCATTGATGATTGCAAGGAATAACAAAGAACTTAAAAAGTAGGTCATAGCCATGCTTGAGTTTTCAAACCTTTAACGAGATGTGTTTTGAACTTTTGATTGCTTCGATCATTGCCCTTAAATAGAAGATTCAATTGGCCTAATGATTTTTAATAGGGACAATATTAGCTGAAAATTCATTATATGTTTGGACTATACATTTGGTACTTGCTCGGAAGACTATTCTTATTGTTATATACTGTTGTTGTTATTAATAAGTGCTTATTTTTTTAAAAAAAATATATCCTTTTTTACAAAAAATGTAATATCAGTCTTTCATATCTAACGTTTCCCGATACTTTAGCGATTGATCAAGATTTATAGTTTTATATGCTTTTATTTAAGAATTGAATAGGTGCTCCATGCGAGCTTGTCATGAACTGTAAATGTAATATTTGTCAGTTTGTTATTATCCTTCTAGCTAAAACCAACACGAATTATTTTTGTTTTCTTCTTCTTCGTCTTCCTGGAACATATTATTAGGAATACAAGATCCAAGATATGGATGAGATTAATGTCTATTTATGAATCGAACAAGTAACTAAATAACTTTGTAAAATTAAACCAAAACAGACCGAACAGACCAAATTAATGCATATGACATCTATACTTGTATCTGTATTTAATGACATGTCGACGTTAAATGCGTTGGTGCACCACCACATTCGATTTCGCCTTCGGGGTTCGCCTCCTTTGCATGGTTATTATTTGTTTACCCTTAAAATTGAAGAACAACTAAATTTATAAGTGGTTTTAAGGATACGTGATTTCACTTGGCACAAACTGAGAAATATGAGAATTAATGTTAGAAATTAACTGAAAAATAAAACAAACAAATATGCTGAGCGATTATGGCCTTCGAGCTAGATTAACCTCGTACAACAATGTATGCTAAAAAAGTATGAACTGAGCAGTAGAGCTTAAGAGAGCTTTATGAGAAAAATATAGTATATTGCTTGATTATGCGTTAATATCTTATGATTACAAAACGATTAGGATCCTCTTTATATAGTATAAGAATCCTATTTATGGTATAATTCTAATTTACAGAAGCAAAACCCATGATAGGATAAATAACCGGTCTTGACAAGATACGTGCCGAGATTTCCGCCATGATCCTTGCCCGATCATGAATATCTCGGCTTTCTGTTATTCGACCTAGCAGGTTTCCTTCGATATCTTTCTCACTTCGGTCTCAATAACGGCTGGTCTCGATCTCGATCGGCCATTGATCCACAAGCTTACAATCCATCTCCGTACTATGGTCTGATATAACCGAGGCCGAGCCTTGATCTACCACTCCAATTTCGGTTAGTCATACAAAATTAGGCAAGCCCAATTTTGACCGTATACAGATAGTCCCCTTATTTTTTGGAGTGCAATGAGAAGAAACGAATTGAGTCTTCGAACATTCCCTCGGTTTATCATGACGTAAGCATCGTGACATAAACGGCAGAGGTGATTGAAACGTCTCATTGGTTCAGTTCTCTAGGCATTTAATGCTTGTCAGTCGATGGTCGGCCAACACCGACACTGAACCGTCCTCTTCAACCTATAAATGCATCTTTGTTCATCTTTCAAACTTTACTTACAAATCTTCTTCCCTCTAATTTCCAAAATCGTTGCCTTCTTCAGAGCTCTATATTTTCAAATCTCTGAATTTTCTTACTTGTTTCGTCGCAAAACACCAAGCGTTCTTCCTCCGTTTAATTCTTCCCCATCTACAAAATAGCTAAGACCTCAAAAACTATCTCATACAAGGAAAGCGCTTCCTCGTCAAAGTCCGCCGGCGCTGTGGACACGACGGAGCATCCTCTTAAGGACTTCAATCCGGCAAAATGTGCTACTGCCGCTGATTTCAAGGTGGAGAATACGCCCTCGACACTGGGTCGATGCGAACCGATGTCGAGGTACATATGTACGATTACAGAAGATCTCCTCGAGAAGATGAAAGAGGAGTGCAACTAGGTAGGCAAAGATGTAGTAGTTCCTACCCTCGAGAAATCCATCACAACTCATGTGGAGGGGTATATGAGTGTTTACACTTACCCCTTTACGATAGATCCCTTAGACCCAATCATCGTCGCCGTTTGCAAGAGGTACGATGTCACTCTTGGCCACATCCATCCATCGTTCTATAGGATCGTGATCCTCCTCCGATTCTTTGCAAGCAAGATCGAGGGGCATCCTTTTACCCTCGATCACCTTATGCGTCTCTACAGCCCCTGACTCTATCGTGGAGGCATGATCAAGCTTTACCGCCGAGCAACCAAACCCTCATTCTCGAGCATAGACGAGGCTTGAGATCGAGGTTGGATGGGCAGATTTGTCCGAGTAAAGACTTCAGACCTAATCCTTGTCGAAGATATTGTCACGACCCAATTTAGGATCATGACCGGCACTTAGGAGCAAATGCTCCCAAGTAAGCCTTATCGGTATTTTACAGAAAATCAGACAGAGTTTTCCCTGTTTTTGGACTATCCCAAAAAAAATTCTGTCTCAAATCAACAACCAACCATCATAATATCACACCAAATAATCGATAACTTATCAATCAACCAAAATGAGTCTCCACCATTACTAATCAACCCACTAACAACCAGAAATACTAATTTATCTCCAACTTTGATAATAAAGAACGATACTCAACATAAGACTATAATAAATAAATAATAATCATGACACTAAAAGAATGACTATGGAGCGACTCTAAGAATTTAAATAAAGGACCATAACAATAAATAAAATCTCCGCCTATGCGAACAAGTGCGAGGCTCACCAAGAACTATCAACATGTGCGCTCTAATTAACGAAATCCTTGCCTGCGTCAACTGCTGTCTCTGTAAAAAGAATTAGAAGGGAATGAGTCGCTAGCTCAGTGAGTAATAACACTTAACCACAACCGTTTTTAATTTGAGGACAAGTCAGAAAACATGCTAATATATCAAACAGAAAACAACATAAAAATGCCCTTTCAGAAACAATAAATAATTTTCAGTCTCATCATACTTTTCTTGTAGTATAATACAAATACAATTCAGTAATAAGCTCGGTAACCACTGTATAATATCAGTATTCACATTTTGGGAGGTTTCAATGAACGGATCATGTAATCGATATAACTGTGGACTTCTTCGCAAGAAGTCAAATATAACGGTTGTTCTTACTCGAGGAAAATCGGTAACGGTATGCTAGTTATACCTTCCCACTAGCGAGGGCTATAACTGTACTCTGTAATCGGTAAATACAAGGTGCACCACGTCTAACGAACTCGCCGTTAGCTACGGGATCCTTCAATGTCTACTCTCATTTATACTTGTCTCTGTAATCCGTATATACTCATAGAAAATATCTTAAAACAATATAGGGAATTTCGGTTCTTATCAAATCATATAATTTCTTTTCGATAACAGTAAATTCAAGTAACGGTAAAAGAGATCTAGTGACAACGAAAATATTTGAAACAACGATAATCTTCTCCAATAACTATTTCGATATCATATCGAGTAAAAGACTTGTCCCACATGCAACTTAAAATAATCGGTAACATATTCATATTAAAAATCAAGTGTAAATCATGCAAGTTATGAAAATACAAATTGCGGTAAGATTACTACTCACCTCTTGATGTCAACTAAACCAAAGGTTAATTTCCAGTCACATCCGGATTGCTTAGCTCGTGTATGAATCTATAAATCAATTTATAGCTTAGTTTTACCATCCACTAGTTTTGTAATTTATAATTAAGGTGATAACGAATCGCTATTTTTGATTACCCATGTCTTGATTTCACTTAAAATTGCAACAGTTAGGCTGCCTATTTCATTAAAATAATTCTCTAAAATCCTCCATTCCTGACTTATATCTTCTTTAATGAACTATTTTATTTTATTATGAAAATTCCTATTTAGTGCCGCCATTACAGTTAGACATTGACAAAATCTTAGAATCCCAATTTCACTTAGTCTGACCAAACTAACGAGACTAGTTTAAATAAAAAAAATGTGTTGCTATCTCTTTTTTTTTTGTTTTCTTAAATCCCAATTTGTTTCCCAACTCTTAATCAAATTACAACCTCATATTTATTTAAACTTTAAAAATAATACTACTTCAAATAGGAGGAAACATATATGTAGTTACCTAGAATTCTACTGTTGAGGGTCAAGATATTTAATTCTTCTAAGTAGAACGTGGTATTGGATGGAGCACCAGAAACCCTTTTGCTTTGATGCTTACGATGACTGAAGGTTTTTTTTTCTTTCCCAAATCCCTTGTTCCTCTTTTCTATTTCACGTCAGTTTTGACCAAATGGGTTACGGCCCATTAATTTCATCCCTTCATTGTATAAACATAGGCTTCTTCTTCTTCTTTTTTTTTTTTTCCAATTTGTCTTGTATTTATTATTATTATTATTATTATTATTATTATTATTATTAATTATTATTATTTTGCTAATGACCAATACACCCTTATTAAAATATAGGGTATTACATCTTCCCCCCCTTATAAAATTCGGTCCCCGAATTTAACTCAAGTTCGTACCTGTAGACTGAAACAAATGAGGATACTTGACTCGCATAACATCTTCTATTTCCCATGTAGCTTGTTCAACAGTATGATTTCTCCGTAAGACTTTAACGAGCGCAATTTCTTTTGACCGTAGCTTTCTTACTTGCCTATCAGCAATAGCCGTCGGCTCCTCCTCGTAGGACAACTTCTGATCGAGCGGTATAGTCAGTGCTTTAATCACCTGAGATGAGTCTGATATACATTTCCTTAGTATTGAGACATGAAACACTGGGTGGATAAAGGACAACTCAGGAGGAAGTACCAAACGGTAAGCAACCGCTCCCACTCGGTCTAATATCTCATATGGTCCTATAAACCTGGGGCTCAACTTGCCTCTTTTCCCAAACCGCATCACACCTTTCATAGGGGAGACTTGTAGGAACACTTTGTCTCCAATTGTGAACACTAAATCTCTTCTTCTCTTATCAGCATAAGACTTTTGTTTGCTTTGAGCTGCAAGCAGTCTCTGCCTGATCAACTGGACCTTGTCCATAGCTTCTTGTACTAGGTCGGGTCCCAATAAGTTAGTCTCACTAGCTTCAAACCATCCGATAGGAGAATGACATCTTTTACCATACAATGCTTCGTACGGTGCCATTTGAATACTGGACTGGAAGCTATTGTTGTAAGCAAATTCAGCTAACGGTAGATGAGTGTCCCAACTACCTCCAAACTTAAGAATGCAAGCTCTCAACATATCCTCCAAGATCTGAATAGTACGTTCAGACTGCCCGTCTGTCTGTGGATGAAATGCAGTACTAAGATCTACTCGTGTACCTAATGCTTCTTGAAAAGATTTCCAAAAGCGTGAAGTGAACTGTGATCCTCTATCAGAGATGATGGATACTGGAACTCCGTAAAGTCAGACAATTTCGTTGATAAATATCTGTGCATACCTGACTCCACCATATGTAGTCTTCACTGGCAAAAAGTGTGCTGATTTTATCAGTCGATCTACAATCACCCATACCAAGTCATAACCTCTAAGGGTTCGTGGTAGCCCGGTGATAAAATCCATAGTAATTCATTCCCATTCCACTCTGGAATCTCAATTTGTTGTAGTAGTCCTGCGAGTCGCTGATGCTTAGCCTTGACCTGCTGACAAGTCAAACAACTATCTTGACCTGCTGACAAGTCAAACAACTAGAAACAAAGTTAGCAACATCTTTCTTCATACCTTCCCACCAATAAAATTGCTTCAGGTCATGGTACATTTTTTTTGATACAGGATGTATAGTGTATTTAGTGTTGTGAGCTTCTTTAAGAATAGCATGTCTCAACCCATCTACGTCTGCTACACATAGCCTCTCACCCATTCGAAGAACACCATCACTTTCAACAATCATATCCTTGCTTTTACTAGCTAAGGCCTCATCTCTATATTTGCATAATCGTTCATACTCATATTGGGTGGCCTTAATGTGCTCAACTAATGAAAACTTAGTCTGAGCACAAGCTAACAATACCTCTGAATGTCCGACACTAAATCTAATACCTGTATCTTCTAGTCTCTGAATATCTTTGGCCAAAAGTCTCTTTGCAGGGGCTATATGTGCCAAACTCCCCATAGATTTTTTGCTCAATGCATCAACCACCACATTGGCTTTTCCAGGATGATATAAAATAAAACAATCATAGTCTTTGATTAGTTCATCCACCAACGCTGTCGAAGATTCAGATCTCTCTGCTGAAAGATATACTTCAGACTTTTATGGTCGGTATAAATCTCACAAGTTTCGCCATATAGACAATGCCTCCAAATTTTTAGAGCAAATACCACTGCAGCCATCTCCAAATCATGTGTAGGATAGTTTTGCTCGTGCCTTTTCAATTGTCTCGAATCATAAGCTATAACACGACCATTTTGCATGAGAACACATCCTAATCCCACCCTCGAGGCATCAGAGAATACTGTAAATCCTTCAGAACCTGATGGTAAGGTTAATATTGGTGCAGTTGTCAGACACGTTTTGAGTTTCTGAAAGCTTTGCTCACATTCCTCCTTCCACTGAAACTTTGCATTTTTCTGTGTTAGCTTGGTTAGTGGCACTGCTATTCTGGAGAAATCTTGCACAAAGCACCTGTAATAGCCTGCTAAGCCTAAAAAGCTGTGAATCTCTGTAGGAGAAGTAGGTCTAGGCCATTTCTGCACAGCTTCGGCCTTCTTAGGATCTACCATAATTCCATCTTTGGATACAACATGTCCCAGAAATGATACCGAGTCTAGCTAGAATTCACACTTCAAGAACTTAGCATAAAACTGATGTTCTCACAATGTCTGCAACACAGTCCTGAGATGATTATCGTGTTCTCCTTGGCTATGAGAATATATCAGGATATCATCAATAAATACTATTACAAATCTATCCTGAAACGGCTTGAACACCCTATTCATTAAATCCATGAATGCAGCTGGAGCATTTGTCAGTCCGAAAGGCATCACAAGGAACTCATAATGCCCGTATCGAGTTCTGAAAGCAGTCTTAGAAATATCTTCATCTTTGATTTTAAGTTGATGATAACCAGAACGGAGGTCAATCTTTGAAAAATGGGCAGCTCCTTGTAACTGATCAAACATGTCATCTATACGGGGCAAAGGATATTTATTGCGTATTGTTATCTTGTTCAACTGCCTGTAGTCAATGCACAATCTCAGGGATCCGTCTTTCTTCTTTACGAACAGTACTGGTGCACCCCATGGTGATACACTAGGTCTAATAAAACCCTTATCTAACAAATCTTGTAACTATTGCTTTAGCTCCCTCAACTATGCTGTTGCCATTCGATATGAGGGTATCGATATGGGCTGTGTTTCAGGTAGCAAATCAATACCAAAGTCTATTTCTCGTACTGGAGACAATCCTGGTAAATTCTTAGGAAATACATCAGAAAATTCTCTCACTACGGGTACATTTTCTATACTAACTGTTTCCTTTCTTGTGTCATTTACAATAGCTAAGAGACCCAAGCAACCTTTCTTCAAAAGTCATTGAGCCTTCATAAAAGATATAATTTTGCAAGTCTCTGGAACTTGACTCCCTCTTAGAATAAAACTGGGTTCATTTGGTATCTCAAACTTAACTATCTTTGCATGACAATCGACTATAGCATAGCAAGAAGATAACTAATCCAATCCCATTAGCATGTCAAAGTCAATCATATCAAGTAGAATAAGGTAAGCTAGAGTATCTCTACCCTCAACCTGAATCTGATAAGCACGATACACGTATTCAGCTAATAGAGACTCTCCAACAGGAGTAGCAACTAGAAAAAGGATCATTCAATAGCTCGGGCTGTCTACTAAATCTCAAAGCAAAGTATGAGGACACATAAGAGTGAGTAGATCTCGGATCAATCAACGCAAGTGCATCAAATCAACAGACAGAAAGAATACCTGTAACCACTGCATTTGAGGCCTAAGAATCCTGTCTAGTAAATGCAAAAACTCTCGCCTGACCTCTACCAGCATTGCCTTGACCTTGATTCACAGTAGCACGGTCTCCAGCACCTCGACCTCTATTTCCTGTACCTGTAGCACCTGAAGTATTACGAGTAGTCTGAGTCGGTGCAACTGACTGAATAGAAGCCTGGTTGAAATTTCTCGGAGGGTGAGGGCAATCCCTCAAGTGATGTCCCAACTGGCCACACCAAAAGCACTCTCCAGTTAGAACACGACATTGGCCCAAATGTGATCTACCACAAGTCTGGCAGACTGGAGTAGTGGTATATATCTGCCAAGAATTACGATGTCCAGAAGATGATGGTCCCCTATTACCTTGTCTGTAATGTGGTATGTATGTGGATTGTGAAGACATGTGTGTCCCTGTCTGAGAACCCTGTTGTTGTTGTTGTTGTTGTTGTCCCTGATTTCCTGCTCTTCTATTTTCACTAAAACCACCACTGAAAGCCCCTCTTGTCTTGGCCTTCTTACATAAATCACTAGCTGAACGCTCCTCACGTCCCTTGTTTTCAATCTTTCTAGCAAGGTCGACTATATCAGAGTAGGATAAAGTCTTCATCTGTGGAGGCTAATGCAGTGTATAGACGACCAACCAATCCATCCATAAACCTCTGAACTCGAGCTTCTTCGGTATGTACTATGTGAGGAGCATATATAGCCAGCTTACAGAACTTAGTGTTATATGTTGACACATCCATATCTGGAGTCTGAACCAATCTCTCAAAGTTTCTAGCATATTGTTGCATCAGACTTTCTGGAAGAAAATGATTCTTGAACAACTTAGTGAACTCATTCCATGTCAGTGGTGCTGCTCCTGCTAGCCTTCCTAGCAATACAGTTTCATACCATGTGTTGGCCATATCCTCTAGTTTGTATGCTGCGAGCTCCACGGCTCTCTCACTAGAACATCCAAGAGCACGTAATGCCTTGAGTGTCCCATCCAATAAACCTTGAGGATCTGCTGAATTATCGGAACCTGTGAATTTTGGTGATTTCAATTTCAGAAACTCTTATAGGGATACTTTCTTATTTCCGAAAGTCTGAGTCTGTGCAGGTGCTTGTGTCTGTAAAGTAGCCTAAGGAGCTGAACTTCCTCTCTGAGTGGGAACCAATGCCTCTAACACATTCAATAACCTTGTCACTGTATCTGCAAGTAAGGCAACAGTTGGCACTGGTGGTGGAGCTTTCTGAACTCCCTGCTCTTGCACTTGATCTAGCATAACAGCTTGGGTTTTACCCATGTTCCCAAGTTGAAGTTGAGGAGCAGTCTGTCTTCTAGTTTGATGAACCCCAACTTGACCGCCACCACGGGTAGCACCACGTCCAACACCACGTGCAATAGATGAGGGTGTGCGTGTCCTAGCCATCTGCGAAATAAATATTCCAAAGTCAATCTCAAGTTATCTCAACGCACGATCAAAGAATGAAAGAAGGAAAAACATTCCTAAATGTTCAGTAGCCTCGAGATCATAAGTATAGGCGCCTACATAACCATGAACAAGACTCTACAAAAAATATTGCTCCATGACTCAGGACTTAAAACCTATGCTCTGATACCAACTTTGTCACGACCCAATTTAGGATCATGACCGGCGCTTAGGAGCAAATGCTCCCAAGTAAGCCTTATCGGTATTTTACAGAAAATCAGACAGAGTTTCTCCTGTTTTTGGACAATCCCAAAAATTTTCCTGTCTCAAATCAACAACCAACCGTCCTAATATCACACCAAATAATCGACAACTTATCAATCAACCAAAACGAGTCTCCACCATTACTAATCAACCCACTAACAACCAGAAATATTAATTTATCTCCAACTTTGATAATAAAGAACGATACTCAACATAAGACTATAATAAATAAATAATAATCATGACACTAAAAGAATGACTATGGAGCGACTCTAAGAATTTAAATAAAGGACCATAACAATAAATAAAATCTCCGCCTATGCGAACAAGTGCGAGGCTCACCAAGAACTATCAACATGTGCGCTCTAATTAACGAAATCCTTGCCTGCGTCAACTGCTGTCTCTGTAAAAAGAATTAGAAGGGAATGAGTCGCTAGCTCAGTGAGTAATAACACTTAACCACAACCGTTTTTAATTTGAGGACAAGTCAGAAAACATGCTAATATATCAAACAGAAAACAACATAAAAATGCCCTTTCAGAAACAATAAATAATTTTCAGTCTCATCATACTTTTCTTGTAGTATAATACAAATACAATTCAGTAATAAGCTCGGTAACCACTGTATAACATCAGTATTCACATTTTGGGAGGTTTCAATGAACGGATCATGTAATCAGTATAACTGTGGACTTCTTCGCAAGAAGTCAAATATAACGGTAGTCCCTACTCGAGGGAAATCGGTAACGGTATGCTAGTTATACCTTCCCCCTAGCGAGGGCTATAACTTTACTCTGTAATCGGTAAATACAAGATGCACCAGGTCTAACGAACCCGCCGTTAGCTATGAGATCCTTCAATGTCTACTCCCATTTATACTTGTCTCTGTAATCCGTATATACTCATAAAAAATATTTTAAAACAATATAGGGAATTTCGGTTCTTATCAAATCATATAATTTCTTTTCGATAACAGTAAATTCAAGTAACGATTAAAGAGATTTAGTGACAACGAAAATATTTAAAACAACGATAATCTTCTCTAATAATTATTTCAGTATCATATCGAGTAAAAGACTTGTCCCACATGCAACTTAAAATAATCGGTAACATATTCATATTAAAAATCATGTATAAATCATGCAAGTTATGAAAACACAAATTGCGATAAGATTACTAGATGTGAACTAACCAAAGGTTAATTTCCAGTCACATCCGGATTGCTCAGCTCGTGTATGAATCTATAAATCAATTTATAGCTTAGTTTTACCATCCACTAGTTTTGTAATTTATAATTAAGGTGATAACGAATCGCTATTTTTGATTACCCACGTCTTGATTTCACTTAAAATTGCAACAGTTAGGCTGCCTATTTCTTTAAAATAATTCTCTGAAATCCTCCATTCCTGACTTGTATCTTCTTTAATGAACTATTATTTTTATTATGAAAATTCCTATTTAGTGCCGCCATTACAGTTAGACACTAACAAAATCTTAGAATCCCAATTTCACTTAGTCTGACCAAAAACTAACGAGACTAGTTTAAATAAAAAAAATGTGTTTCTATCTTCTTCTTTTTTTTCGTTTTCTTAAATCCCAATTTGTTTCCCAACTCTTAATCAAATTACAACCTCATATTTATTTAAACTTTAAAAATAATACTACTTCAAATAGGAGGAAATATATATGTAATTACTTGGAATTCTACTGTTGAGGGTCAAGATATTTAATTCTTCTAAGTAGAACGTGGTATTGGATGGAGCACCAGAAACCCTTCTGCTTTGATGCTTACGATGACTGAAGGTTTTTTTTTTCTTTCCCAAATCCCTTGTTCCTCTTTTCTATTTCACGTCACTTTTGACCAAATGGGTTATGACCCATTAATTTCATCCCTTCATTGTATAAACATAGGCTTCTTCTTCTTTTTATTTTTTTCCCCAATTTTTCTTGTATTTATTATTATTATTATTTTGTAATGAAAAATACACCCTTATTAAAATATAGGGTATTACAAACATGCCGTTCCCTAAAAGATGGAACATGAATCGTAAGTATTGCTTTGCCTTGAATATCTTACTCTGTCGTTTTTCTTCTTATCTTCCTTCCCTATCTAAACCTTTGTGTTGTTGCTATGGCCGTCGTTCCGGAGGTAATCCCCAATCTCGAACAATGGGTCAGGGGCCTGGTGTCACAGAGGTGAAACTTCGAGCGTGCTTGGATGGAAATATCGAAGGGCCAATGGGAGGCCCGTAACCATGGTAATTTTCTCTTCTTAGAACAGTTTCATTCGCACTTTGCATTTTATTTACTCATCCTTTTCCCTTTTGTAGGCCTAGGGAAAGATGTACCAATGAGACCCCCCTCTACCGAAGAAGAGGCACTTTTTCCCTATACATGCTCTGAAGTAGACCAATGAAAAGAAAAGAAAAGGGGCTCCGAGCTCTCTAGGCTCGGAAAAGAAAAAACTGGCAAGGAAGCCTCGTAAACCCAAGGGAACATCATCCGCCCAACCATGGAGTCAGTCAAACAACCGAGGGACGAGTATGAAGAGGACGAAGAAGAAGAAGACTCCGGGTTGGTGACCCGTGCGCGAACTGGCACCGAAAATCAAAGGACTATTGGGCCGGCGGGAGCTGAAACCGCTTGGTCTCGTCTTGAAAAATCCCCCAAGTCAGAAAAAGCGGAAGGTGCTTCACCTAGAGGTGAGAAGGCTACCGGCGGTCGAGGCCGGTGTAGAAACCATGATCGATGCTTCCCGTGACGAAGGCGGAGCCCTAAAAGATTCACTTGGGCAATGGAGATTGGAGATGTCTCCTTGTTGCCTTCGTTCTCTGATACGATGATCAAGGACGCTCAGGTGATCGAGACTCGCTATAGCGAAGAGGTCCATGAAGCAGAAGACCTTTTTGGTGGCTATTTTGCCGAAGTGGAGGATGCCACCGGTATGGGTGACTTGGACGTACCTAGGAAGAGCTTGAGCAAGGCTTCCTCAAACTTTAAACTAACCAACCAATCCCCAGCCCCCAACATTGAACCCGGGCGTAAGAGGCCACCCATCATCTCGATTCCGGAGGATGCTCAAGTTTTCTCTGCCCCCGTAGGGGTGGCTAGCTATCTCCGATGCTTGGTCACTGAAGAGCACCAAGTGTGAGCACATGATTTTTGCCCTATGTGAAATACTCCTACAAATTAAAGAAATAATTTTTTCCAATTATTTGCAAAATTTTGTATGAATTTTTGCTAATTGTTTACATTTTCTGTGCATGTTTATTTTTATTGAAATCATGAAAAATACAAAAAAAGATGCGCATTGCATTTAGAGTTTGTTCCTATATTTTTAGGATTAACTAGTATCTCTATACGTGCTTCGCACGTGATCTTATCTATTCTAAATTTATTTATTTATATTATAAAATAGAGCTCAAAGTATTTGTATTCAAACACTTTGTAGTGTGTATAAAAATTAAGTATGAATATTCAATATCAAGATAAACGTGGAGTGAAATAATAGATTGTCTAAAACTTATTCTAATATTAAAAACTAATATATTAATGTTACTCACTAATACGTTATGTAATGAAAGTTTTACAAAATCTATTACACTTCATGTTTTAAAAGTCTTGAAAAGTAACGGCATGACTCTTGTTATAATTATAAAAAGATATTTAAATATCTCAATATAATTAAAAATTATTGCACGGAGTAAACACGAGGAAAATACGTTAGTCTTTCACCATTTACAAATGTTGTTAGACGATCTAAAATACACATATATATTTTTCAAGAATAAAAAAATAATTACCTAGACCTTGTTTGTAATCCAATTTGTTTAGGGAGTTTATATTTCCAAAATTTTGTCTTCTCAAATTCACTTCTGAATCATAATTTAAATACGATGTTGTATTTGATTGGTTAAAAGTTAGTTTGTTACTTTAAAAAACATAGCCCGATAGCAAGACTCTTTGCCGTTTTCATAGACACTGTTTATTTTGATTACATAATAAAGATGAATAAACCAATAATTGTAATAAGAATTAATCATCAATATATGTGTTTCTTTCTCTGTTTCAATTGATAATTATATTACTTCTTTTAATATCTTATTCTTTTGTTATAGTGTTTTTTTAACATGGATAATTTTTCATTTGACAATCAAAAAATGTAAAAGAAAATATTAATTGTAGCATGAAAAAAAATCTTTACATATTTTTATCATATAATATATTAACGTTTGTGCAACAATATCTTATTTAGGTTATTTCTTTTCATAATTATTCATGTATATCGTTCAGTAATACTAAACATATTTATTAAAAAAGCAAGTACTTACACTCAGTATAATTTTAAAACTAATGAAAAGTAAACATGAGGATAACACCTTAGAGTCTTGCACCATTTACAGATCTTGTTAGATGATCTTAAATTTATATATATTTCTCTTCAAGAATAAAAGAAAGAGTAATTACCTAGAACCTTGCTGATGATTCATTTTGTTTGGAGCTTCAGTGTCAAAGTCTTGTCTTCTCAAGTCTCCTTTTGATCATAATTTAAATAAGATGTTGTAATTATTTGGTAAAAATTCGTTTTTTTTTTACTTTAAAAACTTAGCCAATAGTAGAGATGGTTCAAAATCAAATTACATCTATTCAATTTTTTTTTTAATAAATAGGGTATTTAAAATAGGGTGGTTTGGTAATTGAACATTATCGCTTGAAACCAAACCAAAAGAAAATAGAAAATGGTAGTTACATTAGTGACTAATTATTTGAAGGATTATATCCCTTTAAATAAATTTGCTGTATTATTAATTCAGAAGGGGTGCAATACTTGTAGTTACTCTATAAAAGGACACAACTTTTACAAGAGGCACTTTAAATTAGATTTTCTTTTCTTTATTTAAATATTAGTATTTAATATTAATTTTAATTATTTAGGTTATTTAAAAGGATAGTTCAGTAACTCAACTTTTAACTTTTGAGGTTCCTACTTTTATATTAATATGGATATAGATTAGTTAATTAAGTTTTCTACCAAAATGAAAATAAAAAAATATTTCATTTTTACATTTTTAGCTTTTTAATTTTATATTATTAATTTTTGTTTTTTAATTTAGGAGCAACTAATTTTTATAAATATTATAGTTAGATAATTAGATCAATTTTAAAATTTAAATTAATTCAGGAATTTAATTTAATTTTTTTAATTAATTAGAGAAAGAAAAAGAAACCAAAAAGAGAAAATAATTGGAAGAGGGTTTAATTTGGTTTGGAATTGGGCCAGGGTTCAAATTGACCCAAAATCCCACCGATCCGCCCTAGCCCAACCCCGTTAACCCGGTCCAGCACCCCAATTAACCAAAACGATGCCATTTTGAGGCATTTAATCTCATCCGTTCATTCCCTATGATCCAACGGTCGAGAACTGGCCAATCCCCCACCATATATATATCCTAACGACCCCCTAACCCCAGAGACCCCCAATTTCCTCACCCCATCTCTAACCTCCTAACCCTAGCTGCCCTAAGCTCCTCTCAAACTAAACAGCCTAAACCCTAGCCGACGCCCACCGGAAATCATTTCACGGCGGCGGCCCGCTCTCAAACCCACCCAAATCTTCACCCTACAACCACCTTCCCCTTCTTTTCCAAATCTATGAACTATTTCCCCTGAATCTTCCTCGAACCAGTCAAATTTCAAATCTGAAAGTAAAAGAGGGAGCACTTGTTCTTGCATGTTCGTTCCTCCACGATTTCTTCCGTTCGTATAGTCCGAAACTCACCCCAAATGTTTGTTCTTGACAAGAACAATCATTTAGGGTCAATTTTGAGCTACATCAAAACCCGAGCAGAGATCCGTATCAGATTTTGCCCTTTGATTTCTAAATAGGCATAGCCTCATCCTTGTCTGTTTCATTTTGGTATTTTGATTCATGTTTAGAATTTAAAAGAAAAAGAAAAAAGTGTTATCAATTTGTCCATATTGCTATTTTATTAGGTTTTTTTTCCTTTCTTTTCTCTGTTTCGATTAATTAACCAGTAATAGCATTAATTAATTTCAATCAATGTTTCTAGGTTCATTATTTTTTTGGGGTTAACCAGTTAGTTCATGTTTGATGATTACTGTTAATTAGAGTTTCTTTTGGTTTGTTTAACCATTAGTTTGTAGCCATAATGACTTTGTTTCTGAGGTTCATTCCTTGTCGTACTATTACATGTTTGGGGGCGCCTATTGGGCTTCTGGTGAGCCAGACTTGGGCAGTAAAAGCCCACTCCTTTGGGCCCAAGTCTGGGGTCAGATGACCCATATTGGTTTAGTCTAGGAGGGTAAATATAGGGGTGTTAGGGGTAATTTTGGGCATTTTGAGGCTTAAGGAATATTTTCTGTTAGCATAGAAGTTTCTAAAGGATAAGACAAGGCTTGTATGCCAAAAAATAGGGACATCTCAGCTGTTTTTCAGGATCTAAGAGGTGAAATAACAAATTTAAAGGGGTAAAAGGGGAATTAACAAACCAGGTTAGGGCTGCCTAGAAGCACCTGTATAAATACCCTTTTTCTCCATTTTTTAGGTAGAGATTGTTACCCTGAAAATACAAAAAAGGTTTTCTGCATCTATCAAGTTGGCTCGAATTGCCTTCTGAGTTTTCTTTTAGAACTTAAAGGTTTTCTGATGAAAAATTGCTGGTTTTCTAAGCTGAAAATAGTTGGTCATTGAAGCTATTTGGTTCTGATTCTCATTGCTGTTCACTGCTGCTGATCTTCCTTATTGATTCACTCTAGCTAATATCAGGAATTTCCTTTCCCTTTTGTTGTATCCAGGTACTCTCACAAAAGCAAAATGTTGTTATAACATGATGGCTGGAATATGAAAAGCTCCAGATCTATTTTGTTTAATGTGTTTCCTTATTTTTCCTTTGTTTGTAATTTTCCTCCCACTTATTTGAGTTAGTTTACCCTTAAATTTGATGTTCACTACTGTCAGTCATGGTATTTGAGTGTTGAAAGCTAGAGTTAGTTTTAGTAGTTCTTTACATTTTGCTAGGCAACTTCAGCTATACCTACAAGTGTAGTATGTGGGACTGTATTAAAACCGCTATTTGTAAGCTGTCATATGAGCTTAAGTGATTGAACACCTTCAGCATGTTTACCATTAATATTATTGATATGAATACACATTTAGAGTTGGGAGGATATATGAATAAGTCCATTTAATAAGCCATACGCTCTGAATCATGCTTGCTTTTGTTTAGAGTTAGGAATTTTATTATAGTGGGATAGTGGTAGGATGAATTTGTGTGCATGCCTTTATAGTTTTTGAATAAGGGAAGTTCAAAGTTTTGTATTGATAACATGATGAGAATTGGTCTTAGGGTAAACCATTTAATTTGTTAAAAATTTGCAAGTGATTTGGGCTGAAATTTGTTAAGAGAAATGTTAAGATTCGAACGAGGCTTGATCTGGGCTCAAGCCAAAATAGCCCAATCATGTTTCAAGCTGGGGCATTTCAGCCTTAGCTTAGCTATTGCGTTTCCGTTTTGTTTTGGTTCAGTACATTGTTTAATCTCAGGAGTTAATTTAATGAAGTTTGCTGCAGGCATAATGAAAACAAGGAGCTTTGTCCTAAAGAGCTGGGCCTTTGTAATTGGCCCAATTAAATCTCCGTGCCTTTTGCTACTTCACTCTCATTTCTGGCCTCATCCCAAGCCTTGTTTCATGTATCGTTTCTGGGCTTATTACAAGCCTGGAACTTGCTCAAATAATTAATTGTTTCAGCATTATCCCATACATGCTTGTATTGAGTAGGATTAGGTTGAACGTAAACCAAAATCTGAACATCTTTAGACCATTTTAGATAGGTACAATTCCTTTAAAAAAAATTAGTGGTAGGTGTGTCATCCACGATTAAATCACCTATGGCCCTCTTATTAAGTATTATAACCTAGATACTAAAAATGACACTCGTAGTTGCTTTATGCACGTTTAATATATCATTGTGATTGTGGACATGTTCGCGTGACATGATTACAATTCTGAAAACAAAATCGGAGTATGCATTCGCGCAACTTCGACTAAACTTTCTTAATAATAATAAAGCATTTCTAATTATGGACACATTCGCGTGACATGATTTTTGATGCGTCAAACAAATGAGTACACGTACACGTGACCTATTTTCAAGATAATTTCTTAATTAAAAAAGACAAATGCACATAAGTTCCGAAAGTAAGTAATTAGACAATTCAATAAGCCAAGTATGATCAAAGCGACCGTGCTAGAAACACGGAACTTGGGAATGCCTAACACCTTCTTCCGGGTTAACAAAATTTCTTACCCGGATTTTTGTGTTCACAGGCCGTAAATAGAGTCAGCTTTCTCGATTCAGGATTTTAAACCGGTGACTTGGGACACCATAAATTATCCCAAATGACAACTTTAAATTTAATAAATAATCCCGTTTCGATTGTCACTTAAATTGGAAAAAACTCCCTTATATACCCCTTCTGGGGGTAGGAAAAAGGAGGTGTGACAGCTCTGACGACTCTGCTGGGGACAAGAACTTAGGATCTCTGGTTCAGGGTTCAAGAATTCGAGCTTTTTAATATGATTTTATTTGGATTTATTTATTGTTAATATTGCTGTATTTTGTGAACCTTTTGTGTTAATTGATGTCTATTTACCGCTTTGATATTATTTGAATTGTATATATTTGTCTTCTTACGCCACCCCTCTGAGTCTTCTAAAAATGGTGCACACGTTTGTGTGGCCCGCTTTTTCTATAGAAGTTATACCAAATAAAACGAGGTTGGGCCAGCAACAAGGCCGGGTAGACTTTCGTGCTGCCGGTACGTTGCCCCCTCTTCCGCTCGAGTTATCCGCTCGGGTAAGCCAGGTCAAGAACACAACCCCAGGTTTAAACTTAGAATAACACAACCTCATGCCGGATCCCTAGTAGGAACGTTTGTTTTCATCACGTGCATTTGACTTTGGAGACTCAACACAGGGGTTGGGTCCGTCTAGGACAGATGTACCCAAAATAACAGACCATCCTGATGCATCCTATGTGCTATGTGAACATTTATTTGTTTTGGCCTGCATGTTGACCTGCTAGAAAAAATAAATCAAGAGAAATTCCAAGAGTGATGTAGGGAAGAAATAAAGCCCGGTTTTGAAAAATCCACGGTATTTGGAGATGTCCTGAAAATCTGCTGAAAATTTTCAAAAAAAAAAGAGGAAAAGGAAAAAAGTCATTTCAAAATAAGTCAATACTGTGTCCCTTTCAAATGTGTCAAAACTAACCGAACTACGCAGGTCTGATTCTCACCGGATGTGGGATACATAGGCAACCTATGTAAGGTTCGGCCTTATTTTTCAAAAAAAAAAAGAGAAAAAAGAGTAAATGGTCAAATAAATGTAGTTTAGGGTTTTGGTCAAAAGAATAAGCCGATCCAGCTTCGGTTATGTCTTAAGCTGTTCTTGTCGGGATAGCCTTAGAGTATCTTCAGTTGTCGAAGGGCTGTTTTCGTAAAGAACGGATAAGTCTATCGGTAAAGTGTCATTTTTCCATAAAGTACTTGTCCCCGGCCTCAAATTTATTTGGAATTGTGAAGGGGCCACGTTTGCAAAAACGACCACTTTTGCTAAAAGTAGCATAGAGGGGAGGGGGTCATGGTCGTTGATTTTTCTTTTAGAAATTGAAAAACCTATGTTACAAAAATTCCACCAGAGTTAAACCTAACCTTAACCTTCCACAAGTACAAATAAACATTATCCAGAATCTGTCAGAGTTGGTCATAGAACAGGCTCAGCTGCAGCTGCGTATATACACATTCTGCGTCATAGAACAGGCTTACCAAAGAGCAGTTGGGTGCCCTTATAAACATTCTAGAAATTGAACCACGGGAAGATCTAATCAAGGCTTTGGTAACTTTTTGAGACACCGTCCATAATGTTTTTCGTTTCTCGGATTTTGAGATCACCCCTACTCTGGAGGAAATGGCCGGGTATATTGAGTTTGGCCGGGACTTGAGGAAACAACAACTTATATTCCTAAGGGCTCCTTCTGTGCACAAGTTCTTTGACCTCCTGAATATCAGTAAACAAATGAAGAAGGCCCATGTAAACAAAAGGGTGTTGTTCTTTCCACTTCTTGTACTTCAGTTTCGGGCACTCAGATGGGTTCGAAACACATGAAAAGGGTTTGAACAACAAACAAGATAAGGGCCTCTGGCAAATTCATCGTCGGTTTGCTTTCATTGTGGCGTTTTTGGGGATTATGGTCTTTCCAAATGTGGAAGGGACAGTGGATATCCGTATGGCCGGAATTGCACAAATCCTCACTACTAAGAAAGATCATACACTTGCTCCGTTAGTGCTGGTAGACATTTATCGAGCATTGACATTGTGCAAGGTCGGGGCTTAATTCTTTGAAGGTTGCAATATTCTTCTACAAATGTGGTTGATCGAGCATCTCCGCCATAACCCCAAATTCATGAGCTATGGTTCGAGCACATATAACATCATCAAGAGCTATGAGGAAAGGGTGAAAGACTACAATGCTCCAGATGGGTTTGAAGGTTGGGTCTCCCACTTGAAAGCTCTAAAACCAAGTCAGGTCAAATGGACTATAGGAGGGCTCCTGATAACAGAAGCCATACACATGACGGCTACCAAGGGTTACCTAATGTTGATGGGTTTAAGGAGTGTCCACTAATATGCACCGCAGAGGGTCTTAAGGCAGTTAAGAAGGTATCAGGTGGTGCCCGAAGATGAATATCTAAACACCTAGGTCATTTAGCTACATCTATAAGCGGCATTGCCCGATACCTTAGTTCAGAAGGATTGGAATGGTTGCTGGTATCTGAAAAATGGCACCCAGGTACCAGATGTTGCGAAGGGGGAAGTGGATCCAGATTACGCTGCATGATTTGAGAAAAGGTCTTGTGCAAACAATGAGCTCGAGCCTGAGCCCGAGCCTGAGCCCGAGAGGCCTACCAAGAGACCTCATGTTCAAGATTTTGATGATAAAATCCAAGAAAGGTTGGCCTGGGAGAAAAGGAGAAAAAATATCAAGCCGCTATTCACACCTTGGAAGAGAAGCTGAGAAACATGGAATTTAATAATGATCTCCAGGAACAAGAGGCTGAAGGTGAAAGAAGAAGGTTGGCCCAAGAAAATGAAGCTCTCTGAGCCCAAGTTCAAAATATGAGAATAGTAGTTGAGAACCCGGGCAGAAGCAGAAAAGATGAAAAGCTCATCTACAGTTTTACGCAAAAAGTACGTGACTATGAAGACGATTTGCAAAAGACTGAAGCTGAATTAGCAAAGGCCCGAGCAAAGTTATCTAAGAATGAGGAGGGACGAGCAAGTTTCGTTCGGCAATAGAAGGAAAAGTATGACAAAGGGATGGTGGGTCTAAAGAAAAAGGTCAATGTCCTTGAAAACGAAATGACCAAGCAGCCAAGAGACTTCAAAGTAGAAAGGGAGCACTGCTATGCCCTAATGTTGCAATTAGAAAAAGACATGCAGCAACTTCAAGAGCAAAATCATACAGCCGAACAAGTTTTGGATGCCAGATCTCAGCAGATTGGACGGTTGCTACAAGAGAAGGGTATCATCAGGGAGAGGTTAGGAGGATTGCGGACTACATTGTGATGAAGTGCAACGAGTACGAAGACGTGATCCAGTCCATGTTCTTCGCTTCAGTTATGATATTTGTCCGACAGATCATGGATGACCTATTTCGTCTCCAAGAAGATTTGGCGCATAGGAGCGCAGCAAGGCCAACTGGAGCAACAGTGGAAACACTTATGTATTCTTGATTTTATCTTTCAAGTCTGTGTTGTAATTTCTTTTAGAGTCTGTTAGTCCATTTCGAGTCTTGTTTTAAGTTTTAGAAAATGTTTAATTCTGTAGGGTGAAGTCGTTGTAATAGGAAAAACCTACAATGATTTATTTTATAAAAATTTGGAAAAAAATCAAAATGTGTCTTTCTTTTATTTAGCATTTATCCTCTAAACTATGTAATGATCTGATTCACGCGGCGTCATGATACGTAACCAATCCCCATAGGATTCAATCATAACCATAAAATGAAAAGGGAAAAAAAGAGGGAAAATAAAAAGAAATTGAGGGGAAAGAACTAATGGCAAATCAAGAGAGAAAAACGAGTGCAAAATAAAAGGGGAGTAATAAAAAATAAGTGGGAAAGGAAAATAGTGATCAAAGAGAAGTTGGAGTGAAAAGAAAAAGAGAGTTAAAAGCCGGGATGAAACATGCAGTCGCTCAAATACACGATAGAAGCTTTAACTGTTTAGGTGCATTGCATCCCAAATATGAGGTTGCCTATCTGTTAAATCCTAAACACTAACAAGTTGTTGTTGTTATTGAGAACAGGAAGGTGGTTAGTTTGTTTGGCATTCTGCCAACCCATCCGTACAACACCAGATCTAAAAACAAGTTGATCATGGCTGACCAAGAACTGGACGCAAGTATTATTGATCAACCGAGAGAGGTGGAGGAGTCTGAGGTTGGTCTGAAATAGGAGTTACATAAGTTGAAGCACCAAATGGCAGAGATGTACCAAGCATGGATGAAAGGGCATCCCCCAACATCATACGCCGTCAACCCTACTTTTATCCCACCGCTAGCTGAGTCCCAAGAACCTCCCACTACAAATTTATCCCCGCAACATGCACCAAACTTCACCCCTTACCACCACTATCATGGCACCACTTCCCAAACCATACAAGCTCCACCAGCCAAAATAACCCCATACCCCCCTCCACTAGCTACCCCTATTTTCGTAGCACTTCCACCATTTACACTCCATTGATCTTCTAGTGAGCCATTATTCCAGGCCCAAGATAATCAATACTATCCCCCAGAGCCTACTTTCAAAGCCCAAGATCATTACTCATACACTCCTCGTTTCGACCTCCCTGTGGAGACTGAGAAACCACCTAAAAACCCGGAATAGGAGGGGATGTTTAGGAAGGTGAGAAGCCTGAAAAAATTGCTCAGAAACATGTAAAGGTTGGGAGGTCAAGTAAGTGTAGCCTACAAATATCTGTGTTTGTTCCCTGATGTACAACTACCTGTTAGGTTCAAAACGCCCAAGTTTGACTTGTATGACGAGCACGGAGATCCCGTGGCCCACTTAAGGGGATTTTTGCAGTAAAATGAGAGGAGCTAGTGGGAAAGATGAGCTGTTAATGGCATACTTTAGCTAGAGTCTAAGTGGCGCGGCATTGGAGTGGTACACTTGTCAGGATCACAACAGATAGTATACCTGGGATGATTTGGCCCAAGCATTCGCTCGTCATTTCCAATACAACATAGAGATTGTTCCATATCGTTTGTCTTTAACTAAGATTGAGAAGAAGCCTAGTAGAAGTTTCAGGGAATACAGATTTCGCTGGAGAGAACATGCAGCAAGGGTTAACCCTCCAATGGAGGAGAACGGAATGGTAGAATACTTTCTTCAGGCCTTGGAGCCTACTTACTTTGGTCATCTCATCTCGGCCATAGGTAAGTCTTTCAATGATGTAGTAAAAATGGGAGGAATAGTAGAGGAAGGGCTCAAATCAAGCAAGATCATGAGTTACTCCGCCATCAAAGCAACTACGCAGGCAATCCAGAATGGCACTAGAGGCGTGCTTGGGAAAAAGAAGAAAGAGGATATCGCTATGGTCATTTCAGGATCATGGCTCGGACCAGGGGATTCTCCTACCTACTACACCCAACCTCGACCCCAGCTTCAAGCCTATACCCTAACTTGATATAGTCCACCCCAACACTACTTCCCACCACCAGAGCCTTAATATCCAGTCAGGCCACCCTAATATCATGTCCATCATGCTTAGTCATATGCTCAACCCCCTCCTCATCTGCAATGGCGCGCACCAGCCCCACAAAACCCTTACCTACCACCACGAACATACCGAAACCCCATTGGTCCAAATTTTCGATCCAAGCCAGAATTCAGGAATGAAAGGTTGCAACAGAAGAAAACTTTCACCCCACTCGGGGAATCTTATACCAGCTTATTTCAAAGGTGAGGCAGTTGGATGTTTTGAGGTCAATTGAGTCAAAACTACCAAACCCCCCTCCAAAGAACCTAGATTATTCTCTTAGATGTGCGTACTGTTGTGATACTCCAGGGAACGACACAGAAAAGTGTTGGCATTTGAGGAACGCCATCCAAGAGATCATTGATACGAACCAGATTGTGGTCCAGAGCCCAGAAGCACACAACATCAATCAGAACCCATTGCCAGCCCATGCTGAAACACACATGATTGAGATAGTGCACAAAGATGGGAAGCCCAAAAAGACTTCACAATCTATCATGATGATCTAATCTAGTGAAAGTAAGTCGGTCAAGGACCCGGTTGTCACAAAAGCAACCTCTTTGATAGCTGAGGGTTCGACAGACAAGTTGAGCATGCCAAATGATAAGCCAATTGTGGTAGTTGAACAGAGGTCCCCAAGTGATGTTATAGCAAAGCAAGAAAAGCCAATTGTGATTGTGCTGGGGGTCGCAAGTAAACCAGTCATAATTGTGGAGGGTGCTCGCACGGACCCTATCATTATCAAACCTGTGACCCAGCTGCCGGTAGCTAACACCAAGACTATCCCATGGAACTATGAGCGAGTGATAGTGACCTATAAGGAGAAGGAAGTGAAAGAGGAAGTTAACGAGGACCAGGGAATAACTCACAAGGAGATGCTTTGCCCCGGAAGAGTTAAGGAAAGCTAAAACACTCAAGGACAATCCAGTTCTAGTGAAAAAACCGATCACTGAAGAAGAGGCGGAGGAGTTTTTGAGAAAAAAGATGGTATAAGATTACTCCATTGTAGAACAGTCGAGAAAGACTCCTACTCAGATTTCCCTATTATCATTGTTGATTCATTGAGATGAGCACTGCTGGGCTCTGATAAAGATTCTGAACGAAGCTCATGTTCCCGATAAAATCACGGTGAACCATTTGGAGAAGATTGCCAATAAGATATTTGAGTCTAACATGAGATTATGGGATGATGATTTGCCTTTGGATGGTACGGAACACAACCGTGCCCTCTATCTTACGGTGAAATGTGAAGAGTCTGTGGTCACAAGGGTGATAGTTGACAATGATTCCAGTGCAAACATCTGCCCTCTCTCTACTCTGAACAAGTTAAAAGTTGATGATGAGAGGATTCACAAGAAGAGCATATGCGTCTGAGGTTTTGAAGGGGGGGGGATAGGGAGACTCTGTTGGCGACATCATGCTCGAGTTGACAATAGGACCAGTCAAATTCACCATGGAGTTCTAGGTACTAGATGTGGATGTTTCTTACAATTTGCTGTTGGGTGGGCCTTGGATACATGTTGCCAAGGCGGTTCCATTTTCTTTACATTAGATGGTAAAATTCGAATAGGATAGACAAGAAATCATAATACACGGCGATGAGAATTTATGTGCTTTCAATGATACCTCCATCTCGTTTATTGAAGCTGAAGAGGATAAGGGGCCGTGGGTCTATCAAGTATCCTAAGCGGTGTCAGTTGAAAAGGTTCCGGATGGGGAATACATCCCGGGTCCAAATTTATCTTCTGCAATAGTCATGGTAGCAATCGAGATGTGGAAAAATGGTTTTATGCCGGGCAAGGGTCTGGGTACATCTCTGCAAGGTATCGTGCAACCACTATCCTTGCGTGAAAATCTGGGTACATTTGGTTTGGGGTTCAAGCCTACAAGGGATGATATGAAGAAGGTTCGAAAGCTGAAAAAGAAGGCATGGTCGCTCCCTAAGCCAACCCTACATCTCTCCAGGTCTTTCATCATGATAGGATTTGTGAAGCATCCAGTGACAACAATTCCAAGGCATATGGTTGATTTTGATGAGGGATTGGTTAAAAGGTTCCAGAGTCTATTTGATGAAGTGGACATGGTAGAAACTGGGGAAGGTTCTAGTAAAGCGGATGTGCAGTTTGTTGGGCCAAAAGTGAAGATTAACAATTAGGATGCCACTCCTCTCCCTACCCGAAAGAAGTTTTAGTAGTTTACTTTGTTTTCCTTTCAGTTTATTTGGATTATTCCAGGGTTGTAATTCAGATATTATTTTCCATCTATTTTGATGTACAAACCCTTCTATCTTTTATTTTTAATGAAATGCAATTTCCCTTTTCCATTACTCCTGATGGTGTCATTTTCTTTTCTTTCTTTGTACAGTTCTTTTTATGCTGGTTTCAATGACATGACATGCATGAGAAATCTTCAGCCAAGTCTTAAAAGCCAATCAAACTCTGAAATAATAATCTAAGAAATAGAGTGTGATGATGAAATAGAATATGATAAAGATGAAGCATTTGAAGAAATTAGTAAAGATCTAAGTCACTTTGAAAAGAAACCCACGCCTAATTTGAATGAAACTGACGCAATCAATTTAGGGAATCCAGATAATATCAAGGAAACCAAGATAAGTGTACACTTGGAACCACAAAGCAGGGAAGAAATAATCAAAGCACTATTTGAATATTAAAAATATTTTTGCATGGTCATACGATGACATGCCGGGTCTGAGTACTGACTTGGTGGTTCACCAATTGCCCATTGACCCGGCATTCCGTCCCGTCAAACAGAAGTTAAGGAAGTTCAAAACTGACATGAGTGTGAAGATCAAGGAAGAAATCACAAAGAGGTTGAACGCAAAGGTCATTCGAGTCACACGATACCCCATCTGGTTAGCTAATGTTGTGCCAGTGCTAAAGAAGGATGGCAAGACCAGGGTGTGCGTTGATTACCACGATCTCAACAAAGCAAGTCCAAAGGGTAATTTTCCATTTCCAATTATCCACATTTTGATTGACAACTATGCCAAGCATGAGATCAGTTCTTTTGTGGATTGCTATGCGGGGTACCACCAGATCTTGATGGATGAGGAGGATGCAGAAAAGACAGCGTTCATCACACCACAGGGAACTTATTGCTACCGGGTAATGCCATTTAGTTTGAAAAATGCTGGGGCAACTTACATGAGGGCAATGACTACTGTGTTCCATGACATGATACACAAGGAGATTGAGGTTTATGTGGATGATGTGATTGTAAAGTCAAAGCAACAGGACGACCATGTCGGAGATTTGAGGAAGTTTTTCCAAAGGCTCCGCAGGTACAATCTTAAGCTCAACCCTGCCAAGTGTGCATTTGGTGTTCCATCTGGAAAACTGTTGGGATTCATAGTTAGTCATCGAGGAATTGATTTGGACCCGTAATAGATCAAAGATATCCAAGAATTGCCACCTCCAAGGAACAAGACTAAGGTGATGAGTTTGCTCGGGCGATTGAACTACATCAGCAGGTTTATTGCTCAACTGACGACAACTTGTGTGCCCATCTTTAAGTTGCTGAAGAAGGATGTTGTGGTCAAATGGACTGATGCATTCCAGAAGGCATTTGATAAGATCAAGGGGTACTTGTCAAACCTACCTGTGTTGGTCCCGCCGGAACTCGGGAGGCCTTTAATTCTTTATTTGACTGTCCTTGACAATCCGTTCGGTTGCGTACTGGGTCAACATGATATCACCGGCAGAAAGGAGCAAGCCATCTATTATCTCAACAAGAAGTTCACATCATATGAGGTTAAGTATACTCCCCTTGAAAGGACATGTTGCGCCCTGACTTGGGTGGCACAAAAGTTGAAGTATTATCTGTCGTCATACACTACTTACCTCATTTCTCGCTTGGATCCTCTAAAGTATATCTTTCAGAAGCCTATGCCCACAGGAATACTTGACATCATCTATGTGACTCGGGCTGCGATGAAAGCCCAAGCATTGGACGATCATTTGGCCGAGAATCCGGTAGATGAAGAGTATGAATCGTTAAGAACGTATTTTCCCGATGAAGAGGTCATGCATACTAACGAGGTGGATCATGTTGAAAAACCAGGTTGGAAACTTTTTTTGATGGAGCCCTAACATGAAATGTGTCGAAATAGGGGTCGTGCTTATTTCTGAAACATGGCATCACTACCCTGTCACGGCTCAACTTTGTGTCTATTGTACCAACAACATGGCTAAGTACGAGGCATGCATTTTGGGATTGAGGTTAGCTGTAAATATGGGAGTTCATGAAGTTTTGGTCGTGGGAGATCGGATCTTTTGGTACACCAGATTTATGGAGAATGAGAGACACAGGATTTGAAGCTCATACCGTATCGACAATGTTTGCATGATCTTTGTCAATATTTTCGATCAATAGAATTCAGGCATATCCTAAGGATCCATAATGAGGTTTTCGATGCTTTGGCTACCTTGGCGTCAATGTTGCACTATCCCGACAAAGCTTATGTTGACTCTCTGCACATTCAAGTTCGTGATCAACATGCCTATTGTAATGTGGTTGAGGAAGAACTTAATGGTGAACCATGGTTTCATGATATCAAGGAATACATCAGGATGGGGGTATATCCGGTACAAGACACGGGTCATCAAAGGAGAACAATTCGGCGTTTGTCTAGTGGATTTTTCTTGAGCGGGGGAATTTTGTACAAAAGAACTCCTGATCTTGGGCTATTGAGGTGCATAGATGCTAAACAAGCCATGACTCTCATGACAGAAGTGCATTCCGGGGTTTGCGGGCCACATATGAGTGGGTATGTTCTGGCAAAGAAAATTCTTCGAGTAGGGTATTATTGGCTCACCATGGAACGAGATTGTATTATCTTTGTGCGCAAGTGTCATTAATGCCAGGTACACGAAGACTTGATTCATTCTCCGCCATCTGAGTTGCATACAATGTCCGCATCATGGCCCTTTATTGCTTGGGGCATGGATGTCATTGGACCAATTGAGCCCGCGACATCAAACATGCACAGGTTCATTCTGGTGGCCATCGATTATTTCACTAAGTGGGTTGAAGCTAAGACTTTCAAATCTGTGACCAAGAAGGTAGTGGTCGATTTCGTTCATTCAAATATCATTTGTCGGTTCGGAATCCCAAAGGTGATTATCACAGATAATGGTGCTAATCTTAACAGTCATTTGATTAAAGAAGTATGTCAACAGTTTAAGATCATGCATTGAAATTCCACTCCGTATCGCCCCAAGGCAAATAGAGTTGTTGAGGCAGCCAACAAGAACATAAAGAAGATACTTCGGAAAATGGTGCAAGGTTCCAGCAATGGCATGAAATGTTGCCATTTGCTTTGTTGGGTTATCGTACTACTGTTCGCACTTCAGTAGGTGCAACTCCTTATTTGTTGGTATATGGCACTGAAGCAGTGATACCCGCAAAAGTTGAAATTCCATCCTTTCGGATCGTTACTGAAGCCGAAATTGATGATGATGAGTGGGTCAAAACCCATTTGGAGCAATTGAGTCTGATTGACGAGAAAAGATTTGCAACAATGTATCATGGCCAGTTGTATCAAAAGAGAATGGAAAAAAGCATACAATAAGAAGGTGCGTCCCCAAAATTTGAAGTGGGTCAGCAAGTATTGAAACGCATCCTTCCACATCAGGCTGATGCGAAAGGCAAGTTTGCCCTAAATTGGCAGGGGCCGTTCATTGTAACAAGAGTGTTGTCCAATGGTGCTTTATATTTAACAGATATAGAAGGCAAATATGTAGATATGGCTATCAATTCTGATGCAGTCAAAAGATATTATGTATGATATCTCTGGTTTGTCTAATTGTTGTTTGTACTTGGCATGTTTCGAAGATTGGAATGACGAAGGCATTTTATTCTGCTATCTAAATACTTTATCCTTTGTTACCCCTTTGAGCCTTATTTATTTTCTTTCATACCCCTATTTTGAAATCAGTAGAAAAGTTCAAAAACACGGACACAAAAGGTAAATAAAGAATAAAAGAGGAAAAGGGAAGAGAAAAAGAGAAAGAAAAGAATGGAAAAGAAAAAAAAGAAAAAGAAAAAAAAGAAGAAAAGAAAAGAAAAAAGAGAGAAAGAAAAAGAAAAAGAAAAGAGAAAAGTAACAACAACAAAGCAATTCTTATGACATGAACTATGTTAGACCTGATTCCTTTTAAGGATACGTAGGCAGCCTCACGGTTCGGTCCTATAAAAAAAAATTCAAAAGCCCCAAGCAAAGAAACTGGGGCAGAAGTTGTGGTTCTGTAAAAGATCTGATTCCAAAAGTTGTAATTGCGAACCCATTCAAGTTGTTTTGAGACTTTATCCTTTCTTTCTAACCCCATCCAAAAGCCCACATTACGGTCCAAAGAAAGACCTTCCGACCAATATTTTAGAGTGCCAAGTCAAGCGAGATAGAGGTATGATTTGCATCAGGGGAAACACTCCATGCTACACAAGGGAAAATCAATAAATGAGAGAGTCCTATTGGTGAAAACCCTCACGGTCACCCTAGGGAGGCAAAAAGATGAGAGAAATCAAAATGAGAGAGTTTTATTGGTAAAAACTTTCACGGGCACCGTAAGGCGACAGTGAGTTGAGAGATGAACAAATGAGAGAGGTTTGTCGGTGAAAATCCGTCAGGGCACCGCAAGCCGAACAAGGTCAGTGACTTGGCGAAGAGATTGGGTTATGGAGATCTCGGGGCATAAAGTATGACAACTGAGAGGTGGTTGGTCGAACAGGTTAGGCTGATTAATCCGAAATGCATGTCAGGATCATTGGCGCCAACTGGCCTCGCTCAGATAAGTCTCTTTTCCTTTTCTCTCCCTCAAACAGTCATCCTGTTTCAAGTTTTCTTCTTTATTTCTTTACCCTCGAAGTCATTACATTTCATTTCTTTTGGGTTTATTTTTCTAAGACTTTTCCAATGTTAGCCTTGTTTAAGTAAGTAAGAAAGGATTTCAAAGCTTACTACCAACTTCCAAATTGCACAAAGCAAAGCACGGCCAAAGCATACCATAAATAACATGATGTAAAATGGAAAATAAGGCTTTAGTGAAAGTTCCATTGGTCGTGTGGTTTGGGAATTTTATGGTAGATACAGAGGTTCAGGTAGGAATGACAGAAATGTAAAACAGCGGGTTGAGTGCAGAGCACTTGGGTCATTCAGGGTCCTGTGGTTGAAATTTAGTCAGAAAGGCAAATAATTCTTGGCCATTTCAAGGCAACCAGTCAGAACAAAGCATGGCAGTGAAAAGGCCACCTTTTGCAAGTATGTCGCAAACTAACCACCATATTTTCAAAACTGATAAAATTTTCTTTGATTGAAATAGGGACAAGAAATTTTGTTTGTTCCGGAGGAACCCTCCGTGAGGAAAGCATATACCGGACAGGTTCAACCATAAGTTTTCAGGACCTTCCTGGATAATGGGATTTAGTTTAAAATTTTCAGGGCCCTCCTGGATAGTGGGATTTAATTTTAAAAGTTCTCAAGACCCTCCTGGATAATGAGACTTTGTTGAATTCCAAGACCTTCATAGATAACAAGATTTAGCATAATCTCTACCTGTAGGAAATATAAGTTGGCATTAAATCTTTCATTCTTAAGATGAGATTCAATTTGAAATTTTCAGGACCTTACTTTTTAGAAATTTTGGGTAACATGATTCGATTAACACTCACAGATATGCCCAGATACCAAACTGGGGCAGAAAAGTTTCTCTGTTTTATCTGTTTTGTTGTAATCAGGCGCCCACTTGGGGAACAAAGGAATACAGTTTGAGTTTTTGGTAATCAAGCGCCCACCTAGAGAACAAGGGAATACAGTTTAAGGTTTTGGCAATCAGGCGCCCACTTGGAGAACAATGGAATACAGTTCGAGTTTTGGGCAATCGGCGCCCACCTGGAGAACAAGGGAATACAATTCAAGTTTTTGGCAATCAGGCGCCCACCTGGAGAACAAGGGAATATAATTAAAGTTTTTGGCAATCAGGCGCCCACCTGGAGAACAAGGGAATACAGTTAACGTTTTTGGCAATCAGGCACCCACTTGGAGAACAAGGGAATAGATTTAAAGTTTTGGCACGCCCACCTGGAGAATAACGGAATACAATTCAAGTTTTGGTAATCAGGCGCCCACCTGGAGAACAAGAGAATACAATTTAAGTGTTAGTAATCAGGCGCCCACCTGGAGAACAAGGGAACACAGGTCAGGTTTTGGCAATCAAATACTCACCTGGAGAACAAGAGAACCCATTTTAGAATTCAATTCGCGTTAACAACAATAGAAATTCACATCGAGAGTACAGGTTAATAGTTCAAGATGAACAACAGAACGGTAGAAACAGCTAGACCAAGTTTGAAGATGGTAGATAGGATTCTTGTAATTCATAGATCATAGTTTAGCCTAGCTTCTTTTTATTTTGCTTTGGTGTAATAAAGAGCTCAGCAAGTAGTAACAATAGCAGCAACAGTGAAATCACAGCTTCCAGGTAGTCCCTACTACCAAAACTTCCCAAACTACACTAACCTGATTCCTTTATAGCCAAGGATATGTAGGCAATCTTGAAAGTAATGTTCAGTCAAATCTTTTAAAAATTCTTCCCACGGAGTATTTAAACGGGCAAAAATTGCTCGTATCCGCTCACTTTATCTTTGCCCGAAAACTCTTCGTGTTTTCGAGAAAAAAGGGGCAGCTTTGAGTACGTGATTTTTTCCCTATGTAAAATACTCCTACAAATTAAAGAAAATATTTTTTTCCAATTATTTGCAATTTTATGGGATTTTGTATGAATTTTTGCTAATTGTTTGCATTTTCTATGCATGTTTATTTTCATTGAAATCATGAAAAAATACAAAAAAAAATGGCATGCATTGCATTTAGAGTTTGTTCCCATATTTTTAGGATTAATTAGTTAATTAAGTTTTCTACTAAAATGAAAATAAATAAATGGTTCATTTTTACATTTTTAGCTTTTTAATTTTAGATTAGTAATTTTTGTTTTTTAATTATGGAGCAACTAATTTTTATAAATATTATAGTTAGATAATTAGATCAATTTTACAATTTAAATTAATTCAGGAATTTAATTTAGTTTTTTTAATTAATTAAAGAAAGAAAAAGAAAACAAAAAGAGAAAAGAATTGGAAGAGGGTTTAATTTGGTTTTGGAATTGGGCCAGGGTTCAAAATTGACCCAAAATCCCACCAATCTACCCCAACCCAACCCCGTTAACCCGGTCTAGCACCCCAATTAACCAAAACGATGCCGTTTTTAGGCATTTAATCTCAGCCATTCATTCCCTATAATCTGACGATCGAGAACTGGCCAATCCTCCACCATATATATGTCCTAACGACCCCTCCAACCCCCATTTCTTCACCCCGTCTCTAACCTCCGAACCCTAGCCGCCCTAAGCTCCTCTCAAACTTAACAACCTAAACCCTCGCCGCCGCCTACAGGAAATCATTTCACGACGGTGGCGGGCTCTCAAACCCACCCAAATCTTCACCCTACAACCACCTTTCCCCTTCTTTTCCAAATCTATGAACCATTTCCCCTGAATCTTCCTCGAACAAGTCGAATTTCAAATCTGAAAGTAAAAGAGGGAGCACTTGTTCTTGCATGTTCGTTTCTCCGCGATTTCTTCTGTTCGTATAGGTCGAAGCTCACCCCAAATGTTTGTTCTTGGCAAGAACAATAATTTCGGGTCAATTTTGAGCTATATCGAAGCCCGAGCAGAGACTTGTATCAGATTTTGCCCTTTTATTTCTCAATAGGTATAGCCTCATCCTTGTCTGTTTCATTTTGGTATTTTGATTCATGTTTAGAATTTAAAAGAAAAAGAAAAAAAGTGTTATAAATTTGTCCATATTGCTATTTTTTAGGTTTTTTTTTCTTGCTTTTCTCTCTTTCGATTAATTAACCAGTCATAACATTAATTAATTTCAATCAATGTTTCTAGGTTCATTATTTTTTTTGGGGTTAACTAGTTAGTTCATGTTTGATGATTACTGTTAATTAGAGTTTCTTTTGGTTTCTTTAATCATTAGTTTGTAGCCATATGACTTTATTTCTGAGGTTCATTCCTTGTCGTACTATTACATGTTTGGGGGCACCTATTGGGATTCTGGTGAGTCAGACCTGGGCAGTAGAAACCCACCATTTGGGCCCAAGTTTGGGGGTCAGATGGCCCGTATTGGTTTAGTGCTAGGAGGGTAAAAACAGGGATGTCAGGGGTTATTTTGGGTATTTTGAGGCTTAAGGAATAATTTCTGTTATCATAGAAGTTTCTAAAGGATAAGACAAGGCTTGTATGCCAAGAAATAGGGACAGCTCAACTGTTTTCAGGGTCTAAGAGGTGAAATAACAAATTTAAAGGGGTAGAAGGGGAATTAACAAACCAGGTTAGGGCTGCCCTAGACGAACCTATATAAACATTCTTTTCCTCCATTTTTTAGGGAAGAGATTGATACCCTGAAAATACAAAAAAAATTTTCTACATCTATCAAGTTGGCTCGAATTGCCTTCTGAGTTTTCTTTTAGAACTTAAAGGTTTTCTTATGAAAAATTGTTGGTTTTCCAAGCTGAAAATAGTTGGTCATTGAAGCTGCTTGGTTTCGATTCTCATTGCTGTTCACTGCTGCTGATCTTCCTTATCGATTCACTCTAGCTGATATCAGAAATTACCTTCCCTTTTGTTGTATCCATGTACTCTCACAAAAGCAAAATGTGGTTATAACATGGTGGCTGGAAAATGAAAAGCTCCAGATCTATTTTGTTTGATGTGTTTCCTTGTTTTTCCTTTATATATAAGTTTCCTCCCACTTATTTGAGTTAGTTTACCCTTAAATTTGATGTTCACTGCTGTCAGTCATGGTATTTGAGTGTTGAAAGCTAGAGTTAGTTTTAGTAGTTCTTTATATTTTGCTAGGCAACTTCAGCAATACCTACAAGTGTAGTATATGGGACTGTATTAAAACAACTATTTGTAAGCTATCATATGAGCTTAAGTGATTGAACACCTTCAGCATGTTTACCATTAATGTTATTGATATGAATGCACGTTTAGAGTTGGGAGGATATATGAATAAGTCCATTTAATAAGCCATGCACTCTGAATCATGCTTGCTTTTGTTTAGAGTTAGGAATTTTATTATAGTGGGACAGTGGTAGAATGAATGTGTGTGCATGCTATTATAGTATTTGAATAAGGGAAGTTCAAAGTTTTGTATTGATAACATGATGAGAATTGGTCTTAGGGTAAATCATTTAATTTTTTAAAAATTTGCAAGTAATTTGGGCTGAAATTTGTTAAGAGGACTGTTAAGATTCGAACGAGGCTTAATATCGGCTCAAGCTGAAATAGCCCAATCATGTTTCAAGCTGGGGAATTTCAGCCTTAGCTTATCTATTGCGTTTCTGTTTTGTTTTGTTTCAGTACATTATTTAATCTCAGAAGTTAATTTAATGAAGTTTGATGCAGGCATAATAAAAACAAGTTGTAAAAAATGGAGCTTTGTCCTAAAGAGCTAGGCCTTTGTAATTGGTCCAATTAAATCTCTGTGCCTTTTGCTACTTCACTTTCATTTCTGGCCTCATCCCAAGCCTAGTTTCATGTTTCGTTTCTGGGCTTATTACAAGCCTGGAACTTGCTCAAATAGTTAATTGTTTAAGCATTATCCCATGCATGCTTGTATTGAGTATGATTAGGTTGAACTTAAACCAAAATCTGAACATCTTTAGACCGTTTTAGATAGGTACAATTCCTTTAAAGGAAATTAGTGGGAGGTGTGCCATCCACGTTTAAATCACCTATGACCATCTTATTAAGTATTATAACCTAGATACTAAAAATGACACTCGTAGTTGCTTTAGGCACATTTAATATATCATTGTGATTGTGGACACGTTCACGTGACATGATTATAATTCTGAAAACAAAATCGGAGTATGCGTATCGCGCAACTTCGACTAAACTTTCTTAATAATAATAAAGGTTGCTAATTGTGGACACGTTTGTGTGACATAATTTTTGACGCGCCAATCAAATGGGTACACGTAAGCGTGACCTATTTTCAAGATAATTTCTTAATTAAAAAAGGCAAATGCACATAGGTTCCAAAAGTAAGTAATTAGTCAATTCAATAAGCCAAGTATGATCAAAGCGACCGTGCTAGAACCATGGACCTCAGAAATGCCTAACACCTTCTCCCGGGTTAACATAATTTCTTACCCGGATTTTTGTGTTCGCAGACCGTAAATAGAGTCAGCTTTCTCGATTCGGGATTTTAAATCGGTGACTTGGGACACCATAAATTATCCCAAGTGGAGACTTTGAATTTAATAAATAATCCCATTTCGATTGTCACTTAAATTGGAAAAAATTCCCTTATATACACTTTCCGAGGGTAGGAAAAAAGAGGTGTGACAGCTCTGGCGACTCTGCTAGGGACAAAAATCCAGGATCTCTGGTTCAGGGTTCAAGAATTAGAGCATTTTAATATGATTTTATTTGGCTTTATTTATTGTTAATATTGTTGTATTTTGTGAACCTTTTGTATTAATTTATATCTATTTACCGCTTTGATATTATTTGAAGTGTATATATCTGTCTTCTTACGCCACCCCTCCGAAAATGGTGCACACGTTCGTGTGGCTCGCTTTATCTGTACAAGTTCTACCAAATAGAACGAGGCCGGGCCAGTGATCGCGGCAAACTCAACCTTACACAACGGTAGGAAGAGCGGGCGCTAAGACTTTTACCCGAATAGTGGTATCGGGGTCAATTTCCACATGGAGCTTGGAATGGAGTTGCGTATTTGTTCAGACTAGGAATGCGTGTTTGCTCCTAATTGTACTTCTATCATTTTTTTTGGGTTGATTCCTAATTGTATAAACTACAATTTAAGCTAATTTATGCTAAAGGGAGATGTTCTAAGTTGTGATTAATATAGAGAAAGGCACTAGGATCGTGGCATCACCTAGGTGGTTAACTAATGGGTAGAGACTACTAATAATAGATTGACATATTTGGGATCAATATTATAACCGTTGCACAATTATACCCACTCTTACACCTCTCGGTAGAGAGAGCGATTTTGCCCAATTGACTCTCTCGAGACCAATTAGGTAGGCTAATTAAACCAAGCAACTAGGGTTCAAGTAGGGTGAATACTCTCTCGAGGTTTAACCCGTTAATTGGGACTACCATTTCTCCTGGGTCCACCCCAATTCCTTGTTAGGTCAATTTTGGGGTCATAGACTCTCTTTCTCAAGAAGAGTCAAGACCCACTAAGCTAGAATCAATGTTTGCAACCAACAATCCTTACTTAAACCATAAAATTAACCCCAATAACAAACACCCAATATCAATCTATCATTAAGAAGCTACACCCATTAATTACCCACACTAGGGTTGAGCCACAACCCTAACTAATGGGTTTAGCTAGACATAATTAAAAAAGAAAATGAAGAAATGGAAGATGAAACAACCATATTAATTAATTGCTAATGTTAAACTACAATAATCTATGATGAAACTAAGCTAAAAATGCCCAAGATAGGCCAAAACATAAGTCTCACGAGTGCAGCAGCTATCAGATGTACCCAACTTTTCCTAAAAATGGTAAAATGTTCTATTTATAGTGGGCTGGAAAAACTGGACAAAAATGCCCCTGCGGGGTTAGTGCGGACCGCACAAAGTTGGCATGCGGACGCACTGGGTTGCTTGACCTCTGAATCTTGCTCTCTGAAGATGGTGATGCGGACCACACAAAGATGGAAAGCGGCTGCATGAAGACTGGCGCGGACCGCACAAAGTTGTTGTGTGGCCGCATGAATAGTTTGGCAGCTTCTCTGAACTTCTTGGATGCGGACCGCGTGACCATAGTGTGTGGCCGCATGGAGAGGGACGCGGGCCGTATGAAGTGGGACGCGACCGCGTGGTTTTCTTCTGGAATATGACACTCTCTGAACTTTTTGGACGCGATCGCATAGCAAGATTGTGCGGACGCATGAGTGAGATGCGGGCCGCATGAAGTGGGACGCGGCCGCATGAGCTTGACTTGTAGTTTCACAGTCTCTGAACTCCTATGGTGCGGCCTCATGACATGATGGTGCGGTCCGCACCAAGTTCTGAATGTCCTTACTTTAATGATCTTTGACACTTGAGCAGGTTTCACTCCGATTTGAGCCGATCTTTGACGATTTGTCACTTTATAGCTCAAACCTGTAATCAAGCGCAATATGTAAGCATTTTGGGACAATTTTGTCGAGGGCCAACCTGCAATCAAGCGCAATCAACACGCAGGCAAGTATGGATATAAAACATGTTAAAATCCTACTTATCAACTCCCCCAAACTTAAACCTTTGCTTGTCCTCAAGCAAATAAAATGAGACCTACCCCTCAATGGAAAACACCCAAGTAATTCCTGTTTATCCTAAAGTAACCTCAACAAGCATCAATTGGGACTAACAATTGCCCTCAATGCGAATGCATCATTAACACATTTAAACTTTGAAAACTTGTGGATCAAGTGTGACACAAGAGCATCAAGAGTTGACACATTTCATCAAAGAACTTTTCTCAATTACTTTGGCCATTGTGGAACCCAAACTCACACATCCTCAACTCTCACTAAGTGAACCTCACCTTTTAAAGTATTGACACACAAATCGAGGTTGATGGATTTTCACTCATCTCTCTCAAGGAAGAGGCCACAAGTCCGGCTCTAAGTACCATATGCTTGCCCCTTATGTAAGTATCCACTAATGTAGGTTCCCTTCAACTCAAAATCATGTAGGGCTTTTGTGGAGTCATTGTGAAGGCTTTTGGGTAAGGGTAGGACATATTTTTGTTCAAGTGGGTTCAATCTTCCCTTAAGCACTTCTTTTGATTCATTTTGGCACACTTTCTTGACTCATTTGAGTATTCACTTATTTTTCAAGGGGTTAGAGAGACACATTGTCACTCTTTCTTAGGCAATTCAACACATTTCTCCTTTTTCTACTTTTTCCACACCCTTTTTCACTTTTGTTTTCTTTGAATCCCCTTTTTGACGTTATTCAATTAGGTCTTTCTTTTTGTTTTTTTTACCTTTCGTTTCTTTTTGCTTTTGTACCTTTTACCACATTGTTTCCTTTCTTGTCTCCCCCCAAACTTAGATATTTGCCATCTACTCAAGGGAAGATTTGGGTGCCAAGAGAGGGTATCATTAAGAATGGGTATAGGCTTGTAGCTTTGGTTCTTGAAAGAAGAAGGTTCAAGGCTCAAAAGGGTTAACTAGGGATCATTTCATTGGTAGGTCATGGAATTGTTCAATCTTAGAATTTTGGATCAAGAAGAGCCTACAATCACTTCTCAAGCCAAATTTCACCTAAGATTTCGCCTCAACAAACATTCGGGGCAAGTTCTAGACCATCGGCTCGGGACTTGGACTCACAAATCGAATTCTCACCACACACTGTCAAGGATTGCTAAAGATATCGAGTCGAGGGCCCACAACGACCTTAGTTATGATTCAAGCGCACAATGGTCCAATACGACCACATGATGACTGTTTGGTCAACACAAGAGTCTCAAGGCCACGACTTTCACTATCCTAAGCACAACATTATGTCTTTGACCATGGGATCAAAGGCAAATGTGTTAGGCCCAAGTGAAGCTTTGCTTGAGGTACCTTTGACTGCAAAACTTGAAAATCAAAAAAAATAAAAATAAAAAATGGACTCAAACCCTTAAGAAGGTTGTCACGCTATCTCTCATTGGGAACAGCCACCCGGTTCGCACAACACTCTACCCTTGGAAAGAACCGTGACATTAAGAAAACCAAGGGCTTATTGCAAACGCCAACACAAAACAAAAAGGTTACGAGCCTGCTATGAAACTAAAAACAAATTTTTTTAAAGAAAATAGAAAAACCGAATGAATATGTACAATAGGGGAGTAGAATATACAACAGGGGGGAATGAATATGTACATAAAGTAGAAAAGTAACTAGAATGAAAAGTTATGTACATGCCAACTATCAACTAGCAACATAAGCTAAGAGTCAAATAAATATGTACAGTCATCTCAAATGTATCAACCATCAAAATACAAAATAGTAGGGCGCACCCCCATGAATAAAAGCTGGTATTGTCCCCAATGCCAACTACCAAAATAAGAATATAAACAGAGAAAGGATATAGAGTGGCTCCTCAAGCCTGATCCGTCGTCATGGGCTGATCAGTGGTCCCCTGGTCCTCTGTACTGGCGGGAATCTCAGACTGGTTCCCAGCCTGCTGCTGCTCTGCTGCTGGGACAGGGGCCGAGTCATGGACCGGCTGAACATCTGGTGGAGCACTGAAAGTATCCTCCTGAACCTGTGCTACCTCTATCATAACACCCTCAGTGCTAGGAAGCTTCCTCTTCTTCCTTGGGTGCCTAAGCTCCTCCTCCTGCTGTGGCTCCGGTACAACTACTGTTGGTGGAGGTGCTGACTCATCAAAGAACAAGTCTATAGGCAGCTGGTCTTCCTTTAGCTTGTCAACCTCAGCTCAAAGCTCCTTCACCTCTTCCTTAGATGCCCGAGATTTTCTCATCTTCTTGTGTTCTTTGGCAAGCTCCTTTAGAGCTTTGCCCTGTGCATCAACTGCCTTTGTCAAGGCATCCTGAGTAGCCAAAATCTTCTCCTGGTTGGCCAGGAGTGTCTTCAATGTCTCCTCAATGGACTGAGGAATCTCAACGGTGGCTGGAACAGATTGGGCCGCAACTGTGGTAGCCAAAGTGGACAACTTGGATGTCGAGACTGACATCCAGTTGTTCAAAACTGGCCAATGTCTTTGCTAACTGCTGGGCCGTGAGGGGGTTGGATTTGGATGTGGGAACCACTGGGCCAGTTGAAGAACTGGGACCTGCAGAGGAGGATGGGATGTCCGGAACAGTAGTGGCAGCAGGAGTAGGTGGCTCAATAGAGGCCTCTACCGCAACTGGCTCCTCAGACTGGCCAGTCGGGGCAGAGGTGGATGATTTTCCCTTCTTATCCCCTTTTGGGTTGTCCGGACCCTGAATATTAAACCATGAGAACGGGGACACCGTCCAGAATCCAACATCGAAGGGGTATTTTTTCACCTTTGCATCTTCAAAGTACATTGTTAGGGTGTTCGGGTATGGGTAGTTTCTATCCGTATCAATGCCAATGGATGTGATCATACTCTACATAACATTCCCCACATTGATGGGGAAACTTTCCATGATGGATGCAAGGAGAACCTCTCGGGCGATTGGAATGGTCTGGTCATGGGACGAAGGGTCCAACCTGTTGTTTAGAAAAGTTAACCATCCTCTCGCCTCAAAATTGAGGTCCTTTCGCAGTATCTTCTTCCCCACCTGAATCCACTCCGGAACAGTACCCGGCTGCGCTAAGAACTGTGCAACCCAATGACGAGCTTCCTCTTTCAATGCTAACTTCTCTCTGTACAAAGAGTCATCCTCCTCATTGAAACCCAAATATTCGTTCAACGCCTCTCCCGAGAACACTATCTTCTTATCCCGCACTTTGGTTGCAGTTGACCCTTCTTTTGTGTGGGCCACATTACTGTAGAATTCCTTCACTATATGTTCATTTGCATCGACCAGCTCATCTTTAAAGAAATCCCACCCCACTCTAGTAAGAAATTGTTCATGGACTCGGGGAAGGTAGGGTAACAAATCCCGGGTGACTACTCTTCTTTCTGGAATCACCTTCTTCTTAGGCCACACTTCCCGGAATTTATGAAAGGCCACCTCGCTGACAAATCTGTCCTGCCATACAACTGGGTTTCTAGTTCTTTCAATTCCCCCAACTCTAAGTACCCCACTGTCCGAGACCTCCTCATCACTCTTGTTTTTATCTTCTGCACCCTTCCCGGATTTTGAAGTTGTGGCGGAGGTGGAGTATTTGGCACTGCCTGTTTCTGAGCCCTCAGACGACTTAGGTTGTATAACAGTTGGAACTTTAGCTGGCCTGCGGGGGCTTTCCCCGAATCAGTTGAGACATCCTGGGAGGGGAGGTACTCACTCCCTGACTGCTCTTCATCACTCATCACCTGCTTTCTTGTTTTTAGCTTTGGTTGGGGAGTGAGTTTCTTCAATGTTGCTTTACCTCCCCGGGAGGGGTCAGCTCCTCGTCCGGGTTGTTTAGCTCTACGCCCTCGTTGTTTAACCATTTTCTGCACACAAATAATTCTAACATTGTTAGTTCAGGCAATTGCAGAGTTTCAGTACAGAACAGAAACACAGATAGAGAACAGATGATAGCAGTTCGGATCACACAAACAAGGCATGCGGACCGCACAAACAAGGCATGCGGACTGCACTGACCAAGTTAGGAAATGAACCCTCTCTGATTAGGAACTATGCAGACCATATGAATCGGGGGTGCGGCCGCGTGGGGGCCAACGCGGTCCGTACAAACTGGTCATGTGGCCACATTGGCCATACTATTAAAAATTGGTGCCCTCTGAACCTCACCCATGCGGACCGCGCAAACATGGGATGCGGCCGCGTGGGGCATAGCGCGAACCGCACAAATTGGGCATGCGGCCACGCTGGGATAATCAACCTTTAGGCTCAAGGTTTACGCGGACCGCATAGCAGAATGATACGGCCACGTAAAAGGCACGCGAACCACATAATTAGGGGGTGCGGCCGCACTGGGCTTTACTCACAGGGGCAATTAGGGTTTTACAAAAAACTTAAGTCTTTCACGTTTTAGCATCCTACTTTGTCCCTACTCATTTATAACATGCCCATCATTTCAAAGAACAACAAGAACAATATAAAACTATTCTAATCATGAAACGACGAAAAACAAAAAACAAAAACGAAGAAGTTATGACTAGGGAAACATGTATAAAGTTTAATTTAATACTAAGTAAAGACTAATGTGAGAGATATGTTACCAAGAAAGCGAAGAAATGCTATGGATATTAACACTAAGAGGGGTCTCTGAATGTGAACAGTAACTTTTAGGGCTCAGGGGTTAATTTTGGCGAAAAGTTCTAATGAAGATCCTAATGGTCTATTTATAGGAAACACAGTGGGGCCCATTACTTACCATCTAGTGAGGCCGCGTGAACACGATCGCGGGCTGCACTGGGACTTTACCATTTACCTGGTGCTGAAATGAAGGCACGCGGACCGCATGAGACGGGCTGCGGCCGCATGAGAACTATGCGGGCCGCTCATAGTGGGACACGGCCGCATGAACGCAGTTCAGAGTCTGATCATTATTGGCCTTCACCGGTGCGGACCGTACAAGCAGGGACGTGGCCGCACTAGCCATCTTCAGAAACTTGGAAATATTTTCTTTGGCCGGTGCGGATCACACAAAGTGGGATTGCGGCCGCACGGTCACTGTTCAGAGACTGCACTTTTTGCACAGTTGTTTTGCACTAGTTCAATCACAATTCCTGCAACATCTCACAAACCATTAGCTCAAAAATCCTAATCTACAACAGAAATGAACAAAGAAAGAAAAAGACATGGGTTGCCTCCCAAGAAGCGCCTGATTTAACGTCGCGGCACAACGCATGTTTCCATCAAAATCACTTCAAATGAATGAGTGCCACCACGGGGGTGTCATCAAACTTTCCCAAGTAATGCTTAACACGATGCCTATTGACCCGGAAAACTTCACCATTTTTGTTTTTGAGGTCAATAGCTCCAAATGGGGTTACACCAACAACTTCAAATGGACCACTCCACTTAGGCTTAAGCTTTAACGGGAATAACCTCAACCGGGAGTTGAAAAGAAGAACCATGTCACCAACTTTGAATTCCTTCCCACGGGCATACTTATCGTGAAGGTACTTAATCTTGTCCTTGTACAAGGACGCGCTGGAGTAGGCATGAAATCTAAACTCGTCTTGCTCATTGAGTTGCTCAACCCGGAGATTCGCAGCGACATCCCATTCTAATTTTAATTTTCTCAAGGCCCACATAGCCTTATGCTCCAATTCCACCGGAAGATGACAAGCTTTCCCAAACACCAACCGATACGGAGACATACCAATCGTGGTCTTGTAAGCTGTCCGATAGGCCCAAAGAGCATCATCTAGTTTCTTCGACCAATCGGTCCTATTGGCATTGACAGTTTTGGACAAAATACTCTTGATCTCTCGGTTGGAAACCTCAACTTGGCCACTCGCTTGAGGATGATAAAGAGTGCTCATCTTGTGATTTACACCATAGTTGGCAAGCAACGAATCAAAAGCTCGATTGCAAAAATTAGAACCACAATCACTAATGATAGCACGTGGAGTGCCAAACCTTGTGAAGATACTCTTTTTCAAGAACGCCACCACACTTCGAGCTTCATTGTTGGGCAAAGCGACGTCTTCGACCCATTTCAACACATAATCAACCGCTACCAAGATATAGGTGTTCCCACAAGAACTCATGAACGACCCCATAAAGTCGATACCCCACACATCAAAAATGTCCACCTCTAGAATTGTGTTGAGAGGCATCTCATCTTTTTTAGAAATCCCACCGGCTCGTTGGCATTCATCACATCTCTTGACAAAATCACCAACATCTTTAAACAAGGAGGGCCAATAGAAACCACAACTAAGCACCTTAGAAACCGTTCTCATCCCGCCATGATGGCCACCATAGGGAGAGGAATGACAAGCCTCTAAAATACTCAATTTTCTTTTTCCGGGACACATCAGCGAATCACACCATCGGTGCAAATCTTGAACAAATATGGCTCATCCCAAATATAATCCAAACTATCCCGCTTGAGCTTCTTCCTTTGGTTAGAAGGGAGCTAATACAGGATTATACCGGTAACAAGATAATTTGCCACATCGGCAAACCACGACATATCATGCATAGATACCGTAAGGAGTTGTTCATCCGGGAACGTATCATTGATCTCAAGGCCGTCAAAAGGCCTCCCCTCTTCCTCCAAGCGGGACAAGTGGTCCACCACTTGATTTTCACTTCCTTTCCGGTCCAAAATTTCTAGATCAAGCTATTGAAGAAGTAGAACCCATCTCATCAACCTTGCTTTTGAATCTTTCTTGGTCATCAAATACCTAAGGGCGGCATGATCAGTATGGATAATCACTTTGGCCCCCATAAGGTATGGTCGGAACTTTTCCATGGCAAACACAATAGCTAGCAACTCCTTCTCGGTGACTGTATAGTTTCTTTGAGCTTCATTCATCGTCTTGCTTGAGTAGTACACCAGATGGAACATCTTGTTGATACTTTGGCCCAAGACCACCCCTACCGCAATATCACTAGCGTCGCACATGAGCTCAAATGGCAAGCTCCAATTGGGTGCGGTAATGATAGGGGTAGTTGTCAACTTGTGTTTTATAGCTCGAACACCTCCATGCATTTCTCATCAAAGCCAAACTTGGCTTCCTTCTCTAACAACATGCACAACGGGTTAACTACCTTAGAGAAATCTTTGATGAACCATCGGTAGAAACCCGCGTGCCCCAAAAAGCTCCTCACCCCTTTGACAGAAGTAGGGGGAGGTAACCTTTAAATGACTTCAATCTTGGCTTTGTCAACTTTAATACCTCTCTTCGAAATCTTATGACCCAATACAATACCCTCTTCTACCATAAAATGACATTTTTCCCAATTGAGAACTAGGTTTGTATCTTTACATCGGGCCAACACACGATCCAAATTTGTCAAGCATTCTTCAAAGGAGTCCCCCACCACGCTAAAATCATCCATAAAGACCTCCAATATATCTTCCACCATGTCGGTGAAAATTGCCATCATACATCGTTGAAAGGTCGCTGGGGCATTACACAATCCAAACGGCATCCTCGAAAATGCGAATGTGCCGTAGGGACAAGTAAAGGTCGTCTTTACCTGATCTTCCAAGGCGATGAGAATCTGATTGTACCCCGAATACCCATCTAAAAAGCAATAGAACAACCGACCCGCAAGACGATCAAGCATTTGGTCGAGGAACAGCAACGGGAAATGATCCTTTTGAGTCACCTTGCTAAGCTTTCTATAGTCCATACAAACTCTCCATCTCGTCACCGTCCGAGTAGGAATCAACTCATTGTTAGCATTGGTTACCACAGTCATCTCGCCCTTCTTTGGTACGTATTGCACCGGAGAAGTTCATGAGCTGTCAGAAATAGGATACACCACACCAGCGTCAAGCCACTTGATAACTTCCTTCTTAACCACTTCTTGCATAGCTTCGTTGAGTCTCCTTTGGTGTTCAAGTGAGGGCCTCACATCCTCCTCCAATATGATCTTATGCATGCAAAAGGCGGGGCTTATACCCCGAATATCTGCCAATGTCCATCCGATCGCCCTCTTGCACTTTTGTAGAACTGCCAAAGTGGCGTCAATCTACATGTTAGTCAAGCAAGATGAAAGAATAACAGGCAAAGTGAAATTAGGGCCCAAGTATTCATACATGAGGTGAGGAGGAAGTGGTTTCAACTCCAACACCGGCAGCTCCTCAATAGATGGCTTGGTTGGGGGAGTTTTGCGATTCTCAAGATCCAAGGATAACTTCATAGGCTCATAAAAATACGAGCCCATACCATGCAAAGCGTTTACACATTCAACTCTCCCGGTATCATCATCAACATCCATGTTCAAGAGCACGACTTCAAGTGAGTCCTCAACATTCACCATTGCGCTTGTGTCATCTACTATCACCACCATGATAATGTCAACAAACGAGCACACCTCAGTGCTATTTGGTTGCCTCATAGATTTGCGCACATGGAACACCACCTTTTCATCACCAACTCGGAAGGTCAACTCTCCTGCATCGACATCTACCAAATCCTTCCCAGTAGCTAGGAAGGTCTTCCAAGGATAATTGGCACCTAAAAATCCACCTCACAATCCAAAATAACAAAATTGGCCGGATATATGAACTTATCAACATGAACAAGGACATCATCAATAATCCCCAATGGTCGCTTCATTGACCGGTCTGCCATTTGAAGCCTCATAGAATTTGGACGAGGTTGTCCGATTCCCAAGGTCTTGAAGATTGAATATGGCATTAAATTGACACTTGCCCCCAAGTCACAAAAGGCTTTTGCAAAGTCGGCACTTCCAATGGTACATGGGATAGTGAATGCACCGGGGTCCTCAAGTTTCGGAGCCGTAGAATGCACAATTGCGCTCACTTGATGGGTCATCTTGATTGTCTCACACTCCATTGATCTCTTTTTTGTAACCAACTCTTTTATGAACTTTGCGTACCCCGGCATTTGCTCGAGTGCCTCCACCAAAGGCACGTTGATAGTCAAACTCTTCATCATCTCAATGAATTTCTTAAATTGGTTGTCACCTTTTTGCTTGGCCAACCGTTGAGGATAGGGTGGAGGAGGCTGAGGTAAGGGTGCTTTGGCTTTGGGCACTACCGGCTCGAGAATATCAATCACATGTTCCCTAGACGGGTTTACAGCCTCTTGTGTTTCCTCCTTAACCTCATGAACATCAATCCGCACATCATCTCTCACACTTGGTTCAACTGCATCTTCAACCACCAAAGGCATTTCATTATCTCGTAACTCATCTTCATCCACCATAACTTGGTTTCCTCTTGAGGCATGCACATCACCGCCTCTTCCAATTCGCGTTGTCACCACCATCACATGATTATTGTGTCCACCCTTGGGGTTTACTACCGTATCACTTGGTAGAGCACCCTTTGGGCGAGTATTTAAAGACTGAGAGATTTGGCCTAATTGCACTTCCAAGTTCCGGATAGATGTGTTATACGAAGCTAATTGGGCCTCGGAATCTTGGTACTTTTTCATCATTTGCTTGAACATGCTTTCAATTCTCCCCATCTCGCTTCCGGACGAACTCAGACCTTGAGAAGGAAAGGGGGGTGGATTGTTCGGTTGTTGGTACATGGGGGGCCTTTGAAAACCTTGCCCCGGTTGCCTTGGTTCCCGCTATTGTTCCTCCCTCCTTGATTGTTGTTGTTGCCCCAATTATTGTTACTACCATGCCAATTTCCTTGGTTGCCTTGATTACCCCAATTGTTGTTTTGGTTGTTGTTATTCCAATTACCACCTCCTTGTTGTTGATTGCCCCAATTACCTTGAAGACGCCATTGTTGATTTGAAGAGTTACCTCTATTCCCTTGATAGTTGTTGACATATTGGACTTCTTCATTTTGATCATCATAGCAATCATTTGAATAACCACCACCATCATTGTTGTTGTCAAATTGTTCACAATTACCTTGAGGTTGTTGTCCTCTTTTCCTCCTTTTCAACATAGAAACACCTTCCATTGCGTTGACTTGGCGCACGTTTTGGACTTGTTGCAATTGCGCCTTTGCCAATTGATTCATAGTTATTGTAAGCTCGGCGATAGCTTGGCCATGATCGTTCAATTACTTGTGCAAATGGATGACCGTGGGGTCACCTTGGGACATGTTTTCTCGGCTTTGCCATGCCGAAGAGGTGTCGGTCATTTCATCTAGTACATCACATGCCTCTTGGTAAGAAAGTTTCATAAAGTTCCCTCCGGCCAATTGGTTCACGATGCATTGATTTGTGGTGTTGATGCCCCGATAAAAGGTTTGTTGAATCATAGCCTCGGTCATATAGTTATTAGGGCACTTTTTCACCATTGTTTTATATCTTTCATATCTCATGCAAAGGTTCCGTCGGCTCTTGCTTGAAAGCTAGAATTTCATCCCGAAGAGCTGCCATATGACTTGGAGAGAAGAACTTGGCAATAATTTTGTCCGCCAATTCATTCCATGTTGTAATAGAATGATTGGGGAGCCTTTCTAACCAATCCAATGCTTTACCCCGAAGAGAAAACGGGAAAAGCCTCAATCTCAATGCATCCTCGGTCACGTTTGTCTGCTTGCTACCCCAACATGTATCCACGAACACCTTCAAGTGCTTGTAGGCATTTTGATCAGAGGCACCCGTGAAATAACCTCTCTGCTCGATCATGGTCAGCATAACATTTGCAATTTGAAAGTTCCCCGCCCGGATTCGGGGAGGAACAATAGCACTAGCGTATCCTTGACTTGGTAAAACTCTGGGAGCCACTCTTGGTGGTGCCAGAGGAGGGTCTGGAATATTGTTGTTCTCATTTGCATTTATATTAACATGTCAGCCCCTCCGTGGAACTTGAGGTAAGACCTCATCTTGTTCTAGATCCTCTACCTCCTCCCCCGCTATCACATTGCCGAGAGGGTCATTTGCATTAAGAGCCATTGTACCTGATTGATCGACACAAACAAAATTAGTAAACAAGAAGGAAAGAGAAGCAAAACACAAAACTAGCTACACAAATAGTCAACACTGTAAGCTCCCCAGCAACGGCGCCAAAAAGTGATCGCGACAAAGTCAACCTTACGCAACGGTAGGAAGAGCGGGCGCTAAGACTTTTACCCAAATAGTGGTATCAGTGTCAATTTCCACAGGGAGCTTGGAATGGAGTTGCGTATTTGTTCAGACTAGGAATGCGTGTTTGCCCCTATTTGTACTTCTATTATTTTTTGGGTTGATTCCTAATTGTATCAACTACAGTTTAAGCTAATTTATGCTAAAAGGAGATGTTCTAAGTTGTGATTAATATAGAGAAAAGCACTAGGGTCGTGGCATCACCTAGGTGGTTAACTAACAGGTAGAGACTACTAATAATAGATTGACATATTTGGGATCAATGTTATAACCGTTGCACAATTATACCCACTTTCACACCTCTCGGTAGAGAGAGCGATTTTGCCCAATTGACTCTCTCTCGACCAATTAGGTAGGCCAATTATACCAAGCAACTAGGGTTCAAGTAGGGTGAATACTCTCTCGAGGTTTAACCCGTTAATTGGGACTACCATTTCTCATGGGTCCACCCCAATTCCTTGTTGGGTCAATTTTGGGGTCATAGACTCTCTTTCTCAAGAAGAGTCAAGACCCACTAAGCTAGAATCAATGTTTGCAACCAACAATCCTTAATTAAACCATAAAATTAACCCAAATAACAAACACCCAATATCAATCTATCATTAAGAAGCTACACCCATTAATTACCCACACTAGGGTTGAGCCACAACCCTAGCTAATGGGTTTAGCTAGACATAATTAAAAAAGAAAATGAAGAAAGGGAAGATGAAATAACCATATTAATTAATTGCTAATGTTCAACTACAATAATCTATGATGAAACTAATTTAAAAATGCCCAAGATAGGCCAAAACATAAGTCTCACGAGTGCAACAGCTATCAGATTTACCCAACTTTTCCTAAAAATGGTAAAATATTCTATTTATAGTGGGCTAGAAAAACTGGACAAAAATGCCCCTGCAAGGTTAGTACGGACCGCACAAAGTTGGCACGCGGCCGCACTGAGTTGCTTGAACTCTGAATCTTGCTCTCTGAAGATGGTGATGTGGACCACACAAAGATGGAATGCGGCTGCATGAAGACTGGCGCTGACCGCACAAAGTTGTTGTGCGGCCGCATGAATAGTTTGGCAGCTTCTCTGAACTTCTTTGACACAGACTGCATGACCATAGAGTGCGGCCGCATGGAGAGGGACACAGGACGCATGAAGTGGGACGCAACTGCGTGGTTTGCTTCTGGAATATGACACTCTCTGAACTTTTTGGACGCGACCGCATAGCAAGATTGTGCGGACGCATGAGTGAGACGCGAGCCACATGAAGTGGGACATGGCCGCATGAGCTTGACTTGTAGTTTCACAGTCTCTGAACTCCTATGGTGCGGCCGCATAACATGATGGTGCGGTCCGCACCAAGTTTTGAATGTCCTTACTTTAATGATCTTTGACACTTGAGCAGGTTTCACTCCGATTTGAGCCGATCTTTGACGATTTGTCACTTTATAGCTCAAACCTGCAATCAAGCGCAATCTGTAAGCATTTTGGGACTATTTTGTAGCAAATTACACTCAAAGCGCAGGCAAGTATGGGTATAAAACATGTTAAAATCCTACTTATCAACTCCCCCAAACTTAAACCTTTGCTTGTCCTCAAGCAAACAAAATAAGACTCGAGTTGTCCGCTCGGGTGAGCTAAGTCAAGAACACAACCCCAGGTTTAAACATAGAATAATGCAACCTCATGCCAGATCCCTAGTAGGAACATTTGTTTGCATCACGTGCATTTGACTTTGGGACTCAACACAAGGGTTGGGTCCGTTTAGGACAGGTGTACCCAAAATAACAAACCATCCTGATGCATCCTATGTGCTATGTGAACATTTATTTGTTTCGGCCTGCATGTTGACCAGCTAGAAAAAATAAATCAAGAGAAAAACCAAGAGTGATGTAGGGAAGAAATAAAGCCCAGTTCTGAAAAATCCCCAGTATTTGGAATTTTACTGAAAATCTGCCGAAATTTTTTTTAAAAAAAAAGGAAAAGGAAAAGAGTCATTTTAAAATAAGTCAATACTGTGTCCCTTTCAAATGTGTCAAAACTGACCGAACTACGCAGGTCTGATTCTCACCGGATGTGGGATACGTAGGAAACCTATGTAAAGTTCGACCTTATTTTTCAAAAAAAAAAGAGTAAATAGTCAAATAAATGTAGTTTAGGATTTTGATCAAAAGAATAAGCCGATCCAACTTTGGTTATGTCTTAAACCGTTCTTGTCGGGATAGCCTTAGAATATCTTTAGTTGTTGAAGGTCTATTTTCGTAAAGAATGGATATGTCTGTCGGTAAAGTTTCATTTTTCCATAAAGTACTTGTCCCCGGCCTCAAAATTTATTTGGAATTGTGAAGGGGCCATGTTTGCAAAAACGACCACTTTTGCTAAAAGTAGCATAGAGGGGAGGGGGTCATGGTCCGTTGATTTTTCTTTTAGAAATTGAAAAACCTATTTTACAAAAATTCCACCAGAGTCAAACCTAACCTTAACCTTCCACAAGTACAAATGAATACTATCCAGAATCTGTTAGAGTTGGTCATAGAATAGGCTCAGCTGCAGTTGTGTATGTGGTGGAATGATCTAGATGAAGATGGTCGGGATTGGGTGAAAGAGCAATTGGGTTCCCTTATAAACATTCTGGAAATCGAACCACATGAATATCTAATCAAGGCTTTGGTAACTTTTTGGGACACCGTCCACAATGTTTTTCATTTCTTGGATTTTGAGATCACCCCTACTCGGGAGTAAATGGCCGAGTATACTGAGTTTGGCCGGGACTTGAGAAAACAACAACTTATAATCTTAAGGGCTCCTTCTGTGCACAAGTTCTTTGATCTCCTGAATATTAGTAAACAAATGAAGAAGGCCGATGTAAATAAAGGGTGTTGTTCTTTCTACTTATTGTACTTCAGGTTTGGGCACTCAGCTGGGTTCGAAACGCATTAAAAGGGTTTGAACAACAAACAAGATAAGGGCCTCTGGCAAATTCATCGTAAGTTTTCTTTCATTGTGGCATTTTTGGGGATTATGGTCTATCCAAATGCGGAAGGGACAATGGATATCCGTATGGCCAGAATTGCAAAAATACTCACTACTAAGAAAGATCATACACTTGCTCCGTTAGTGCTGGAAGACATTTATCGAGCATTGACATTGTGCAAGGCTGGGCTCAATTCTTTGATGGATGCAATATTCTTCTAAAATGTGGTTGATCGAGCATCTTCGCCATCACCCCAAATTCATGAGCTATGGTTCGAGTACAGATAACTTCATCAAGAGCTATGAGGAAAGGGTGAAAGACTACAATGCTCCAGATGGGTTTGAAGCCTGGGTCTCCCACTTGAAAGCTCTAAAAGCAAGTCAGGTCGAGTGGACTATAGGATGGCTCTTGATGATAGAAGCCATACATATGACGGCTACCAAGGGTTACCTAATGTTGATGGGTTTGAGGAATGTGCAGCCATATGCACCGCAGAGGGTCTTAAGACAGTTAGGAAAGTATCACGTGGTGTACGAAGACAAAGATCTAACCACCCAGGTCATTGAGCTACACTTAGAAGCGGCATTGCCCTAAACCTTAGTTCAGCAGGATTGAAATGGTTGCTGATATCTAAAAAATGGCACCCAGGTACCAGATGTTGCAAAGGGGGAAGTGGATCCAGATTATGCTACATAGTTTGAGAAAAGGTCTTGTGCAAACAACAAGCCAGAGCCTGAGCCCGAGCCTAAGAGGCCTACCAAGAGACCTCATGTTCAAGCTTTTGATGATAAAATCCAAGAAAATGATCTCCAGGCACAAGAGGCTAAATGTGAAAGAAGAAGGTTGGCCCAAGAAAATGAAGCTCTCCAAGCCCAAGTTCAAAAGATGAGAATAGTAGCTGAGAACCCGGGCAGAAGCAGAAAAGACGAAAAACTCATCTACAACCTTATGCAAAAATTACGTGACTATGAGGACGATTTGCAAAAGACTGAAGATGAACTAGCAAAGGCCCAAGCCAAGTTAGCTAAGAATGCGGAGGGACGAGCAAGTTTCGTTCGGCAACAGAAGGAAAAGTATGACAAAGGGATGGTGGGTGTAAAGAAAAAGGTCAACGTCGTTGAAAATGAAATGACCAAGCAGGCAAGAGACTTCAAAGTAGAAAGGGAGCACTGCTATTCCCTAATGTTGCAATTAGAAAAAGACCTGTAGCAGCTTCAAGAGCAAAATCATATAGCCGAACATGTTTTGGATGCCAGATCTCAGGAGATTGGACGGTTGCTACAAGAGAAGGGTATCATCAGGGAGAGGTTAGGAGGATTGCGAACTACATTGTGATAAAGTGCAATGAGTGCGAAGACATGACCAGGTCCATTTTCTTCGCTTCAATTATGATTTTCTTCCGAAAGATCATGGATGACCTATTTCGTCTCAAAGAAGATTTGGCGCATAGGACCGCAGCAAGGCCAACTGGAGCAACAGTGGAAGCACTTATGTATTATTGATTTTATCTTTCAAGTCTGTATTGCAATTTCTTTTAGAGTCTGCTAGTCCATTTCGAGTCTTGTTTTAAGTTTTAGAAAATGTTTAAGTTTGTAGGATGGAGTCGTTGTAATAGGAAAAACCTAGAATGTTTTATTTTAAAAACTTTGAAAAAAAATCAAAATGTGTCTTTCTTTTATTTCTCATTTATCCCCTGAACTACGTAATGATCTGATTCATGCGGCGTCATGATACGTAGGCAATCCCCATAGGATTCGATCATAACCATAAAATGAAAAGGGAAAAGAGGAGGGAAAATAAAAGGAAATTGAGGGGAAAGAACTAATGGCAAGACAAGAGAGAAAAACGAGTGCAAAGTAATAGGGGAGTAACCAAAAACAAGTGGGAAAGTCCAATAGTGGTCAAAGATAAGTTGGAGTGAAAAGAAAAAGAGAGAGAAAAGAAAGAGCAAAAATGAGAAAAGTTAGTTAAAAGCCGGGATAAAACATGCAGCCGCTCAAATACACGATAGAAGCTTTAACTATTTAGGTGCATTGCATCTCAAATATGAGGTTGCCTATCTGTTAAATCTTAAACAACAACAAGTTGCTGTTGTTATTGAGAACAAGAAGGTTGTTAGTTTGTTTGGCATTCTGGCAATCTATCCGTACAACACCAGATCTAAAAACAAGTTGATCATGGCTGGCCAAGAACTAGATGCAAGTATTATTGATCCACTGAGAGAGGTGGAGGAGTGTGAGGTTGGTCTAAAAGAGGAGTTACATAAGTTGAAACCCCAAATGGCAGAGATGTACCAAGCATGGATGAAAGGGCATCCCCCACCATCATACCCCGCCAACCCTGCTTTTATCCCACCGCTACCTCAGTTCCAAGAACTTCCCGCTACAGATTAATCCCCACATCATGCACCAAACTTCACCCCTTACCACCACTATCATGGCACCACTTCCCAAACTATACAAGCTCCACCAGCCAAAACAACCCCATACCCCCCTCCACAAGCTACCCCTATTTTCGTAGCACCTCCACCAGGTGATCCATTATTCCAGACCCAAGATAATTAGTACTATCCCCTAGAGCCTACTTTCAAGGCCCCAGAGCATTACTCATACACTTCTCGTTTCGACCTCGCTGTTGAGACTGAGAAACCACCTAAAAACCCGGAACAAGAGGAGATATTTAGGAAGGTGAGAAAACTGGAAAAATCACTCAAAAACATGCAAGGGTTGGGAGGTCAAGTAAGTGTAGCCTACAAAGATCTGTGTTTGTTCCCTGATGTATAGCTACTTGTTGGGATCAAAATTCCCAAGTTTGACTTGATGACGGGCACGGAGATCCCGCAGCCCACTTATGGGGATTCTGTAGTAAAATTAGAGGAGCCGGTAGGAAAGATGAGCTGTTAATGGCATACTTTAGCCAGAATCTGAGTGGCGCGACATTGGAGTGGTACACTCGTTAGGATCACAGCAGATGGTATACTTGGGATGATTTGGCCCAAGCATTCGCTCGTCATTTCCAATACAATATCGAGACTGTTCCATATCGTTTGTCTTTAACTAAAGTTGAGAAGAAGCCTAGTGAAAGCTTCAGGGAATACGGTTTCTGCTGGAGAGAACAGGCAACAAGGGTTAACCCTCCAATGGAGGAGAACGAAATGGTGGAATACTTTCTACAGGCCTTGGAGCCTACTTACTTTGGTCTCTGATCTCGGCCATAGGTAAGTCTTTTAATGATGTAGTAAAAATGGGAGGAATAGTAGAGGAAGGCCTCAAATCAATCAAGATCAAGAGTTACTCCGCCATCAAAGCAACTACGCAGGCAATCCAGAACAGCACTGGAGGCGTGTTTGGGAAAAATAAGAAAGAGGATGTTGTTATGGTCGTTTTAGGATCATGGCATGGACCAGGGGATTCTCCTACCCACTACACCCAACCTAGACCCCAGCTTCAACCCTATACCCCAACTTCATATAGTCCATCCCCGTACTATTTCCCACTACCAGAGCCTCAATACTCAGTCAGGCCACCCCAATATCATGTCCATCATGCACAGTCATATGCTCAACCCCCTCCTCACCTGCAATGGTGCGCACCAACCCCACGAAACCCTTACCCACCACCACAAACATACCGAAACCCCACTGGTCCAAATTCTTGAGCCAAGCCAGAATTCAGGAATGAAAGGTTGCAACGGAAGAAAACTTTCAACCCACTCGAGGAATCTTATACCAGCTTATTTCAAAGGTTGAGGCAGTTAGATGTTTTGAGGCCAATTGAGTCAAAACTACCAAACCCCCTCCAAAGAACCTAGATTATTCTCTCAGATGTCCGTACTGTTCTGATACTCCAGGGCACGACATAGAAAAGTTTTGGCATTTGAAGAACGCCATCCAAGAGCTTATTGATACGAACCAGATTATGGTCCAGAGCCCAGAAGCACCCAACATCAATCAGAACCCATTGCCAGCCCATGCTGAAGCGCACATGATTGAGATAGTGCACAAAGATGTGAATCCCAAAAAGCCTTCACAATCTGTCATGATGATCCGGTCTAGCGAAAGTAAGTCGGTTAAAGATCCGATTGGCACAAAAGCAACCTATTTGATAGCCGAAGGATCGGCGGACAAGTTGAGCATGCCAAATGATAAGCCAGTTGTGGTAGTTGAATAGAGGTCCCCAAGTGATGTTATAGCAAAGCAAGAAAAACCAACGGCGATTGTGCTAGGGGTCGCAAGTAAACCAGTCATAATTGTGGAGGGTGCTCACACGTACCTTATCATTATCAAACCTGTGACCCAGCTACCGGTAGCTAACACCAAGACTATCCCATGGAACTATGAGCGAGTGATAGTGACCTATAAGGAGAAGGAAGTGAAAGAGGAAGTTAACGAGGCCCATGGAATAACTCACAAGGAGATGCTTTGCCCGGGAAGAGTTAAGGAAAGCTAAAACACTCAAGGACAATCCAGTTCTAGTGAAGAAACTGGTCAGTGAAGAAGAGGCAGAGGAGTTTTTAAGAAATATGATAGTACAAGATTACTCCATCGTAGAACAGTTGAGAAAGACTCCTGCTTAGATTTCCCTGTTATCATTGTTGATTTATTCAGATGAGCACCGCCGGGCCCTGATGAAGATTCTGAACGAAGCTCATGTCCCCGACAAAATCATAGTGAACTATTTGGAGAAAATTGTCAATAAGATATTTGAGTCTAACAGGATCACATTCTCGGATGATGATTTGCCTCTAGAGGGTACGGAACACAATCGATCCCTCTATCTCACAGTGAAATGCGAAGAGTCTGTGGTCACAAGGGTGTTAGTTGACAATGGTTCCAGTGCAAACATCTGCCCTCTCTACTCTGAACAAGTTAAAAGTTGATGATGAGAGGATTCACTAGAAAATCATATGCAACCGAGGTTTTGAGGGGGGAGACTCTGTTGGCGACATCATGCTTGAGTTGACAATAGGACCAGTCGAATTCACCATTGAGTTCCAGGTACTAGATGTGGCAATTTCTTACAATTTGCTGTTGGGTGGGCCTTGGATATATATTGCCAAGGCGGTTCCATTTTATTTACATTAGATGGTAAAGTTCGAATGGGATAGACAAGAAATCGTCGTACATGGCGATGAGAATTTATGTGCTTTCAATGATACCTCCATCCCATTTATTGAAGCTGAAGAGGATAAGGGGCCATGGGTCTATCAATTGTCCTAAACGGTATCAGTTGAAAAGGTTCCGGATGGGGAATACATCCCAGGTCCAAAATTAGCTTCTGCAATCATCATGGTAGCAACCGAGATGTGGAAAAATGGTATTATGCTGGGAAAGGGTCTGGGTACATCTTTGTAAGGTATCGTGCATCCAGTGTCCTTGCATGAAAATCTGGGCATATTTGGTTTGGGGTTCAAGCCTATAGGGGATGATGTGAAGAAGGCTCGAAAGCTGAAAAAGAAGGCATGGTCGCTCCCTAATCCAGTCTCATATCTCTCCAGGTCTTTCACCAAAGAAGGGTTTGTGAAGCGTCCAGTGACAATAGTTCCAAGGCATGTGGTTGATTTTGATGAGGAATTGGTTAAAAGATTCCAAAGTTTGTTTGACGAAGTGGACATGGTAGAAACTGGGGAAGTTTCCAGCAAAGCGGATATGCAGTTTGTTGGGCTAAAAGTGAAGATTAACAATTAGGATTCCACTCCTCTCCCTATCCGAAAGAAGTTTTGATAGTTTGCTTTGTTTTCCTTTCAGTTTATCTGGATTATTCCAGGGTTGTAATTCAGATTTTATTTTCCATCTATTTTGATGTACAAACCCTTCTATCCTTTATTTTCAACAAAATGCAATTTCCCTTTTCCATTACTCCTGATAGTGTCATTTTTTTTCTTTCTTTGTACAGTTCTTTTTATGCTAGTTTCAATGACATGACATGCATGAGTAATCTTCAGCCAAGTCTTAAAAGCCAATCTAACTCTGAAATAATAATCTAAGAAATAAAGTGTGTTGATGAAATAGAATATGATGAAAATGAAGCATTTGAAGAAATAAGTAAAGATCTAAGTCACTTTGAAGAGAAACCCAAGCCTAATTTGAATGAAACTGAGGCAATCAATTTAGGGGATCCAGATAATATCAGGGAAACCAAGATAAGTGTACACTTGGAACCACAAATTAAGGAATAATTAATCAAAGAACTATTTGAATATAAAGATATTTCTGCATGATCATATGACGACATGCCGGGTCTGAGTACTGACATGCTAGTTCACAAATTGCCCACTGACCCGACATTCCCTCTCGTCAAGCGGAAGTTAAGGAAGTTCAAAACTGACATGGGTGTGAAGATCAAGGAAGAAATCACAAAGCAGTTAAATGCAAAGGTCATTCGATTCACGCGATACACCACTTGGTTAGTTAATGTTGTGCCAGTGCCAAAGAAGGATGGCAAGACCAGGGTGTGCGTTGATTACCGCGATCTCAACAAAGCGAGTCCAAAGGATAATTTTCCATTGCCAAATATCCACATTTTGATTGACAACTATGCCAAGCATGAGATCGGTTCTTTTGTGGATTGCTATGCGGGTACCACCAGATCTTGATGGATGAGGGGGATGTAGAAAAGACAGTATTCATCACACCATGGGGAACTTATTGCTACCGGGTAATGCCATTTGGTATGAAAAATGTTGGGGCAACTTACATGAGGGCAATGACTACTATGTTCCTTGACATGATACACAAGGAGATTGACGTTTATGTGGATGATGTGATCGTAATGTCAAACCAACAGGACGACCATATCGGAGATTTGAGGAAGTTTTTCCAAAGGCTCCGCAGGTACAATCTTAAGCTCAACCCTGCCAAGTGTGCATTTGGTGTTCCATCAGGAAAATTGTTGGGATTCATAGTTAGTCGTCGAGGCATTGAGTTGGACCCATCAAAGATCAAAGCTATCCAAGAATTTCCACCTCCAAGGAACAAGACTAAGGTGATGAGTTTGCTCAGGTGATTGAACTACATCAGTAGGTTTATTGCTCAACTAACGACAACTTGTGTGCCATCTTTAAGTTGCTGAAGAAAGATGTTGCGGTCAAATGGACTGATGAGTGCAGGAGGCATTTGATAAGATCAAGGGGTACTTGTCAAACCCACCTGTGTTGGTCCCGCCGAAAATAGGGAGGCCTTTAATTCTTTATTTGACAGTCTTGGACAATTCGTTCGGTTGCTTACTGGGTCAACATGACATCACCGGCAAAAAGGAACAAGCATCTATTATCTCAGCAAGAAGTTCACATTATATGAGGTTAAGTATACTCCCCTTGAAAGGACATGTTACGCCCTGACTTGGGTGGTACAAAAGTTGAAGCATTATCTATCGTCATACACTACTTACCTTATTTCTCTCCTGGATCCTCTAAAGTATATCTTTCAAAAGCCTATGCCCATAGGAAGACTTGCAAAGTGGCAGATTTTGCTCACAGAGTTTGACATCATCTATGTGACTCAGACCGCGATGAAAGCCCAAGCATTGGCCGATCATTTGGCCGAGAATCCGGTGGATGAAGAGTATGAACCGTTAAGAACGTATTTTCCCAATGAATAGGTGATGCATATTGACAAGGTGGATTAGGTTGAAAAACCAGGTTGGAAACTTTTCTTTGATGGAGCCGCTATCATGAAAGGTGTCGGAATAGGGTCCGTGCTTTTTTCTGAAATAGGGCATCACTACCCTGCTACGTCTCAACTTCGTTTATATTATACCAACAACATGGCTGAGTAAGAGGCATGCATTTTGGGATTGAGGTTAGCCGTAGATATAGGAGTTTAGGAAGTCTTGGTCGTGGGAGACTTAGATCTTTTGGTGCACCAGATTCAAGGAGAATGGGAGACACGGGATTTGAAGCTCATACCGTATCGGCAATATTTGCATGATCTTTGTCAACGTTTTCGATCAATAGAATTCAGGAATATCCCAAGGATCCATAATGAGGTTGCCGATGCTTTGGCTACCTTAGCGTTAATGATGCACCATCCGGATAAAGCTTATGTTGACCCTCTGCACATTCAAGTTCGTGATCAGCATGCTTATTATAATGTGGTTGAGGAAGGACTTGATGGTGAACCATGGTTCCATGATATCAGGGAATACATCAGGATGGGGGTATATCCGGTACAAGCCATAGGTGATCAAAAGAGAACAATTCAGCATTTAGCTAGTGGATTTTTCTTGAGTAGGGGAATTTTGTACGAAAGAACTCCAGATCTTGGGCTATTGAGGTGCATAGATGCTAAACAAGCCACAATTATCATGACAGAAATGCAATCCAGGGTTTGCGGGCCACATACGAGTGGGTATGTTATGGCAAAGAAAATTCTCCGAGCAGGGTATTATTGGCTCACCATGGAACGTGATTGCATTAGCTTTGTGCGCAAGTGTCATCAATGCCAGGTACACGGAGACTTGATTCATTTGCCACCATCTGAGTTGCATACAATGTCTGTACCGTGGCCCTTTGTTGCTTGGGGCATGGATGTCATTAGACTAATTGAGCCCGCGGTATAAAACGGGCACAGGTTCATTCTGGTGGCCATCGATTTTTCACTAAGTGAGTTGAAGCTAAGACTTTCAAATCTGTGACCAAGAAGGCAGTGGTCGATTTCATTCATTCAAATATCATTTGTTGGTTTGGAATCCCAAAGGTGATCATCACAGATAATGGTGCTAATCTTAACAGTCATTTGATGAAAGAAGTATGTCAACAGTTTAAGTTCATGCATCGAAATTCCACTCCGTATCACCCCAAGGAAAATGGAGCTGTTGAGGCGGCCAACAAGAACATAAAGAAGAACTTCAGAAAATAGTGCAAGGTTCCAGGCAATGGCATGAAAAGTTTCCCTTTGCTTTGTTGGGTTATCGCACTATTGTTCGCACTTCAGTAGGTGCAACTCCTTATTTGTTGGTATATGGCACTAAAGTAGTGATACCCATGGAAGTTGAAATTCTATCCCTTCGGATTGTTGCTGAAGCCGAAATTGATGATGATGATGGGTCAAAACCCGCTTGGAGCAATTGAGTCTGATTGACGAGAAAAGATTGGCGTGTCATGGCCAGTTGTATAAAAAGAGAATGGAAAGAGCATACAACTAGAAGGTGCATCCCTGGAAATTTGAAGTGGGTCAGCAAGTATTGAAACACATCCTTCCATATCAAGCTGAAGCGAAAGGCAAGTTCTCTCCAAATTGGCAGGGGCCGTTCATTGTAATAAGAGTGTTGTCCAATAGTGCTTTATATTTAATAGATATAGAAAGGCAAATGTATAGATATGGCTATCAATTCTGATGCAGTCAAAAGATATTATGTATGATTTCTTTGGTTTGTCTAATTATTGTTTGTACTTGGCATGTCTCGAAGATTGGAATGACGATGGTATTTTATTCTGCTATCTAAACACTTTATCCATTGTTACCCCTTTGAGCCTTATTTATTTTCTTTTATACCCTTCTTTTGGAATCAGTAGCAAAGTTTAGAAACACGAACACAAAAGGTAAATAAAGAAGAAAAGAGGAAAAGGGAAGAGAAAAGAGAAAGAAAAGAATGCAAAAGAAAAAAAAGAAGAAGAAAAAAAAGAAGAAAAGAAAAGAAAAAAGAGAGGAAGAAAAAGAAAAGAGAAAAGTAACAACAACAAAGCAATTCCTATGACAAGAACTACATTCTACCTGATTCCTTTTAAGGATACGTAGGCAACTTCACGGTTCAGTCCCATCAAAATAAAAATTCAAAAGCCCCAGGCAAAGAAACTGGGTCAGAAGTTGTGGTTTTGTAAAAGATATAATTCCAAAAGTTGTAATTGCGAACCCATTCAAGTTGTTTTGATCCTTTATCCTTTCCTTCTAACCCCATCCAAAAGCCCACATTACGGTCCAAAAAAGACCTTCCGACCAATATTTGAGAGTGCCAAGTCGAGCGAGATAGAGGTATGATTCGCATCAGGGGCAACACTCCGTGCTACACAAGGGAAAATGAATAAATGAGAGAGTCCTATTGGTAAAAATCCTTATGGGCACCATCGGGCGACGGAAAGTTGAGAGAAATCAAAATGAGAGAGTCTTATTAGTGAAACCCTTCGCGGGCACCGTAAGGCAACAGTGAGTTGAGAGATGAACTAATGAGAGAGGTTTGTCGGTGAAAACCCTTCAGGGCACCGCAAGCCGAACAAGGTCAGTGACTTGGCGAAGAGATTGGGTTGTGGAGATCTCGGGGCATAAAGTATGACAATTGAGAGGTGGTTGGTTGAACAGGTTAGGTTGATTAATCCAAAATACATGTCATGATCATTGGCGCCAGCTAACCTCGCTCAGATAAGTCTCTTTTCCTTTTCTCCCTCAAACAGTCATCCTCTTTCAAGTTTTCTTCTTTATTTCTTTACCCTCGAAGTCATTGTATTTCAATTCTTTTGGGTTTATTTCTCTAAGGCTTTTCCAATGTTAACCTTGTTTAAGAAAGTAAGAAAGGATTTCAAAGCTTTCTACAAACTTCCAAATTACACAAAGCAAAGTGCGGCCAAAGCATACCGGAAATAACATGATACAAAATGGAAAATAAGGCTTTAGTGAAAGTTCCATTGGTCGAGTGGTTTGGGAATTTTGTGGTGGATACAAAGGTTCAGGTAGAAAGGACAGAAATGTAAAACAGCGGGTTGAGTGCAGAGCACTCAGGTCATTCAAGGTCCTGTGGTTGAAATTTAGTCAGAAAGGCAAACAATTCTTGGCCAGTTCAAGGCAACCAGTCAGAACAAAGCATGACAGTGAAAAGGCCACCTTCAGCAAGTATGTCGCAAACTAACCACCACATTTTCAAAACTGATAAAATTTTCTTTGATTGAAATAGGGACAAGAAATTTTATTTATTCCGGAGGAACCCTCCGTGAGGAAAGCATATACCGGACAGGTTCAACCATAAGTTTTCAGGACCTTCCTGGATAATGGGATTTAGTTTAAAATTTTCAGGGCCCTCCTGGATAGTGGGATTTAATTTTAAAAGTTCTCAGGACCCTCCTGGATAATGGGACTTAGTTGAATTCCAAGACCTTCATAGATAACAAGATTTAGCATAACCTCTACCTATAGAAAATATAAGTTGGCGTTAAAGCTTTCTCTCTTGAGATGAGATTCGATTTGAAATTTTCAGGACCTTCCTGGATAATGGAATTTAGCTTTTAAATTTTTAGAGATTTTGGGTAACATGATTTGATTAAGACTCACAGATGTGCCCAGATACCAAACTGGAGCAGAAAAGTTTCATTGTTTTGTCTATTTTGTTGTAATCAAGCGCCCACCTGGAGAACAAGGGAATACAGTTCGAGTTTTTGGCAATTAGGTGCCCACCTAGAGACTAAGGGAATACAGTTAAAGTTTTGGCAATCAGGCACCACCTGGAGAACAAGGGAATACAGTTCAAGCTTTTGGTAATCAGGCGTCCACCTGGAGAACAAGGGAATACAGTTTGAGTTTTGGTAATCAAGCGCCCACCTGGAGAACAAGGGAATACAGTTCGAGTTTTTGGCAATCAGGCGCCCACCTGGAGAACAAGGGAATATAGCTAAAGTTTTGGCAATCAGGAGCCCACCTGGAGAACAAGGGAATACAGTTTGAGCTCTTGGCAATCAGGCACCCACCTGGAGAACAAGGGAATACAGTTTGAGTTTCGGTAACCAGGCGCCCACCTGGAGAACAAGGGAATACAGTTCGAGTTTTTGGCTATCAGGCGCCCACCTGGAGAATAAGGGAATATAGTTAAAGTTTTGGCAATCAGGCACCCACATGGAGAACAAGAGAATACAGTTCGTGTATTTGGCAATCAGGCGCCCACCTAGAGAACAAGGGAATATAGTTAAAGTTTTTTGCAATCAGGCGCCCACATAGGGAACAAAGGAATACAGTTAAAGTTTTTGGCAATCAGGCGCCCACCTGGAGAATAAGAGAATATAGTTAAAGTTTTGGCAATTAGGCGCCCAGATAGAGAATAAGGGAATATAGTTCAAAGCTTTTGGAAATCAGGTGCCGACCTGGAGAACAAGGGAATACAGTTCAAGCTTTTGGCAATCAGGCGCCCACCTAGAAAACAACAGAATACAGTTTGAGGTTTTTGGCAATCAAGCGCCCACCTGGAGAACGAGGGAATATAGTTAAAGTTTTGGATATCAGGCGCCCACCTGGAGAACAAGGGAATACAATTCGAGCTTTTGGCAATCGGGCACCAACCTGGAGAACAAGGGAATATAGTTAAAGTTTTTGGCAATCAAGCGCCCACCTGGAGAACAAGGGAATATGGTTAAAGTTTTTGGAAATCAGGCGCCCACCTGGAGAACAAGCAAATACAGTTAAAGTTTTTGGCAATCAGGCGCCCAACTGGAGAACAAGAGAATACAGTTCGAGTTTTTGGCAATCAAGCGCTCACCTGGAGAACAAGGGAATACAGTTAAAGTTTTGGCAATCAGGCGCCCACCTAGAGAACAAGGGAATACAGTTCAAGTTTTTGTTAATCAGGCGCCCACCTAGAGAACAAGGGAACACAGTTCAAGTTTCGGCAATCAAGCACTCACCTGGAAAGCAAGGGAACCCATTCCAGAATTCAATTCGCGTTAGCAACAACAGAAATTCGCCTCGAAAGTACAGGTTAATAGTTCAAGATGAACAACAGAATGATAGAAGCAGCAAAACCAAGTTTGAAGATGGCAGATAGGATTCTTGTAATTCATAGATCATAGTTTAGCCTATATTCTTTTTATTTTGCTTCAGTGTAATAAGGAGTTCAGCAAGCAGTAACAACAGCAACAATAGTGAAATCATAGCTTCCCGGTAGTCCCAGCTACCAAAACTTCCTGAACTACACTGACCTGATTCCTTTATAGCCAAGGATATGTAGACAACCTCGAAAGCAAGGTTCGGTCAAATCTTTCAAAAATGCTTCCCACGGAGTATTCAAACGGGCAAAAATTGCTCGGATCCGCTCACTTTATCTTTGCCCGAAAACTCTTCGTGTTTCCGATCAAAGAGGCACAGCTGTGAGAACATGATTTTTCCTTATGTGAAATATTCCTATAAATTAAAGAAATAATATTTTTCAATTATTTGCAATTTTATGGGATTTTGTATGAATTTTTGCTAATTGTTTGCATTTTCTGTGCATGTTTATTTTTATTGAAATCATGAAAAAATACAAAAAATGGCATGCATTACATTTAGAGTTTGTTCCCATGTTTTTAGGATTAATTAGTTAATTAAGTTTTCTACTAAAATGAAAATCAATAATTGGTTCATTTTTACATTTTTAGCTTTTTAATTTTAGATTAGTAATTGTTCTTTTGTAATTTAGGAGCAACTAATTTTTATAATATTATAATTAGATAATTAGATCAATTTTATAATTTAAATTAATTCAGGATTTTAATTTAGTTTTTTTAATTACTTAGAGAAAGGAAAGGAAAACAAAAAGAGAAAAGAATTGGAAGAGGGTTTAATTTGGTTTTGGAATTGGGCCAGGGTTCAAAATTGACCCAAAATCCCACCGATCCGCCCCAGCCCAAACCGGATAACACGGTCCAACACCCCAATTAAACAAAACGATGCTGTTTTGAGGCATTTAATCTCAGCTGGTCATTCCCTATGATCCGTCGGTCGAGAACTGGCCAATCCCCCACCATATATGTATGTCCTAACAACCCCCAACCCCAGAGACCCCCCATTTCCTCACCCCTCTCTAACCTCCTAACCCTAGCCGCCCTAAGCTCCTCTCAAACTAAATAGCCTAAACCCTAGCTGCCACCCATAGGAAATCATTTCACGGCGGCGGCCGGCTCTCAAACCTACCCAAATCTTCACCCTACAACGACCTTTCCCCTTCTTTTCCAAATCTATGAACTATTTCCCCTGAATCTTCCTTGAACCAGTCGAATTTCAAATCTAAAAGTAAAAGAGGTAGCACTTGTTCTTGCATGTTCCTTCCTCCGCGATTTCTTCCATTCGTATAGTCCGAAACTCACCCCAAATGTTTGTTCTTGGAAAGAACAATCATTTGGGATTAATTTTGAGCTATATCGAAGCCCGAGCAGAGACCCGGATCAGATTTTGCCCTTTGATTTCTCAATAGGTATAGCCTCATCCTTGTATGTTTCATTTTGGTATTTTGATTCATGTTTAGAATTTAAAAGAAAAAGAAAAAAGTGTTATCAATTTGTCCATATTGTTATTTTATTAGGTTTCATTTTTTCTTTCTTTTCTCTCTTTCGATTAATTAACCAGTCAATGCATTAATTAATTTCAATCAATGTTTCTAGATTCATTATTTTTTTTTGAGGTTAACCAGTTAGTTCATGTTTGATGATTATAGTTAATTAGAGTTTCTTTTGGTTTGTTTAACCATTAGTTTGTAGCCATAATGACTTTGTTTCTGAGGTTCATTCCTTGTCGTACTATTACATGTTTGGGGGCGCCTATTGGGCTTCTAGTGAGCCAGACCTGGGCAATAGAAGCCCACTCATTTGGGCCCAAGTCTGGGGGTCAGATGGTCCGTATTGGTTTAGTCTAGGAGGGTAACAGGGGTGTCAGGGGTTAATTTGGGTATTTTGAGTCTTAAGGAATATTTTCTGTTAGCATAGAAGTTTCTAAAGGATAAGACAAGGCTTGTATGCCAAGAAATAGGGACAACTAAGCTGTTTTTCAGGGTCTAAGAGGTGAAATAACAAATTTAAAGGGGTAGAAGGGGAATTAACAAACCAGGTTAGGGCTGCCCTAGAATCACCTATATAAAGACACTTTTCCTCCATTTTTAGGCAGAGATTGATACCCTGAAAATACAAAAAAGGTTTTCTGCATCTATCAAGTTGGCTCGAATTGCCTTCTGAGTTTTCTTTTAGAACTTAAAGGTTTTCTTATGAAAAATCGCTAGTTTTCCAAGCTGAAAATAGTTGGTCATTGAAGCTATTTGGTTCTGATTCTCATTGTTGTTCACTGCTGTTGATCTTCCTTATTGATTCACTCTAACTGATATCAGAAATTACCTTCCCTTTTGTTGTATCCATGTACTCTCACAAAAGCAAAATGTGGTTATAACATGGTGGCTGGAAAATGAAAAGCTCCAGATCTATTTTGTTTAATGTGTTTCCTTGTTTTTCCTTTGTTTGTAATTTTTCTCCCACTTATTTGAGTTAGTTTACCCTTAAATTTGATGTTCACTGCTGTTAGTCATGGTATTTGAGTGTTGAAAGCTATAGTTAGTTTTAGTAGTTCTTTATATTTTGCTAGGCAACTTCAGCTATACCTACAAGTTTAGTATGTGGGACTGTGTTAAAACCGCTATTAGTTAGCTGTCATATTAGCTTAAGTGATTGAATACCTTCAACATGTTTACCATTAATGTTATTTATATGAATGCACGTTTAGAGTTGGGAGAATATATGAATAAGTCCATTAATAAGCCATGCGCTCTGAATCATGCTCGCTTTTGTTTAGAGTTAGGAATTTTATTATAGTGGGACAATGGTAGGATGAATTTGTGTACAGGCTATTATAGTTTTTGAATAAGGAAAGTTTAAAGTTTTGTATTGATAACATGATGAGAATTGGTCTTAGGGTAAACCATTTAATTTGTTAGAAATTTGCAAGTGATTTGGGCTAAAATTTGTTAAGAGGAATGTTAAGATTCGAACGAAGCTTGATATGGGCTCAAGCCGAAATAGCCCAATCACGTTTCAAGCTGGGGCATTTCAGCCTTAGCTTAGCTAATGTGTTTTTGTATTGTTTTGGTTTAGTACATTGTTTAATCTTAGGAGTTAATTTAATGAAGTTTGCTGTAGCCATAATGAAAACAAGTTGTAAAAAATGGAGCTTTGTCCTAAAGAGCTAGGCCTTTGTAATTGGCCCAATTAAATCTCCGTGCCTTTTGCTACTTCACTCTCATTTCTGGCCTCATCCCAAGCCTAATTTCATGTTTCGTTTCTGGGCTTATTACAAGCCTGGAACTTGCTCAAATAATTAATTGTTTAAGATTATCCCATGCATGCTTGTATTGAGTAGGACTAGGTTGAACTTAAACCCAAATCTGAACATCTTTAGACCGTTTTATATCGGTACAACTCATTTAAAGAAAATTAGTGGGAGGTGTGTCATCCACGATTAAATCACCTATGGCCCTCTTATTAAGTATTATAACCTAGATACTAAAAATAACACTCGTAGTTGCTTTAGGCACGTTTAATATATCGTTGTGATTGTGTACACGTTCACGTGACATGATTAATATTCTGAAAACAAAATCGGAGTATGCGTTCATGCAACTTCGACTAAACTTTCTTAATAATAATAAAGCGTTGCTAATGGTGGACACGTTCGCGTGACATGATTTTTGACGCACCAGGCAAATGGGTACACGTACACGTGACCTATTTTCAAGATAATTTCTTAATTAAAAAGGCAAATGCACATAGGTTCCGAAAGTAAGTAATTAGACAATTCAATAAGCCAAGTATGATCAAAGCAACCGTGCTAGAACCACGGAACTCGGAAATACCTAACACCTTCTCCTGGGTTAATAGAATTCTTTACCCGGATTTCTGTGTTCGCAGACTATAAATAGAGTCAACTTCCTCGATTCAGGATTTTAAACCGGTGACTTTGGACACCATAATTATCCCAAGTGGCGACTCTGAATTTAATGATAACTCAAATTTAAGTTTATATAGCCCTTAAGCTTAATGATCGAGTGAGAATATGCTCGAACTCGAAATTAGGTAGCCCTTAGGATTTCTAATCGAGTGAGAAGGATCTCTCGAACTCGAAGTGAAAGTAGCCCTTGGGCCTTTGTAAATTTTGTATTTGGCTAATCTGGCCTTTGTAGAACTATCGTTTAATCATATACATAAGGATTTTCTCCCCTTTTTGGCTTTTAAAGTTTTCCCTTTATTTATCATTCGTGTTCACAAAGGTTGTAATGCCTTAGCATGAAATTAGGAATTGTTCTTTAGTTCGAACAATTTTGTACTCTTTAGAGTTTTTGAGGCTTGATATTATCGAAGCCTTTTATGATTTTTCTGGGGGTAGCCCTTTTAACCGGTTTATGAAAGAATTCAAAGGCAAAATTTGGACGCCTCTGAGCCGTGTTAATTTGGTTGTAGCCTCTTTAGTTCGAAATTTTCCCCCAGGGCTTATTGTCCCATTTTACTTTGAGCTTGCCCAAAGTGTCAGTCCCCGATTGGGGTGGCTATGGTCTATAAAAAATGAGAGTTGCCTAAATGGTATTATGATCTCAAAGTTTTAACAGTTTGATCTCATTTAATTTTTGGATGGCAGTCCCCGATCATGAGGGTAATTGTTTGAACTCTGGTTATGATCGGCCCTTAAGCATGTTTGCATAATAGATAGAGAGTATGAAATTGTAAAGTATAAGAATTTTTCTAAGGCATGAGATATTGGCAAGGAAAAATACTTCTCTTTATAATTAATTATACATGTGTACATGTTCGATGCCAGGACTCGAGCAAACTACGTGGGCACGGTTCGTAGACCATTTGGCCCTTACAAATTTTCCTATTGAGACACTTATGCCATGAAGTAATTTCCTTGCAACAAAGTTGAGTTTGATTGTAAACAAGCCTTGGATACTGTTGAATTATTCTAAGTTAGCACGATCAATGGTTGCCTCATTAAAAACCTCATCGGGAAATCCATTTGGGACAAAACCGGTCTAAGGGAAAAAGAGTGCAACGCTTGCTTTCAGACCTAAAGACTTCGTGTCGAGGATTCCATTGCTATTTTTGATCAAACACCTACAAGAGTTAGTTTATAATATAAATGAAAATGGAAGGGGCCATACCTCAGTAGTAGTATCATTTTAAGTGCGATATGTTCCAATTGTTTGGTAATTGTTCGTCGTGCCGAGCTTGTAGGATCCTTTTCCTGTGATTTCAAGAATTTGGTACAACCCTTCCTAGTTTTCCTTCATTTGGATTTTGGGTGTTTAGCGTTACCTTCCTTAGTACCAAGCTTCCGACATTAAAGTATCAAAGTTTGGCTCTTCGATTATAATACCTCTCGATTCGTTGTTTCTGGGTGGCCAATCGAACAAAGGTAGTTTCATGTCATTCATCCAATAGTTCCAGGCTTGTATTCATTGCCTCGTCATTCGATTCCTTTGTTGCTTGGCTCCCCAACTTCGACATGTATTAAAGCTTTGGTTCCATAAACCAAAGAGAATGGGGTAGCCCCGGTACTGGACTTTGAAGTTGTGCGATATGCCCAAAGGACTTTGGGCAGGACTTCTCTCCATTTTCCTTTGGAATTGGTCAACCTTTTCTTACGACTTTGTATTATGGTTTTATTGATCAATTCGGCTTGCCCAATTCCACTAGGGTGATAAGGTGTTGATAAGATCCTTTTGATCTTAAGACTTTCAAGAAATTTTGTTACTTTGCTGCCGACAAACTGTTTTCCGTTGTCGCAGGAAATTTTTGATGATATCCCGAATTGACATATGATATGGTCCCAAATGAAGTCGATGAATTCTTTTTCCCTGACCTTTTGATAGGCATGTGCTTCAACCCACATAGAAAAATAGTCAGTCATAAATAAAATAAATTGAGCCTTACCTGGTGATGTTGGAAGAGGGTTAACGATATTCACCCCCCACTTCATGAATGACCATGGGGATAAAACCTAACGCAACAGCTCCCCGGGTTTATGAATTATCAGAGCATGGCCGTTGACATTTATCACATTTTTGCACAAATTCCTTCGCATCTTTCTCCATATCAATCCAGTAATAGCCGACTCGGATTATCTTTCGGACCAACGATTTGGAGCCTGAGTGATTCTCAAATGTGCCTTCGTGGACTTTCCTCAAAACATACTCGATATCACCCGGTCCTAGACATATTTCTAACGGGGCGTCGAACATCCTTCTAAGTACGGTTCCTTCTTCGGACAAGCTAAATCAAGCTGCCTTCATACACAGGGCCCTCAATTCCTTTCGATTTGAAGGAAGTATTCCGTTCTTCAAGTGCTCTATGTAGTTATTTCTCCAATCCCAAGTCAAGCTTGTGGAATTTATCTCGGCATGGGATTCTTCGACCTTTGACCTCATTAGCTGTACAACAGCCCCTGCATTGAGTTCGTTGTCTTCGACTAACAAGCCTAGGTTCATGAGGGCATCGGCTTCGCTATTTTGATCTCGAGGCACATGTTTCAAAGTCCATTCTTTGAACCGGCGTAGAGTTACTTGTATATTGTCCAAGTATCTTTGCATTCACTCTTCCCAAACTTCAAAGGTCCCGTTAACCTGATTTTCAACAAGGAGGCAGTCGTATTTGGCTTCGACTACCTCTGCTCTCAAGCCTTTGGCTAGTCCGAGACCTGCAATCATTGCTTCATATTTGGCCTCATTGTTAGTCAATTTTATAGTTCAAATAGATTGTCTAACCACGTTATCTATGGGTGGTTTTAGCATGATGCTGAGTCCGAACCCCTTTATGTTTGAAGCACCATCCATAAAGTGGGCCTAGATCCCCGAAGGTGTACTCGAGTTGATTAACAATTATCTTTCAACCTCTGGTACTAGGGCTAGCGTGAAGTCATCCACGAAGTCTACCAAGATTTGAGACTTGATGGTTGTTCGGGGTCGAAACTCAATATCGTGCCCGCTGAGTTCCATGGCCCATTTGGCCAATCGCCCCAAAAGTTTGGTTTTATGCAAAATATTTCGAAGGGGATATATTGTTACAACACATATGGGATGACATTGAAAATACAGTTTTAATTTCCTAGAGGCGCTTATCAAAGCAAGCGCTAACTTTTATGACTTAGGATATACCTAGTTTCGGCCTCACCTAAGGTCTGACTAACATAATAGACAGGAAATTGCGTATCTTGTTCTTCTTGGACTAGGACTCCACTTACCGCTATCTCTGAGACTGCCAAGTACAAGTAAAGTTGTTCGTCCCATTTTTGGGGTATGAGGCAATGCCGGGCTCAATAAGTGCCGCTTTAGTTCCTATAAGTCCTGCTAACACTCTGCGTCTATGCAAAATTGTTCTTCTTCCTAAGTAGTGAGAAGAATCGATGACTTTTGTCTGAGGATCTCGATGAATAGCCCTAGGGCAGCTATGCACCCAGTTGGACTCTACACGACCTTTACATTATCTACAACCTTGATATCCTCGATAGCTTTGATTTTATCGGGGTTGATCTCGATCTCCCGATTAGACACCATGAATCCGAGAAACTTGCCCAAGCTAACCCCAAAAGCATACTTGTCTGGGTTGAGCTTTATATTGTACTTCCTTAGTATATCGAAATTCTCTTGCAAATGCTTCAAATGGTCCTTTGCTTGTAGGGACTTAACTAGCATGTCATCAATATAAACTTCCATAGATTTCGTTGTTCGAACATCTGATTTACTCGGTGTTGATAGGTCACACAAGCATTTCTTAGTCTAAATGGAATTACATTATAACAATAGGGACCATACTTAGTAATAAATGAGGTCTTTTCCTGGTCCTCCGGGTTCATATGTATTTGGTTGTACCCAGAGTAGGAATCGAGAAAACTAAGAGTCTCGTGGCAGCCCTGGCATCGATCATATGATCGATGTTAGGCAGGGGACTACACGTACATTTTAAGTTTGTTTCCCTACTTAGGGACTACCACTACATTTCCAACCATTCAGGATACTTTACTTCCTAAATGGATCCTATTTTGAGAAGTTTGTTTACCTCATCTTTGATAAAAGCATGTTTTACCTCAGACTGAGGCCTCCTGTTTTGTTTCACCGAGTGAAACATCAGATCCAAGCTCAGTTTATGAGTAGTGATCTCCGGTAGGATCTCTTCATATCAAGATGGGATCAGGAAAAATAATCCATATTAGCTTTAAGGAATTGAGTAAGTTTTTCCCTGAGCTCGAGAATAACCCCGTGCCTAGGTATACCTTTCGATCAGGCAAGTGCTCGATCAGTATGATTTGTTCCAGCTCTTCAACCATTGATTTTGTGGCATCAAATCATCGGGGATTATGAAGGATCGAGGTATCATATAGTCATCATCCTCGTAAATTCCCTGCTCCTCCGATTGGGTCGAGGCTGGTGATTGTGGTTGCAATTTGGCTTCCTGTTTCCCTTAGAATCTGATCCCTTTACTAATGAAAGTGCCGATACTGATATCACTTCATCGATTGCAAACATCTCCTTGGTGGAAGGATGTTCCCCATTCATTGTTTGACTCTCTCCTATGTTGGGAACGTTAGAACTTGGTGAAGTGTCTAGGGTATTGCCCTCATGTTATGGATCCAAGGCCTTTCGAGCAGTGCGTTGTACCTTATGTCACCCTCGATCACATGGAACTTTGTTTCTTAGATGATCTCGGTCACGTTTATTGGAAAAATAATCTCACATTTGGTGGTTATGCTTGCCATTTTGAAGCCGTTAAGTACTCGGGCTACAGGCACACTTTGATCTTGTAGGCCGAGTTGTTCTACGACCCTTGATAAAATAATGCTGGCCGAGCTACCTGGATCAATCAAAACACGTTTAACCTGAATTTTACTCATAAGGACAGATATTACTAGTGCATCATTGTGAGGTTGTTCGATCCCTTCTGCATCCTCGTCATTGAAAGACAAGGTTTCTTCCAGTAAGTAGTCTTGAGTCCATTTTCTCTATTGATCGTCACCTTGGTGCGTTTAAATACTGGTCCTTGAGGAATATCAACCCCTCCAATGATCAAGTGAATCACTTGTTGTGGCTCTTCTTGCTCGTTCTGTCTATTTGAATCTCTATTTTTGAAGTGATTCTTGGCCCGATCAATTATGAATTCCCGAAGGTGTCCCTCGTTGAACAATCGGGCTACTTCCTCCCTTAGCTGTCTACAATCTTTTGTTTTATGGCCATGGGTGCCATGATACTTTCCTATTTGGTAGGGATTTCTCTGGGCCGAATCAGTCTGCAGAAGTCGAGGCCATCTAGTATCCTTGATACGTTTGATGGCTAATACGATGGCTAATGCATCTACACTGAAGTTATATTCTGACAATCGTGGAGCTTCTTTAGGTCCGACATCCCTTTCGAAACCATCCTTGATCACGAGTCCCCGTGAACTTTGACCTTGATCGTTTCTCCTCTCATTCCGTGAAAGTTTCGTCCAGACCCGCTGCATCTTCGGTCTCCATTGTACGGTTGGTATCGATCTCTATTTGACATTGAATCTTGATCGACATCCCTCTTGATTCTATCCATGGGCCTGTTAGGATAAACGGAACCGGAAGGAGTTCCCAGTTGATCATCCTCGACCCTGATCTTCGATTGACCTCGATTATGTACATCGGCCTAAGTGACAGCTGGATACTCGACCAAATTTTTCTTCAACTACTGTGAAGCTATGGAACTCCAAACATTGATACCTTAAGTGAAGGCTTGCACATCCTAATCGTCACTGACCGGTGGTAAATCAATTCTCTCCATTTGGAACCGAGATACGAATAACCTAAGCATCTCATTATCTTTCTGCCTTACCTTGAATAGGTCCTATTTACTTGTTGCAACCTTAATGGCTCTGGCGTGCGCCTTTACTAAGGAATCCACAAGCATAGAAACGAACCAATAGAATTGTGCGGTAAATTATGATACCATATCATGGCACCGTTTGATAGAGTATCCTCGAATTGCTTCAGCAATACAGATTTAATTTTGTCATCTTCCAAGTCATATCCTTTGATGGCGCATGTATACGAGGTGACGTAGTCATTCGGATCAGTTGTCCCGTTATACTTAGGAATATCAAGCATACAAAACTTCTTTGGGACTGGCTTTGGAGCCGCACTAGGGGGAAGGGTTTTTGCACAAACTTTTTAGAATCTAATCCTTTCAATATCAAAGGTGGCCGTGGGATTTGATCGACCCTGGATTTATAGGTTTCCACATTCTTATCATTTTCCTCGATCTTCTTTTCTCCCATCTCGATACGCTTCGTCAACTCTTCGAGCATCTTTAGGATACCACGATTTGTCTAAGATTCCTTCTCATTCGATTTTCTCGAAGTCCATTCGACCCTGTGCACAATTTCTTCGGACGACTCGAGTTCGACCCTGCTCGGCGTGTGGTTCTGATTTTTTAAAGCTGAGCTATTACTTCTTGCTGGGCCTGCAACATTTCGAAGATTACTCGCAGGCTGATCCTGCCATCTTCACCACCATGCTCATTTTGAGTAGTTGATCGGGTACCCCCATGAACGCTGCTTTTAGGATCGACGACCACATTGCCATTGATGGCTACATGGGAACTGACGTCGATTGGGATTGCAGCCGAAACTCCATCGAGGTCAGTAGGGGGTGCAATGTTTCCTGGTACAATCTTCTCATTCTCGCTGTGTTGGCTGAGATCATTGTGAATGTGTTGAGGTGCTGACTGAGAGTTTGACATCTTTCAATTTGTAATCAAAGACACTTCAAAGAGAAAACGTAAAAAAGTGTGTATTACAAAAATTTGTACCAGGCAATCTCTATTATCCTTAGCCCTACAGTGGGCTCCAAACTGTTTACCCTTAAAACAGGATAATAATTAAACTTACAACAGGGTTGCTAAAAAAGTATGAACTGAGTAAAAGAGCTTAAAAAAGCTTTAAAAGAGAAAAATATTGTATATTGCTTGATTATGCGTGAATATCTTTTGATTACAAAATGATTAGGATCCTTGTTATGTAGCAGAGGAATCCTATTTATGGTATAATTCTAACTACAGAAGAAAATCCAATGATAGGCTAAATAACCGGTCCTGACTCGATACATGCCGAGATTTCTGCCACGATCCTTGCCCGATCACGGATATCTTGACTTTATGTTATTCGACCTAACATGATTTCTTTGATCTCGGTTGATCTCTTTCTCGCTTCAATCTCAATCACGGCTGGTCTCGATCGCGATCGACCATTGATCCACGAGCTTACCAATCCATCTCTGTACTATGGTCCGATATAACTGAGGTCGAGCCTTGATCTGCCTCCCCGATTTCGGTTAGTCATACAAAATTAGGCAAGCCTGATTTTGACCATATACCTTATTAACGAGCCAATTGGAACCTTGTTAAAATTTGGTAAGGTATACTAATTAATTACTCCTTCTAGTCCTAAATAAATGTTGATTTTATCTTTGGCACACCTATTAAGAAAATACGAACTTCTAGAGAAAAAATGATATATTCACTAAATTGACCTTAATTAATTATTACCTTGACACATTGGAAATGTAAATAAGGATAAACTTTGGAAAAATAAAATTAATTCCTTCTTGATTATGTAAATGGACATTCATTTTGGACCAAAATAAAAAGGTAAAATGGTCCCTTATCGTGGACAAGAGGGAGTAAACCATTTACATATACTAGAAAATTTGCATGCTATTGCATTCATAAACATAGTCCAATCACTTATTTATTGTTTTAACATATTTCTGTATATGCATCGTGTTTTGCCTCAAATTCGGATAATAATTAAACTTATATTCTGGTTTTAAGGATATGTGATTTCGTCTAATACCAATTGATAAACAAGAAAATAAATGAATAAATTGGAGAAAAAAATAAATCAAACCAGTATGCTAGCCAGGATTCGACCTCAACTTGAGGTAGTCTTGAGGTGGGATAGTAAGAATAGTAAATGATGAAGCAACTCTGATCAATAGTAAGTGAAATGGCAGGAAAGTAATGAGTGTATATATTCTTATTAGTAAACTGTGATGATTACAAATGAATAGGATCTCTCTTTATATAATAGAGGAGTCATAAATAATGAACACTCCTAATTATAGTAGGAAACCATATTAACATTTTATTAACTATCGTGGATTGATCCCTTACGAGATTAATGCCACGATCCTCGACCAATCGCGGATATCTCGCCTTTTCCGTTATCAAGCTATACCGATATCACTCAGAGTCCGTCTCTTTCCAGCCGCGATTGAAGTCGACCTCGATCCAAAAAGAGGCTTCGATTCTGGACTCGACGTCCAAGCTCCTTGATGTGACATTCCTACCTCGACAAAAGAATGAAATCGGGTAGCCCTGATTTCTACCGAATACAGATAGTCCCCTCGTTTCTTAGAGTAAAATGATAAGAAATGACTTAAGCCTCAATTTTTTGGAGACCCTGATAATGATGTCATCCCCGTGATGTAAGCAATTGCGGTGATCAAAATGTCCCGCCGGTACAGTTCCCCAAACCATTAATGCTTGTCAGTGGATGGTCGGCCAGTAGCACCACCGAACCGTCACCATGAATCTATAAAAATAGGATCTTTAGCTAAATCAAAATTTTACTTTCACCTTCACCACGTTTTCTAAGTTTCTTACTCTCTTCATCTCTTCTCTTTCACCACCCGTTGTGTCGACTTTTTTAGTATCAAGAACACCAAGTTTCACCTCTTTCCACTTCCTTCTACCTAAATTAATGGCGAAAACCTCCAAAACTGTCCCACAAAAGGAAAAGGCCTCTTCATCACGGTCGGCCGGTGATAAAACACCGTTGGAGCCACTTATCAAAGAATGGATTCCCGGATTATGTAACCTTTGTTTTGATTTCAAAATTGAAAATTCCTCTTTGGTCCCTGGCAGCTGTTAGCCCATGTCGATATACATATGCTCGATAATCGAAGGCAATCTCGAGCATGTGAAAAAGTACTGCCACTGGGAAAATGCAAAGGTGGTGGTTCCTACCCTCGAGGAGGATATAACTACTTATGTGGAAGGGTTTCAAAGTGTTTACACTTACCCTTTCACGCTGGGTCCCATCGATCCCGTTATTATCAATCACAGTGGCCAGATTATTCGTAAGTAAGGTCGAAGGGATGCCATTTACCCTTGACCACCTCATGAGACTGTATAGCCCCCGTCTCTAACAGGGGCAAATTATTAAGGCTCCATTATTAAGCGGCAAAGGTGTTGTTCCCAAGCACAGATGAGGACAAGGATTGGGGATGGATGGATCGGTTTGTCCTGGTAGAGAAAATGCCATTCCCCGATGAATGGAACATGAAGCGTAAGTAAACCCATCAATATCTTATGTCGATTGATTTGTTTCTTTTATTTTCCCTCACCCGTATCTTTTCTCACCCATGTCTTTTTTTGTGATGTAGCGGTTCCCTGGTTGCCTGGAGCAATCCTAAACCTTGACAGTTGGGTTCAAAAGCTGGCTTCAACTTCCACATGTGCTGAGTGCTCGTGGCGCGATTTAGCGAAGGGCCAATGGGAGGCCAAGAATCATGGTATGCTTATTATGTACGCCTTTGAAACATTTCTTTTTGTTTATACTTGACTCCCTTTTATGCAGGCCTTAGGGATGTTGCTGAAATGAGGCCGGCCCCGCCTGGGGATGAGGTGGCTCCCAAACTGGCTAAGGACAAGAAACAGAGAAGGGCCTCTCCTTCCGATACCACAAAGCCTAAGAAGAGTAAGCCTTGCAAGTCGAAGAATAACTCTGCCACTCTATCTGCTGCTGTAGCCCAAAAAGTACGAGATGAAGAAGAGGAGGGAGAAGATACTTGTTGTTAGTTGGTGGCTCAGAAGAGGCGAAACGTCGAAGCTTCAAAAGTAGCTAAGCCAGTGATGGTCGAGGAGGCTTATCCTTGGACCGAGGAGATCTCGGAAGGTGGTCCGAGCTAAGTCCTTGATTCATCGGGGGCCGAAGATATCTCCTGCCATGACGAACAACCAGCGAGTGTGCCCAAAAGGTCCGGTTCCGAGGCCCTTCAAAAGGGAGAGAGTTCCCCAAGTGACTTGCTTGGGGCAATCAATATTGATGATTCGCCGCCCGACCCCACATTTTCTGAAAGGAAATTTTGGGAGGCTCGGTCTATGGAGACCCCCGATATGGTAACAAACCACGAATAGGAAGACATATTCTGTGGATGCCTCATAGGGGTCGATAATGTTTCCGACCTAGATGCGACGACCATTTTCGATGAGGCCCAGTGACTCCTGTACTAGGTAAATTCCATCCCCCGTTATTACGTTTGCTTTTATTTCCTTCTGTCTGATTTCTTTCCTTTCTCCATAGGCTGTGATGTTTCATCAGGAAGCATTCATCAAATCCCAAGTCGAGCTGAATCGGTATGAGGCCGATCTCAAAAGGCTTACGGAGGAGAGAGACACCCTCAAATGCCTCTATATGCAGAAAGAAGAGGAGATAAAGGACCTCCGAGCGTAATTGGCAACAACCCATATGAAGCAGATCGATCTCATCGAGCAAGTAATGTAAATTTTCAGGAGCTTGACATATCAATTTGATATTGGTGACTAACACTTATATCCCACAGGTTCTGCAGAAGGCCGAGAAAATTGAGCAGCTTCGCGAGGAGGCAGATATAAAAGAGGCAGAGACTTTAGGGTGGAAGCAGAACATGGACTGGCTTGCCTCGGAGAGGCCCAACTATCTTCTGTTGAGCGTCAACTCCAAAGCATAAGGAAAGAGAGCTTAGCTCGAGCCAAGAAAATTGAAGAGCTCGAGAATCGGATGGCTTCTGAGCTTGTAAAGGCCGCATCTGTAGCGGAAAAAGCAAAGGCCGAGGCGGAGGTGGTTGTGGCTATCTACCGAGCCGACGCTGAAGCTGCTAATAATCGAGCGAAGGAAATTTTTGATATCGCTCAGGTTCAATTATCCCGCGTTGTTGAGCATGCTGAATGTCAGTCTCGTAGAGAGACTCTCGAGGAGGGTCATGCTCATGGCTTTGACCTCACAGCTGATATTGAGAATGCAGAAGTGCTTGAAGCCAAGGCCGAAGATTTGATCTCCAATGATGATGATTCCGGGAGTGTGAGAGGATCCGAGAGCAGAGAAGACGAAGATGAGGCTCTCGGGAAAGATTAGGCACTTAGAAATTTTTTCCTTCTTTTTTGAATTTTTGTGTAAGGCCCTTCTCGGTCCCTTGTACTTATATATATATATATATATATATATATATATATATATATAAAGAAATTTCTCTTTTGAATGCCTTCTCAAATTTAGTCTTCAATCATGTTTCGTGCCTTGTAAAATTTTAGCACATTTTTATGCTTTAAATAATATGTTCGAGACTTTAGTTTTATATGACTTGATCGAAGCCATAATAATACTGCTTTTATAGTCGGGTTCGAGTGAAACCAAAATTTGGAAAAGCAGGACCCTTAGGCTTGTTTTGAATGATATCAAACCTCGATCTATAGTCAAGTAGGTTCTTATTCAAATTAGAGTTAGTGGGACCCTTAGGTTTGAATCGAGTGAGAATATATTCTCGAACTCAAAGTGTGTTGGCCCTCAGGCTCTTTGAATTGGGCTGATATGGTCTCTAAAGAAGGGCTATTTTTTCCCTCTTTTAGCTCAAAGACTTAGTAAAATAGCATGCATTTTTTTAGGGTTTAGTGTTGATCGAAACCCCATTGATTTTTGTGCCGTAGCATATGTTTGTATTTGAATAATTTGATACCTCTTAAGGTTTTTCGAGGGCTGATTTTATCAGACCCCTTTGATTATTTTGCCGAGGGTAGCCTTTTTAACCGATTTTTAGAGTATTCGAAGGCCTGTTTTAATTACGGGGTTCGAACATCTCCGAGCCGCGTTAGTTTGGCCGTAGCCTTTGGGTGTGACTCTTGGTCTTACTTTCCCAACAATACTTCAAATTTGTTTGAAGTGTTATTTCCCGAGAATGATAGCCTTGGCCTATAAATCACGGGGTGCATCTTTGAGGTCTTTAGATAATTCAAACATGTTGATTTTCGACAGCAGTCCCCGAGTAGGGGGGTTGACCATTCGAGATGTATTTATACTTGACCCTTAAGCCATTTACCATTCGAGGTATAGTTGTACTTGTCCCTTGAGCAATTTTTCACAAGAACCATAAGCATGGAGCTTGTATAGTAAAAAATATTCTTTGAAGCACAAGATATTTGATAAGGAAAAATGCTTATTTGAATAGTTTATACATGCATACATGTTTTTCCATTAGGGCTCAATTAATCTACATGGATACAGTTCGTTCGACCATTTGTCCCATTACAAAGTTTTCCTATCGAGTCATTTTTGACACGAAGTATTTTCCCTTGAAAATAAATCATCCGAGGGTGATGCCCCCAGTATTCGAAGTTGAATGTATGGAAGCCTTGAATACTGTTGAATTGTCCCCAGGTAGCACATATAATTGTTGCCTCGTTAAAAAACACACCGAAAAAACACATTTGGAATAAAAACCGATCTAAGGGAAAAAGAGTGCAATGCATGCTTTAAAGCCTGAGGTCCTCGTGTTGAAGAGCTTCTCGATGTCTTTGATCGAACACCTGCAATAAGTTAGTATCAAATACATATGAAAAGGGAGAAAGTCATACCTTAGCAATAATATAGTTTGAGCAGTGATATATTCCAATTGTTTGGCAATTGTTCACCTTCCATTGTGCTAAGTTTGTAAGACCCCTTTCCGATGACACCGAGGACCTAATATGATCCCTCCTAATTTGGGCCTAGCTTCCCTTCGTTTGGGTCTCGAGTATTGAGGGTGACTTTCCTCAGAACTAAGTCCCGTATTTTGAAGTGTTGAAGATTGACTGTTCGATTATAATATCTTTAGATTCGTTGTTTTTGGGCGGCCATTCGAGTGAGGGCGGTTTCCCATTTTTCGTCTAACAATTCGAGACTTGTGCTCATAGCCTCGTGATTTAGTTCATCCATTGTGTATTGAAACCTGATGCTTGATTTCCTGACCTCGACCGGTATCAGAGCTTCGACGCCATATACTAAGGAGAACGGTGTTGCCCCCATACTGGATTTTGTCATTGTCTGATATGCCCAAAGGACTTCGAGCAAAATTTCTCTCTGTTTCCCCTTAGCGTTGTTCAGCCTTTTCTTTAGGTTTTGAATGATGGTCTTGTTCATTGATTTGGCCTGTCCGTTCCCACTAGGATGATATGACGTCAATAATATTCTTTTTATTTTGTGATCCTCGGGGGACTTTTTTACTTTGCTGCCGATAAATTGTTTTCCATTATCGCACGCGATTTCGGCAGGTATCCTGAATCGGCATATGATGTGATCCTAGATAAAGTCTATAACTTCTTTTTCTCTGACTTTCTTAAAGGCCTGTGCTTCCACTATTTAGAGAAACATTCAGTCATAAATAAAATGAATTTAGCTTTACCTGGAGCCGATGGCAGAGGGCCAATGATATCCAACCCCTATTTCATGAATGTCCATGGGGATAGGCCCGAATGAAGTTGTTCTCCGGGCTGATGGATCATTAGTGCATAACTTTGGCATATATCACATTTTCAAAGGAACTCCCTAGTGTATTTTTCCATACTATCCCAATAGTATCCTGCTCTGATGATTTTGTGAACTAGTGATTCGGCGCTGGAGTGGTTCCCATAAGTACCTTCATGGACTTCTCGTAGAACATAATCGGTGTCCCCTGGTTCCAAACATACTGCTAGTGGTCCGTCAAACGTCCTTCTGCAAAATGTTCCATCTTCAGCGAATGCGAATCAAGCAGCTTTTGTTCGTAATGCCCTCGATTCTTTAAGGTCCAATGAGAGCTTTCCATTTTTCAAGTACTCGATATATTTATTCCTCCAATCCCAAGTTAAGCTCATGGAGATTATCTCAGTGTGACCTACTTCGATCACGAATCTCGAGAGTTGAACGACAGTCCCCGATATGATTTCGTCCTCCTCGACTGATGACCCCAGATTTGCAAGAGCATCGGCTTTACTGTTCTACTCGTGAGGTACGTGCTGCAAGGTCATTCTTTAAAACAGTGCAAAGTCACCTATAGTTTATCAAAATACCTTTGCACTCTGTCCTCTCGAACCTCGAAGGTTATGTTTACTTTGTTTACTACCAGCAAAGAGTTGCACTTGGCTTCAATGACTTTCGCCCCCAAGTTTTTAGCTAGTTCAAGACCTGCAATCATGGCCTCGTACTCGGCGTCATTGTTAGTCAGCGTAGAAGTTTTGATGGATTGTCTAATAGTGTTCCCTGTGGGTGGCTTCCAAATGATACCTAGCCCGGACCCCTTCACATTCAAGGTGCCGTCTATGAAAAGGGTCCACACCCCCGATGATGTACCTGATTTTAACAAGAGTTCCTTCTCAACTTCGGGTACGAGGGTTGGCATGAAATTGGCCATGAAGTATACTAAAATTTGAGACTTGATGGCCGTTCGGGGTTGATATTCGATTTCGTACCCACTGAGTTCGACGGCCCATTTGGCCAATTGGCCCGATAGCTCGGGCTTCTGCAAAATATTATAAAGTGGGTAAGTGGTTAATACACATATGGGGTGACACTGAAAATATAGTTTTAGCTTCCTAGAGGTGCTTATCAATGCAAATGCCAATTTCTCTTAGCGAGGATATCTAGATTTTGCTTCTCTTAGAGTTCGACTTACATAATAAACAAGAAATTGCTTACCTTGCTCTACCCGAACTAGGACACCACTTACCGCGATCTCCGAGACTGCCAAGTACAAGTAGAATTTTTCATCTGCCTTTGGAGTATGAAGGAATGGTGGGCTCGAGAGGTATCGCTTCAATTCTTCTAATGCCTATTGGCATTATGAGGTCCAGGCAAAATCGTTCTTCTTTTTGAGTAGAAAGAATAATTTATGACTCCAATACGACGATCTCGATATGAATCGGCCTAAGGCAGCTATCCACCCCGTCACCTTTGCACGGCTTTAATGTTGTCCACGACGGTGATGTTTTTGATAGCCTTGATTTTATTGTGAGTTGATCTCGATTCCCCGATTTGACACCATGAAGCCAAGGAACTTGCCCGAACCGACCCCGAAAATGCATTTCTCGGGGTTGAGCTTCATGTTGTATTTTCTCAGTATCTTGAATATTTCCTACAAATGTGTCAAATGGTCCTCTACGCGCAGGGACTTAACTAGCATGTCATCAATATATACTTCCATTGACTTACCTATATGTTCTTAGAACATTTTATTTAGTAGGCGTTGGTAGGTAGCTCCTGTGGTTTTTAGCCAGAAGGGCATTACATTATAACAATATGTTCCATACTTGGTGATAAATGAAGTTTTTTCTTTATCTTCCGGTTTCATTTGAATTTTATTGTACCCGGAATAGACATCGAGAAAACTAAGGATCTCGTGGCCGGCGGTGGCGTCAATCATGCGATCGATGTTAGGAAGTGGAATAGAATCTTTGGGATATAACCATTTATGCTGTTTATAGATATCGGGTGGTTCCCTGGGACAGGGCAATTTTCTTCCGAAGAGGGGAAGGAGTCATTGGCTTTCGGGCCGAGGGGCGATGGCGATAAGAGAGATCAGCACCTGCGGTGTGACGGAGCCTTAAGTGGCGCTGGTTGGGCTCACTTTTCTGAAGAAAGGGCATCGCCTGAGTCTGCTGCTCCCGGTGTGACTGATTCTCGGTCGGTGGTTCCTTTGAGCGAATATGCCGTGCCCGGGGTCAGTTCTTCTGGGGCCTCAGGGGCAGGATCAACAGGAGTGTGTTCCAACTTCGAGGAAGTCTGTCAGCTTCACTTTGTGGTGAGTTTTATGTATAGTTTCCCTGTATCCCGTGTCCTCCTCCCTCTATTGAATCTTCCTCATGCAGGCCTGTGATGAGCTTAGGTCTGAGCTATTCCGTCAAGGGGCCAAGATTCAGAAAATTCTGGGTGAGGGCGAATCTCTTAGGCTCGTTAGCGAGGAGAAGGAAGTTGAGCTGCAACATTGGCGATATGAGGCGTACCAGAGCTCAAACTATGAGAGCTATTTAATAGAGCAAGTAACTTCCTGTAATGCATGCTTCGCTCCTTTCTAACCTTAAGGCTAATTCCTTTTTGCCGTATCAGTTGCAGAAAAAGTTGGAGGCCTTAGAGTACCTCAAGGGCGATGACATCAATTGTGTTAGAGTTGCTTGCGAGGAGCTAAGGGCTCAGGTGCAGGTTCGAGCTTTAGAAGAGATGAGCATCTCGGCTAAGGTCCCTGCCTTCGAGGCCCAACTCTGCTTGACTCATGACAACTCCAATGTTCAAGCGGATATGATTGAGAAATTTGAATCTGATCTCTCGAAGGTCAGAGACGAGATAATCGATGCCCCGGCAGAAGCGACATTAAGCCGAACCAAGGCTGATCGTGAGATGGTGATTCGTATGAAAGATGTTGCTGATGCTCAAGCTGAATTGAAGCGAGCCCTCAACCGGGAGAAGAGGATTGAGGAATATGTTCGTTGTAGACGCCGGAGAAAGGTACTCGAGGAGGTCAGTGCAAGGGGCTTCGTTCTCTCGGAGGAATTGGCTCGAGCAAGGGTGGACGAGCATGCCGCTCGATCACTTATTGTTAATATTGCGGAGGGCTAATTTGACGAGCTGTATCCCTTTAACACAGAGTGTAGATTTTGCCATTTTCTCGCTTTGTCTACGATATACGTAGGACATGCCTGTAGATGGAGAATGCGCCCTTTTCGCGCGTGTAAAATATAAGAAAGAATTTGAAGCTTTATTTCTTCTATACCTCTTTTTCTCCTTTTTTTGTTATTGCTTTCGACCGGTCAGGCCGGTTTTGGTGGCGAGGTCCTCATAGGTCCGAGATGGATTGGACAGACCCGGGGGCTCTCAAGTGCGATCCTTGACGCGAGCAGGTGCTGGGGCCTCTGTGCCTGGCCTGGCCGTTTAGGCTTAGTCTCCGAGTCGCATTGTGACTCGTGCTTCAATTGGCCCTCAGACTCTTTCCCGCCTGTGTGGGTGGATGATGATGGCTTTTGTTCTTTGGGTCGAAGTGACCTTATGGGAATTGGGTCCGGAGGTTTACTTGGCTGGCGACAGTTACATTCATGCCATGCCGTTGGGCATATGGCAGCTTTTGGGTCCAGTCTCTGAGTCGCGTTGCGATTCGAGCTGTAATCAACCCATAAATTTTCATGATTCTCCGCCCGACGATAGTGGCATTTATGCTGTTTGGTCGTTGAGACCTCTTAGTATGTGGCCCAGAGGCTTGCATAGTTAACTATTTTGGATCCGGTCTCCTTATAGGGTTACGATTCGAGCTCATTTTAATCCTCAAGTTTTCAAGATTTTTTAGCTGGCGACAATGGCTCTTACGCAGTTTGGTCGAAGAGACCTTTCAATATGAGGCTCGTAGGCTTGCTTAGCTGGCGACAATGGCTCTTATGCTATTTTTGCCCGTGGGCTTTTTTTAGGCTTTGTTTCCGCTCGTTAAGGTTTATAGTATCTTTTCCTGACCCGTCGTCGGTTCCATAGGAACCTCGATTTCAAGTCGTTGTCGGCGATGTTTCGAGAACCTCGTAAGGTTCATAGCTCGTAGGTCGAGTAAATTGACGCTCTTGTATTTTTGGAGCCAACATTGTCGGAGATCGTTTTTGCCTGTTGAGGGAAGCCTGTTTTAATCGGTTCTTTCCAAAGTATATTTGGAGTAGTGGCCTGCGATTTTTTAGCGACAGTCGGGGGTCCTCGAGTGGCGTTATTTTGGCTGTATAAGCCGTTTTGACCGCAGTCATATGCATTTGGTCGTAGCCATTTTTGATCCCTAGTGATAGTTTAGGCGTCTACATTGAGGGTATGCCCTTTAGGGATTCTTACAAATGCGACGTATAGCCTAAACTTCGGAATATTCATGCCTGTTGAGGTCTTACAGTATGTCATGCCTATTGAGTCTTACAGTTTGTCATGCCTATTGAGGTCTTACTGTTTGCCATGCCTATTGAGGTCTTACAGTTTGTAGAATAAATCTGGTTACGCCGAGGCTACCCGCTAGGGGTCTTACAGTTTCGGGTTTTCCAGTTGTATGGCGATTAACAACAGTCTCTGAGTCATCGAGTTTGTTTAAACATCAAGCAATGGAATTCACTGAAATAAGAAAATGTCTTTAACCAATTAAATATTGAACAATCCTATAACCATCCCAGAACCCGGTGTCACAAGTGCATGAGCAATTTCTAGGAAATAATATAATACAACAACCGTTCGGAATAGAATATTGGACAGAAAATAAATACAGAAAGCTGAAAGAGACTCTGTTGGCTGTGGGTCACCTCGAGAAGTTCAATTTACCTAAGTCTCTGTATCAACCATGTTGCTACGCTCAGTAGGCCTCTAGAGATGCACATGCATGTGCAACAAAAATGCACAGAAGTGTAGTATGAGTACGAAATCAACATATACTCAATGAGTATCCCATCTAATCTCGAAGAAGTAGAGATGAGAGGTCGACTTCGACACTTACTAGTGGTCCAATAATGTATTATCCATAATATATTAAACCGTGGTTTTTATAAACATGATTATACTTCAATGGGTTGAAGCAAATAAACAATTCTTTCTTTTATAGGAAGTTTCCAAATTCCTTTTCATAATTTATACATATATTCTCAAGCCAGGAAGAGGCACCAACAACATCAATAAGTTTCAAGGCAAGCAATACAAGCATGCGCAAATCATACCGAGGACGTACAACCCGATCCAATAGAAAATAAACTGTGCACTGCCGAGGGTCGAACGACGTGAAACATAGATGCATCTATTTAATCTACCAAGGCGTTCGGCCCGTTCTGAAATTAAACACACATAGACAGACAATCAAGAAGTCAATAGGGAACAATTATCCAAAGAAAAACCAATTCTCTTTTAAAGATTTTTGAAAATGAAGTTTAATCTCTTTAGAAAATTATTTACTAATTCAATGTGATTTAAACAAGTCAAATGTCAATAAGATTTCAAATATTCCAAGTATAACATGTTTTTGGGTCCTAGACTACCCGGACTTAAACATAATAGTAGCTACACACAGACTTTCGTCACCTCGTGCATATGTAGCCCCCAAAAATAGGAGCACATAACCAATTATTTCACCTAGGGGGACAATTCCCTCTTACAAGGTTAGAAAGGACACTCACCTCGCTCCGAAGATCCATAACCGGCATTCCATGCCCTTCCGAAGACTCGAATCGATGCACAATGCTCCAAAACTAGCCAATAATTATGCAAATCCATTAGCATATGTTAAATTACTCATTACAACCCCATTTATAGCAATTCCTAACCCCGATTGAAAAGTTGACAAAATTGCCCTTGGGCCCACGTGCCCGGATTCCTAAATTTTTTCGAAGATAAAGTTTACCCATGAACTCACGAACTCAGATATATGATTTTCTCTTAATTCCATACCCCAAATTGTGGTTAAAACCCAAGAATACTAATTTTTCTAGGTCTTCCCTCAAACCCCAAGTTTTCTACAAATTTCCATGCCCAAATCCGTATATAATCATGTATTTAACTCAAGATAGGTAGGGGATAGCTTACCTTATCATTGATGATGAAAATCCTCTCTTGAAACCCTCCAAGAATCGCCCAAGCCAAGAAAATATGAGAGGAAATGGCCAAAATCCGACATTAAAACAATCCACTGCCTCCAGCATTTTTCGCACCTGCGGTCTCTTGAACGCTTCTGCGGTTCCGCAGGTGCGATTCAAATACCGCTTCTGCGGTTCCTTACCAGGCTGCCCTCTTCCGCTTCTACATCTTCTCCACCGCTGGTGCGGTCCCGCATCTGCGGCAAAATGACCGCATCTGTGGTCCCAGCTCTCCTCTGCCAATACTGCATCTGCGACCATAGGGCTGCTTCAGCGGCTTCGCAACTATGGCCCTAGACTCGCAAGTGCGGTTAAACAAGCAACTAGCAACTTCAGTTCTTCTTCAAACTCCAAATTCGATCCGTTAACCATCCAAAATCAACCCGGGGCCCCAGGGACCCCAACCAGTCGCAAAACACATTACGGACTTGCTCGAGGCCTCAAATCACATCGAAAAACGCTAGAACCACGAATCGACTTCCAATACAAGCTTTATGAACTTTAGAATTTCAAACATCTACTCTCAATGTTTAAACCTATCAAATCACGTCCGATTGACATCAAATTTTGCACGCAAGTCATATTTAACATTACGGACCTACTCCAACTTTCAGAAGAGGATTTCGACCCCGATATCAAAAAGTACACTTCCGGTCAAACTTCTCAACAACCTTCAAATTTCTATCTTTAGCCAAATGACTTCAAAATGACCTACGTACCTCCAAATTCACTTCCGATCGTGCTCCCAACTCTAGAATCACCATACGGAGCTACTCCCAGACTCAGAATCCCAAACGGGCATCGATAACGCTGAAATGCACTTCAAGCCAAACTTATAAAATTTCTTCCAAATTGCTAACTTCCACAATATGTGCCAAAATACTCCTGGGTCATCCAAAACCTGATTCGGGCATACGCCCAAGTCCGAAATCATCATACGAACCTGCTGGAACCTTCAGATCCCGATTCTGAGGTCATTTACATTGAAATCCAATCTTAGTCAATTCTTTCAACTTCAAGCCTCCGAAATGAGAATTATCTTTCCAAATCGACTCCGAACTTCACGAAATCAAATTCCGACCACGCGTACAATTCATAATACCTAAAACAAAGTTGCTCATGGCCACAAACTGTTGAACAACACACTAGAGCTCAAAACAATGAGTCGGGTCGTTACACTTATTGTGATCACGATGTTTGGTGTAGTAATGCTGAAATCGCACTAGGCTGGGCGGGGTTTCCCTACCAGTTGTGCCTTGTTGACCCTGGTTCTATTGGAGGTTCCTCGAGGGTGCTGTCCTCGGGCCATCTTCCTATTGTTGCGAGGTAGGTTGCACCTCAAGTCATTCCTTCCATTTGCCGTGCATGGATGATACCTCCATCTGCTTTGTATCAGCTTCTTTGCCGGGAGTCTGCTTGGATATATCGAGCCTGAGGAGGTTTCTATAGGGTTGTCCATGGCCCCGATTCGGGGATAGTGCCGGGTGTAGGCATCCAACCGGACCTCGACTGGGTACCTGGTCAGACTTCACTCAAAATGCCCTGGAGTCGTTGGGCATGCTTCGTTTAGGATTCGGGTGAAGGCCTGTGTTGGCCGATCATCCGAAACCGAGAGTGATCTTATTTGTCCTATCAGGGGCTGGGGTGCGGCTTCCTACGACATCTCATTTCTTCTTCATTTGGCCTCATGTGTATCGGGCTTTCTCGGTACTGCTTTGATTGCGCTGACGTGCACTTCCGCGAAGGACCACGCTGGTATGGTAAGCGAGTCTCTGAGGTCAGGTGCCAGGCAAAGGCGCTGCATCATGGTTCCTCTCGAAAGAGTTTCTTCGAACTTCCTCAACGAGATGGGCTTAAACTCATCATCTCGGGTGTCGCTGCCCCTAAATGAGCACGCGCAAGTGGTGCTACATCCGTAAGGATCCAAGGTCCTATCGCACCTAGGGAGTTCTGGCGTTATGGGTTTCTGCGAAGCGAGTTCCAGGACCAATCCTCTGGAGACGGTTGTTGTAAGAGCTTCCATGAACCTGATTCGATCCTTTTGAAGGGATTCCCAAGCATCCTTACTGTGGCAGGGTCAGTTACCAACTTGTCATTACTTGATCTCTCGGGTACTAGCTCATTGTAAGGAGATGCCTCCGTCCCTACTGCGTTAGGGGTCCACGGGCGACTTTGCAGCCGAGCGATAGCCAACTGTCGTGCCTGCAACATTTCAAAAATAACATGAAGACTAACTTCCTGTTCTACTCGGGCCGGGGTTTTTTGTGCTTCCTGTTGGTCGCTGCGCCTTACGCTTTTGTCGGTTGAGAAGTTTCGTTGACTTGTTGTGCGTCCTGTGAATTTGCGTCCGCTAGGATCGGTCCGGGAGCAATATCAAGATTCTACGGAGGTGCTCCAGCGGTAGGGATAGCCACGCCATTTTCCCCGTGATTTCCGAGGTTGCCGTTCTCAACTCCGTTTACCAAGTCGGACATTTTGGCCTGAAATCAAAAGATCTTGGACAAGAAAAAGTGTGAAAGATAACGCGCATTTGTGTGACGAAACCATCAATAAAATAATCATTATTATTTTTATCCCCACGGTGGGCGCCAAGCAGTTAATGCTAAGAATGTGAAGTATAATGATAAAATGCGAGCTAAGATGAGGCAGTAATCAAAACAAAAGGGCATGTTGCCCGAATGCAGAGATGGTCGATGGGACCTCAAGGCCAAGGCTCGAACCGAGCTCGAGTTACCCGGGCAATCGGGAGTGAGATAACAGGCAGAGATATGATTAAGAGAGGCTCTATATTGCCAATATTAGACGATATAGTGAAGAACAAACAAGAAAATGATAAATATTAAGGAGGCGTCGGGCCAGTGAGAATAAACAACTTTGAAGAGAAGAGGGAGAGATATTATTGCACTTGTAGAGAAATGGAGCAACATCAGCCCCTTACAAGGTGGGGCGAGTCCCCTTTATATAGGAGGGGAGACCCAACTACAAGTATGTGGGGATTAATTACAAAGTACGGTGATGGGATGGCTTGACATGATGCTTTATCATAGGCTCTAGATAGGTTGGGCCTGTCAGACGTAGCCATGTGCCTAAAGGGCTTCCCCCTCTGTCCTGGCTTTGTTCTTCATTTTCTCCGAGTCGGGCTTCGACGACTCCCGAGATAGGGAATTCGGTCACAACCTCCTACCCTCGGGGCCCCGAGGCATGCTTCTAAAATGTCTCGAGAGCGAGAAATCAAGTCTTCTGATTTTGCTGCGTACACCTGTAATCAAGTGCAACATGTGAGCCTTTGGGACTATTTTGTACACATTTCTAATCAAAACATAAGCAAGAAGGAGTGTAAAATGCATCATAATCCTATTTATCAACTCCCCCAAACTTAAGCTTTTGCTTGTCCTCAAGCAAACAAAATAAGACCCACCCTTTAAGAGTCAATCCAAGAAAATTCAGCCGACCTAAAGTGACCTCATATAGCATCAATTGGGACTAACAATTGCCCTTAATTCAAATGATCATTAACAACATTCACTGTTTTAAACATCATGGATTTAGTGCGACACAAGAGCATCAAGAGTTGACTCAACACATCAAAGAAACTCTTTCCATTACTTTGGTCGTTGTGGAACCCAAACTCACATATCTTCGACTCTCCCTAAGAAAACCTCTTCTTTAAGATAGTAGCACTCAAAATGAGGTTAATGGAAATACACTCATCTCTCTCAAGGAAAAGTGACAAGTCCGGCTCTAAGTACCATATGCTTGCCTCTTATGTGAGTCACCACTAATGTAAGTTTCATTCAACTCAAGATCATATAGGTCTTTTGTAGAGTCATAGTGAAGGCTTTTGGTTCAGGATAGGACATGTTTGGTCTAAGTAGGTTCCATCTTCCCTTTAGCACTTCTTTTGCTTCAGTTTGGCATGCATTCACTTGACTTTTTAAGTCATTTCACTTCTTTCTAAGGGGTTAGAGAGACACAATTCCACTCTTTCTTGTTCATTTCAAATCTTTTCTCCTTTCTCAACTTTCCATACCTTTCATTCTTTGCTTTTATTGAATCCCTTTATTCATTTCTACATTGAACTTTTTTTGTCTTTTTGCTTGTCTTTCTTTTTCATTGCCTTTCCTTTTCTTCATTTTGTGCCTTTTTACCAATTGTTGCAATCCTCGTCTCTCCCCCCAAACTTATATATTTGCCATGTGCTAAGGAAAGATCGGGTGCCAAGAGAGGGTTGTATCATGGTTCTTGAAGGAAAAAGGTCTAAGGCTCAAAAGGGTTGACTAGGGATTTTATTATTGGTGGGCTATGGAAGTGTTCAAGATATCATTTGGATCAAGGAGAGCCTATAATCATGTCTCAAGTCAAATTACACTTGGGATTTTGCCTAGAAAAACATTCAGGGCAAGTTCTAGACCAATTGCTCGGGACTTGGACTCGCAATGCAATTTCTCACCACACAAGCTATGGGATCGCTAAAGATAGAGAGTCGGGGGCCCAAAACAACCTTAGATAAGATTTAAGCACACAATGGTCACAAAAAACCACTTGATGATTATCGGCCAACACAAGAGTCTCAATGTCACAACTTTCACCATCCTATATACAACGATTTGTTTTTGACCATAGGATTAAAGGCAAATGTGTTAGGCCCAAGTGAAGCTTTGCTTGAGATACCCTTACCAACTAACTACTAAAAAGCAAAAAGAAAAATTTACTCAAACCATTAAAAAGGTTGTCATGCCATCCATCATTGGGAAGAGCCGCCTGGTTCACACAAATTCCACCTTTGAAAAGAACCGTGGGATTAAGAAAACCAAAGGCTTATTGCAAAAACTCAAAACAAGAAGCTACGAATATAAAATAAGAAGCTACGAAAAGGAAAAATGCGGAAAGTAAAATGAACATGTACAAGAGGGAATTTAATCGAATATACAATAGGGGAGATGAATATATACATAAGAACGTAACTTTTATATACAGACCCAAGGTAAAAAAGTATGAAAAATGTAATGAAATGCTGAAATTATATACATACCAAAGATAAAAAAGAAAGAAAGAAATCATAAAATCTATCATATGTACAGTCATCCAAATCCAAATAGGGCTACCCCCTCAAATGAAAGCTGGCATTGTCTTCAATGCCACCTAACCAAAATAAGCACAAAAATAAAGGAAAGAGGAAAAAGAAACTCCATATGGGTTCTCCGTCTGCATGGGATCATGAGTCTGGGTCCCTAGGTCATCTGTATGCTCGGGAACCTGTGACTAGCTCCATATGGTCTGTGGCTCTGCTGGGACCTGGGCCTGGACCTGGCTCCTGGGCTGCCTCCTGGGGCTGGCTAGAGGAATCTTCTGGTGGGTCCTCCAACTGAATAACTACATCATCAGACTGGGGAATCACCCTCTTTCTCTTAGGAGGCCTCTCGGACTGCTCTGGCTGGGGCTGGGCTACTGGTGCTAAAGGTAGGTGATCTAAAGGCATCATAGAGTAGCAAATCTAAAGGCAGGTGATTCGCCTTCAATCTCTCAACCTCGACCCGTAACTCCTTCACCGACTCTTTGGAAGCCCGAGTCTTCCTCATCTTCTTTGCCTTCCTGGCAAACTCCTTGAGAGCCTTTCCATGTGAATCAACAACATCCGTAAGCAATTTCTATTTCTCTAGGATCTTCTTTTGGTTGTCTAGAAGATCCTTGAGAGTGTCCTCAATGGACTATAGGACCTGTGGAGGAGGAGGTGCTGACTGAGCTGCCACCATGGTAGATAGTACAAACAGCATAGAAGTAACTGTCTATATCCAATTATTGATGCTAGCAAGGGCCTGGCTCAGGCGGTGGCAATCATTGGGTATACAGTGTGGAGGGTATCTCTAGAGCTGTAGAAGTGGATGGACCCGGGGCCATGTCTACTGAGGTGGAAGGAGGCTGAGTAGGAGCCACTACCACTACTGGCTCTTCAGACTGTCCAGTCAAAGTAGTGGCTTTGCCCTTGAAGTGCTTGCCCTTAGGGTTGCCATCACCATGTAAGCTATACCATGAGAAAGGTGCCTTCGCCTTAACTTTCATATAAAACTACCACTTTTCCACATCTTGGTCCTCTAGGTACATGGTCAGGAAGTTACGGAAGCGATAAGATCTGTCACCTTCGTTCACTACCTGTGTAATAACCCGGGACATCACATTCCCGACATTGATCGGGTACCTCTTCCATGATAGATGCAACCAGAATCACCCGGTGAATTGGGAGTAAGTTGTTGTGGGTGGTAGGGTCTAGCCTGATGCACATAAGTGTCTCCCATCGCTTAGCCTCAAAGTTCAACGTTCTCCTCAATATCTTTACCCCCGCAGTCAACCACTCGTGGTGGTACCTGGGATTTCCAAGTACTCCGCCAACCACGAACGAGCTTCTTCACCTAACTTCATCTTATCCAAGTACAAGGACTCATCCTCCTCCAAGAACCCCAGGTAATCATTTATGGTCTTGCCATCAAATTTCACATTCAAGTTTCGCACTTTGGTGATTGTGGTGCCCTTCTTGATGTGGGCCACATTTGTATAGAACTCCTTCACTAAATGCTCATTGGCTTCCTTCACATGGCCTATGAAGTATTCCCATCCAGCTCTCTCTGTGAATTGCCTCCACACATTGGGGTTGTGAGGCAAAAAGTCCTGAGTGATAAATTTACGCTCAGGTATCAATTTCCTCTCGGGCCACTACTCTCTGAACTTGTGGTAGGCAACCTCACTTACAAAACGGTCCTGCCATGCCACCAGATTTCTAGTCCTCTCTACCCCACCTACTTGGGGCTCACCCCCTTATACTTCCTTTCCATCTTCTGCTATTGGACCCTCTCCGGATAGTGAAGCTTTAAGAGAGCTGGAGTATTCATTTCCACTACTGGCAGCTGAGCCCTAAGACTATTTAGAAGATATACGCACTGATGTTTGGGCAGTGGGAGAGCCTGGAGGTGTATCCTTCAACCTATTCCTCTCAGGCCAGTTAGGAACATACTCTGGCACAGAGTCTAAAGAGGCCTCCCGGAAAGGCTCATACTCACTCCCCGACTGGTCAATTGCTTTGTCTGTAGATCTTATGATTCTCCTTGTTTTTTTCATATTTTGTCTAACTTGGGGGGGTTAATTTTATCATTCCTTGTTTCCCACCACGGGAGGACTCTCCTCTTCCTATTTATTTACCACATTTGCCTCTTGATTTCACCATTGTCTGCAAACTACATTCAGTCATGCTTTGTTATTATCAATAGAAATAATAAAATTCAAAGTTGCAGAAGAAAGTATGTTGCAGACAGTTTTAATATTGCAGAGTGCGGACCGCAAAGAGGCCACCGCGGACCGTACAAAATCCATTGCAGTCCACACAGAGGTGGGGTTCAGACTACCCACTCTATGAATCTATGCAATGCGGACCGCTGAAAATGCCAATGCGGTCTGCATTGAGGCACTGCGTACCACATAAAATCCATTGCGGTCGCGGTCCTCAAGTACCAATATTCTGAAGTTTGTCCATTGCGGTCAGCACATAATAGCATTGCGGACCGCACAAGGGCACCACGGACTGCACAAAATCCACCACGGTCCGCACTGAGTGCCCAGCAGCAATACCAACCTAGGGTTCATGTTTTGATCAATATTAGTCCAATTTTTCACCTATTGATGAGTCTCTAAGTGTTGGCTCAGTGTTTTTACTACCTAGTCCTAATTAAAACATTATTTAAATAACCTAAGCTACAAAATTGAAGGAAAAATGGGAAGGGAAGGAAGAAAAATGAAGAAAAACAAAAATTCAAAGAAAATAATAAAATTGAACAAATGAGAGGGAATTAAAGGTACTAGAAGTGAGATGTAGTGATGATTAATAAGCCTTAGCAGTTGATTGTGTGCAATTCCGAGAGATGAACAGTGAATTTTTTTACTTTTGAGATGAGAAGGATCAAAAAATTCAAGTAGGGCCTCAGGTCCTATTTATAGAAAAAGGTCCTGGGGCCCAGCTTAACTACCAACCGCGGACCGTACAAAATGGAATCGCGGTCCGCGGAGCTCGAAACCATAAGGCACTAACAAATTGACCACTACGGACAGCACAAACTGCAATGCAGCCGCAGTGGACCACCACGGACGACACAAAATGCAATGCGGTCGCGGTGGTAAACTTCAGAGAATCCCAACTTTTGTCAAATCACCAGTGCGGTTAGCATTGATTTCTTGCCCCCGCACAAAGGCCTTTGCGGCCGTACAAAATGAGTGCAGTACGCATTGCCAACTTCAGAGAGTGATTATTTCCAACTTTTTCCTGCATTGCATCAACACAATTCTACAGCATCTCACAACCAGTCAGTCCAAAAATAAACCGTACACTACAATGAAAATCAAGAAGAAAACACATGTGTTACCTCTCAAGAAGCGCCTGATTTAACCTCGCGACACGACACAAGTTACCATCAAATCATTTGAGATGAAGAAGTGCCACCACGTGGTTGTCATCAATTTTTCCCAATTAGTGCTTGACCTTGTGCCCATTCACTCTGAAAACTTCCCCATTTTTGTTCTTTAAGTCAAGTGCACCAAACGGGGTCACAAACACCACTTCAAAAAGTCCACTCCATTTTGACTTAAGCGTTCCCGAAAACAGATGTAACCGAGATTTGAACAAGAGAACCAAATCACTCATTTTGAACTCCTTGCCACGAGCATATTTATCATGAAGGTACTTCATCTTGTCCTTGTACAAGGACGAACTGGAGTAGGCATGGAATCAGAATTCATCAAATTCATTAAGCTGTTCCACACGAAGATTTGTTGCCACATCCCATTCAAGATTTAACTTCCTCAAAGCCCACATGGCCTTGTGTTATAACTCAACCGGTAGATGGCAAGATTTCCCAAACACCAACCGATACGGAGACATACCAATCAGAGTCTAGTAAGCAGTCCTATAAGCCCATAGAGCATCATCCAACTTCTTTGACCAATCGGTCCTATCTACATTGACCGTCTTTGACAATATACTCTTGATTTCCCTGTTTGAGACTTCAACTTGGCCACTCGCTTGAGGGTGATAAGGAGTAGAAACTTTGTGGTTGACACCATACTTTGCAAGCAAAATGTTAAAAGCTCTATTGTAAAAATGAGACCCCCTATCACTTATGATTTCACGAGGAGTGCCAAACCTTGTAAAATTCTCTTCTTGAGAAACACAACAACACTCCGGGCCTTATTGTTGGTTAAAGCCATGGCTTCAACCCACTTTGAAACATAGTCAACTACCACAAGAATGTATGTGTTCCCACACGAGCTAACAAACGGGCCCATAAAATCAATGCCCCATACATCAAAAATATCAAACTCAAGAATGGTATTGAGAGACATCTCATCTTTCTTCGAAATTCCACCCGCTCTTTGACTTTTGTCACACCTCTTCACAAGTTCATTTGCATCTTTATACAAAGTTGGCCAATAAAACCCACAACTAAGAACTTTGGAAGCCGTCCTCGCCCTGCCATGATGGCCACCATAGGGAGATGAATGACAAGCCTCCAAGATACTCAATTTCTCTTCCTCTGGGACACACCTTCGGATCACACCATCCGTGCAAATCTTGAACAAATACGGCTCATCCCAATAGAAATCCAAACTGTCCCATTTGAGCTTCTTCCTTTGGTTAGAAGAGAGCTCACATGGGATTATACCAATCACAAGGAAATTAGCAACGTCCGCAAAACCATGGCATACCATTCACCGACACCGAAAGGAGTTGTTCGTAGGAAAATGAATCATTGATCTCTAGGCCATCACGAGGCCTCCCCTCCTCCTCCAAGCGGGACAAGTGGCCTGCCACCTGGTTTTCACTACCCTTCTAGTCCACAATCTCCAAATCAAACTCTTTAACTAACACGAGCCATCGCATCAGTCTAGCTTTGGAATCCTTCATCGTCATCAAGTACCGGAGTGCGGCATGATCGGTATGGACTATGACCTTGGCACCCATAAGATATGGCTGAAATTTCTTCATTGCGAACACAATAGCCAAAAGTTCTTTCTCGGTCACCGTGTAGTTCACTTGAGCATCATTCATTGTCTTACTCGCATAGTACACCGGATGAAACATTTTGTTCACTCTTTGACCCAAAACCGCCCGAACCGCAACATTACTTGTATCACATATGAGCTCAAAGGGCAAGCTCCAATTAGGTGCGGTAATGATAGGAATGGTGGTAAACTTGTGCTTGAGAAGTTCAAAGACTTGCATATATCTCTCATCGAACACAAACTTGGCATCCTTTTCCAATAGCTTGCATAAGGGGTTCACTACCTTCGAAAAGTCTTTGATAAATCTCCAGTAGAACCCCGCATGCCCAAGAAAACTTCTAACTCCCTTGACAGAGGTAGGGGGAGGGAGCCTTGAAATCACATCAATTTTTGCTTTGTCTACCTCAATACCATGCTTTGAAATTTTATGCCCAAGAACTATGCCCTCTTCCACCATGAAGTGGCATTTCTCCCAATTAAGAACAAGATTGGTTTCTTCACAACGGGCCAAAACTCTATCAAGATTTTTCAAACACTTATCAAATGAATCACCCACAACACCGAAGTCGTCCATGAACACCTCCAAAATGTCTTCCACCATATCGGTGAAAATAGCCATCATACCCCGCTGAAATGTCCAGTGCATTACATAACCCAAAAGGCATCCGAGAAAAGGCAAAGGTGCCATATGGAAAAGTGAATGTGTGCTTCTCCTGATCTTCCGGAGCAATCAAGATTTGGTTATATCCAGAATACCATCCAAGAAATAGTAGAAGGCACACCCAGCAAGTCGGTCTAACATCTGATCAAGAAAAGGCAATGGAATGTTATCCTTGTGGGTCACTTTATTCAACTTGCGGTAGTCCATGCATACCATCCAAACGAGGACGGTTCTGGTAGGAATCAACTCATTTTATGAATTTGCAACCACGGTCATGCCACCCTTCTTCGATACACATTACACCGACAAAGTCCAATAGCTATCAGAGATGGGGTACACAACCCCGGCATCCAACCACTTGATCACCTCCTTTTTCACAACTTCTTGCATTGCCTCGTTCAACCTCCTTTGCTGTTCCAAGGAGGGCTTTGCATCATCTGCTAGAATAATCTTGTGCATACAGAATGCGGGGCTTATCCCCCGAATATCAGCTAAAATCCATCCAATTGCCTTTTTTGCTTTTGAAGCACCGCCAATGTGGCATCAACATGCATGTTAGTAAGATAAGAGGAAAGAATAACTAGAAAAGTAGAACTACAGCCTAAGAACTCATACCTGAGATGTGGAGGCAACGGCTTCAACTCCAACATAGAAGGTTCCTTAATTGAAGATTTTGTTGGTGGAGTCTTCCTATTATCAAGGTCCAAAGATAGTTTTCTAGGCTCATAAGAGTAAGAGCCCATCTGTCACGACCCAAACCCTGCTCCGGTCGTGATGGCGCCTCTCGTGAAGACAAGGCCAGCCAACAAACCCATATCGCCTTTTCAAAAATAGTTAAACATTAATAAATAGTTTAAACATTATTTAATGATATAATTAACGGAAGGAAAACCCGACACAGCCCTAACCGGGGTGTCACAAGTCACGAGTATCTACTAGGGTATAAATACAACTGAAAGCCTGGAGTGTACAAATACAGACTAATGAAATGAGGAGAGAGAAAAGCACTGCTGCGAACGCCGGTAGCTACATTGCTAAACCCTGATGACTCTGCCTTCGATCAGCCAAAACATACCTGAATCTGCACACAAGGTGCAGGGAGTAATGTGAGTACTCCGACTTAGTGAGTAATAATAATAAATAAAGACTGAAGGTAAGAAATCACGCAAAAACACAAGGTATTCCATACTGAAGCAATAAAATCACTTTAAACAATAAAGTAGTGAGAAATCAAGTGAAAATCCCTTTTTTCCAACAAGTAAAGCAAGTAGTTTACAAGTGAGTAACAAACATGATAGAAATGTAAACAGCCCCTCGGGCAAAACATGTACAACAAACCGCCCCTCGGGCATAATATCAATAGAACCAGCCCCTCGGGCTCAATATCAGAACAGTGCCAGCCCCTCGGGCTCAATATAAGAATAGTAACAGCCCTTCGGGCTCAATATCAGATCAGTAACAACCCCTCGGGCTCACTCTCAGAATAGTATCAGCCCCTCGGGCTACCTCATAATCACTCATATCAGCCCCTCGGGCATAGTATCAATAACTTAGAACAATGGGTACCCGCGCTCACTGTGGGTGTGCAGACTCCGAAGGGGCCCCTTACTGCCCAAGCGCTATATCAAGTCACCTTGTGGAATCATCACTCAGCATATCCTCACATCACTCAAGCCACCTCGTGGCATATAAAGTATCTCAGGCCCTCGGCCTCATATCACTCAGCATATCCTCACATCACTCAAGCCACCTCATGGCATAAATAGTATCTCAGGCCCTCGGCCTCATATCACTCAGCATATCCTCACATATGGACCTCGACCTCACTCAGTCCGGAAATCATTATAAGCCCCTCGGGCATTTGTAAAACATTAGTTCTCAGCCCAAAATACCATTTAGAAATATTAATAGAGTTTTCAAATCTGCATAAAAGTGGTCGAGTTTGTAAAACAATAATTATCAACAGGACTGAGTTTAAATAAAAGTCAAAACAGTGAGGAAATAGTGATAAAAATTCCCAAAGGATTCAAATAATTTGCACGAAACCCAAGTATGGCAATCAGCCCAAATCATGATGATAACAATTAAGTTTCAATCAAATATGCGGTAAAATCATCAATCGGGATGGACCAAGTCACAATCTCCGGTAGTAAAAGACCCCGCACTCATCATCCAGCGCGTGTCTCACCTTAATATAGCACTACGATGTGCAAATCCGGAGTTTCAAACCCTCAGGACATCATTTACAATCATTATTCACCTCGAAACGGCTAATCCTCTAGCTCGCGATGCCTTTGTCTCTCAAATTGACCTCCGAATGCCTCGAATCTAGACACAATAATTTGATTTAGTTAATAAAAATTATAGGAATTAATTTCATATGAAATTCTACATTTTCCATTAAAAATCTGAAATTGCACTCAAAATTCGCCCGTGGGGCCCACGTCTCAGAACCCGACAAAAATTACGGAATATGGAACCTCATCCAACCACGAGTCCAACCATACCAATTTTACTAAAATCCGACATCAACTCGACCCTCAAATCTTCAAATTAAACCAAGAGGGTTTTCAAGATTTTCCCAACTAAAATCACCAATTAAATGCCAAAACTAGTAATAGATTTGGGTAATCTAACCAAAATTAAGTTAAGAACACTTACCCCATTGTTTTCTCTGAAAATCTCCCGAGAATCGCGTCTCCCCGAGCTCCAATTTGGTAAAAATGGAAAATGGGACAAAATCCCATTTTCAGAACTCAACATTCTGTCCAGAATTTCCGTGGTTACTGTTCACGCATTTTTCCGTTCATGGTACTGTTCACGGTACTGTTCATGGGTATTGTATACGGGGTACTGTTCATGGGTACTGTATACGGGTACTGTACTCGAATACTGTTCAAGCAGGTGCGGTTACTGTTCACACGTGCGAAAAATGCAGAAACTGCCTAGAAAATTGCAGCAGATTTCTTTTCACTAAAAAGGCTCTAACTCTATCATAAGAACTCGAAATTCGATGATTCTTATTCCTATGAGTCAAAAATATTAATACAAACATAGCCCTTCAGTCGAAACTCAATTCGGAGCTCATTTGCTCAGTTCAATACCCATTTTGCTCGTTAAACAATTAACTCATATTTCGTGTCAAAAACCCAATCGCGACTTGATGAAATTAGACCGAACTTTCTAGATCAGTCCTATAGTTCATTATCAAAATTTCGGAAGTCTCGAAATCAAATTTCGATCACTAGAACTAAAAATGGACCTTTGGATCATTACATGCTTATGCTCAAAATGGCAAAATCTTCCAAAAATTCTTCTAAAACATATCCGAGCCTCATGGGACCCCGACCAAACATGCCAACACACCCCATAACATAATTCAAACTTGTTCCAACCTTCAGAACGCTCAAAACAACATCAAAACATTAAATCACCCTCGGATTCAAGCGTAAGGATTCCAAAACTTCCGAAATCCGAATTCGATCAAAAAGTGGACCAAACGACGTCCAAATGACCTAAAACTTTGCACACACATCACAAATGAAATAACGAAGCTACAGAAACTCTCGAAATTCCATTCCGACCCTTGGATTAAAATCTCACCTATCAACCGGAATTCGCCAAAATATTAACTTTGCCAATTCAAGCCAAATCCTTCCACAGACTTCCAAAATGCATTCCGATCGCGCTCCTAAGTGATAAATCACCCAACGAAGCTATCCAAATCATAAAATTTCTGATCCGAGCTCATATACAAATAAGTCAACTCTTAGTCAAACCTTTCAAATTCAAAGCTTTCAACTTAGACTGTTCCTTCAAATTCATTCTGATTTTTCCTGAAAACCGAAAGCATTGATCTACAACAGTCATTATACGTTACAAAGGCCAAGTCATGCCCGGGAACTGGCGATCAAAGTGCAAAAGTTCAAAATGACCTCACGGGTCGTTACATCCTCCCTCACTTAAACACACGTTCATCCTCGAACGTACCCATAGTTGTTCTAAAAGCCCACCAATCGCTGAATAACCTTACCATGCATATAGCTGGGGGTGATCCCACATCACCCTATCTCATATAGGTCCAATAACACTGTTTAACTAAAATTACACAATCCAATCTAGCCCATAAATCATAGAACCACATTTTCACTTCTGAAACCATCAATACGATCAAATCCTCACACCTATACTTTAAATAGACCCGAACTAGCTGTAGTAACCCATGCTTGCAACCTCGGGAGCAATCCCATGATATACCATATAACTCTAACGCTCACAGCAATAACTTCTATTCACAACAACTGCCCATAACAACCAAATACCGATAGAAAACCTCTTATCAGCTAAAGTCTCATTCCAACACTTTCATATACTGCCAACGATAAATGAAACACGCAATAAATCATAACCATTTCTTAGATCAACCATTCATGAAGCCATTTATCCTCTGGTAATTACCATAGCAATTATTTTTTGAACCGAACCTCGATGTTTACCCATCAAACATGCTGAAATCGAATCTGTTTATTTTCCTTAATGATGCCAACAATCTCCTCTGACCCAACACACTACCCTGGTGATATGTCACACCAATAGAGGCCTAAGCCACATCTAGCATAATACGCGCACCAATAAGCAACGGTCCGAACATACTCAAATCATGAAAATGACTCAAATGAAAGAGTTGTACCTCGAGCTCACCAGTACTACCACAACGCAGGGCTAAGAACCCGTCTCACAATAGGACACATGAATCTAACCCACAAAGTCATATCTCCACATAGCTTCGCTACAATGCGCAATCCTATCCAAACACTGCTCCACATGGGACACCTCAAGTCAGTATGCTCGAAATTGACAACAACGCACAATTTGACGTCTAGAACCAAAGCAAATCATTACACCAACTATGAAACAAGTAACATATACCACGCAAACCCGATAGGACGTAACCGATACACCATTCACCGAGCAACACCCGATTACTCTTCCCGCTCGACTTCCACTATGAACCACATTAGAACCGCACCATATGTGCCCATAACCAATAAATCATAATGTCTCGCAACACAGAAAGGCAACTCATAGATCTCCCCAGATCACTAATAAGCTCAATAATGGTCGAATCAACCTATCCCCCAACAATACAATTCGGGGCCAACCAAGCCGACTCGAGCTAGAACATGTATCCACATTGGCCTGCCAACGAACTCCTTACCAAGGAAGCCTAAAGCGGCTCCTTCAACTACCATAACTCCTACCGGAGCCATACGATACGATGCCTGACATCACATAAATATCAAAATCCACAACCTCTCCCGACGACATGCCCGACCACAAGAAACGCTTCCGGAAAGTCCCTCAATACCAGAACTAAATCAATGGTAGAAACCTCTGCACTAACATCCATCATGAAGGCCCAATCAAGAAAAGAAATCCTTCCCAGCCGTCCGCTGGGTGTATGAAATATAAACCACTCCACTAGAACATAACCCGACGCACATCGCCACTCAACCTTTGGCATTTCCAACCTAGCCCATAATGCAATAGTCCAGAATAACCCAACACTAAGACGATCATTCTAAATCCCCAACATCACATCCAAAATCTAATATACCAAGAAAGAAAGATCCACTCGGGCCTCCAAATCTTGGTAGTCACTAAACAGTGCTGATACACACGATCTACAATCACAACATAGCCTGAATATGAGAACTTCTGTCTCCACGTCCATACAGCACATGAATCACCATATCCTATCCCAATTTCACCGTCCGAATATATGCCACACCTCTAATACCCAATCATTCCACTATAGATACTCTAAAATTTCCTTGTGCCACCAAGCAAACCCGAATATTACCAGTCGATCTAAAAAGAAGGTGCGGCAATACTACCGAAGTGCTATCAACTTAATAACATTGCCCTTTTACTAAAACATAGACTCTCGTCAAATCATTTCCAATTAGCAGTACCATTTCCTTAATCATCTGAGGCTACCCGCTGCCTAAGAGTTTTATAAACTTCCTTTCAGAACTGAACTGTAACTCATCTAGCCAAGAACTTCCATTGATCCCATCTAGAAGAAAAATCATTACATATCCTATGCTTCTCACACTCGGAGAAATTGCACCTCTCCAACCACGGTAGAAATCAATAAGAACTCTCCTAATTCCATTTGCACAAATTCAACTGCCATGACTGAATCATTCTAACTAGACCAAGCTAAGCAAGCCATCAAAACCCAAGAGCATTGTTGCAAAATAGTTGTAGGAACTCATTACCTCGAACACACACAAGGAATTAATCATATCCTTACCATACTGATTTGGTCTACTATCAAGATACCCCATCTATCTAAATTCCTTCTGATTCATCTTCAACTTGATATTCCTTCTTGTTGTAGCACCACAATTTCCTCAACCTAGGCTTATCACACAAAACCCAAGCATAAAGCTACACTGTCTAAGGATCCTAATCCGCTGAATACTCTTTAAGTGTTCCCTAAAGCCATTACCTTCACCTTCCCGATACTGATATATAGAATCCCAGAATAAATATAGAAAATACCACAAGTCTTGCCATCTTCCACTGAAAACTCAGTTTTCTATACATAAGTACAACTTAGAAGCCTCCAATTATTGCATGTAAAGTTTTGAACACAATAGGACCATTCTCTAGAGTCATCCACGCTACTCAAACCGTAGTTAGATTGATTAAATGAACCGAACAACCTGTGTTTCATTAGCACTCCGACACTGTAGAATGTGACCTCATTCCAATATAACCAAGCAACTTCCTGCTCTATGCACCGAGCATTCGTTACCAACCACAACTCAAGTCATTCCTCGATTCTCGTACACCCATAAAACATAACATAGACTTCATTGAAATTTCCTTTACTCGAGCCACAACTGATTTACAAATACGCCTCGAACTGGAACCATTAGAGCACATAACCTTGCAATCAAGTATTCAATAGCGGACTCACCCACTTGGCTCGAAGCCATAGATCAACACACGCTCAATAACTCATAACGATTATACTCTATTGATGACATGATACCATAATGAAATTAAACTCAAATCTTCTATAAGCTTGTGAAAACACAGATCATCTAGAATTTTAACTCTTCTGCAAATCTCGCATTCCACTCTCGGAACAGTTACACCCACTCACTAAGCGACCCAATTTAAGTTGCAACACATATCCTTCACTCGCAAATCTAACAGACACATAAGGATTGTACAACCTCAGAACACTTCGCATGAGATAACCCACCTTTTTCGCCTTAAACTAACATTTATGTATACCTTCCACCGTCATAACCATTACGCTGTCACTTAGTGTTCCTAAGTCTGAACTCATACCGCAACATGAAATTTACTTCACTCCCAACTAGGACACATGAAAAGACTCTTTGCACACCCATAACTCGGGGCTATACCTCAAATCAAGATGGATATATCTCGCAGTACTAACATACTTATCACATAGTTATCCATCCATCACTCCCACTAATAGGGACACTACCGAACATATAAGTTCAAAAATACTTGCTCACACAATCAGCACCTCGGTGCTCAAACCATAGGCAAATATTCGGCCTCAAGTCCTCCAGACTGGCCCAAACATCAAACTTACAAAGATCACATCTCGCCCCTCGATCGGGGAATCACAAGCCATCAAGGCACATCTGATATTGAGTGCTCATGCGCGCATACAAACGCGTGGAAAGAATTCAAAGAGTTACATTTCAAGCTGAATCAAAGGACACATGATAAGAATTCAAGAATATGAAGTTTTCCTAAAGGTTCTGCAGCCTCTCGAGGACAAATACAGACGTCTTCGTACCGATCCGTGAGACTCTACTAAACTTGCTCATGACTCGTGAGACCTATGTAACCTAGGCTCTAATACCAACTTGTCATGACCCAAACCCCGCTCCGATCATGATGGCGCCTCTCGTGAAAACAAAGCCAACCAACAAACCCATATCGCCTTTTCAAAAATAGTTAAACATTAATAAATAGTTTAAATATGATTTAATGATATTATTAACGGAAGCACAACCCGACATAGCCCTAACCGGGGTGTCACAAGTCACGAGCATCTATTAGGGTATAAATACAACTAAAAGCCTGGAGTGTACAAATACAAACTAATTAAATGAGGAGAGAGAAAAGCAGTGCTGCGAACGCTGGCAGCTACCTTGCTAAACCCTGATGACTCTGCCTCCGATCAGCCAAAATATACCTAAATCTGCACACAAGGTGCAGGGAGTAATATGAGTACTCCGACTCAGTGAGTAATAATAAGAAATAAAGACCGAAGGCAAGAAATCACGCAAAAACACAAGGTATTCCATACTGAAGCAGTAAAATCACTTTAAACAGTAAAGTAGTGAGAAATCAAGTGAAAATCCCTTTTTTCCAACAAGTAAAGCAAGTAGTTTACAAGTGAGTAACAAAAATGATAGAAATGTAAACAGCCCCTCGGGCAAAACATATACAACAAACCACCCCTCGGACATAATATCAACAGAACCAGCCCCTCGGGCTCAATATTAGAACAGTGCCAGCCCTTCGGGCTCAATATCAGAACAGCTACATCCCCTCGGGCTCAATATCAGATTAGTAACAGCACCTCAGGCTCACTCTCAAAATAGTACCAGCCCCTCGGGCTACCTCACAATCACTCATATCAGCCCCTCGGGCATAGTATCAATCACTCAGAACAATGGGTACCCATGCTCACTGTGGGTGTGCAAACTCTAGAAAGGCCCTTTACGGCCCAAGCGCTATATCAAGCCACCTCGTGGCATCATCACTCAGTATATCCTCACATCACTCAAGCCACCGCGTGGCATATAAAGTATCTCAGGCCCTCGGCCTCATATCACTCGGCCTCACATCACTCAAGCCACTTTGTGGCATAAATAGTATCTCAGGCCCTCGGCCTCATATCACTCAGCATATCCTCACATATGGAACTCGGCCTCACTCAGTCCAGAAATCATTATAAGCCCCTCGGGCATTTGTAAAACAGTAGTTCTCAGCCTAAAATACCATTTAGAAATATCAATTGAGTTTTCAAATCTGCATAAAAGCGGCTGAGTTTGTAAAACAATAATTATCAACAGGACTGAGTTTAAATATAAGTCAAAACAGTGAGGAAATAGTGATAAAAATTCCCAAAGGATTCAAATAATTGACACGAAGCCCAAGTATGGCAATCAACCCAAATCATGATGATAACAATTAAGTTTTAATCAAATATGCGGTAAAATCATCAATCGGGATGGACCAAGTCACAATCCTCGGTAGTAAAAGACCCCGCGCTCATCATCCAGCTTGTGTCTCACCTCAATATAGCACTACGATGTGCAAATCCAGGGTTTCAAACCCTCAGGACATCATTTACAATCATTACTCACCTCGAACCGGCTAATCCTCTAGCTCGCGATGCCTTTGTCTCTCAAATCGACCTCTGAATGCCTCGAATATAGCCATAATAATTCAATTCAGTTAATAAAAATTATTGGAATTAATTCCATATGAAATTCTACATTTTCCATTAAAAATTCGAAATTGCACTCAAAATTCGCCCGTGGGGCCCACGTCTCAGAACTTGACAAAAATTACTGAATATGAAACCTCATCCAACCACGAGTCCAACCATACCAATTTTACTAAAATACGACATCAACTGGACCCTTAAATCTTCAAATTAAACCAAGAGGGTTTTCAAGATTTTCCCAACTAAAATCACCAATTAAATGCCAAAACTAGTAATAGATTCGGGTAATCTAACCAAAATTAAGTTAAGAACACTTACCCCGTTGTTTTCTCTAAAAATCTCCCGAAAATCGCCTCTCCCCGAGCTCCAATTTGGTAAAAATGGAAAATGAGACTTCAGAACTCAACATTCTGTCCAGAATTTCCGTGGTTACTGTTCACACATTTTACTGTTCATGGGTATTGTTCACGGTACTGTTCACGGGTATTGTATACGGGGTACTGTTCATATGTAATGTACACGGGTACTGTTCATGTTTACTGTACATGGTACTGTACACGGATACTGTTCACGCAGGTGCGGTTACTGTGCACACGTGCGAAAAATGCAGAAACTGCCCAGAAAATTGCAGCAGCTTTTCGTTTCACTAAAAAGGCTCTAACTCCATCATACGAACTCAGAATTTGATGATTCTTGTTCCTATGAGTCACAAATAATAATATGAACATATCCTTTCAGTCGGAACTCAATTCGGAGCTAATTTTCTCAGTTCAATACCCATTTCGCTCGTTAAACAATTAACTCATGTTTCGTGTCAAAAACCCAAACGCGACTTGATGAAATTAGACCAAACTTTCCAGACCAGTCCTATAATTCATTATCAAAATTCCAGAATTCTCGAAATCAAATTTCGATCTCTAGAGCTAAAAATGGACCTTTGGATCATTACATGTTTATGCTCAAAACGGCAAAATCTTCCAAAAACTCTTCCAAAACATATCCGAGCCTCATGGGACCCCAACCAAAAATGCCAACACACCCCATAACATAATTCAAACTTGTTCCAACCTTCGGAATGCTCAAAACAATATCAAAACATCAAATCATCATCGGATTCAAGCCTAAGAATTCCAAAACTTCTGAAAATCGAATTCGATCAAAACATCGACCAAACGACGTCCAAATGACCTGAAATTTTGCACACACATCACAAATGATATAACAAAGCTATATAATCTCTCGGAATTCTATTCCAACCCTCGGATCAAAATCTCACCTATCAACCGGAATTCGCCAAAATATTAACTTTGCCAATTCAAGCCAAATCCTTCAACGGACTTCCAAAATGCATTCCGATCGCGCTCCTAGTGATAAATCACGCAATGAAGCTATCCAAATCATAAAATTTCCGATCCGAACTCATATACAAATAAGTAAACTCTTAGTCAAACCTTTCAAATTCAAAGCTTTCAACTGAGACTTTTCCTTCAAATTCATTCTAATTTTTCCTGAAAACCAAAACCAACGATCTACATCAGTCATAATATGTTACACGAGGCAAGTCATGCCCGGGAACTGGCGATCAAAGTGCAAAAGTTCAAAATGACCGGTCGGGTCGTTACACCATCCCATGTAAATTATTTTGAGTTTTCACCTCGGCATCTTGAATATCAATCCTCACTTCTTCATTAACATTTTCAGCAATCACATTTTAAACCACCAAAGGAACTTCATCTTCTTTCAACTCAACTTCATTCACCCAAAATTTGCTTTTGTTTAGAGGCATTCACATCACCGTGTTGTCCAGTCCTTGTAGTTACTGCCATAACATGATTGTTCCCACCCTTTGGGTTTACTACCATATCACTTGGTAGATCCCCCTTAGGGCGAGTATTCAAGGACTGTGAGATTTTGCCTAACTGAACCTCTAAATTTCTAAATGAAGTATTGTTGGGAGACAAATGAGCATCAGAATCTGCATTCTTCTTCATCATCTGTTCAAATATCATTTCAATCCTCCCCATATCATTATTAAAAGAACTAGGACCTTGGGATGGAAATGGGGGCGGATTGTTCGGTTGTTGGTACATTGGGGGCCTTTGAAAGCCTTGCCCCCGGTTTCCTTGATTGCCATTGTTCCACCCACCTTGATTGTTGTTACCACCCCAGTTGTTGTTGTTACCATTTCAATTACCCTAATTGTTCTGATTGCCCCAATTGGAATTTTGGTTGTTGTTCCCCCAATTACCATTGCCTTGTTATTGTTGATTGCCCCAATTGCCTTGGGGTCTCCACTGTTGTTAGTTGGAAGAATTGACCCATCGGCCTTGATAATTATTCACGTATTGCACCTCCTTATTCTACCCATCATAACTATCATCTTGGAATCCACCACAATCATTGTCAAATTACTCTGAATTCCCTTGGTTTTGTTGACCTCTTTGTCTTCTATTGTTGACTAGCATGTTGACACCCTCCATGGCATTCACTTGGCGAGGATTTTGAACTTGTTGCAACTGTGCATTTTCTAGTTGGTTCATCGTAGTTGTCAACTCAGCTATAGCCTGCCCATGATCATGTAACTCTTTATGCAAATGAGTGACTGTGGGGTCACCCTGGGGCACATTGGCTCTACTTTGCCAAGCAGAAGAAGTGTCAGTCATCTCGTCAAGAATGTCACAAGCCTCATCATAAGACAGCTTCATGAAGTTTCTCTCAGCAAGTTGGTTGACTATGCATTGGTTGGTTGTGTTAATGCCCCAGTAGAAAGTCTGTTGGATCATCGCCTCAGTCATATCATTGTTGGGGCATTCCTTTACCATTGTTCTATAGAGCTCCCAAATCTCATGCAATGGTTTGGTGGGTTCCTACTTGAAAGCTAAGATCTCATCTCTCAATGTTTTCATATGCCCTGGTGAGAAATTTTTTGCAATGAACATGTGTCATCCCAAGGAGTGATGGAATGGTTGGGAAGTCGCTCGAGCCAATCCAATGCCTTCTCTCTCAGTGAAAATCGAAAGAGTCTCAACCGAAGTGCATCCTCGGACACATTTGTTTGCTTGGTCCCCCAACAGGTATCCATAAAGCCCTTGAGATGTTTGTAAGCATTTTGATTGGTATCGCCCGTGAAATACCCACACTGGTCTAGCAATGTCAACATCACATTGGTAATTTGAAAATTGCCCGCCCGAATCCAGGGCAGGACAATTGCACTTGCATAGCCTTGGTTTGGAAGCACACGAGGATCCACTCTTAGAGGTGGCAGAAGAGGGTATGGAATATTGTCATTGGAATTAGCATTGGCCTGGCGGCCTCTACGTTGTCATTGAGGTACAAGAGGCACCTCATCATCTCTGACATCATCTACCTCCTCCCCAACAATCATATTTCCAAAAGGGTCATTGTTGTTTGCTGCCATTTTGTACCTGAAGTTGTGACCCACACAATTTAGTAACGGAGAAGTAAAGAAGAACAATGCACAAAACTATTTAGATAGATAACCTAAACCATTAGCTCCCCAGCAACAGCGCCAAAAAGTGATCGAAGCCTGCCCTGTACTACTATAAAGTAGCAAGAGAGGTCGAAGTAGCCTTTACCCGAGAAGGTCGGGATCGATTTCCACAGGGAGCTAGAGATTGGAGTTGAGTTTCTATCTAAATTGGTGTTGCGTAATTATTCCTAGTTGCACTTCTAAACATTGTTGGTTTTGATTTTACTTCTAATTTTACACTACTAAGATGCTAAATTAGGCTAAGTAAAGCTAGGATTAAACTATTTGAAGTTGTTCAAATAGATAAAAGGCATTAGGGTAGTGACTTTCTCCTAGGTGGCTATATGATGGATTCTTGAGTCTAAGGCTAGATTGTCATATTTGGGGAGTATGATATAACCATTGCACGATTCTACGCACTCTATACCTCTCGATAATTTGAGTGATTTTGCCCGAATTGACTTTTTCAAGACCAATTGGGTATGATAATTTGTGCAAGCAATTGAGGTTCAAGTCGGGTATTACTATCTCTAGGTTTAACTCTTTAATTGGGGCTATCAATCCCTTGAATACGCCCCAATTCCTTATTGGACCAATTTCATAGACTTAGACTCTCTTTCTCAAGAAGAACCAAAGTCAACTAGGCATAAACTAGTATTTGCAACCACTAATTCAACATTAAAACCCTAAATTAGTCCAAATATCAAACACCCATAAACAATCAAGCATTAAAATACAAGACTCATCAATTATCCACACTAGGGTTGAGCCACAACACTAGCTAATAGGTTTAGCTACTCATGATTATAGAAGAAAACAAAGAAATAGATGAAGAAAAGCCCATAATAATTAATTATTAGATAAAACTTGAAGATTCAATGATGAAACTAAGCTAAAATTACTCAAAATGGTAAATAAGAAATGTTCACGAGCGCAACTTCAGTCCAAAATAAAACTGATGACCTAAAAATATTAAAAGAAACTATTTATACTAGGCTGAAAATTTTGGACAAAAATACCCCTGCGGGGCTAGTGCGGACCGCACAAAATCGAGTGCGGCTGCACTAAGGCTCTTGGCTGACTAATATACTCTCTGAAGTTGGCCACCGCGGACCACACAAAATGAACCGCGGCCACGGTGGCTTCCATTGTGGTCCGCACAAAATAGATTGCGGATCACATTGGACATCATCCTCCAACTTGGCAACTCTCTGATCTTGAGCTCTGTGGACCGCACAAAGTCGAGTGTAGTCGCAATGAAATCAATGCGGTCTGCACAAAATACTTTGCGGTCGCATTGCTTGGTTGCCTAAAATGCCTGCTCTCTGAACTTCATCTTTGCGGACCGCGTAAAATGGTGTGCGGCTGCACTGGCCCTGTTTGACTGAGCTTGACCTTGATCTTGGTACTTGTGCATGTTTCGCTCCTTTTTGAGCTGGTTTTTGACAAATTGTCACCTTGTTGATAAAACCCTGTAATCAAGTACAACATGTGAGCCTTTGGGACTATTTTGTACACATTTCTAATCAAAACTTAAGCAAGGAGTGTAAAATGCATCATAATCCCTAGTTATCAATACTCGATCAAATTTTGTTTCAGCTGACGTGATGCTATCCAAATTCGTTCTTTCAATCCCTGCGTGAAAGTTTGAACGACCTAGTCATCTGTGACCGGTGGCAACTCCATGCGTTCCATTTGAAATCGAGATACAAACTCCCTCAACATCTCATTATCCCCTTGTCTTACTTTGAAAATGTCTGATTTCCTTGTCGCAACTTTTATGGCTCCGGCATGTGCCTTTATGAAAGACTCCACCAACATGGCAAATGAGTCAATAGAATTTGGTGGTAGATTGTGGTACCAAATCGTTGCTCCCTTCAATAGGGTTTTCCCGAACTTCTTCAATAAAACTGATTGGATCTCATCATTTTCCAGATCATTACCCTTGATGGCATGTGTAGAAGGTAACATGCTCGTTGGGATTGGTAGTCCCATTGTACATAGGTATGTCCGGCATACGAAACTTCTTCATAATGGGTTTCGGAGACGCACTCAGAGGGAATGACTTTTGTACGAATTTCTTTGAATCTATCCCTTTCAAGATTGGTGGTACCCCCGGTATTTGATCAACTCGGGAGTTGTATGTTTCCATTTTTTTATCATTAGCTTCTTTTTTTTTTTCTCCTGACTCAATATTTTTTGTGAGCTCCTTGAGCATTTTCATTATTGCAGGATTGGTCCCCCATTTGTTACCATTCGGCCTCTCTGGTACTGGCTCAATACGACGAGTGATTTCTGGCTCGACCCCACTCGGAGTTCTATGTTGATTTTGTAGCTGAGCAATAGCATCCTGCTGAGCCTATAGCATCTCGAATATCACTTGGAGACTAACTCCTTCGTCTCCTCTACCTTGTGTACCCTGGCCACCAGATCGGCCTTCTCTGTGTACACTCCCTTCGGAGTCCGCGTCTAGGTCGGTATTAAAAGCAATATGCGAACTGACATTGACTGGATTGGCGACCGGTGCTCCCCCGAGATTAGCCTGTGGCACCTCGGCTCCTAGAGCAATCACATTGTCGTTTTCCTCGTGAAACTCGAGTCCATTGTCATGGTGTGTGGGCGCGTTTTGTGAGTTTGACATGATTTAACCTGATATCTAAGATACTTGACAAGAACAAGTGTAAAATAATGTGTATTATCATAATCAACACCGAACAATCACTATTATCCTTAGCCCCACGGTGGGTGTCAAACTGTTTATCCTCGAATTCGGATAACAATTAAACTTATATTGTGGTTGTAAGGATATGTGATTTCGTCCAATACCAATTGATAAGTAAGAAAATAAAGGAATAAAATAGAGAATAAAATAAATCAAACCAGTATGTTAGCCAGGTCTCGACCTAGACTTGGGGTAGTCTCGAGGTGGGATAATAAAAATAGTAAATGATAAAGCAACTCTAATGAACAGTAAGTGAAATAGCAGGAAAGTAATGAGTGTATATATTCTTATTAGTAAACAATGATGATTACAAATTAATAGGATCTCTCTTTATGTAATAGAGGAATCCTAAATAAGGTACACTTCTCATTATAGTAGGAAATCATATTAACATCTTATTAACTACTGTGGATTGATCTGTTCTGAGATTTACGTCACGATCCTCGACCAATCGCGGATATCTTACCTTTTCTATTATCAAGCTATACCGATGTCACTCGGAGTCTGTCTCTTTCTGGCCGCGATTGACGTCGACCTCGGTCTGAAAAGAGGCTTCGACTCTGGACTCGATGTCCTAGCTCCTTGACGCGACTTTCCCACCTCGACCAAAGAATGAAATCAGGTAGTACCATATACACGTCGTGTAATTAATAAATAGACAATTGATTCTTTTAAATATTCTACTGATGCCTAAGCTCCTATAACAATAGATAGTTTCTTTATGTATTTCTACTTTGGATTAACAATCTTTAGGAAGTAGTTTCCAATAAGATCGAACTTAGCTTTGTAATCCGTCCAAAGTTGATCAACCGCCTTATCCAATATCTCGACAAAGAACTTGTTACTATAACCGTTCCTCATCTTCTTTTTAAGTTGTGCCACATACCCTACTTTCTGAAAGTGAGTTGAGAGAGGAACCTAATTGCATGTCCGTCAAGAAGTGTAGAAACGAGATTGAGGAGTTGGATAGTATTAGTACTTGAATTATGTAGATCATCTATGTGTATAAAAGGAGAGGAAAGTTGGTGTAGAACGTGAAGAACAGAAGCAGTAAAACACAATACATTGTTTAACATTTCAGTTTGTGTAATTTCTTCATGGAATTGGAACTTTGGTTATAACAAAAATAAATCTATATCCTAAACCCTAATCCACGCTTCAATGGCTAGTCCATTTACCTCCATCCTCTCTCTCCCTCTCTCTCTTTGTAGCCTCTCTTTATCAATTCATTGTTATATGTTTCAACAATAACAACAACAATAACAAATACAGTATAATTCTACAAATAAGGTCTGACAAGGGTGTCATATGTCCCATAAAAATAAAGCTCTCAAACTACCTAGTTTGGGAAAGCCAAATAACTCAATTGATGCAGACCCTGAAAGTGGGTGATGTTGTAGTGAAAGACCCACCATCACCAGTTGTAATGAACGGAAAGGAGGAACAAAACCCGAAGCCAAATTTCCTAGAATGGGAAGAAAGTGATGACTTGGTTAGATGTCGGCTCATTAGAACTATGACGGAAGAATCAATGTTCCTTACTATTCAGTGCACTTTAGGCAAGCAAATTTGGCAGAGTCTTGGGGACAATTACCTACAAGCTAGCAAAGATAAAGAATTTCAGTTGAAACAACAAATTCTTAGTATTGAAATGGGATAAAAAACTGTGGATGAGTATATAAAAAATTCAAGGTAATTTGTGATTGCCTCGCCACTATACACAACCATTTGGATGAAGATACCAAAGTTATAAATTTTGCTAAGGGTCTTGGAAACAAATACAAAATTTGAGGATGGTTATATTGGGCAAGCCTCCATATCCGAGCTTTACTCAGTTTGTCAATGAATTGAAAGTATATGATATGAGAGAAGAAGATAGCGAGAAAGATCATATTGATCAAGCCATGGATTTTCAAGCTTATAGAAGACACAAGGATTATTTGGTAGAGACAGAGGAAATCCTTTAGAGGAAGAGCACAAGTACAAGGAAAAGGTATGTTCGGACCTAAGTTCAATAACTACACAGCAGGGAGAAAATCTTGTTTTTCAACAAATAATCACAAAAACTCTCCATCACAAAGAAATTAGTGCCAAATATATGGAAAAAACAATCACACAGTTTTCTCTTATTTTTATTGGTGTAATCATTCCTATCAATCCCAACAAGAAAAACCACCACGACGTTCGATGTTAACGATCAATGAGCCATCAAACAACAATCTCTATATGGACTCCGGAGCAAGTCATCATATGGTATAGACAACAGGTAATCTAAACTACCCTACTTTGTTCAAAAGATTCTGATTCAGTATGGTAGGTGATGGAAAATAACTCAAAATTACTCAAGTTGAAAATAAGGAGATATGTACAAATCTAAAATATAAAGATCTCCTGTTGTATCTGAGTTAAAGAAAAATTTTTATCTGTAAGCAAGCTTGCAAGTGATAATGCATGTCTTTTGGAATTTACTGACTGTGAGTTTGTTGTTACAAGAAAATAAGGAACCTACTGGTAAAACGAAGTAGGAAAGAAGACCTATATGCCTTGGATTCAAATAATATAGATGGAAAGGTACATCATACTTTAGTTGCTATATGTTCAAATAAAATATGAGATGAAGTCTGGCAGCAAAAATTGGGGCATCCTAATTTTAGGATAACGAATTTTTTACATTCTAATATATTAGTTAGATTTAGTAGTTGCAACAAAAACTTTTCTATTTGCACTGCATGTCAAATTGGGAAAACGTTGTAAGCAACCTTTTGAGAATTGAAATAAAATTGAGATTGAACTTCTTATCAAAGTTTATTATAGCCTATGGGGTCATTCACGTGTTACTTCATCTCAAGAATGAAATATTATGTGATCTTTGTTGATGATCATACAAAATATACTTTGGTTTTATCCATTAACAAAGAAGTCAAAGTTTTTCACCATCTTTGTCAATTTTTAAAAGTTAGTGAAATAAGTTTGATAAGAAAATTAAAATATTTCAGTGTGATAGAGAAGAGGATTTTAATAGTCAACTATTTATTTATTATTCGGAAAAGGGCCAAAAGTATCCCTATCATATGGTAAATGGTTTGTAAAAGTCCCCCGTCCATATATCCGTCTGAAAATATATAGGACGTTATTTTTATGTTCAAATTTACCCCCAGGACTAACGGAATTCCATGTGTGTATCTCATTAACTGATGTGGCGTTATTTCATTTGTCCACGTGGATCAGTGGGGCTAACATTATATTTGGGTATTTTTTTTACCCATTAAACCGATCCAACCCATTTTTTTTTACCTATGGGTCAGTCTTTTAACCCTAAACCCACATTTGTTACTCGTTTTCTTCCCCAATTTAGAACCTAGGTCATCGGTTCCCCTATTCCCCTTTCTTCTTCCCCAAAATTTCTCTTTTATAACTAATTAAATCTTGTCTTTTTCCTTCGAAATGTCTGAAAATTCTGTCTCTTCTGGTTCATCGCGGTGTTGTGGTTGTGGTTTAATTGCAAATCATTTTGTGGCTAAGACTCAATTGAACGGTGGTCGTCGATTCTACAAATGCCCTCATTTTGACGAGGCCTCTTCATGTGGTTTGTGGGAATAGCGGGATGAAGAGATGCCACCACATGTGACGATGCTAATCCATAACTTGAATACTTCACTGAAGTCAGTGGAAGTTGAAAGAAATTATCTGAAGAAGATGGTGGCTTACTTGGAAGATGTTGTTTCTGCTGAAAGACTGAAAATGGAGAAAATAATGGAAGAGGTCGAGGGAATTAATTCAGCAAAATTACAGAAGGTTGCTAGGATGGAGGCTCAACTACAAAATATGAAGTTGTTTATTGTGTTTTCTTGGATTGTCTTTGTGTTAGTACTAGTTTTCAAGATGATGTAGTGTAGTTATGTTATGGTGTAGTTATATTATGATGCAGAAGTTTGAAGTTTATGTATTATGTTTTGATGAAGTTTGAAGTTAAACCACAAAATAGAAATATGAAGTTTGCAGATGTTTATGTATTAGGTTCTGATTTTTTCCTTTTTTTGCATTTATAATGTTTATGTATTATGTTTTCTTTTGTAATTTTGCATTTGTAATGGTTCTATTTTGGTATGAAATGAAGTTTGTTACCATTCTCTTCACTCTCATACAACATTTTAATTCTGCATTTGTAAAGGTGCACATGCACAAACAATCACAATAACAAATAGAAATATCTCTTATAGATAGACAAGATAGACAAGAAGAACATTGCCATTAATCGAGTAGCAGATATACATTGTTTCAAGATTTAAGCCCAACAAAATATTGTTATTAGACAAGTAAATGTGTGATCTAAAAACTTGTACCACTGTCACAACATTTACTTGTCTAAAAATCTAAAACATAAACAAACATCATGTACTCGAAAAGTCATGCAAAAAGGATTTTAATGTATATTACAGTCATCATTTCTTTGTACACTACTCCCTCTTGCCCCTCCCTTTGCCTCTTCTAGTTTTAAGTTTGCCAATCTTTTTCTCTTTCACACCCAACAATTGAGTTGTTTCCATTGCTTCCTTCCCCTTCCAGATAGTTTTCTTTGGGGAGTATGGCAGTTTTGGTGGTTGTGAGCTACCAGTGTGATCACCTGTGAATGGTATTTTCCTAGTGCCAAAATGTTGTTGATTCCTACGCTGAAGTCTAGTCTTAATACCAGACACAACCTTAGTTCTCAAAACTGGGTCAGCTTTTGCACCAAAGTCTGTGTGAATAAGCCTTCTTCTGGTCTGAATATTTTGACTTGGCATCTTAGTTGCCTGGGTGTCATGACAGGATTGCTGACTTGGCTGCTGAGTGTCATGACTGGAGTGCTGAGTTGGCATCTTAGTGTAGAGATTGGATTGCTGACTTGGCTGCTGAGTGTCATGAATGGAGTGCTGAGTTAGCATTTGAGTGTTCTGACGGGATTGCTGACTCGGCTGCTGAGTGTCATGACTGGATGGCTGAGTTGGCTACTGAGTGTTCTGACTGGATTGCTGACTTGGCAGCTGAGTATCATGACTGGATGGCTGAGTTGGCTGCTGAGTGTTCTGACTGGATTGTTGGTCTTGTGCTTTAAAACATGGAGTAAGGACCATAAAAATTCTGATTCTTGGTCTTCATTTGTCTGAGTGTGGTCTTGCACTTTCTTTGACTGTAATTATAATCAAATATACATGTTATCTTGTGAGTAAAAAAAACAGATTGTGAGTATAAATAATAGATTGAAAGAATACTTTGTTGGCTAATGGACAACCTCTTTTATTATGATTTGGCTGGCCACAAAAACTGCAAGTCATCTGAAGACTCTTCCTAGATGTTGACCATTGTCCTTGCCTTTTCCTAGCTTCATCCTTCTCTCTTGACCTTCTCACTTTAGGTCTACCAACTATCTTTGCTAGTAGTGGTGGACCCATGGCTTGGTGTGGCTCAACTTTCCAGAATTTGTATCACCACATCAGTACCAGGGTTTGTTTCTCTCGACTCTTGAGCATATGCCTCCAATTTGTTGTACTCATCCAAGTAAGAACCCTCCAATTTCTCTAAAACCATTCTCTTTACCCTTTTTAACTTTGAGTCACTCACATTCAAACTAAATTTATCCTCTAAATCAACATTTTTCTCTTTAATCTTAAACTTAGGATTATTTTGAATCTTTCTCTTAAAATAATGGGCTAAAGCAGTAGGAGTAGCTCTTTTGTTCTCAAAGACCTCACCACAGTCATGTCCATCCCTCCAAGTTTTTATCTTTACCCCTTGATCTTTGACATCCTTAGAAATAAGACATTTAAAGGGTCACCCAACCTGACACTTGTATCTAAGTCTTCTCTTATCACTATTATCTACCTTAAGGCCTCTCTTATTAGACACAGCATAATAACCAATAACCTCCTTAGCTTCAGCAAGATCTTTGAAAGTCATACCTTTTTCCAATGTTTTATACCTATCAAGTTGGACAGTTACCTCACACTTCTTCTGCCTCTCAAATAAATCTAGGGCATCACTATCATAATCACTATCAACCCTTTCAATATTTGTATCATCTTCACTACTATCACAGTCAGAAGCTACAACAACAAGTACACTATCTATTGCTGTTGTAAACTGGGTAAATACAGGAACATTTGCAGTATCATCCAACAGGTCAATACCAAATAATTGTACATTAGTGAAACCATCATTAATTAGGGCTTGAATCTTCCTAATCCCTCCATCTCCATCTAACAAAAAATACATTCCAGAAGGGTCAAGAAATATCAATTGTTGTACCTCAACATATCCGACCACTTCAGTGTATTCTTTACACAAATCAATATAAGAGAGACGGTCTACTTCATAACCACTCAACACGTGCACATCTCTATTAGTATAAGACAACATAGGTTCCAATACCCACTCACCCCCATAATTAAAATATTAGTTCACTTTATCCACCATCCTTCGGATAAAATCACATGCAACAACAATAAAAAGGGCAAAATGGGACCACATCAGCAGTATAATACAAAGCGACAATAAAAATATAAAGATATGAAACCCCACCATCAATTAAAAATATAAATCGATAAAAACCACAGCTTTAATATGTAGGACTAATACGATAAGGACAACCAAAAATAAAAGTAACATAAAAAATTCTAGAAAGGTACAAAAAATAGCTCAGAAAACATAAAAACATCATATGCAGCAGACATAAATCTGTCAGTTCCCAAATATTCCTCAACCCTATAATTTAATAACTTTAAGCTATAAATACTTACTTTAATCGAATAATAATGCAAGATATCGCTGGAAATCAAAGGTCTTCCTGTTTTGAGCGCACCAAATCGAACCAGATAATGAACCCTAACGAAGCCCTAAAATTGCCATTGATAGGGTTAAAAGACTGACCCATAGATAAAAGAAATGGGTCAGATCGGTTTAATGGGTAAAAAGTTACCCAAATATAATGTTAGCCCCACTGATCCACATGGACAAATGATATAACGTTACATTAGTTAATGAGATGCACACATGGAATTCCGTTAGTCGGGGGGGTGTAAATTTGAAAATAGAAATAACGTCCTATATATTTTCGGATGAATAGATGGACGGGGGCTTTTATAAACCATTTACCATACGATAGGGGTATTTTGGGCTCTTTTCCATTGAATATTTTACAAAGTGTGAAATTCAAAGGATAATGGCATGCCCTCATATACCCGAGCAAAATGGAGTTTGCTGAAAGAAAGCACTGATATTTTGGTTGGGACTGAGTTAACTTTATTGTTTAATGCAAGTGTGACATTGTATCTATAGGTTTAAGCTTTTGTGACTGCATATATCTTATAAATAGTCTTCATGCACCTGTCTTGAAGATGTGCTCTCCACTTTCGAAATTATATATAAAAAGAAACTAGGTTATGGTAGCTTGAAGAAATTTGGTTGTTATATTTTCCACAACTAAAAGGGTATAACAACAATAAGTTTCAAACAAAGACCTTTTCCTGTATATTTTTTTGGCTATAGTACCTTGCACAAGGTGTATAGGTGTTATATCCTCAAACAAAGAGGTTTTATACATCCAGATATATAATATTTGATGAACAATTCTTACCTTTAGTTTCAAGTGTTCCACATGACTACTTATGGCGTATTTGTTGAACAAAATTGAGAAACCAATAATAATGAAAGCCATGAAACACCCACAATGCATGCATATAGTGACAAAGAATTTTCCGCCAGTAATAAAGTTTTTGAACCTTAAGATCAACAATGAAACTCTCCAGATGTCACGACCCAAAATTCAACTAGTCGTGATGGCACCTAACCTCAACTCGTGAAGTAAGTCAAATAACAAAAGGCACAATCCAAATGAGAATAATATGAATCAATGAACAAATATCTGAACTTTTATACAATAACACAAGGACTGGGAATACAAATTATTAAGCTTCTAAGATTTAGAATTTACAAATCTAGTACGAAATAAATAAATCATCTGTTCGAAATATAAATAACAGATATGCAAATATAGAGCTACCAAGATTAAGTAACAGCTATATCCGGAAAGCAGGAACATCTTCAATACCATCTCCCGCCATACGCAGCAGCATCAGGTTCAAAATTGCACGAGAGGTTTAGAAGTATAGTATGAGTATGGCCGACCCCATGTACTCAATAAGCAACAAATGTAATCTTAGGTTGAAGCAGTGACGAGCTCGGAAGATAGTTGGAGTCCAACATCAATAACCAATAACAATTCATAACAATATAGTGAAGACAATAAAGGTGTATAACTCATGAGATGAAATGCCTGTTTATTCACAAATACGGAAAGTAGACATGTCTTTCAAATATAATAGTCTCGGTCTAAATATTACCAGTGAAATAAATTAAACATGAGTTTATCAAAAGAACTGTGTTCTTCACAATTTAAAATCTCATATAAAACTTTCCATTTACCAACTAGCATGAGGAAAGATACATCTCTATGCCTACGTGTCAAATGTACATGTCAATTAATCATATCTCATGTTACTATCTAGCATGAGGAAGGTACATCTCTATGCCTACATGTCAAATATACATGTCAAGAACTCAAATTCACATTGAACTTATTAAGTACACACAATCTTAGCACCTTCCAGATGCCTGGCTCAAATGCCCAAACAAAATCACCGTGGATCCATCAAAAGAATCACACTTAACACTGTATGGGTACCTGGCAAAACTGCCCATCATCAAGCACGTGTATATAACACTGTGCCTATGCCCATTGTTGGCATGTCAGACTCAGGAGGAGCGGATCCTACCCAAGCGCTAATAATAATCACGTAGCCCAATGGTGGAGCTTGGTGCACGCTAGCCTTAAATCAATACAGCTTAGCCCAATGTGGGGCCTGACATATATGTTACCTCAATATCAATATAACTGTTGTGGCGTGCAACACAATCAAAATATCCATATCAATACAGATCTATGACCCAAATCAGTCAACAATCCGCTGAAGTCTCAATATGCAGACATCTCACAGAAACACAATCCAATAATAAAACATGGAATAGCATAATATCTCTCAAATATAGTTCAAACTCGTGTCACGTACAAGGACACCAATAACATATGAGACGGCATATCTAAAGTGCATAGAGATCGAGATATAACATGTGGATGTAACTATCATGACTGTACAGTATGACTGCAGCATAGGCATATAGCTCAACATGGTGAAACTAGCCTTATCAAGTCCCAAAAAATTGAAAGGGTAGTCTAGGCATGATTTCTAGCATGAATAATATCCCACGTAGTCGAACAAATGGAGAAAACATGATATCAAAGAAGCATGATGGAAAAATAAGGCATATAATAGCCTAAGAACTACCAGTATCATGAATGCCTCGATGCACACGCCCGCGCCCATCACCTATGATGAGTGGTGATTTTACCCTCTATTCTAGTCTCTTTTCTTTAGTTTTTGTGTCCTTTAATTATAAAATGAGGTGATTTATGGTGTGCATTACTAGATTTTCAGTTAAATGATGCTATGAAGATATTTGTATTCAGTGGAAGAGGAATTGAGCAAAAAAAAAAAGATAAAAAGTGCAAATTCCTTCAGTGTTCCACATCTACGCATCACTACTCGCTTCTGCGAGCTCACTTATGCGAGTGGAGGTTCGCATCTACAAAAATAGGCTACTAGGCACTGGGAACGCATCGGTGGTCCATTATCTGTGCCTTCGGAGCTCGCCTCTATGACTATAGGTGCGTATATGTGGAGAAGGGAATTCTACACAGGCTTCGCCCCTGTGACTAGAAGTTTGCTTTTGTAGAGTCACACCTGCGTAGATGCTTCCGCAGGTGCGGTCAACGGGCTTTAGCTCTGGGTCATTTTGACAAATCATATTTTCTCGTTTCGAAACCCACAAATACACGACCTAGCCTATTGGAAACACATCTTTGGCATGATTTTTATTTATAATGAAGTGAGTTATTGTTTCTTTAATTATTCTTATTCTTTAATGTTTCCAAAGGGGTTAGCTAACCCTAGGACTCACCCATTAATTTTGAATTAATTTTGGGAAAGATAATTTAGGGTTGGGGAAGATTAATTAACAAGAACTTGAAGCTTTAATCCTCACTTTTTAGATTCTACCTAGGGATAGGATTCAACTACTTGTAGCCATATTTGGGTGTACTTAATCTCTTAATAATTTTAGGGATAATTCAATTAGGAAGTCTTGTTGGTCTTCGGAAGAACCTAATATAGAATTATTAATGTATGCAGTACAATCAGGGGGTCTATTTACCACCCTTAAGGTATATTCGGGAAGTTATGTCAGCATCTCGAGGCTGTAGGATTACGATCGAGCTCCCTCCCTCGAGGATCGTCCGCGACCCTGTAGAGATTCCGAGGATAAGGAATCTGTCCGCAACCCGATGAAGGTTCTAAGGACGGGGGATTCCCGAGGCAAGCGGCTAGAGTCAATAGACGCTAGTACCATGCCTAGCCATCCCATCCCCATGTCTTTACATTCAATACACTTTGTACTATATTGTATTCCCTCTCTTATATAAGGGGAATCCATGCCACTTTATAAAAGGTTGAGGTTGATCCATTTTCTCCACAAGTGCAATAATATCTCTCTCTCTCACTTCTTTCTAACTTGCTTGTTCTCACGGGCCCAAGGCCACCTCTATATCCATCGTTCTCTTACTTGTTCTTCATTGTATAGCTCAATATTGGTCGTAAAGAGCCTTGTTTAATTATATCTCCAACTGTTATTCCGTTCCCAACTATCCCCAATTTCCTGAACTCGACCCCGATGTTGACCCCGAGGTTCCCCTTGACCAAACCTGCACCTAGGCAGCAGGACCTTTGGTTCGATTACTATCTCGTTCTATCTTGCATTTAGTCATTAAACTTCATATTATGAGCATCAACTGCTCTAACAACTAGCTCGGGAATAGATCACGTATTTTTAGAATCTCATTTACAAATTTAATTGTTGTTACCATTTTCACAGTAAATAGTTTGGCGCCCACCGTGGGGCTAAAAATAATAGTGATTATTTTCTTGCTAGTTTCATTGAACAAACGCTCATTATCTTTCACACTTTTTCTTGTCCAAAGATCTCTTGATTTCAGGTCAAAATGTCTAGCTCGGTATACAGAGTCGAGAACGACAACCTCAAAAATCACAGGGAAAATGGTGTGGTTGTCCCGGCCGCCGGAGCACCACTACAAAATCCCAATAATGCGCCCGCACCAATTCAAGCGGACGCGGATTCATAGGACGCATAGCTAGTCGACGAAACTTCTCACACCGACAGGAGCATACGACACAGTGACCGACAGGAAGCTCAAAAAACCCAGTCCGGGAAGAACAGGAAGTTAGTCTTCATGTTATTTTTGAAATGTTGCAGGCACAACAACTGATCATTGCTCAGTTGAAAAGCCATCCGAGAACTCCTAGCAAAGCGGCACCAGAGACAGCTCCCCCCGCCGAGCAAGTACCAGAAAGATCAAGCGATAGTGGGTCAGTGTCCAACCCTGCCATAGTGAAGATGCTCGATGACCTCACCAAAAAGATCGAATCAGGTGAGAAAATGATTTCATCCAACGATAAAAAAGTCGAGACCTACAACTCTAGGGTGGATCAGATCCCGGGAGCTCCCCGGTCCTGAAAGGTTTAGATTCGAAGAAGTTCATACAGAGGCCGTTCCCCGAGGAAGCGGCCCCAAAGCCCATTCCTAAAAAGTTCAAAATGACGGAACTCCCTAAGTACAACGGTACCACTAACCCCAACAAACACGTTACTGCCTATACATGTGCAGTAAAAGGTAATGATATAAAGAATAATGAGATCGAGTCCGTATTGCTGAAAAAATTCATAGAAACGCTTTCGAAAGGGGCCATGATGTGGTATCACAACTTGGCTACCAACTCCATAGATTCATTCACTATATTAGCGGACTCTTTCATAAGAGTGCACGCTGGCGCCTTCAAGGTAGCAACGAGGCAGTCCGACGTGTTCAAAATTTAGCAAAGGAAGAACAAAATATTGTGAGAATTTGTGTCTTGCTTCCAGATGGAACAGATAAAGCTGCTGCCAGTCTGCGATGACTGGGTAGTGCAGGCCTTCACCCAAGGCCTGAACGAACGAAGCTTGGTGGCCTCGAAGTAATTGAAGCAGAATCTAATCGAATATCTGGCCGTGACCTGGTCGGACGTCCACAACCGGTACCAATCAAAGATCTGGGCCGAGGATGACCAATTGGGAGCCCCTTCGGGCTCAGTATACCCAAACAGACTCCTTGTAAAAGAATCAAAACCAAACAAAGAAAGGTACCAACCGTACCTCGAAGACAGAAGGAACGCCCCAAGGCACAACCTACCTCGCAACGATCGGAGGATAGGTCGAGGACAGGACCCTCGAGGTCTTGTCAACAGAAGCAGGTTTGATCGAAACATAGCGCCAACAAATGCACCCCACTTATCGGAATACAACTTTAGTGTCGATGTGTCAGACATTATGTTCGCCATTAGAAAGATCGGAGACGCCAGATGGCCCAGACCGTTGCATTTGGATCCTTCCCAGTGAAACTACAATTTGATTTGTGAGTTTCACAACTCGCACGGGCACCGAATCGAAGATTGCAAGTAGCTCCGATAGGAAGTGGCCCGATTGCTCGACAATGGGCACCTTCGGGAACTTCTCAGCAGACGGGCTAAAATTCAATCGCGAGAAGGAGAAATGGAAAAAGGAAACAAAATAGACGAGCCTCAACACGTTGTCCACACCATTTTTTGGCGATCGCCCCGAACGCGTTCAAATAAAGGACCACTTAGCAACCGCCAAATAAGCGCCAGAACTCGAGAAGCGCTGTCGCCACCAAGGTATAAGCGCCCATACCTCTTCCCATCTTTTACTTCACGGTTAATCTTGTGCAAGGCAATAACCAAGGTAATCAGGACGATACCCCAGCTCAAAGATTCTAAGGCTTTAGAACGTCCGTTGCACTCTTTTCCTTTCATCGGATTTGTTTATCCCGAAACAGGTTTTTTACCGGTAAGGGTTTTTAACGAGGTAACATCGACGCACTTTCCAAGAAGGATTTAGCTAAGCCTACGGGACTTTCTTTACAACTGGCCACACGCTGGAAAATGACGAACGAAGCCCCTAATAGGGAATAATGCACCGGACCAAACGGTCCAAGAAGCCGTGCCCGCGCGGTCCGAGTTCGCAACAACGAAAAGGCATGTATTTAAAGCATATATCTACGCCAAGAAATAAGGAATATCTTTCGGCATCTTATTCTCCAAACAAGGAAATCTCAAGTATACCCCCAACAGGGGCCTCTCTACCAAGCGCGTCCCGAGATACTCGGAGACTTAGCGTCAACAATTTAGCACCCGCACGACCCCAGGGTCAGAACTACAAGCTCATAAAGCCCCACAACGCAGCTCCGAGCTCACGAGAAGCGGTTTTCAAGCTTAAACAAACTCGGTGACTCGGAGACTTTCATTAATCGCTACGCTCTGGAAAACCTAAAATTGTAAGACCCCTAGCGGGCAGACTTGGCATAACCAGATTTATTCTACATTACAACAAAAACTGTAAGACCTCAACATGCATGACAAACTGTAAGACCTCAACAGGTATGACAAACTGTAAGACCTCAATATGCATGAAAATCCCAAAGTTTAGGCTATACACCACATTTGTAAGAATCCTGAAAGGGCATAACCTCGGCGTAGACGCCTAAACTATCACTCGGGATCAAAAATGGCTCCGTCCAAACACATACGACTACGGTCGAAACGGTTGATACAGCCAAATTAACGCGACTCGGGGACACTCGACCGTCGCTAAACAAAATCGCAGGCCACTACTTCGAATATACTTCGAAAAGAACCGGTTAAAACAGGCTTCACTCAATAGGCAAAAAAACGAGCTTCGACAACGTCAGCTCCAAATCACAAGGCGTCGATCTACTCGAGCTATGAACCTTCCGAGGTGCTCAAAACATCGCCGATAACGACTTGAAATCGAGGTTCTTCAGAACCAACGATGGGTCAGGAAAAAATATTTCAAAAGACCTTAACGAGCAGAAAACAGAGCCTACAAAAAGCCCACGGGAAAAAATAGCATAAAATCCATTATTGCCAGCAAAACAAGCCTGCGGGCCGCACATTAAAAGGTTTCTATGACCAAACAGCGTAAGAGCCATTGTTGCCAACTTAAAAATTGACAACTTGAGGATTAAAATAAGCTCGAATCGTAACCTGATTCAGAGACCGAATCCAAAATAGCTAACTATGCAAGCCTCCGGGCCACATATTAAAAGGTCTCAATGACCAAAACAGCATAAGAGTCATTATCGTCGGTTTGAAAATCAAAAGTACTTAAGGGTTAATTAAAGCTCGAATCGCAATGCGACTCGGAGACTGGACCTGAAATAGTTAAACTACAACATGCCTAAGGGGACAGCATAAATGCCACTGTCGACCAACCGAGTGAGCCTCCAGGTCATGCGCCTGTAAGGTCACTTTGACCCAAAGCACAAAAGGCCATCATTGCCCGCCCATGTAGGCAGGAAAGAACTCGAGGGTAAATTAAGCTCGAGTCAGATCCCGACTCAATGATTGATCCCAAAGATGGTTAAAGCACGCAAGCCTAAGGGCAGATCCGGGGTCGAATCGACCTAATTGAAACTCCAACGAGCAGAAATACAGAAGATACAAGTTATGGGGTTCCCCCTCTTATATCTACATATTGACGACGGAGCGCAATCTCAGCATGTGTCATATAATGAAAACTATATATACACAACAAAGAAGGCAGGGAATGGTCATTCCGCTTTTTTCAGCAGTTATAGCCCGACAGTCTCCTCCTTATCGTCCTCAGCATCAGACAGTAGGAACCTGGCATCGTACGCCTCTCCTTTGTCTTGATCGATCTCCCCAAAGAGATCAAATCCCCTGGCATGAATCTCCTCAAGGATTTCCCTCCAGGATTTGCACCTCACGTACTCCTTACTATTGTTTGCATGGTCAAGGGTCTTATTCAGCTCAGCTTTGGCAACGACAGCGCTTCTCAAATAAGCCGCCATTTTTTGTCCCGCCCTGGTATTATTCATCATAACCTCGGCTCGGACATTCACCACCTCGGTTTTCGCCCTTGAGAGCTCGGATGAGAGTCTCACGATCATCTTCGCCCGAGCAGAATCATTCGCACGGGTGGCCTAAATTTGCACCTCGAGAGCGGAAGCCCCGGCCTGAGCCCTCTCTTTGGCCTCAGTATGAGCAATCGCATGCGCTTGCAGCTCGATGAATTCACATTTGGCTTTGCCAACCTCGCCCCAGAGTTTTTCTAGCTCATCTGCCTTATCCTTCAACTAAAACGGCAACGCGTCAAGACGGCGAGACAAAAAGGGAATACAAGCCAGCGCGAGATGCAGGATACCTATTTCTCCAAGAGGGCCTCCCGGGCTCGACTCCGATCCACCTCACACGGTAAAGAGACGAGCTCGCTTGCCTTTGCTGCACAAAGAATTTTGAGGGATTTCTCCCTATCTTGAGCATCCCGCAACGGGGCCTCACAACGAAGTAGTTCGGCTATGAGCCTATCAAAAGCCTGAGAAAGAAAGCCAGGTAAACAAAAAGAAAAGAGAGGAGCGCAGGGCCAGAACATCCTTATAGTGTCCGAGACTCACCATAAGGCCAAAGCGTTGAGCCTCACCAAAGGCCAAAGTGACGTCTGACGATGCACCAATCCCGAAAGGTTGCCAGTCGGCCGAATCGCTTCCCCTTAACCATTGCGAAGGAGGCGCCTCACCACAGGCCTTTTCGCATCCCGGGGCATCTTTCCTTTTACCGGTGTTCCTTGACCCCGGGGCCAATAATCTCTCCTCCTCCCTCGGGGAACTCGACCTCACTTCGAAAGGACTCTAGGCACCTATAGCAAATAAATCAGATGAGCCAGCAAGAAGGAAGTCATCTCTTAGGGGGCAGAATGCTAGGCACCTACCATGATGTTTCTCATCCCATATCCCTTTTGATATATCTCGCCATCGGTGCCTATTATAGGTCGAGCAAACTGCTAGCTAACGAGACCATTCGGTTAAATCAGGGACTTCGCAGGGTAACTAATGAGTTGCTATAAACATAGAGCAGAAAGATATCGTTATGGGGCTAACCCCATGTTGAGATAAAGACAATTCAAACGAAGCACTTACGTGTGAAGTTCCATTTCTCTGGGAACGACAAAAATTCTCCAGGGATAACATCGGTCTTCTGGATTTGAACAAACTGATTCATTCATCCGCAGTCCTCATCCTCCTCGTTGTCGATCACAGGAGCTCAGGTGGATCTACGTTGAAGAGCAATCAGTCCCCGATAGCACAATGGCCGATACAACCTCACGAGGTGGCTGAGGGTGAATTCTATCCCGGCCTTGTTAGAAAAATATCTCATCGACTGCACTATTCTCAAAAAAAAGTGATGAACCTGCGCCAACGTTACTTGATTGTCACATCTCCTTTTTACTACCCCGTAGAGGGGTATATAAGGGAGTTTTTTCCAATTTAAGTGACAATCGAAACGGGATTTATTTATTTATTCAGACTCGCCACTTAGGATAGTTTATGGTGTCCCAATTCACCGGTTTTAAATCCCAAATCGAGGAAAGATTGACTTTGTTCTATAGTTCGCGAACACAGAAATCCGGGTAAGGAATTCTGTTAACCTGGGAGAAGGTGTTAGGCATTCCCGGGTTCCGTGGTTTTAGTACGGTTGCTCAACTGTCATAATTGGCCTATTATCTGATTTTAATACATGTTTTAGATTATGGTTCAGTTTTATCTTTATAACCTCTTTTATTTAATATATTTTTTTAGGAAGATTCAACGTCGCATAAAACGCGTCTTGAACCACGTCACATAAATGCACCCGCAGTCCACGACACCTTTTATCTAACGTTGTTGAGACTTGGATTTGGGTCTTATAAATACGCACCCGAGTTTAGGAAGGTCATTTTTAAAATAGCGCACCTAAAGCAACCACGAGTTTTAAATTTGCGAAAGGGCCATGGAAATTCGACTTAATGGCAAACCTCGATTTCTAAGGATTTAGAATGAATTCAATGAGGACCATGTATTTGGGATTTTATTTAGCATGACTCAACTTGCTTACTCTATGTAAAAGACTTCTAAAATCAGTTTCAAGGGTCGTAGCTATTTGTGTTATACGATATGGCACGCCTCAAATCTACTTCAAAATCTAATTAATTACTTAACGGAGGTTTTGAGGAAGTTATAACTACTCTAGGCTAAAGTTTAGAATTGATTTACTAAGTGGAAAGGTGTAATGCAACTGGTCTAATTATTCAAATGGCTTGGGCCTGGCCTGAAACCCAAAAGCTAAATGCTGGTTACTGAGCAACACAGTCGGGCTCAGCATGAAACCCAAACTGAAACTTAATGGTGAGAAAAGGAATTTTGGCACAACTGGGCCAACGCTGGAGGCCTAGTTTAAACATTTCAGCAACAACGCTTAAGACAAAAACCATCTCTACAAAAGACTCACAGTTTGCACAAATGCTAACAATCATGAACAAATTCAGAGCATATTAAAATGAGCATACAATTTGCGATCAGCAACAGCTCGTATGCAACTCATTTTCATAATTTCAATACCCAAACTTGAAGCTATACAAACTATACACGATCATTTCAAGCTTACGCCAAAAAGCTGCTTTTATAATGGGAAATACAAGAACATGCCCCTTCTTTTTTTTAACCCAGACTAAGAGTTTCAGGATAAAAGAAACATGCAAACTATAACGATTTGAAAAATCAGAACTATTAATAACCATGACTAAGGATAATACACCTAATAAATATGCCTTGGAACATTATAGTCCATCACCCTTTTTTATTACTGCATTCAACAAGGAATTATCGAGCAAGTAACAAATGAAACTTTTGAATCTCACATTGACCCCTTCAGTACAAAAAATAGAAGTTCCTATGTTCAATGAGTTTAATGTCCTTTTAACAACAAATAATCTAAATTGAAATGACTACTTGAAACTTTCAAAACTCAAGGGGAATTGAACAACAAAAGAGTCAAATGTCCATATAATGGAAACCTAAACTAAAATGCAACAGTCAACTAGTTTCAAAGGTGCAGGAATAACAATTAATCAATTGCTCTGTTACGAATTTCGACTTGATCAAACAAACTTCACGTCGTCCATTCTCATACACTAAGAGGTGTGGTGAATACCTGAAAATTGAAAGAGAAACAGAAAGATGAATAATCAGTAGAGCAGCAGCAGAACAGCACCCAAACTTAATGCAACAGTAACCCCAATAGCAAAACCCAAAACCAAACTTTAAGGAAACCATACTCAAGCCATTGGAACCCAGGTGCATGACTTTGATATTTTCAGAAACTTTTTCTAACCAAATGAAATCAGAAGACACCAAATAGCAGGATTTGAGAAGCTTTCCAAATAAGACATGTAGAGAATTCAGAGTTTTCTCAAAGAACTTCGCCGTTTCAGTTTTTCAGGAATTCTTTTTTCAAAAAAAATTGAAAAAAGAAATCCCCCTCGTTGGTGTAGTAAAGATGCCTTTATAGGCAAGGTATTAGGGATGCAGAAAATGGGCTAAGTTTTGCACCCTAAACCTTTTGAAATTTTGGTTTTTGCTTAGACACCCTTAGTGTAAAATTTCAGAATTTCAGTTTAATCCCTACCCCCAGCTTCTAGGAAGCTTCCTAATTCAGTTAAAAGAGATTCTTTCACTTAGATTTCCTAGTCTACCCTTTAAAGCCTTGTTAATTACCCCTTAAAACCAGACCAAAATGGGTCAAAATTGACCCAAATCAATTTGGTGTGGGTCTGTATAACCTAGGTCTTGGGCTTCAAATTTTCAGGGTCCAAATCCACTTTGAATTCTGTCAAACCCAAATTCCAAATCAACAAACAAATTTATCAGCCTAAATGACCTACTGAATCACAAAGACTTATGAGGCCTTGGGCTAAAAGAGAAAACAAAATGAAGCTCGAGCAAATCTAACACAAAAATGGAAACATGCTAAGTAACAAATTAATATTAACATGCATAAAGAAAATGACCCCTGAAGAATTAACAAAAACACGAGAAAAAATCTAGAAGAACGAAAGAGACAGAAGATAGGAAAACTGATGAAAAAGACAATGAGGAAAATATTGAACAAAAGAGAAGGGGAAGTACCTACAAAATTCGGACAGCAAAGAACTGCGATTGAGTCTTCAAATCTCCCTAACTTCGACTCAATCTGATATTAATCGTGAGTTATTTATCAATAACACACGAATAAAGTCAAAATGGACCTAAAATCTTCAACGAGATCTTGATTTGGAAGTTTAGGATTTTTAGGGTTCAAACTTTGATTCAAGATTCGAGAGGCTCAAGAAAGATTCGAGGGAAACAGAGTGAAGATTTAGAATGAGGGGATGAATGGGAGTTTGGGTGTTGATTTGGGGTAATTTGGTGGTGGCGCCGTTGGGCTTGAGGCGGTGGAAAATCAGGGCGGCGTTCTGGGGATTAACACAGTTTGGTTACTAATGATGGGTGGAGTGAGAGGGACGGGGTTTGGGGGGGTATACAGATTCAGACAGTTAATACTGTCACATGCCTCAGTTCTGGACCGTCAGATCAAAAGTGATCAATGGTCCTGATCCAATCAATTAAAACAACGTCGTTTGGCTCATTGGTGGGGTAGGCTGGGTTTTGGGGTGGGTCGTGGGTTGGTTTTGGATGGGTATGGGAGGGTAAATGGGAATTAAATTGGGCTTGGGGAATTCAAATCCAAATGGCCCAAAACCTGATCTCTTTTACTTCTTTCCCTTTTTCTTTTCTTTTCAATTTATTCAAAATTCTTTTCTTTTTTTTTTTCAAAATTAAAATAAAACCTAAACTAAATCCTAACCCCAAGTTATACTAAATTAATATAATTATTCTAAGTAATAATTAACACAATTAATTAAAAATCAAATTAAAAGCACAACTACAAAATTCGAAACGAAATGCAAAAATGAGTCATTTTTGTGATTTTTTATTTTTGTAACACAACTAAATTATTAATTAATTTAAAAATGCGAAATTAAATCCTAAATGCAAATGCAATGTATTTTATTTTTTTATTTTCATGAAGTAAATAAAATAAACGTGCACAGAAAAATGCAAGCAATTAATAAAAAAATGCTACAAAAATCCATGAAATTGCAAACAATGGAAAAAATTTATTTTCTTGAATCTATGGGAGTAATTCATATAAGGGATACAGCGAAAAAAATACCTCTCCCTTCTCTCTAGGATGAACATGAATAGTAATTCTATCACTATTCATCGTCCATAACTCCGGAATCCGGCAAGGTAAGGTCACAAAATTTGTCCCAAAAGAACACCCTTCTCATTATGAACAATCTCCTTTTGATTTCTTCCTAAAATCTATAATCATTCACAATAGATCTTAAAATTGCTTTTAAGAGTTATTGTAGCATCGAACTCTCTTTTGCCAAATTCAACGTTGCTGCTATTGCAAGCTTCTGCTTATGTAACGTGATGTTTGGATGGTTGAAAATTAACTTGGATGGTTTGTTTTTAAATATGATTCTCAGATTTGAAGCTAAAAGCAACAACAGATTACAAAAAAAATTCAGAACTACTGTAGCATTGAATTAGAAAAGTTGCTGCATTTCTTGTCATAGATATTAAGCTGCTAAAGAATTAGCTTTGGTACAAGAGAGTGTTGTCGTGAAAATCTGGGTTGATCTATGTGTTTTCAAGACTTTTGAAGAAACACGTTAGAGTTGGAAGATCACTGCTCTTTTTCGCAGCACTGCCATAGCCACTATGGCCAGTGGCCAGCTACCCTCAATCGCTGGGCCACATCCCCACCTCCCCCTAACATCATCCAGCCATGCACGACAACAACTAATGTTCCAAAACCTATGGATTATGCAAACACTGTAAAACCTACGACCAGCACTTCGACATTACAAGATCGAGCAGTAGTAGTTGATCCAATTCCCCCAAGACAAGCTCAATTATTTCAAAGACAACCAACTGTATGCTTTATAGAATCAGAAGTTGAACGTATGAACTATATGGAAGGATTGCAACAGGCAGTTGTTTGCAAATTTTCCTACGGATGGCCAGATATCAATGAAATATGTCGCATTGTTCCTATGCAGTGTGGTATCAAAGCTGAATGCAACATTGGATATCTTCGTGATAGGCACATTTTGATTCGATTTTCATTATGGCAAGATTATGTAGACTTCAAAAGGTGTGTATTATGTAAATGATAACCTTGGAGATGAATATCAACTAAGAACCTTGATCTATGATGCAAAATTCAAAGTTGGCGAAGAGACATCTAAGGTAATGGCTTGGATCTCATTCCCTAATCTGCTGCCTACATATTTTGTCAGAGAATGTTTGTTTTCTCTAGCTTCTGTTGTTGGTAAACCCCTCCATTTGGACTTGGCTACTGTCAAAAAAACTAGACCTAGTTATGCTCGTGTGAAAGTGTTGGTGGACATGCTAGCAGACCTACCTAAGAAAGTTCGAATGGACATTGTCAACAAGGCAAATAGTGAAGTAAGAACTGAATGGGTAAACATTAATTATGATTACCTACCTAAATATTGCAAGGAGTGCAAATTGCAAGGATACGACATGTTAGAATGCTGGAAGATTCATCCAGATTTGAGCAATAGTAAGGCTGTGGAATAGAAATCCAACAAGGCATTAGAGAAAGGATCCAATAATCAACAAGATAAAGGGGCAACTCCATTGATGATTCTATCAAGTGGTAAGGTAGTGGGGAATGTTGGTGCACAATGGAAAGAGGTCAAGGACAATAGGGGAAAAGCAAAGGAGATTTTGGCTGAAGGTGTGTTTAAAACTGGAAAAGATATTGTACCAATTCAAGAGAAGAAATCAGCAGTTCTTAATAATGACCAGCTACAAACTTCTAATAAGTTTGCAGTACTACATGAAGAAGCAACGGAGGATGTACAAGGGAAAGAACTTGCAGTTTTTAAAGAAGTATAGGACATTAGTCAAGTTGACATTACTTCTGCAAAAAGAATAACTCAAAGTAATGTCAATGATAATGCTAAGAAAAATCAGAGTAGTAATGGTAATCAAATGGCCTTAGTAACAGTCCACCCAAGTTCGAATACTCCAGCAAGAGTGAATCATGGTACTGAGCAACAAAACAAACAGCAGCTATCAAACACAGCAGGAAAGTTGAATCATGCAGCTCCAGAATTTAATCTTCATTCAGTTGGTATAGGCACAAGCACTGGAGGAGTGGTGACAAATAAAAGGGGGAGTGGGAAAAGGGTACCTACAAACAAGGAAACAATAGCTGATTGGGTTGAGAAAACTTTCAACAGAAATGTAGCAGCAATGAATACCTCCTGCCAAGACATTCCCTCTCAGGACACCAGAGTTGAAGAAAAATTAGCAATCAATAATGAAAATGAATTTGTCGAGGATATAGATTTTGAGAAATTCAGGAGCAATGAAAAAGAAAGTTGGATAGGTGGGAGATTATGGTTTAACCAAACAGAAGAAGTCTTAGCAGATACTCAGATCCCAGATATCATGCATAGTGAGGACGAAATTGGAGGAAATGAAGCAGAAGATGAAAGTGTAAATGATACTGGTATGGCCATTCATATGATTATTGATGTACACAGCTCAGGGATTTTGGCTATCAAGGAGCAGGAAAATATACTGACTATTCAAAACAGTAGTGACCACACAAATGCAACAGCAGAAGTGCCAAATGAGGGGGACATTAATATAATAGATCCAGGAGGGACTATACAAATTGCTGATTGTAATGTCTTAAAAGAAACTGAAAATGCAGACAAGAAACAAGAGAAGATAGTGCATGATTTAGCAGGAAGTACTGTTCCATTGAAGACAGTACAGGAATTAGCAAGAAATACTGTTCCATTGAACAACACACAGTTGTTGCCCAATGAGCGGGCTGACAAAGCTGCTGAACATATCAACCAGGCATATGATATTGTGACATCAAAAGAAGACATGGAAGCACATGACCAAGTTGACCACGCAGAGCAAAAAGGTAGAGACATAGATGAGGAATCCACTGCACAAAACTTCCTAAATGTTGCTAAGAAGGGAGATTTGTCACCAAGGCTTATTGAAATAGTAAAATCTGCAACAAAAGGAAGAAAGAAACAGTCCAAAGAGACTTCTACTGTTCCAGCTAGTGGAGTACAAACAAGGAGAACACAGTCCAAATCCCAAAACCTTTAATGGATGCCATTATATGGAATGTCAGGTCAGTAAATACAATACAAGCATTTGAAAGGCTGATTACAATGCACATGCAACATCATTTTGAGTTCATAGGAATCCTTGAGCCTATGCAACAGTCTCACAAAATGGAGAGGTATAGAGCAAGAATTGGTTTAGCACAGACTGTGGTGAATGTGTCAAACAAGATTTGAGCTTTTATTGATGAAATTTTTTAGGTTACTATTTTATATAACATGACTCAACAACTGACTTTGAGATTAATTCACACTGAAACACATGTTGAGCTCATCCTCACACTAGTTTATGCCAAATGTAATTGCATTGAAAGAATAGAATTATGGGGTACTTTGTATGTAATGGCATCAGATATGATAGTACCTTGGCTAGTTGGAGGTGACTTTAATGTGATATGGGACGAGGAAGAGAAGTATGGAGGCTTGCTAGTTTCTCTTATTGAAGTAGACGACTTCAGACATTGCATCAATACTTGCAACTTGACAGATTTGGGATTTAAAGGAAGCATATTTACATCGTGGAATGGAAGATCAGAGGAGGACTGTATATTTAAAATATTGGATAGATGCTTTGGCAACAATGAATTGCAACATACCTTTCTTGGATTGGAGATAACTCACTTATCCAAAATAGGATCTGATCACTGCCCAATGCAGATGAAATGTGATATAGAAACTCCTCCAATTAAGAAATCATTCAGATTTCTTAACTTTTGGACTAAGCATGATACCTTCAAAGATGTAGTCAAAGAAAATTGGAATGCAGATTTTAGTGCTAACCCTTTCTACATTTTTAACTACAAGTTAAAGAAGCTTAAGCAAGCACTTCCTATTTGGGGTAGAGCTACATATGGGGATATATTTCATAAGATTGCTATCCTAGAGGAGGTGGTTTTGGTTCATGAAAGGCAATTTGAAGTCAACCGCACACAGATGAATAGACAAGATTGCAATAGGTTCAAGCTGAAATGATTAAATATCTTGCTTTAGAAGAAGAATTATGGAGAAAAAAACTGGTATGTTGTGGTTCAAAGATGGCGATAGAAACACTAAATTCTTCCATGTTCAAGTTAATGGAAGAAGGAAGAGGCTGAAATTAGCAAGGATCCAGAATAGCCTTGGTAACTGGATTGAGGAGGAAGACTTAATAGCAGATGAGGCAGTAAAGTTCTACAAAGATCAATTCACTGAGAATGCAGTTCCTAATGCATTTGATATTCTGAATCATGTCCCTTCAATGGTAGATAGTGAACAACATGAGAGATTGATGGCATTGCCTACTACTGAGGAAGTGAAGAAAGCAGTTATGGGATTAAATGGAGACTCAGCAGGTGGACCGGATGGATTCACGGGTGCCTTTTATCATACATGCTGGGAAATCATTGAAGAAGATGTAGTCGGCATGGTGAAGGCATTCTTTTGTGGTCAGCAGTTGCCTAAGAGTGTGACACACACAAACCTGGTTTTGTTGCCAAAGAAAAAATAAGTGATGACTTTTGCCGACATGAGACCAATCAGTCTCAGCAACTTTGTTAACAAGATCTTCTCGAGGGTTATTCATGAGAGGTTGGTTGACATTTTACCAAATCTAATCTCAGAAGAACAGGCAGATTTTTTGAAGGGCAGAAGTATAGTCAAGAATCTACTATTAACACAGGAAATCATTACGGATATCAGGTCCAGAACAAAGGCAGGTCCAAATGTTGTGATTAAGATTGATATGACAAAAGCATACGATAGATTATCATGGCTATTCCTGACCAAAATGCTAAGGAAAATAGGATTTCCGGAAGCTTTTATTGGCTTGATCTTTGATTTGATTGGGAATAATTGGTACTCTATTCTTGTAAATGGTCAGCCAAAAGGATTCTTCAAGTTATCCAGGGGAGTGAAGCAGGGAGACCCTTTGTCACCAACTTTGTTCATATTGGCGGTAGAAGCATTGTCTCGAGGTTTGAATTCACTACACTCAAACCTGTATTTCTGTGAATTTGGACTACCAAAATGGAGCCCGAAAATAAATCATCTTTCCTACGCTGATGATACAATCATTTTCTGCTCATCTGATACTACCTCATTGAGACTTGTGATGGAGATATTACATGCATACGAAATATCATCTGGGCAGCTGGTGAACAAGGCCAAATCAGCCATATACATGCATCATTTAACGGATAATGAGGTGATTAACAAGGTTGAAAGGATTACAGGTATAGGAAGACAGGGTTTCCTTTTGACTTATCTGGTCTGCCCTATTTTTTACGTAAGAAGAAGGAGGGACTATTACCAGGGGTTAATCACAAAAGTTATGGACAAATTATAGTCATGGAAAGGCAAGCTACTATTAATAGGTGGCAGGACTGTATTGATTGCAAATGTTCTGCAGAGTATCCCAATTCATCTTTTGTCAGCAGTTAATCTACCAAGCTATGTGATCAACAAATTACACAACATTTTTGCAAAGTTATTCTGGAGCAACAATGTGGGAGGCAACTCTAGACATTAGGCATCGTGTACTAATCTTTGTATGCCTCTTGAGGAGGGGCCATAGGTTTCAGATCCCTACATGATGTACCAAAGGCACTCTTTTGCAAATTGTGGTGGAATTTTAGGACAAAGCCTAGTTTATGGAGTTCTTTTATGAGTCAAAAGTACTGCAAGAAGCTAAATGCAGTCATTGTGCCCTGGAGGAATGGATCACACATTTGGAGAAAAATGATAGAATATAGGGACTTGATTAAGTATTAGATCTATTGGAAATTGAGAATGGGATCAGCTCTATTTTGGTACGACAATTGGACTGAGTTAGGAGCTTTATATTTTCAACTTCCTCCATAGTTTGGTATTGATGAGGATATTCACAATGTCAATGATCTGGTAGAAAATGGTATGTGGAATGTGGAGAGAATTTTTGAGATTCTACCTGAAGATTTGGCACAACACATTGTGCAGAATATTAGACCATCTAACGAATGCAATGAGTTAGATACACCATTCTGGATGCTTGAAACAAGGGGATATTTTTCAGTAAAGTCAGCATGGGAATATCTGCGAAGAAGAGTCGATCCAAGATTAACTTATCAGAAGATATGGGTCAAAGGGTTACCTTTCAAGATTTCCTTTTTTTATGTTGAAGGTGTGGAAAGCCAAGCTGCCTCTAGACGATTTCATGCGCAAACTAGGATACTTCATGCCTTCTAAATTTTGGTGTTGTGCTGAACCTAAGGAGGAGTCATTAGTACATTTGTTTTACACTTCTAATGCAACTAGGATTGTATGGAGTTACTTTCTGAGGAGAGCAGGAATTGCAGTGGAAGAATTGACCTTACAACAGGCTATTACAAAGTGTTGGACAACACCAGTGATACAACGACTGAAGCCAATAATGCAGGCACTGCCAGTGTGTATTGTCTAAGAGCTATGGAAGAGGAGGAACTCATTGAAATATGGGATCGTGGTATCAGTCAACAGAGTAATTTATCAAGTATCTTCCACCATTCAAGCTCTAATGAAAATAAAAAAGCCTGGCATTTATGTCCTTCATAGATGGCAAGACATACTGTATACACTAGAAAATTATGTTCTTAAGTTAAGATGGGACAAGGTATTATGGGAGCTGCCAAGGGATGGATAGATCAAAGCTAATACAGATGGGGCCTCTAGAGGGAATCCTGGGAGGAGTGCAATAGGGATTTGTTTGAGGGATGATTGTGGGGATATAAGATATGCAGCAGGAAGAGAAATTAAGGAGGGATCAAATAATGAAGCTGAGGTACCAACAATAGTAGAGGCAATGACAATGTGCAGAGCAATGAACTTCAACAACATCTGGCTTCAAAAAGACTTAATGATGCTGAAAAACATCATAGATGGACCGTGGAAGACACCTTGGAATATTGTGGATGCAGTGGAGGAAATCAAAAGACTCAAAGAGGGGTTTAATTTCAAAGTATCACACATTTTTAGAGAGGGCAACAAACTAGCAGACCACCTTGAAAATTATGCTCTTGACAGTGGTAACATCGAGAGTCATGATTTCTGAGAACTGGATGTGTCGAGCAGGAGGTTGGTAAATGAAGATAAGCTACAATGTCCAAAATTGAGAATAAGAGTTGTAAGAAACTAGAGAAGGAAAGGGAAGAAACAAATGCAATTGATTATAGAGCCATAACATGCAATCACCATGCTTGAATCTTTACGGAGGAGAACATGGGGATAACCTTTTTCAATAATATTTTTTTCCTTTTTGCAGGTTCTAAAGATGTATTCATGTACTGTGTTATCAAGAAATCACCATTGGTGGTATTAATGCAGTGCATTCATTCCAATGGAAGGAACTTGCAACTAGGCAGTGATACAAACTATGGAAGATTCAACAAACAAGAGCAACATCAACTATTCTCATGCTGTATGGGGTTCATAAGGCTCATACTCAGAATTTTTGAGAGAAAGGGATAGATTGGAGCTGACCACATGGACACTCAAAGCAACAAGAACAAGAGAGAGGAACAACATCGAATTCTAAGATCAGGGTTCTTGAGTTCAAAAGTAACACACGTCCATTCGTCAATATGCCTATTGCAGACAATAATAACACAATTAGAGACAAGCTCTACTAAAGAAGAAAAGCACAAAATTAATCGTGCACTTGATTGGCTCAATGCATTGGTTATACAACCAGCATGGTGGAGAGGGCAGAAGTTCGGGGAAAAGCTAGGCATACAAAAGCTACCCATGCACTTTTTATACTTTTAATGCATGCTTGCTTCATTGCAAAGGAAATAATAAAGAAATAAACAAAGTGCAAAAGGGATCACAACAAGGCTGGAACTCACACGATCATTGGCATGCACAAGGAAGAATAGTTCGGCACTCGACCTCAATTCGCGTCTTGACAGTTGCAAAAATTGGATTCTCGATGACCTTTCTAGATGCTCAGCAATAACCTTCCACTTTGATTCAAAGGCATCCTATGTATTGAATGCAAGGAGATCAAACAAATTCTCAACAACAAAGATGAGGTCAAGCAGACAAGCGTACACAACATGCAGACAGAAAGCTGCAATGCTCGAGAAACATCACTACAAATCGACCAGATACTATGTTACTATGTTTTGGGATAAATTGGCACAAATAATGGGAACACAAGGCCAAGGAAAGGAGAGTCATATCAACAATAAAAGCACAGTTCTTTTAATTCACTATCAACAGCTAGATTTTACGCATCATATAATTAGACTACTTAATACTCATTTTGTGATACTAATGTGGAGCTCAAAACTCAACATTGGTAATATGTTCTATGTACCTATCAAGTTTTATTTATTTCATAGCATAAGGCTCCCGGACAATGGATTTTGTAACTTTAATTTGTATTTTTATTTTATTATTAATGAAAACTAGACCTAGGCGCTTTCCTAGCGGATTACCAAAAAAAATTCATATAGGGCAAAAATCACATGCTCATAGCTGCCCCTCTTTGCTCGGAAACACAGAGAGTTTTCGTGCAAAGATAAAGTGAGTAGAAACGAGCAATTTTTGCCCGTTTGAATACTCCGTGGGAAGCATTTTTTGAAAAATTTGACCGCACTCTACTTCCGAAGTTGCCTACATATCCTTGGCTATAAAGGAATTAGGTCAGTGTAGTTCGGGAAGTCTCGGTAGCTGGGACTACCATGAAGCTGTGATTTCACTATTGCTGCTGCTGCTTACTGAACTCCTTATTACACCATGAAAGAATAAAAGAATCTAGACTAAACTACGATCTATACGTTACAAGCATCCTATCTATATCTTCGAACTTGATCTTGTAGTTCTTGTTGCTTTGTTGACTTGTATTCTCCAGGTTAAATTCCTTTGTTGCCGACTTGAATTGTAATTTGAGATGCTTTCCCTTTTCTTCAGGGGGGCGCCTGACTGCTGAACTTGAACTGTCTTCCTTCGAACATTGATGTTTTCCCTTCGTTCTTCAGGTGGGCTCTTGATTACCAACACTTGCGCTACTTTTCCTCAAAACTTGAACTGCTTCCCTTCATTTTTCGGGTGGGATCCTGATTGTTGATCTCTTTTTAACCTTGTTTCTTCCCTTCATTCTTCAGGTGGGCTCCTGATTACCAACACTTGAATTGCCGCTTTGTTCTTCAGGTGGGCTCCTGATTACCAACGCTTGAACTGTTGCTTTGTTCTTCAGGTGGGCTCCTGATTACTGATGCTTGAATTGTTGCTTTGTTCTTCAAGTGGGCTCCTAATTACCGATAATTAAATTTCTTTGTTCTCCAGGTGGGCTCCTGATTACCAACACTTGAATTGTTGTTTGGTTCTTCAGGTGAGCTCCTGATTACCAACACTTGAATTGTTGTTTTGTTCTTCAGGTGGGCTCCTAATTACCGATGCTTGAATTGTTTTGTTCTACAGGTGGGCTCCTGATTACCAATGCTTGAATTGCTTTGTTCTTCAGGTGGGCTCCTGATTACCGATTCTTGAATTGCTTTGTTCTTCATGTGGGCTCATGATTACCAACACTTGAATTGCTTTGTTCTTCAGGTGGTCTCCTGATTACCGACACTTGAATTGTTTTGTTCTCCAGGTGGGATCCTGATTACCAACAAAATAGACAAAACAAAGAAAATTTTTTGCCCCAATTTAGTGGTTGGGCGCATCTGTGAGTGTTAACTGAATCATGTTACCAAATATCACTAAGAATTTGAAAGCTAGATCCCAATGGCAGTTTTAAAGCTAAATTATATCTTTTAAAGGTGTGACTTCCGCTAAATCTTGTTATCTAAGAAAATCTTAAAACTATGTCCCACTATTCAGGAGGGTCCTGAAAATAAAAAATCAAGTCTTATCTTAAGAGTGACAACTTTTACGGCTGAATTATACTACCCTACAATAGAACTTACGCTAAATCTTGTTATCTAATGGGAATCTTAAAGCTAAGTCCCATTGTTCAGGAGGGTCTTGAAAACTTCAAATTGAATCACATCCTAAGCATGAAAACTTCAAGGCCAACTTATATTCCCTCAAGGTAGAGCCTATGCTAGATCTTGTTACTCATGAATGTTTTGAGTTTTAACTAAGTCCCATTTTCTAAGAGGGTCCTAAGAATTTATGGTTAAACCTGTTTGGTACTTGCTTTTCCTTACAGAGGGTTTCTCCGAAACAAACAAAATTTCCTGCCCCTGTTTCAAATCAAAGAAAAATCTTGTCAGTTTAAAATGTGGTGGTTAGTTTGTGGCATTCTTGTTGAAGGTGGTCTCTCTGCTGTCGTGTTTTGCTTTGACTAGTTTCCCCAAACTGGCCAATAATTATTTGACTTTATGACTAATCCTCAACCTCAAGACCATGGATGACCTGAGTGCTCCATACCCAAACCGTTGTTTTACACTTTCGACCTTTCTCTCATGGAATCACTAAACCATTCCAACATTAGAACTTTCACCGACACTTTGTGTCCTACCTTAGATCATACTATCTTTGGCATGCTTTGGCCACACTGCGCTTTGTGCAATTTTGGAAGTTGGTAGTGATCTTTGAAATCCTTTATTATTGGCTTAAACACAATTGATATTGAAAACATCTTATAGAAATAAACCCGAAAGAAATGAAATGCAATGACTTTGAGGGTTAGGAATAAGGAAGGAAAATCCAAAACTGGATGGTTGTTTGAAGGGGAAAAGGAAAAAAGACTTATCTGAGTGGAGAAGCTGGTACTAATGATTATGACATGCACTTCGGTTTAATCGGTCCAGTCTATCCAACCAATCAACTTTCAGTTGTCGTACTTTATGCCTTGAGATCTTCAAAACCCAATTTCTTCACCAAAACATTGACCTTGTTCGGCCTGCAGTGCCCTGAAGGGTTTTCACCAACAAACCCCTCTCATTTGTTCATCTCTCAACTCACTTTCGCCTTAAGGTGCCCGTGAGGGTTTTCACCAATAAGACTCTTTCATTTTTTATTTCTCTTAGCTTTCATCGCCTTACGGTGCCCATGAGGATTTTCACCAATAAGACTCTCATTTTTCATTTTTCTTGCTTAGACCGAAGTGTTGCCCTTGATATGAATCACCTCTATTTGCTTGACTTGGTATCTCTCGAACACTGATCGGAAGGTATTTCTTTCGACCGTAATGTGGGCTTTTGGATGGGGTTAGAAAGAAAGGATATCAAAAAGGCTGAAAATAATTCGAATGGGTTCAAAATTACAATTTTTGGGAATCAGATTTCTTACAACAACCACAACTTTCTGCCCCAATTTCTCTGCCTGTGACTTTTAGATTTTTATTTTGATGGGACCGAACCGTGAGGCTGCCTACGTATCCTTAAAAGGAATCAGCTCGAACGTAGTTCATGTCATAGGTATTACTTTGTTGTTGAGATTTTTCTCTTTCTTTTCTCTCTTTCTTTTCTTCTCTTCTTCTTTTTCTCTTATCTTTTTTTTTCTTTTCCTTTACTTATCTTTTGTGCTCCTATTTCTAAACTTTGCTACTTATTCCAAAAGAAGGGCATGAAAGGAAATAAATAAGGCTCAAAGGGGTAACAAAGGATAAAGTGTTTAGATAGCAGAACAAAATGTCTTTGTCATTCCAATCTTCAAAACATGCCAAGTACAAACAAACACAATTCAAACCAAAGAAATCATACATAATATCTTTTGACTGCATCAGAATTGATATCCATATCTACACATTTGTCTTCTATATCTGTTAAATACAAAGCACCATTGGACAACACTCTCGTCACGATGAACATCCCCTGCCAATTTGGGGCGAACTTGCCTTTTGCTTCGGCGTGATGTGGCAGGATGCGTTTCAATACTTGCTGACCCACTTCAAATTTCTGAGGACGCACATTCCTGTTGTACGCTCTTGCCATTCTTTTTTGATACAACTGGCCATGACACACTGCTGCCAATCTTTTCTCGTTGATCAAACTCAATTGCTCCAGGCGGGGTTTGACCCACTCATCATCATCAATCACGGCTTCAGCAACAATCCAGAGGGATGGGATTTCAACTTTCGCAGGTATCACTGCTTCAGTGCCATATACCAACAAATAAGGAGTTGTACCTACTGAAGTACGAATAGTAGTGCAATAACCCAACAACGCAAAGGGCAACTTTTCATGCCATTGCATGGAACCTTCCACCATTTTCCGAAGTATCTTCTTTATGTTCTTATTGGCTGCCTCGACTGCTCCATTCGCCTTGCGGCGGTATGGGGTGGAATTAGGATGCATAACCTTAAACTGCTGACATACCTCTTTCATCAAATTACTATTGAGATTAGCACTATTATCTGTGATGATTACCTTTGGTATCCCGAACCGACACATGATATTTGAGTGAACAAAATCGACCACTGCTTTCTTGGTCACAGACTTGAAAGTTTTAGCTTCAACCCACTTGGTGAAATAATCAATGGCTACCAGAATGAACATGTGCCCATTGGATGTTGCTGCCTCAATTGGTCCAATGACATCCATGCCCCAAGATACGAAGGGTCATGGTGCAGACATTGCGTGCAATTCAGATGGCGGAGAATGAATCAAATCTCCGTATACTTGGCATTGATGACATTTGCGCACAAAACTGATACAATCTCGCTTCATGGTGAGCCAATAATAACATGCTCGGAGAATCTTCTTTGCCAGAACATAGCCACTCATGTTCGGTCCACAGACTCCGGAATGTACTTCGGTCATGATGGTCGTGGCCTGTCTAGCATCTATGCATCTTAACAACCCAAGATCTGGAGTTCTTTTGTACAAGACTCCTCCACTAAAGAAAACTCCACTTGCCAAATGATGAATTGTTCTCTTTTGATCACACGTGGCTTGTACTGGATACACCCCCATCCTGATATACTTCCTGATATCGTGGAACCACAGCTCACAATCAAGTTTTTCTTCCACCATGTTACAATAAGCATGCTAATCGCGGACCTGAATATGCAAAAGGTCAACATAAGACTTATCTAGATTATGTAACATTGACGCTAGAGTAGCCAAAGTGTCGACAACTTCATTATAGATCCTTGGAATATGCCTGAACTCTACTGATCGGAACCGTTGACAAAGATCATGCAAACATTGTACATATGGTATGAGTTTTAAATCCCGTGTTTCCCATTCTCCTTGAATCTGATGCACCAGGAGGTCCGAGTCTCCCAAGTCCAAGATTTCTTGGACACTCATGTCTACAGCTAACCTCAAACCCAAAATGCATGCCTCGTACTAAGCCATGTTGTTGGTACAGTAGAAACGAAGTTAAGCTGTAACAGGGTGGTGATGCCCTATTTCAAAAATAAGTACAACTCCTATCCCAACGCCTTTCATGTTAGCAGCTCCATCAAAGAAAAGTTTCCAACCTGGATTTTCAACCTGCTCCAACTCGTCAATGTGCATCACCTCATCATTAGGGAAATAAGTCTTCAAAGGTTCATATTCTTCATCCATCAGATTCTTGGGCAAATGATCGGCCAATTCTTGGGCTTTCATCGCAGTCTGAGTCACATAGACGATATCAAATTCTATGAGCAAAATTTGCCACTTTGCGAGCCTCTTTGTGGGCATAGGTTTCTGAAAGATATACTTTAACGGGTCTAAACGAGAAAGGAGGTAAGTAGTGTAATATGACAAATAATGCTTCAGCTTCTGTGCTACCCAAGTTAGGGCGCAACATGTCCTTTCAAGGTGAGTGTACTTAACCTCATAAGATGTGATCTTCTTGCTGAGATAATAGATGGCTTGCTCCTTCCTGCCGGTGATTTCATGCTGACCCAACACACAACCAAATGAGTTATCTAGGACCGTTAAATAAAGAATCAAAGGTCTCCCCGATTCTGGTGGGACCAACACAGGTGGGTTTGACAAGTACTCCTTTATCTTATCAAATGCTTCTTGACACTTGTCTGTCCACTTGACCGCAGCATCCTTCTTCAACAGCTTGAAGATAGGCTCACAAGTTATCGTGAGCTATGCAATAAACCTACTGATGTAGTTCAATCTCCCTAACAGACTCATCACCTCAGTCTTGTTCCTTGGAGGTGGCAATTCTTTGATAGCTTTGATCTTTGACGGGTCCAATTCAATACCTCGATGGCTGACTATAAATCCCAGCAGTTTTCCATATGGAATGCCAAATGTGCATTTGGCGGGGTTAAGCTTAAGATTGTACCTACGAAGCCTCTAGAAAAATTTCCTCAAATCTCTGACGTGGTCAGACTGTTTCCTGGATTTTATGATCATATCATCCACGTAGACCTCGATCTCCTTATGTATCATGTCATGGAATATGGTCGTCATTGCCCTCATGTAAGTTTCTCCAGCATTTTTCAAACCAAAAAGAATGACCCTGTAGTAATATGTCCCCCACGGCGTGATGAATGTCGTCTTTTCCGCATCTTCCTTATCCATTAAGATCTGATGATAGCCCGCATAGCATTCCACAAAAAGACCCAATCTCATGCTTGGCGCAATTATCAATCAAAATGTGGATATTTGGCAGTGGGAAGTTGTCATTTGGACTTGCCTTGTTGAGATCATGGTAATCAACACACACTTTGGTCTTGCCATCCTTCTTTGGCACAGGCACAACATTGGCTAACCAAGTGGGATATTGCATGACCCGAATGACCTTTGCATCAAACTGCGTTGTGACCTCTTCTTTAATCTTCACACTCATGTTGGTTTTGAAGTTTCTCAGCTTCTCTTGACTGGAGGGAGTGCCGGGTCAGTGGGCAATTTGTAAACCACCAAGTTAGTTCTTAGAAGTCATATGATCATGCAAAAATATCTTTGTATTCAAACAATGCTTTAATTACCTCTTCCTTGATTTGCGGTTCAAGATGGACACTTATCTTAGTTTCTCTAACATTATCTGGGTCCCCTAAATTGATTGCTTCTGTATCATTCAGGTTAGGCTTGGATTTTTCTTTAAAATGGCTTAATTCTTTATTAATCTCTTTGAAGGCCTCATCCTCATCATATTCTAATTCATCATCACACTCTATTTATTGAATTATTATTTCAGAATTAGATTGACTTTTAAGACTGGGCCGAAGATTCCTCGTGCATGTCATATAATTGAAACCAGCATAAAAAGAACTGTACAAGGAAGAAAAGAAAAACAAAAATAAAACTATCAGGAATGATGAAAAAGGAAAATTGTATTTCATTGAAATTAAAAGATAACAAGGTTTATACATCCAAACGGACGGAACATAGAATCTGAAGTAAAACCCTATAATAATCCAGATAAACTAAAAGAAAATCAAAGCAAACTACCAAAACTCCTTCCGGGTAGGGAGAGGAGTAGCCTTCCAATTGTTAAGCTTATCACTCGGCCCAACAAACTGCACATCTGCTTTTCTAGAACCTTCTCCAACTTCCACCATGTTCACATCGTCGAACAACCTCTCGAACCTTTCAATTAACTCTTCATCAACGCCAACCACATAACTGGGAATTGTTGTCACTAGGCATTTCCTAGCACCAGGCTTGACAAATGACCTGGAGAATTGTGGGAGAGGCTTTGGAAGGGCCCACGTCCTCGGTTTCAACTTTCTAGCTTTTTACGTCTGCGGCTGTGGGTTGGAATCCCAGACCAAATGTACCCAAGTTTTTAGGGAGAGACACCGGTTGTATGATACCCTGCAGGGACGCACCCAAACCCTTACCAGGCACAAAGCCATTTTTCAACATTTCGAAGGCCACCATGACTGATGCGGTGGTTACCTTTGGAATTGGAATGCATTTCCCTTTTGTAATTTTCTTAACCGACATTGTTTCAAAAACCTAATAGATGCAGGGCCCTTTGTCATCTTTGACCTCAATGAACGGGACAATGGCATCACTGTGAGCACACAAATTATCCTCTCCATGCACAACGATTTCCTGTCTATCCCATTCGAACTTGACCATTTGGTGCAAAGTGGACAGGACTGCTTTGGCGGCATGAATCCAAGGTCGACCTAACAGTAGATTGTAGGAAATGGCTACATCCAGCACCTGGAACTCCATGGTGAATTCAACCGGTCCTATTGTCAACTCAAGCACTATATCACCAACTGAATCTTTCACTCTACCGTCAAATTCCCGAACGCAGATATTGTTTTTGTGAATCCTCTCATCATCCACTTTCAACTTGTTTAGAGTAGAGAGAGGACAAATGTTTGCACTGGAACCATTGTCAACCAATACCCTGGTAACCACGAAATCTTCACATTTCACTGTAAGATAGAGGGCTCTGTTGTGTTCAGTACCTTCCACGGGAAACTCATCATCGGAGAAGGTGACCATGTTCACCTCAAATATTTTTTTGGCGATCTTTTACAGATGGTTTACTGAAATTTTGTCGGGAACATGAGCCTCGTTCAGAATTTTCATCAAGGCCCAACGATGCTCGTCTGAGTGGATTAACAATGACAACAGTGAAATTTGAGCAAGCGTCTTTCTTAACTGCTCCACGATGGAATAGTTTTGTACCTTCATTTTTCTCAGAAACTCATCCGCCTCTTCTTCAGTTACTGCTTTCTTCACTAGAACTGGGTTATCTTTGGAGGTTTTAGCTTTTCTTAACTCTTCCGGGGCAAAGCATCTCCCCGAGCGGGTTAATCCATGGGCCTCATTGACTTTTTCTTTCACTTCCTTTCCCTTGTAAGTCACTATCACTCATTCATAGTTCCATGGGATAGCCTTGCTATTGACTATTGGCAACTGGGTTACGGGCTTGATGATGACAAGATCCGTGCGGGCACCCTCTACAATTATGACAGACTTGATTGCCACTCCTGGCACAACCACTTTTGACCTTTCTTGTTTTGATTCGACATCACTTGGGGACCCTTTCTCGACTATCGAAGATGGTTCACCATTTGTTCCGCTCAACTTGTTCACTGATCCCTCAACTATTGGTTTTTTAACTAGCTTGACCTCACTGGACCGAATCATCATGACGGTCTGTGAAAGTTTCTTGGGCTCCCCTTTCTTATGTACTATCTCGATCATGTTTGTTTTGTAGATGGGTTGGCAGTGGGTTTTGGCTGATATTGGGTGACTCTGGAGCTTGGACTTCAATCCGGTTTGTATCAATGAGCTCCTGGATAGCACTTTTCAAGTGCCAGCATTTTTCCATATCATGCCCCGGAGTACCAGAACAATATTCACAACTTACAAAGTAATCAAGATTCTTTGGAGGAGGATTTGGCAATTTAGACTCGATTGGCCTCAGCATATCCAATTGCCTCAGCCTGTGGAACAAGCTAGTATAGGATTCTACCAATGGGGTGATGTTTTCTTCCTCTGCAACCTCTCGTTCTTAAATGCTTGATTGGGTCGGAAACTCGAGCCGGGAGGGTTTCGATAGGCTCGTGGGGGTGGGTAGGCATTTTGTGGAGCTGGGTAAGTGTTTTGTGGGGTTGGCACACGCCATTGTGCATGGGCAGGAGGTTGAGTGTATGTTTGGGCATGGTGGACAGAAAAATGAGGGTCTGGTGATGGGTAGTAATGTTGGAGTATATTATACGAGGCTTGGGTGTAGGTTTGGTGGTGGGGACACGGCTGATTATAATGGTAGGACGGGCCCCTAGGTCCACATCATGATCCTGAGTCAATTGTTACCACATCTTCTTTCTTCTTCTTTCCGATTATCCTCCAGTACCATTCCGGATGGCTTGGGTAGTTGCCTTAATAGCCGAATAACTCAAGATTTTGTTTGACTTTAGCCCTTCTTCCACCATGACACCCATCTTTACTACCTCGTTGAAGGACTTGCTTATGGCCGATACCAGATGGTCGTAGTAAGTGGGCTTCAGGGCCTGCAGAAAGTAATCCACCATTTTGCTCTCTTTAATCGAAGGGTCAACCCTCGCCGCTTGTTTTCTCAAACGAAAACCATACTCCCTGAAACTTTCACTAGGTTTCTTCTCAATCTTAGTTAGAGACAAATGATCTGGAACAATCTCGAGGTTGTATTGGAAGTGACAAGCGAATGCTTGGGCGAAATCATCCCATGTATATCATCTGATGTGATCCTGACAAGTGTACCACTCCAATGCTGCACCGCTTAGACTCAGACTGAAGTATGCCATCAACATCTCTTCTTTCCCACCGGCTCCTCTCATTTTACTACTGAATCCCCTCAAATGGGCCATCGGGTCTCCTTGACCGTCATACAGATCGAATTTGGGCATCTTGAATCCTATTAGCAGTTGAACATTGGGAAATAAGCACAAATCCTTGTAAGCCATGCTCACCTGGCCTCCCAATACCTACATGTTTCAAAATGACTTCTCCAAGCTTTTAACCTTCTTGAACATCTCCTCCTATTCTGGATTTTTAGGTGGCTTCTTAGTTTCAACAGGGAGGTCAAAACGAGGAGTGTAGGAGTAAGGTTCTGGGGCCTTGAAAGTAGGCTCTGGGGCATAGTATTGGTTATCTTGGGTCTAGAATAAAGGCTCACTGGAGGATCGGTGGAGTGTAACAAGTGGGGGTGCCATGAAAATAGGGGTGACTGGTAGAGAGGGTATGGAACTGGTTTGGGTGGTGGAGCTTGTGGTGTTTGGGAAGTGGTGTCGTGGTAGTGGTAGTAAATAGGAAAGCTTGGAGATGAATCAATAGTGGGAGGTTCCTGGGATTGAGCCAATGGTGGGACAAAAGCAGGGTTGGTGGGGTAGGATAGTGGTGGATGCCCTTTCACTCATGCTTGGTACATCTCTGCCATCTGTTGTTTCAGCTTGTACAACTCCTCTTTCAGATTAACCTCAGACTTTTCCCCCTCTCTTGATGGGTCAATAACACTCGCATCCAGTACTTGGTTAGCCATGATCAACTTGTCTTTGGACCTGGTGTTGTACGGATGAGTTTCCAGAATGACAAACAAACTAACCACCTGCCTAATTGATTTCAACAACAAATTTGTTAGCGATTAGAGCTTAACAGATATGCGACCGCACGTTGGGGATGCAATGCACCTAAGCAGTTAACCATTTCTATTATGCATTTGATCGGTTGCTCGCATCATCCCGGCTTTCCCTAATGCCCATTTTGCAATTTTCTCTCTTTTTCACTCCTGTCTTTCTTTGCTTGATTTGTCGTTGTTCTTTACTCTCTCATTTTCTCTCTTGTTTTGCCATTGTTCTTTCCCACTGTTTCTTATTTTCTCTCTCTTCTTTTTCTTCTTTTCTCTCTTTTTTCTTTTTTTTCTGGTTATGATCGAATCCTATGGGGATTGCCTACATATCATGACGCCGCATGAATCAGACCAAGCGTAGTTCTGGTAATAAGTCTAAAATAAAAAAAACATTTTGGGGTTTTCAAGTTTTTGTAAAACATCTTGATTACAATGACTCATCCTACAGAATTTAAACTAACAGACTCGAAAAGGGGGACTAACAGACTCCAACAGAAAGATGAAAGTACATACACAAAACGGACTAACCGACTCCAACAAAGAAAAATGGAAATACAGACTCGAAAACAGACTAACAGACTCCAATAAAGAAAATGAAAACACATACTCGAATGAAAATCATGAATACATCAATGCTTCAACTACTCCGGGGGGCCGCGGGAAATCAGTCGGTCTCACCACGGGCTTATGCGCCAAATCCTCTTAGAGATGATAGAGATCCTCCATTATTTGGCGGACAAAGGTCATTACAGTGGCAAAAAACATGGATCTGGTCATGTTTTCATACTTACTGCACTTCATTGTGATGTAGTCGGTGATCCTTCGGACCCTTTCCCTTATGACGCCCTTTTCTTGCAACAAACACCCAATCTGCTAGGCCCTAGCTTCTAAAGTTTGTTCAGATGGATGATTCTATTCTTGAAGTTGTTGCAGATCTCTTTCTAACTGTGCCATCGCTGCATAACAGTGTTCTCTTTCTACCTTAAAGTCTTTTGCCTGCTTGATCATTTTGTTGTCAAAGATGGTGACCCTTTTCTTCAACCCCACAACCTCATTGTCATATTTCTCTTTTAACTGTTTAACTAAGCGGGTTCGTTCCTCCGCATTCTTAGCCAATTTTGTTCGGGCCCTTGCTAGTTCACCCTCTGCATTGTTCAAATCAAAACCATACTTTCTCACCTTCCGCCTAAGGTTATCTATAAGCTTTCCATCTTTTGCACTTCTGGCGGGATTTTCTGCCGCTATTTTCATTTCCCTAATTTGGGCTCGAAGGGCGTTATTTTCCTTGGCTAGCATTTTCTTCTCACCCTCATCCGCGGCGGCTTGCAGACCATTCTCAAATTGAAGATCCTTGACTTGCTTTTCCAGCTTGCTTATGGTAGCCCTATACTCATTTTTTTTGGCCAACCAATCCCATTGCGCTTGTGACGCCTCGACAAATTCTTGAAGATAGGGTCTTCTGCTCGGCCTTCCAAACTCAACTTCCCTTTTATACATCAAGGTACCCTGGTGAAGCTTCACCTCTGAATAAATCACGCACTTGGGTGCTTGCTGTCAAGTATTGACACTCGCTCCAGATCTGGCGAACTGCTGCTTCATGAAATTGACCTTCAGAACCAATCTCGACTACATGAGCACTAAGGTCTTCATCCTTTGGAACTATTTGACATCTCCCCAGCTGTCTCAAAACCCGGTATGGGGCATAAGGCTGGATACTTCTAAGACCCATCAGGAAGAAGTGAGGCCCGGTAGCTAGCATGTATATGATTTCATCTATAGGAAGCCACCCGAACGTCCATTCTATTTGATCTGCAGTGATGGAACGGAGACGTGATATCCACTCTGTGACCCCTTATGGCATGCTAAACCAGTCGACCCTTGTATAAAACTCCTCTATGCAGATTTTCTATGTGGACTCATAGCTCATGTATTAAGGACGATGACATAGACGTCCAATCATCCACATTTGCAGCAACAAGTTACACCCTTCAAAAAAGTCTCCTCCGGCTTTGCAGGCTGTGAGAGCACGGAAGATTTCAGACACTATCATGGGTGCGAGGGTGCTTTTGGCCTAAGTAAGCACAGTGCTGATGACCCCGGCTATCCGTATATCGATATTCCCATCTTTCCTGGGAAACACTAGAAGACCAAAAACTACCATAAAAGCAAAGTGCATGTGTTCTTCCCATTTGAGGCGATTCCTTTTGCTACAAATTTTGCTTTCTGGGTTGTTAAACCCCCCTATATGTCTGTATCGCTGGTATATAAACTGCGGAGTGGAAAAACCAGCTGCCAAATCTGGGTAATGGACCCCCCTGCTTATCTTTAAGAAATCTAAGAACTTGTGTGTAGCGATGACTCTTGGAGCAATCAAATACTTGTGTCTCAGAGGAGCTTTAGTGCTCCCAATATATCCGGCTATTTCTTCTAGAATGGGTATGAGTTCAAAATCCGAGAAATGAAACACGTTGTGAGCTGGGTCCCAGAACGTATCCAATGCCTTTATGATATCTCCCCTAGGCCTAATCTTCAATAACCCGGTGAGACTCCCGAGTAAAGATTGACCCTATCTTGTCCTGATTTTCCCAGATCTTCCCACCACATATACAGCTCCAAGGGTATCTTGTTCATGACTGTTATTGGCAAATTTTGACTCGTGCTCATTCTACACATTTATTAGAGTGATTAAGCAAAATTATGACTCATTTGACTCAAGAAAAAGATAACACTACTTTTTTTTAAAAAAAATCATTTCATAAATAAAACCCGGCTTTGCAAATACGGCCTTTCAGCACTTCGGGGGAGAAGATTTTAAGGCTGTCTTGCTAACCAGCCAAAAATTTGAAAAAGAGACCAAGGTGGTTGTTCTTGCAAAAACAGCCTTCCGGCGTCCTTTTAGGGACATTCGGCTATTTTTGACAAGAATGGCATCACCTTACTTATTTACAACAAAGCAATAAAATTTTTGGTTCTTTTTAGGCTATTCTTGCAAAAGGGAAGTTGGACCCGATGGGGGTTGCCTACGTATCCCACATCCGGTGAGAATCAAATTGGCGTAGTTCGGGCAGTTTTGACAAAACAAAAATCAACTATATTTGTTTTAAAAAATGAAATATTTCTTCTTTTGTTTTCCTTTTATTTTCAAAATTTTGGCACGTTTCAGTATATTTTGGACATCGGTTTTTCAAAAACAGACAATTATCTCTCTCAGCCCTCACATTGACTTTCTTCTTCTCAACTTTTTTCCTATTATTCGATGAGCCGGTCAATATGCAAATCCGAAGCAAATGAATGCGCAAGTAGCAAGTAGGATGCATCAGGATGGTCTTTTCATTTCAGGTACACCTGTCCTAGACAGACCCAACCCCTGTGTTGAGTCTCCAAAGTCAAATGCACATGATGCAAACAAACGTTCCTACTAGGGATCCGACATGAGGCTTAGTTATTCTAAGTATTAAACCTGGGTATACTGTTCTAGACTTGTGCACCCAAGCCGACAACTCGAGCCGAGGAGGGGGCTACGTACTGGGAACCAAAAGGCCATCCGGCTTAGTAACTTGTCCGAGCTTCTTTCTTATTTCAAGGTATGACACTAACAGAATAGGGAGTCACGCCAGCGTGCACATTCTGAAGATGAGAAGAGAAGGGTTTCGTAACAGTTTATATACAATTCAAATAATATCAAAGCGGTAAAAAGCAGCACTTAGCACATTAGGCCCAAACATGTGAATAAAATCAAATAATAAATAAAGCCAAATACAATAATTATTCTAAGCTTGAATTCTGAACCCTGAACCAGAGATTCTGGGTTCGGTCCCCAGCAGAGTCGCCAGAGCTGTCACACCTCCTTTTTACTACCCCGCGGAGGGGTATATAAGGGAGTTTTTCCCAATTTAAATGACAATCGAAACGGGATTTATTTATTTATTTAGAGTCGCCACTTGGGATAGTTTATGGTGTCCCAAGTCACCGGTTTTAAATCCCGAATCGAGGAAAGATTGACTATGTTCTATAGTACGCGAACACAAAAATCTGGGTAAGGAATTTTGTTAACCCGGGAGAAGGTGTGAGGCATTCCTGGGTTCCGTGGTTTTAGCACAGTCGCTCAACTGTCATAATTGGTGTAACGACCCGACCGGTCGTTTTGAGCTCCGGTGCGTAATTCAGTAGTTTGAGGCCATGAGCGGCTTCATCTCAGGTATATTGACTTGTGTGTATGGTCAGAATTAAAATTCAGGAAGTTTGGAGTCAAATCTAAATGGAAATTCTCATTTTGAAAGCTTAAAATTGAAGAAATGAACTAGGATTGGAATTTTGAGTAAACGACCTCGGAATTGGGATTCGAAGGTTTCAACAGGTTCGTATGATGATTTCAGACTTGGACATATGCCCGGATTGGGTTTTGGATAACCCGGGAGTATTTTGGCGCCTATTGTGGAAGATAGCATTTTAGAAGAAATTGCATCAGTTTGGTTTAAAATGCATTTCAGTGTTATTGATGTCCTTTTGGGATTCTGAGACTGGGAGTAGCTCCGTATGGTGATTCTGGATTTGGGAGCGCGATCGGAAGTGAATTCGGAGGTCCGTAGGTCATTTTGGAGCCGTTCGGCTAAAGATGGAAAATTGAAGGTTTTTGAGAAAATTTGGCCGGAAGTGGAAATTTTGATATCGGATTCGAAATGCGAATTTTATGGTTTGGATAGCTTCGTTAGGTTATTTGGGACTTAGAAGTGTGTCCGAAATATCTTTGTGTTGAAATATATGAATTATGGGAAAAATTTGAAAAATTTTGATATTTAATATTGTTTAAGTTGACTTTGGTCAACATTTTTGATAAACAGACCCGGACCCATGATTTTTCAGTCTCGAAAGGTCCATAGAAAAATATGGGAGTTGAACGTGTTTCCGGAATCGAATTCCGAGGACCCAGGCCCGAGAAATGAATTTTTTCGTGAAATTGTTTTCTGAAAATGTTTAAGGAAAATGAAAATGAAATTTGATCAGAAAGTAATGGTATCGGGCTCGTATTTTGGTTCTGACGCCCGGTATAGGTCATATATGTTGGTTATGCGCTTCCTGTAAAGTTTGGTTACAAACGGACGTTGTTTGACGGATTTCGGCCTTAAATTGAAAAATTTGAAAGTTTATGAAATTTGAAAGAATTCTTGGATTTAAGGCTCAAATCATTGATTTTGATGTTATTTTGGCTATTTGATCGCTCGAGCAAGTTTGTGTGATGTTTTAGAGTCAGTGTTCATATTTTGTTTGGAGCCCCGAGGGCTCGGGAGTGTTTCGGAGGTGTCTCGGAGTGATTTCGGACTTGGGAAAAATTGCAAAAAATTGCAGAAAATTCTGCTGTGCCCAGAAAATTTTAAGTGCGAGTAGTCCAGTTTGGAAGCTCATATCTTGTAATCTATAAGAAATCCGAAAGAGTGCAAAACACGAAAGTTGTAGCCCATACGTTCTAGTTTTCGGAAAGTTAAACCATTTGTGATTTGGATATCATCTCAGAAAGTTACGATGGATCGAAAAGGGTTGCTGGAGCAATTTCGACAGAATTTACGATGCACTTTAGAAGTTCATATCTCGGGATATATAAAGAGTTATATGGTGTACAACCAGTCAAATTAAAGATCTTTGAGTCTAGTTTCTAAATCTTCAAACTGTTTGTCATTTGGATATTTATACAAGATGTTATGTGTGTTTATACAGAAGGTGTCCGACAAGGAACAATTTTAATAGGATGTACAACTTGTATAGCACAAGCGCAAGGTACAACTCGACGAAGCACAAGCAGACTCTTTTATACACGGATTTAGCTCACTTTTCTTCATTTCTTCAAAGTATGGACGATTTTTGGGGAGCTTCAAGAGGGGATTTTCATCATCAATTTGAAGGTAAGTTATCCCCACCTATTTTTAGTTAAGTACATCAATTATGTATGGATTTGAGCATGAAAATTGTAGAAAAATTGAGGATTTAGGCCTAGTGATTTGAAAATAAGATTTGGTGATTTGAGGGGTCAAATGAACTCCGATTTTGGTAAATTTTATATGTACGGACTCGTGGTGAGACGAGGAATCTGGTGATGTGACTTTCATAATTTTTCGAGAAGTGGGCCCGGGGCTCGGGTTTTGCAAATTTCGTGATTTTCGATATTTTTCGAGTCTTTTCGATTGGGTTATATTCTCTTAGCCTATTGTAATATATTCCTTGTGGTTTTGGAAAGATTCGACGCGCGAGAAGGTCGATTCGAAAGGAAAGGGCATCGCGGAGTAGACTTTTGGCCATCTTGAGGTGAGTAATAGATGTAAATGCTATTCTGAGGGTTTGAAACTCCGAACTTTCACATCGTAACGCTATATTGAGGCATGACACGCACTCCATGGCAAGTGCGGGGTCGGATACTACTGGGGATTGTGACTTGGTCCACCCCGTGTGATGTTTATACTATACTGGTGATTGATACACATACTTCATTGATATTACTGGGCTTGATGCCATGTTTGGGGCCTTGTGCCAATTTGTAAAATACTTCGAGGATTGATATTACTGCTTAGCATGATTTGCATATCATTTAATTTCAGTCCAAGGTTTTAAATGCTGTTTTGCAAACTCAGCCATAATTCTAAGTGTTGAAAACTTAAATGATATTTTTAAATGTATTCCGGGCTGGGAACTTCTGTTTTGTAAATGCCCAAGGGGCTTATTATATTATTTTCTGGACTGATTATAAAGTGACTTGAAACAGTGGTAACAATGACACTGTGTGATATACTTGAAACAGTGGTAACAATGACACTGTGTGATATACTTGAAATAGTGGTAACAATGACACTGGATGATATACTTGAAACAGTGGTAACAATGACACTGTGTGATATACTTGAAATATTGGTAACAATGACACTGGATGATATACTTGAACAGTGGTAACAATGGCACTGTATGATATAAATTGGTCAGGTAACAATGGCTGACCGGTCAGGTAACAATGACTGACCAAGATATTGCGCTTGGGCTGTAGGAGCCCCTCCGGAGTCTGTACACACCCCCAGTGAGCGCCGTCGACGATAAATAAATATGGATGGCTCGGGCTGCACGCCGCAGTGGGTACTGGAATGTACCATCATATGCATTGCATTGCATTCATGTATTTGTATTTATACTGGTGTTTAGCTGCTCAGTTCCATATGTTGCTGTATATTCGGATTGTAGCTTACTTTGTGTATTTACTGGATTTTCTTATCTTCGGACTGTAGTTACTTTTATTACTCACTGGGTCGGAGTACTCACTTTACTCCCTGCACCTTGTGTGCAGATCCAGGGCAGTCTCAGGCTCAGTAGATCCAGTTGATCAGCAGATCCAGCCTCTGGGAGTATCGAGGTAGCTGCACGGCGTTCGCAGCCATTGATCTTCTCCCTCCTATCCTATCTCTTTATTTCCGCATTATCGGACTTTGGATATACCGTGTATTAGGATGATATTCTGTATTCTAGAGGCTCAGATTCGTGACACCGGGTCCTAGTGAGATTATATTGTGTATTTTGTTAAAATCTTCAGTACTTTAATCTTGCTTAATTGATATTTCTTTCCGCTATTTTTGATAAATTGGGTTAAGTGTTGAATAATGGTCGGGCTTGCCTAATAGTGTGCTGGGCACCATCACGACCGGGATTTGGGTCGCGACAAGTTGGTATCAGAGCCTAGGTTACTTGGTCTCACGAGTCATGAGCCGGTTTAGTAGAGTCTCGCGGATTGGTACAGAGACATCTGTACTTATCCTCGGGAGGCTGCAGAACCTTTAGGAAAACTTCACATTCTTGAATTCTTATCGTACGTCCTCGATTCAGCTTGAAAAGAAACTTTTGAAATTCCTTCTGCGTGATCGTATGCACCAACGGGGGCTCAGTATCAGATGTGTCTCGATGGCTTTTGATTCCCCTATCGAGGGGCGAGGTGTAATCTCTGTGAGTTTGAAGTTAGACCAGTTAGGAGGACTTGAGGCCAAATCTTTGCCAATGGCTTGAGCACCGAGGTGCTGATTTTGTGAGCAAGTGTTTTGAACTCATATGTTCATTATTGTCCTTGTTAGTCGGAATGGCGGTTGGATATCCACGTGATGAGTATGTTAGTGTTGCGAGGTGTATTTGTACGACTTGGTAGTGGCGAAGAAGCCTACTGGATAGTAGATGAACTGTTAAGTGATTCGTTTCTTATTGTGATTTGTTGAGTAGCCCGAGTTATGGGCGCGTGAAGAATATTTTTCGTGTCTCCTAGTTAGATAAGTCTGGGAGCTGAGATCGCTTTCGTAAATGTATTATGACGAAATCGTTGAGTCAAGGAGACCACCTTGAAGGTCGAAAATATTAAAGGAAGAATATGTTCCTACTTGGTTGAATAGCCCAATAATGGAGGGTTGAAGGGTATTTTCTATGTGTTATGATTCAAATAGGTGCAACGCATGTCCATGTATCAATTTAGATTTATGTAATTGATATGCATTGTGATGCTTTGTCAAGTTGTGGATGTGTTGTTAGGATGGTTTTGGTGATTCTCTGGCAGGTGGATAGGACCAATTACAAAGGAGGCTCTGCCGAAATTTTTGAAAAATTTAGGACTTAGTAAAAAAAATTGGTCGCCTAGAGAGTGGGCTTAACTGTTGTGTGAGTAAATGCAAGAATTGCAGAAGAGTTAAAATTCCAGATGATTCGTGTTTCCACGAGCTTATGATGGAGTGAGTTTAATCTCACCATGATATTACGACAGCAATAGAGTATATGTGTTGTGATCTATGGCTTCGAGCCAAGTTGGGGAGCTTGCTGTTGATTAGCTGATTGCACGGTTTATTACCTGCGTGAATTCTGGTTATTGGCATATTGGTGGGTTATTGCAGCTACGGAAAAGGACCATGAGTGGTAATTTGAGTAAATGAATTGTTGGATGCATGTTATGGTTAGCCTTATTGGCACATGTTCAGACTTGAGGGAAGATTCATGATTTATGCTTCATATAGGTGCAGGCTTCGAGGGAAGTGATCCCTCTAGGTGCTTTATCGAGAGGGTATTCATATGTTATAAAATTCAGTAGAGTTGGTTGCATTCGGGGCCAAGTCAGAGCTGGGTGGCTCTCAATAGCGGTCCTAGTTAATTCAAGAGGTAAAGTGTGGTGCCTAATGATTTTGAGTCTATAAGTACGGTTAAGAGTCAAGCTTTTGAAGCAGCTTATGAAGAAAGGCACAGAATGTTCTATGATGTTTTGACTTGCGGTGTAGCATTTGAGAGACATGAAATGGTCATGGTATTTGAGACAACATGGTCTCGTGATTTAAGGTCACTCGGGGTGAGTTTGGTTGAAATAAGTTAGGTGTTAAAGGGAGATATTATTATTATTTCTAAGGCAATCAAGGATAAATTGGAAGGAAGTAGATTGATTAGCCATAGTTGAGTTGGTATACTGGTGTCAGTGATCGGTTCGTTCAGTGTGATCAATTTATGCATGTGAGGCTTGTCGGCCGCAGTGATTGATGTTATTCTGAAGCATTCTTTTGTTAGGGCCTATTATGAGTAGGTGGATCCCAGAAAGTGTTATGGTGGCTTGGACAACTACTTAGAGATTGGCATATTCGACGATTATGTGGATTCGCCTGTATGCTGCTATAGTTCTCCTGAAGTGAGTTAAATGGAAAGTCTTATGTGATGAAGTATTAGCCTATCGGCGGTTCCAGAGTTGTGATAGAAATCGCGTCTATCGTATATTGGCACGTGAGGTGCAGTGAGTGGTATGGAATTTGAAGTAAGGACCAAGGTTGCAGTTTGGTCAATGACTGTGATGTCACGATCTCGGATGAGCAGTATATGAGTTTCAGTGTTTTGAGTAAGATGGGTATTGACGTCAGTATCACCTGAGGTCGGTGTTCTGTGAGAAAGGCTTTGCATCCTGGTTAGGGATTCTTGATCGCTTTTCAGCGTTAGTGCAGCCGGTGGTTTGGATGTGCAGACCCGTTAATTATTTCGGAAGATGGTGGGAGCTTGTCCCACAGGAATATTGTATAAGTGTGACATGTAGTCACTTGATTAATTAGAAATTTAAACCAAGTATGAGGATTTTGGTAATATCATCCATTTGAGAATTTATGCCTGGAGGGCACTCTGTTTATTGGGTTATGGACCTGTGAAAGATTATTGGCCTAGCTTGGCACGATCAGGATCGACTTGAGGTCGGTGGATAGATTTAAATGTGGAAGTGAGCCTTACGTCAGGCCAGTTGTGTTTATTTCAGCAATGCGCTCTTTATGGAAGGATAGTCGCAGTCTTATTTCGTGGTCAGTTAATTCATGTAAAGATATATTGCACCGTATGAGTTGTGAGACGGCTTGGTAAATTCCTTATGTGTTGAGGTTCCGCTCAGCGGTGATGTTATATGAGCAGGATGAGACTTAGATCATGTATCGCACCTCAGTTGTGCTTGAGTTTGTAGCCTATAGCGCTATATGTTTCCTTGGGAATGATATTATGCACCTTAGTGTGTTTATGACCGATGTTCGGTATTTTGATGTGATGAGCTATTCAGCTCGACGTATATCTCCTTATGTGAGTTCTATATGTGGATCGGGTGGCACACCGCCATGGGTATGTTGTTTGGATCGGGTTGCACGCCGCAACAGTGTGATGTTCAGTTCAGTGCCCATATTTGCTTTTGTGTGTTCTGTTTCCCTGTTTTCTGAGGAAGTCTATGTTAGTGTGCGAGTTGAGTAGTTCCTTCTAGAGTTCGCCTTCCTTTTGTATCGCGTTCGAATTGATAGCATACTGGCACATTGTGGCGTCTTGTGGGATTTTTGATTATGTCTGAGGTGGCTTATTGCCTGAGCAGTTCGTACTGGGTGAGACGAGGTTACTAGATTTGGGGTCAGTGCAAACTGATTATATGAAGTATATTATAGAGCAAAGATCATTCTTTGGTTTGGGACAAGGTAATGGAACTTGTCAGGAGTGTAGATCCAATGAATTGTTGATTCAGCAGTTGGTTGTGAATTTCGGCACATCTCTTCAGTCGTATCGGTGTTGAAAAAAATATAAAAAAAACAAAAAAACTAGAGCAAGACCTGTGTAGATCATGAGATGCAATGGGAGCATCAGATTCGTGGAATTTCGACCATTATGTTTAAAGAATGTTATTGTGGTTCTATGAGTAAGTGATGCAAAGTGTGAATTCAGCAAAGTTATGCAGTCATGTTTGGGTACAGCGTGTGGAGATTGATATGGTGGTCGTATGATGGAAACAGGCTTGGCAGGGAAATTCAGGATGTTGGAATTGGGCCTAATGGCTTATTTGCTTGAATAAATAAGTATATCTACAGAATTATCGAGCTAATGTGCTCAACGGAGTAGTGGTAGCATGGGAAGGTGCATGATGTGTTAAACAAGTGATTTCAGACTACTTCAGTGTAGTTCTCAGCACGTTCGAGGACGAACGTATGTTTAAGTGGGGGAGATTGTAACGACCCGACCGGTCGTTTTGAGCTCCGGCGCGTCATTCAGCAGTTTGAGGCCATGAGCGGCTTCATCTCAGGTATATTGACTTGTGTGTATGGTCAGAATTAAAATTCAGGAAGTTTGGAGTCAAATCTAAATGGAAATTCTCATTTTGAAAGCTTAAAATTGAAGAAATGAACTAGGATTAGAATTTTGAGTAAACGACCTCGGAATTGGGATCTGAAAGTTCCAACAGGTTCGTATGATGATTTCGGACTTGGGCGTATGCCCGGATCGGGTTTTGGATAACCCGGGAGCGTTTTGGCGCCTATTGTGGAAGATAGCATTTTAGAAGAAATTGCATCAGTTTGGTTTAAAATGCATTTCAGTGTTATTGATGTCCGTTTGGGATTCCGAGACTGGGAGTAGCTCCGTATGGTGATTCTGGATTTGGGAGCGCGATCGGAAGTGAATTCGGAGGTCCGTAGGTCATTTTGGAGTCGTTCGGCTAAAGATGGAAAATTGAAGGTTTTTGAGAAAATTTGGCCGGAAGTGGAAATTTTGATATCGGATTCGAAATGCAAATTTTATGGTTTGGATAGCTTCGTTAGGTTATTTGGGACTTAGAAGTGTGTCCGGAATATCTTTGTGTTGAAATATATGAATTATGGGAAAATTTGAAAAATTTTGATATTTAATATTGTTAAAGTTGACTTTGGTCAACATTTTTGGTAAACGGACCCGTACCCGTGATTTTTCAGTCTCGAAAGTTCCATAGAAAAATATGGGAGTTGAACGTGTTTCCGGAATCGAATTCCGAGGTCCCAGGCCCGAGAAATGAATTTTTTCGTGAAATTGTTTTCTGAAAATATTTAAGGAAAATGAAAATGAAATTTGATCAGAAAGTAATGGTATCGGGATCATATTTTGGTTCCGACGCCCGGTACAGGTCATATATGTTGGTTAAGCACTTCCTGTAAAGTTTGGTTACAAACGGACGTTGTTTGACGGGTTTCGGCCTTAAATTGGAAATTTTGAAAGTTAATGAAATTTGAAAGAATTCTTGGATTTAAGGCTCAAATCATTGATTTTGATGTTATTTTGGCGATTTGATCGCTCGAGAAAGTTTGTGTGATGTTTTAGAGTCAGTGTTCATATTTGGTTTGGAGCCCCGAGGGCTCGGGAGTGTTTCGGAGGTGTCTTAGAGTGATTTCGGACTTAGGAAAAATTGCAGAAAATTCTGTTGTGCCCACAAAATTTTAAGTGCGAGTAGTCCAGTTTGGAAGCTCATATCTTGTAATCTATAAGAAATCCGAAAAAGTGCAAAACACAAAAGTTGTAGCCCATACATTCTAGTTTTCGGAAAAATAAACCATTTGTGATTTGGATATCATCTCAGAAAGTTACGATGGATCGAAAAGGGCTGCTGGAGCAATTTCGACAGAATTTACGATGCACTTGAAGTACATCAAGAAGAATAAATTATATAACTCCACAAAAATTAATAGAACAAAAAATAGAAGAAATAAACCCACAGGTAAGTTATCCCCACCTATTTTGAGTTAAGTACATCAATTATGTATGGATTTGAGCATGAAAATTGTAGAAAAATTGAGGATTTAGGCCTAGGGATTTGAAAATAAGATTTGGTGATTTGAGGGGTCAAATGAACTCCGATTTTGGTAAATTTTATATGTACGGACTCGTGGTGAGACGAGGAATCCGGTGATGTGACTTTCGTAATTTTTCGAGAAGTGGCCCCGGGGCTCTGGTTTTGCAAATTTCGTGATTTTCGATATTTTTCGAGTCTTTTCGATTGGGTTATATTCCCTTAGCCTATTGTAATATATTCCTTGTGGTTTTGGCAAGATTCGACGTGCGAGGAGTTCGATTCGAAAGGAAAGGGCATCGCGGAGTAGACTTTTGGCCATCTTGAGGTGAGTAATAGATGTAAATGCTATTCTGAGAGTTTGAAACTCCGGACTTTCACATTGTAACGCTATATTGAGGCGTGACACGCACTCCATGGCGAGTGCGAGGTTGGATACTACTGGGGATTGTGACTTGGTCCACCCCGTGTGATGTTTATACTATACTGGTGATTGATACACATACTTCATTGATATTACTGGGCTTGATGCCATGTTTGGGGCCTTGTGCCGATTTGTAAAATCCTTCGAGGATTGATATTACTGCTTAGCATGATTTGCATATCATTTAATTTCAGTCCAAGGTTTTAAATGTTGTTTTGCAAACTCAGCCATAATTCTAAGTGTTGAAAACTTAAATGATATTTTTAAATGTATTCCGGGCTGGGAACTTCTGTTTTGTAAATGCCCAAGGGGCTTATTATATTATTTTCTGGACTGATTATAAAGTGACTTGAAACAGTGGTAACAATGACACTGTGTGATATACTTGAAACAGTGGTAACAATGACACTGTGTGATATACTTGAAATAGTGGTAACAATGACACTGGATGATATACTTGAATAGTGGTAACAATGGCACTGTATGATATAAATTGGTCAGGTAACAATGGCTGACCGGTAAGGTAACAATGACTGACCAAGATATTGTGCTTGGGCTGTAGGAACCCCTCCGGAGTCTGTACACACCCACAGTGAGCGCCGTCGACGATAAATAAATATGGATGGCTCGGGCTGCACGCCGCAGTGGGTACTGGAATGTACCATCATATGCATTGCATTGCATTCATGTATTTGTATTTATACTGGTGTTTAGCTGCTCAGTTCCATATGTTGCTGTATATTCGGATTGTAGCTTACTTTGTGTATTTACTGGATTTTCTTATCTTCGGACTGTAGTTACTTTTATTACTCACTGGGTCGGAGTACTCACTTTACTCCCTGCACCTTGTGTGCAGATCCAGGGCAGTCTCAGGCTCAGTAGATCCAGTTGATCAGCAGATCCAGCCTCTGGGAGTATCGAGGTAGCTGCACGGCGTTCGCAGCCATTGATCTTCTCCCTCCTATCCTATCTCTTTATTTCCGCATTATCGGACTTTGGATATACCGTGTATTAGGATGATATTCTGTATTCTAGAGGCTCAGATTCGTGACACCGGGTCCTAGTGAGATTATATTGTGTATTTTGTTAAAATCTTCAGTACTTTAATCTTGCTTAATTGATATTTCTTTCCGCTATTTTTGATAAATTGGGTTAAGTGTTGAATAATGGTCGGGCTTGCCTAATAGTGTGCTGGGCGCCATCACGACCGGGATTTGGGTCGCGACAAGTGGCCTATTATCTGATTTTAATACATGTTTTAGCCTATGGTTTAATTTTAACTTTATAACCACTTTTATATAATATATTCTTTTAGGAAGATTCATCTCGCATAAAACTCGTCTTGAACCACGTCACATAAATGCACTCGCAGTCCACGACACATTTTATCTAACGTTGTTGAAACTTGGATTTTGGTCACATAAATGCACACCCGAGTTTAGGAAGACAATTTTTAAAATAGCACGCCTAAAACAACCACGCGTTTTAAATTTGCAAGGGCCATGGAAATTCGACTAAATGGAACACCTCGATTTCTAAGGATTTAGAATGAATTTAATGAGGGCCATGTATTTGGGATTTTATTTGGCATGACTCAAATCGCTTACTCTACGTAAAAGACTTCAAAAATCAGTTTCAAGGGTCGTAGCTATTTGTGTTATATGATATGGCACGCTTCAAATCTACTTCAAAATCTAATTAATTAATTAATGGAGGTTTTGAGGAAGTTATAAATACTCTAGGCTAAAGTTCAGACTTGATTTACTAAGTGGAAAGGTGTAATGCAACTGTTCTAATTATTCAAATGGCTTGGACCTGACCTGAAGCCCAAAAGCTAAATGCTAGTTACTGAGTGACATAGTCGGGCTCAGCATGAAACCCAAACTGAAACTTAATGGCGAGAAAAGGAATTTTGGCACAACTAGGCCAACGCTGGAGGCCCAGTTTTAACATTTCAGCAGCAGCACTTAAGACAAAAGCCATCTTTACGAAAGACTCACAGTTTGCACAAGTGCTGACAATCATGAACGAATTTAGAGCATATTAAAATGAGCATACAATTTGCGATCAGCAACAGCTCGTATGCAACTCATTTTCACCATTTCAATACCCAAACTTGAAGCCATGAAAATTGTACACGATCATTTCAAGCTTACGCCAAAAAACTGCTTTTGTAATGGGAAATACAAGAACATGCCCCCCTTTTTTTTAACCCAGACTAAGAGTTTCAGGATAAAAGAAACATGCAAACTATATCGATTTGAAAAATCAGAACTATTACTAACCATGGCTAAGGCGAATACACCTAATGAATATGCCTTAGAACATTATAGTCCATCACCCTTTTTGATTACTACATTCAACAGGGAATTATCGAGCAAGTAACAAATGAAACTTCTAATTCTCAGATTGACCCCTTCAGTACAGAAAATAGAAATTCCTATGTTCAATGAGTTTAATGTCCTATTAACAACAAATCATCTAAATTAAAATGGCTACTTGAAACTTTTAGAACTCAAGCGGAATTGAATAACAAAAGAGTCAAATGTCCACATAATGGATACCTAAACTAAAATGCAATAGTCAACTAGTTTCAAAGGTGCAGGAATAACAATTAATCAATTGCTCTGTTGCGAATTTCAGCTTGATCAAACAAACTTCACATCGTCCATTCTCATACACTAAGAGGTGTGGTGAATACCTAAAAATAGAAAGAGAAACAAAAAGGTGAAGAATCAGCATAGCAGTAGCAGAACAACACCCAAACTCAATGCAACAGTAACCCAGTAGCAAAACCCAAAACCAAACTTTAAGGAAACCAGACTCAAGCCATTGGAACCGGGGTGCAGGACTTTGATATTTTCAGAAAGTTTTTCTAACCAAATGAAATCAGAATACACCAAATAGCTGGATTTGAGCAGCTTTCTAAACAATACATGCAGGGAATTCAGAGTTTTCTCAAAGAACTTCGCCGTTTCAATTTTTCAGGGATTTTTTTTTTAAAAAAAAAAAATCCCTCTCGTTGGTGAAGTAAAGATGCCTTTATAGGCAAGGTATTAGGGCTATAAAAAATGGGCTAAGCTTTGCACCTTAAACCTTTTGAAATTTTGGTTTTTGCTGAGACACCCTTAGTGTAAAATTCAGAATTTGAGTTTAATCTCTACCCCCAGCTTCTAGAAAGCTTCCTAATTCAGTTAAAAGAGATTCTTTCACCTAGATTTCCTAGTCTACCCTTTAAAGCCCTATTAATTACCCTGAAAACCACACCAAAATGGGTCAAAATTGACCCAAATAAATTTGGTGTGGGTATGTATAACCTAGGTCTTGGGCTTCAAATTTTCAGGGTCCAAATCCACTTTGAATTCTGTCAAACCCAGATTCCAAATCAACAAACAAATTTATCAGCCTAAATGACCTACTGAATCAGAAAGACTCATGAGGCCTTGGGCTTAAAGAGAAAACAAAATGAAGCTCGAGCAAATCTAACACAAAAATGGAAACATGCTAAGTAACAAATTAATATTAACATGGATAAAGAAAATGACCCTTGAAGAATTAACAAAAACACGAGAAAAAATCCAAAAGAACGAAAGAGACAGAAGATAGGAAAACTGATGAAAAAGATAATGAGGAAAAGATTGAACAAAAGAAAAGGGGAAGTACCTACAAAACTCGAACAGCAAATAACTGAGATTGAGTCTTCAAATCTCCCAAACTTTGGCTCAATCTGCATTTAGTCGTGTGTTCTTTATCAAGAACACACGAATAAAGTTAAAATGGACCTAAAATCTTCAACGAGATCTTGATTTGAAGTATTGGAATTTTTGAGTTCAAACTTTGATTCAAGATTCGAGAGGCTCAAGAAAGATTTGAGGGAAACGAAGTGAAGATTTAGAATGAGGGGATGAAGGGGAGTTTGGGGTGTTGATTTGGGGTGGTTTGGTGGTGGTGCCGCCAGGCTCTAGGCGGTGGAAAATCAGGGCGGCGTTCTAGGGATTAACACAGTTTGGTTACTGATGATGGGTGGAGTGAGAGAGATGGGGTTTTAGTGGGGGGGGGGTATGCAGATTCAGACAGTTAAATACTGTCACATGCCTCAGTTTCGCACCGTTAGATCAAAAGAGATCAACGGTCCTGATCCAATCGATTGAAACAGCGTTGTTTGGCTCATTGGTGGGGGCAGGCCGGGTTTTGGGGTGGGTCGTGAGCGGGTTTTGGACGGGTATGGGAGGGAAAATGGGAATTAAATTGGGCTTGGGGAATTCAAATCCAAATGACCCAAAACCTGATCTCTTTTACTTCTTTCCCTTTTTCTTTTCTTTTTAATTTATTCAAAATTCTTTTCTTTCTTTTTTCAAAATTAAAATAAAACCTAAACTAAATCCTAACCCCAAATTATACTAAATTAATCTAACTACTCTAAGTAATAATTACCACAATTAATTAAAAATCAAATTAAAAGCACAACTACAAAATTCGAAACTAAAATGCAAAAATGAGTCATTTTTGTGATTTTCTATTTTTGTAACAAAACTAAGTTATAAATTAATTTAAAAATGAGAAATTAAATCCTAAATGCAAATGCAATGTATTTTATTTTTTATTATTTTCATGAACTAAATAAAATAAACGTGCACAAACAAATGCAAGCACTTAACAAATAAATGCTAAAAAAATCCATGAAATTGCAAACAATGGGAAAAATTGATTTTCTTGAATCTATGGGAGTAATTCATATAGGCCAAAAATCACGTGCTCACATTGATATCTTCGGTAGAAATCAAGCACGACCCGGTCCGAGGAACCCTACGCAAGAACATGAATATACACACTCAAGAACCCCTCAACGTATGTCATGACACTCGGGGGAAGGTGCTTGCAAAATCACGCCTTCCCCCCATCCGCTCTCTTTCCTGATCATCTCGAGGTTTTCCTCCCTCACCGATGAAATAATCCTTGACACATGCTCTCGATGGCCCTGAATATTGGGAGGCCTCCCCGGTGTGACAGCCCTCTTCGAGGCAGGGCAACCCGAGTCTCGCTCTCCCAATATTAGGGGCGAGCCGCTAGTACCGACCAAAGGTGGAGCATAGTAGGGACTCCCCTTCGTCCGAGGATCAGGCGTTGAAGCAGCAGCCATGATTACAGCAAAATAAGGGGAAGAAGATAAGGATCCAGGCAAAAACTTTCTGAAGCAGGGAAGCAGAAGGACTAACACAAAGTTCCAGGCTCTGTAGAGGAGATAGGCTTATCAAGAACTGCAAAATCGCCGCTTAAGGGGGCGGATGGGCAAATATATAGAGGCCAAGTGACAACTGCTCGTTTTCCCAAGAGGGCTAATTAATTATGGCCGAATTAATGTCACTTTCTCCTTGGGGAGTACACTGGAAGAATCATTCCAGACTCCCACATAAATCATAAAACCGAGGGACCTAAGGAGATCCCAGGCATCATAAATATTGGTTCGGAAGGAGCTATCGATTCAAACTCGGGATGTGGCTAGTCTCGGGGCCCCCGGTCTGTTCCACGAAAAGGCCCCAAAGGGCCGACGCCGGAATGCAAAAATAAAAAGCATAGAGAAGGACTGACAGAATAAAAGCTCCTTTTATAAATTGGCAAAGAGAAGAAACATCTTTACACTATTCGTTTCCCGGGGGAACACATGAAGCAAAAAGGAAGGCATACAAAAAGGGATCGTAGACTACTCCTCGCCACTATCGTCTTCACCCTTATCAGGGACAATCTAGAGTGCCAATTTTCCATCTGACGCACGAGCATCCTCCAGGTCAGCAGACAGCTCAAAGCCTCTGGCCGCAAGTTCCTCCAGGGTCTCCCTCTTCGCCTCCGCTTTGGCATGCTCGACATCTCAAATTAGTCTCTGCTCAGCTGCCGTAGACATGTCACGAACCATTGAACGCGTTGTGGTCGCATCCTCCTTATAAGTGGCATCATCTCATTTGGCCTTAGACTTAGCCGCGGGTAAAGTAACAATCTCCCTGCGAGTGTCCGTGAGAAGATCCCAGGATGTCACCAATTCCCTAGCCACAATCTCGTTTCGCTCTTTCAGCCCGGAGATCTCCGCTTTCAATTGACTAATCCGCGAGTCACTCTGCTCAACCTATGGGAGAAGGGAAAATCGATGAATATATGAATCCGAAACATGTGTGAATACGGGGTAAAAGGGCGGGTATGAGCGAGGCAGAGTACCTGAGCAGCAAGAACGGCCTTCTCCCGGAGCGCCGCCTCCAAAGCGGCCCGAAGTTCTCCCAACTCTTTATCTCCCCGGGCACAACGAGCCTCTGAGTCCTCTAGCTTTGAAGCAATGTTCTTATGCTCCTTCTCGTGGCAAAAAAGTTCCCCTCGGAGACGAAGAATGGAATGGTCATACATCTCCTTACACTACGGCACAATGGGAAAGTTAAGAAAGACGGCGAATAACGTCCGAGAAAGAAAAGAAATATGCAAGGGAAAACTATCACCTGTTGCATGGACTTCTCTGCCGCTTTAGTGGCGCCAGAAATATCGAGATCAGACCTGTCGATTACGCCATCAAAAATGTTGGCAATAAAATCTCCCCCTTTGGGAGGAGTCCCGGCTATGACACCAATCGACCTTTCGGCATCCCTCAGCTCCCTGGATGAAACCGGAAAGTTCGAAATAAGGTCGTTCGGTTTACCGATTTATCCAAATGGCAACCCACGTTCCTGGAAGGCCCCGAGCTCCGGTCCCTCCGGATCAATGCCAATGGCCCTCCTAGAAGAAGCTACACCGAATCCGGCCATACGATTCGAAGCTACATCACCGTCCTCTTCAAGGACCCTCGGCTCACCAGCCCGGTCGGAGCCAGCCATTCCGGACTCAACAGCCTCCGATCGGGGCACCTGCAAATCTCTCGCACTGGACCTTGTTCTCCTCCTCAACGGACTTCCATCATCGTCCTCCCCTTCGATATCAGGATTCAACTCAGAGGTTAGAGTAGTGGTCCCATCAGGTCGACCAACGACGGCCCTCCTTTTCCTTTTCTTGTTCGTACCAGGCTCTAAGGCCTCTACTTCACCGTCGGGGGCGGCCTCATCTGCATATTCTCGCCAAAACCTGCACCAACGCAACAACCATGATACATTTTCACCAGGGGCTCAGAAGGAAACATGAAATGTGAAGCACAGGCGGTAAAGGAACCTCACCATGGTTCTTGGCCAACCAACGCTCCTTATCAAGGACGGTCCAAGACTAAATGTGGTATGGGAACTACTCGCTCAAATGCCTGATCCATCCCAACAAATTTGGTACCACCTCCGGATGCCAAGCAGCGGCTGCAGAAAGCACAAAAAAGTTATTATGACAAACGAAAGAATAGTCGAGAAGCGGTTAAAGGGAAATTCGCTTACGTCGGGCGTTCCACTACTCCGGAAAGGGCATTCTCCGGGCCGGGATGATGTTCGAGGTCCTCACTCGGATAAATCTGCTCATCCATCCTCGGTCCTTCCCCTCATTAATGCTCGTGAAAAAAGATTTTTTGGACATGTGGTAGAGCTTGATTAAACCTCGATATAGCCGAGGGCAGTACAGTCTGATCAGATGATTAAGAGTAAAAACCTCACCCCAAACCCCTTTAGTGAAATGTCTGAGCATTAACAATATCCTCCAAAAGGATGGGTAGATCTGACCAAGTGTCACCTGGTATCGGGCGCAGAAGTCAAAAATCACCGAGTCGATTTCCAAGGAAGGAGATTCGACGGATTTATTGGGGCCCAGGGTGAATGGGTAAGTGTATTTATAAAGGAATCCAGCCTTGAAGTCAGTGATGTTATCGTCGGGGCCAGGGATCTCTACCTCCAATGTCTTGCTCTATCGACAGTCCTCCCTCACCTTGCTAACATCGGTCCCACTGCTAACATATCGAGACACGTGCTAACACTGACCCGGCGTAGACGAGGGAGTCTTGATGTCAAAATCCTTTGACGTGTCAAGATCCGGTGGGGTACATTGCTCTAAAGTGGGAGCCGACCTGTTTTCTCCTCAGGTAATCAGGACGACAATGCAGTATCATTCCATCGGGGAACCGTCCTAGAAGTCCTAGCCATGAAAAATGGTAAAAACCCTTCTGTAAAAAGAGGAAAGGATGTCAAATAATGAAATTATGATTCGCGGTCTTCTAAGAAGAGTGAAGATGGGAAGTATCTAGCAACTGGTGCATTTATAGGAATCGCTAAGGAAGTAGAAGAGACGAGCCGATGGAAGTTCGTGGGTTTCTCGATTACCGCATCTGACGGTGGCCTACATGGTTCTCTGGGGCATGGCATTTAATGCTCTTAGGCGGTTGAAGTCATGGCAATAATGACCTCGAGACGACGATTAAATATCATTTCCTATTACTTCGTTCTAGGAAATGTGGAGACTATCTGTATGTGGTAAAATTAGGGGGGTCTATTTCCCACCCTTAAGGTATATTCGGGAAGTCGTGTCAGCATCTCGAGGCTGTAGGATTATGATCGAGCTCCCTCACTTGAGGATCATCCACGACCTTGCAGAGATTCTGAGGATAAGGAATCTGTCCGCGACCCGATGAAAGTTCCGAGGACGGGGGATTCCCGAGGCAAGCGGCTAGAGTCACTAGACACTAGTACCATGCCTAGCCGTCCCATCCCCATGTCTTTATATTCAATACAATTTGTACTATATGGTATTCCCTCTCCTATATAAGGGGAATCCGTGCCACTTTGTAAAAGGCTGAGGTTGCTCCATTTTCAACACAAGTGCAATAATATCTCTCTCTCTTTCTTCTTTCTAACTTGCTTGTTCTCATTGGCCTGAGGCCACCTCTATATCCATCGTTATCTTACTTGTTCTTCATTGTATTTCTCATTATTGGCCGTAAAGAGCCTTGTTTAGTTATATCTCCAACTGTTATTCCGTTCCCGACTATCCCCGATCGCCCGAACTCGGCCCCGAGGTCCCCCTCAACCAAACCAGTACTCGAGAAGCAGGCCCTTCGGTTCAATTACTATCTCATTCTATCTTGCATTTAGTCGTTAAACTTCATATTATGAGCATCAACAACTCTAACAACTAGCTCGGGAATAGATCACGTATTTTTAGAATTCCATTTACAAATTTAATTGCTGTTACCATTTTCACGGTAAAGAATTACCCGAGGCTAATTAACATAAACTCGCTCATATTTGTAAAATCGTGAAATACATTGGATCGTTACTTGAGTGTAATTTCTCGTGCATCCATACTTGTAGCCATTGATCATTTTACATGCTTTCAAGGTTAGTTTTTATTTTCGCAAATAGTTATAAATATTTTCTCAAAACGTTTCTAAGTGTTTGGCTTAGCATAATAAGTGATAGTTCTCTTACACGCCTAATTGCCTACATATTTTTCTCTATGGGATTGGACCCCGACTCATAGTTGGGTAAATTATATTGCATGTGACCGTGTCCATTTACTTTTTAGTAGTGGATTTGAAAATCATCAAAATTGGCATTGTTGACGGGGAACAATTTGGCGTATTTAGGTTGTTTGAGTAGTAAGCGTAAGTGCTTTGGTCTAAATTTGTGAATATTTGTGTAATTATTTTCTTATCTTGATTTATTTTTCTTGTTTGTTTCTTGTTTATTTTCTTAGTTTTTTAAAAAAATGGCATCATGTGATGAAAATTGGTCGGATGGTAGTTGTTCATACTTTGATGACCCTTGTCCTTATTGTGGAGGACCACACTCGTGGCAACATTATTTAAATTCTTCCGGGAGTGGGGGGAGATTATGCACACATCTCAAACTCATAAGTGGAGTATTTGTAATAAGTGTGGTCATCAAAATGGTCATGGAGATAATTGTGCTTATGTGTCATTCCCTTCTCCTATCCCCCGCTATGATGATTCTAATTTTTGTGATGGAAATTATAGGGATATGGAAGTGGAAGAAATTGAGCATGGTAAAAATGGAGAGTTCAAGCTCATGTTAGAATGCCTACTTGAAGGAGGAAACAAAGAGCAAAATGCCTTGGATGAGATTTTGGAAAAAGTCTCCAAAATGATTTGGCGCTTGAAAAGTTGCATTCACAAATGGGAGAAATGCTTGAAGCTTTATAGGTCCAAAAAGCTTATGAAGTGAGTGATAGCTAAGAACCTTCCTTATAGGTTGAAGCCGAAAATCCTTCTTTGGCACTTGATCAAAATCAAGAAGAACTCTCAAATGCTCAAAATAAGAAGATGATGCTCATGTTGGAGGCAATTCTTGAAAATGAGGAGAAGCACAACTTTGCACTCGAGGACTTGAAACAAGTGTTGACTCAAAATGATCAGAATATCCGCACTTTGGAAGATCAAATGGGAATATTGGTTGAGGCTCACTATGCCCACCAACTTGAGAGTGTGGAAAGAAGTTAAGAAAGTCCGACTTCGAGGAAGAAAGTGAGCTTTATTTTGAGGAATCAAGATTGAACGTCCACCTATCGACTCCATGCTTGTTGGTGATGCCAAGAAAAATATGGAATTAGAGTCAACCAGTGTAATTGAAAATATGGTTGAGATTGACTCTAGTCAGGAGGAAAAAGAGAATGTCAAAATCCGGGAAGAATTGCAATTTGAAGGCTTGAGGGTGCATTCCAAGCATTATCAACATTGGACTTGTGTGGTGATATGGGAATTGAATCATGTGAATCCATGTGGAAGTGCAAAGAAGAGAGAAAAGAGCCATACATTTTGCAATTTCCATATTCAAGAAGGCAAAATGACATTCCTCACAAGAAAGCCAAGAAATACAAAATGAAGAAATTAATGTGTGGTTTGATCATATACTTACCAACCCCCCCCCCCCCCCGCATTTTTCGTGGTCACAAGCTTGAATCCAAGTCAGGTGCCCAATTCATATCATCCAAGTGGCAAAAAAAGTGGTAAAGTTGATCCGCGTCATGCCACGACGTTAAATGCGTTGCTTGGTGGGAGGCAACCTATCGTTTTTCTAAATTTTTTAGTCGTTTTTGAAATTTTCTTTTTTAGAATTTATTATGTTATTTTTGACTAATCTGCAAAGTTTCAGATTTTTTGGAGTTGAATTAAGGGGTTTGAGGTGTTGGAACAAGACAAAATAGTAGCTGCCAGATCTGTCTACTGAACTTTGGTGCAACTGCACCTGCGGATAGGGCACGCAGGTGCGTTTTCGCATAAGCAAAGAAAGTAGTCGCGGATGCACAAATCACGCATGTGCGATTGTGTTAGCGCAGAAACGGCTTCGCAGAAGCGCTTCTTTTCTCGCATGTGCGTAAATTGGGCAAATTAAAGATCCCATCCCTCATTTCATCAGGTAACTCTAATTTATCCCCAAAATCAAAAATACCTCTCATCTCTCATCTATCCCACAAAGCAATCACTGCATCAAATTGCTCACACTTGAGTTCTCACATAAGATAACACATGTATCTCTCATCTACTCCTCTCTTCTACTTCTCTTTTCTTTTTCTTCTTCTTCTTCTTCTTCTTCTTCTTCTTCTTCATTTCTGATTTTTCGTGGCCGTATCCCCCAGTTCCCCATTTCCCTCTGAGTAGTGTTAATATTATGGGTGAGGACATTGGTTGAGTATATTGTGTTTGCTTGGTGTTGTTGACATGAAATTGGGGATGACTTAATCACCCAATTCTTTCAAAAAAAAATCAACACACTCTGTGCTTGTCAAATGCTTGACGAAATGTCCGAGTGAAATAATGTTGGCGTTGGCCTTGAAAACATGTTAATCAAGTCATAATAACTTGTATTTCACTAATTTAGAAGTCTCGAGTATAAATTACATGCCAAAATCATGTTTAATAATTGCAAAGAGTCGAAAATTTCTGGGTCTTTGAAACCCCAGATGAACACCGCAGAAGCGAAAAAGTGCCGCAAATGTAGCCTCGCAACTGCCATTCCTTCTTCGCAGGTGCGACTTCTGATCAGCTGGGCAACTCCACAGAAGCGATATGAATCTCGCAGATGCGTAACCTCCCCTGCGACTAAACTTCCACAGGTGCGAAAACTTGGCAGATTTGGCAATTCTAGTAGCTTTGCAATTGGAGCTTCCGGGGCCCATTCGACTTGATTCTTTGGCCTAATTGCATTATTTTGAATTACTTAACATGATTCTAATGCCCGACTAACATTTTTTCATTTTTGAAGGTTCTTTAAGCTTAAAATGGACCCGAACATGAACAAAAATACTCTGCTTGATCATCAAATTGAGAAAGAGGCTGGAGAGGAACAATTTGATAATACACGCTTCATGTCTGCCCAGTGACAAGCCCAGTATTATGAAGATCTCCTCACGAAGAAGCTCAAACTTGAGAAGGGAATTGCTGATGACAAAGTGGCCAAGCTCTTTCCAGATTTCCATGGCCATCTAGTTTCAAGCGGCTGGATCTGCTTTATCCCCACTCCATGCAAAGCCAATGAGAATTTTACGACAATTTAAGACGTACACATTTCCAAAAAAATGAAATTACTATAAGGGTAAAGAATGTGAAATTCGGAATTGAAGAGATAAATAATGTCTATGGTCTCCCAAATCATCCGCTCGAGCCAATGCAAGAAAGAGATATATGCAACAATGGTGATTGGCTAGTCGCAAAGCTTTGTCCTTTAGGTCATAGAGTGACTTGGGCTACAAATAAAAAAGGCATCAAATATGGTGATTTCACAACCGAAGCAAAAATGTGGTTGTACATCATTGCGAGCAGAGTGTCTCCTTATGGGAACGTGTTAGATGTCCCATATACCAGGGCATGGATGATTGCTTACATCCTTGATGGCATTCCTATGAATGTCGGTCACTACATTGTTCGGGAGCTGAAGGAGTATGTGTTTCAAGGCGGCACGTCATTGATAATTCCATCATTGATTACAGAGTTGTGCCAACGTGCATAGGTTGAGAAATGGAATGGAGATCATTTGATACAGGCAGACAAGCCCTTTCACCCATTGAGAGTGACAGGAGAAGGCAGTGTGATAAAGAGCAAGAAGAAGAAAATAGAGATTATTGTAGGTGAGGGGTCCTCCTCACAAGCTACGTAGGCCGATGGACCGTTTGGGATGCTAAATACCCAGCTTGCATCCATTCGTGACTTAGTATCATAGCTCCCTAGTGGACCCTCACCCTCCCAGCCTATGCCCACATTGTTCACCATAGAAAAAATAAAGACCTACCTGGATAACCAGAAGAAGCAAGAAAAGTCTCATGAGAAGTCTGCAGCTTCTGTTAGTAGACTCGGGGCAGCCTATGGCAACATGGCCAAGGCACATGTAGATCTTCAGTCAGACTTCCAAAAGGAGAAAGTGAAAAATAAGAAGAAGGGCAAGTTTTTGATAAAAATGTAGAGAGGCATCAAGGCCATCTTCAAATGGGGGCAGCCGAACAGAAAGATACCAGTTGAGGATGACGATGATAGCAAAGAGTATTATTTCATGCCGAATGCTACTGGTGATGATGTTGATGATACCAATGATGATGATGCCGAGAGTTCTTTACGGCGGTGATTAGCCTTCCTCCCACAGTCTGCTAGTCTGATGCAGACCTCAGGGAGACCCTAAAACCACTTTTATTTTTATTTTGATATTGTACAGTGAGGACACTGCAGTGTTTAAAGTTTGGTGTGGCTTTAGGGAGTAAACTTTATTTATACATTGATGTTTGACTTGTGCCCTTGTTGGCTTATTCTTTTATATAGATATTGTGTGCCCTTACCGGGCTTGTTTCACTCTTGCTTATCATGTGCTCTTGTCGAGCGTACTTTGTGATTGGTGATAAGTTTGCATATTAGTCGCTTTTGTTTTCTATTTTATTTTTCTTTCTTCATTTATTTTCTTTAGTATTTTTTAGTTTTTGTTATTTTGTTCCTTTAGTATTAGTTGCTTTTGTTATTTTATTTTTTTAAAGTAGTTTTTAGTTTTTTTATTTTTATTCTTTTGGTGTTTATTTTATTTTCTTTAGTAGTTTTTAGTTTATATTATTTTTATCTCTTTAGTAGTATTTCCTTGGGTTTTCTTTATGCTACGGTTCTTTCCCGAGGAACAATTTTGTGTTAAGCCGGGTGACTTTTTCCTATGATGGATGGCGTGATGACTTTCTTAAGGGAATTAGTATTGTTTTGTTATGTGGATTCTTTTGGATTGTTTGGTACTAATAAATTAGTCTTTTGTATGTGAAGTGTGAATTAAGAATACCCCTCCAAATTTTGATTTTAAATTGAAAAAGTAAGTTGTATGAGGAAGAATAATTTTTGTGATAACTTTTTGGCTCATTTGGTGACTCTTTGCCTACTAGTTGACATGATATTGCTCTAAATACTCTTATTAAGAAGTGAAATTAATCCGTCTTGATTAGTTCATGTGCCATGTGTGTTAGTTTTTGTTAAAATTAATTCTTGTGTTTACTTCTATCACCTAAAACTTGCCTGGTTGGTTTTTCAATGCTAATGTTAATTATTTTTGGTTGGAGAGATGATCTTAGGCATTCTTTGTGATTCTTGAAAAAGCCTCTTTAGCCTTTCAATCCTACCATGCATAAATATTATGACTAGTTTATCCCATTTGAGCCTTTATCCTTTTCTTTGGCCACCTCATTACACACATTTACCCTTTTGTGAAATAATTCCCTCTTTTGAACCCGTCCCTCCTTGAATGTTAAGAATGAGGCTAAAATTCTAAGTTGGGGTGTTGGTATTAATTTGAAAATTGGTAAGGTTGTATATGGTGTGTAGAAATATATACCTCAAAGTTGTTCATATGAAGATACTCAAGCTCCAAAAGAAAATAGTTGTGTGTGTATATATATATATATATATATATATATATATATGGAGTCTTGAGAAAATTATAGAGGTACTTTGAAGGTGGTTCTACATTGGTAACTAGATGTCAATAAAGGCTATGTAGTTTAAAAAGAAGCAAATTGCAGAAAGAAAGTCAAATGTGAGTAGTATTCAAGGAGGGTGTAGTCACTTGTATCCCAAATGCTTATCCTAACCTTCCCTAAACCTACATTACAAGATTAAAAGTCCTTATGGGATCGCCAATCGAATGTTCTTGAATAGGCAGCAAATTAAAATAAGGGCAAGCTTATGGCATGATATTTTGTAACACTTGAAATTCGTTGTTGAGAGTGAGTGTTTTTATGCATTTGTCCCTTGTGTTGTTATTGTAAATATAGTAATTTTAGAACGTTCTTTCTTGTGATGGCACATGGATTATGATGGATTGGTGACATTGATATATTCTGAATTGCGTAAATTGAGCATATATAGTAGAAAAGTGCTTTTGAGTCACTTCCTGAGGCTTGGTTGTTGTCACTTGATTATTTTGAAACCCCTTTGCATTCTTGAAGTTGTTTTTAAATGAGGGAGTTATTTGGTTGAGATTCACATGCTTGAACCTAATTATTATTACCAACCGAATCCATAAGTATGACGCTTAATTGGATAATGTGATTTGTGAATGATGGCGATACTACTTGTTCTTTAAATGGTAGAACCTCATTGAATATTTGGTTTTGTTTGCTTGAGGAAAATCAAACTCTTTAAGTTGGGGGTGTTGATGAGTGGTGATTTTACCATTTATTCTAGTCTCTTTTCTTTAGTTTTTGTGTCCTTTAATTATATAATGAGGTGATTTATGGTGTGCATTGCTAGATTTTCAGGTAAATGATTCCATGAAGAGATTTGAATTCAATTGAAGCGGAATTGAGCAAAAAAAAGAGATAATAAGTGCAAATTCCTTCAGTTGTTCCGCATCTGCGCATAACTGCTCGCTTCTACGAGCTAGCTTATGCGAGTAGAGGTCCACATCTGTGAAAATGGGCTACCAGGCACTGAGACCGAATCTGCGGTCAATTATCCGTGTATACGGAGCTCGCCTCGGTGACTATAGGTTCGCATTTGCAGAGAAAGGAATTCTACACAAGCTTCACACCTGCGACTAGAAGTCCGCTTTTGCAGAGGCGCACCTGCATTGATGCTTCCGCATGTGCGGTCAACCGGCTTCAGCTCTGGGTAATTTTAGCAAATCACATTTTCTCATTTCAAAACCCACAAATACACAACCTAGCATATTGAAAACACATCTTTGGCATATCTTTTAGCAGCCTTTGACATCTCTTGACTAGAGAACAAAATTTCCGAGCTAGGGTTCTTGCACACACACTTGGGTCTTGAAGATTTAAAGCTTTTGGTTGAGAATTTCTCACTCATTTATGTTCATTTCTTCATTTTCTTGCTTTGTATTGTATATCTAAGTGTATAGTATTTATTCCAATACTTGAATCTTGTTTGTAGAAATATTCATGTGTAAAGTATGGATTAAATATCTTGTTGTGCTGATGTATTGAACGATTTTTATTTATAATGAAGTGTGTTATTGTTTCTTTAATTATTCTTGTTCTCTAATATTTCCAAAGGGATTAGCTAACCCTAGGACTCGCCCATTAATTTTGAATTAATTTTGGAAAAGATAATTTGGGGTTGAGAAAGATTAATAAACAAGAACTTGAGACTTTAACCCTCACTTTATAGATTCTATCTAGGGATAGGATTGAACTACTTGTAGCTATAGTTGGGTATGCTTAATCTCTTAATTGTTTTAGGGATAATTAAATTAGGAAGTCTTGCTAGTCTTCGGAAGAAGATAATATAGAATTATTACCCAAGGCTAATTAACATAAACTCGCTCATATTTGTAAAATCGTGAAATATATTGGATCGGTACTTGAGTGTAATTCCCCGTGCATCCATTCTTATTGCCATTGATCATTTTACTTGCTTTCTAGGTTAGTTTTTATTTTGGTAGTTAGTTATAAATATTTTCTCAAAACTTTTCTAAGTGTCTGTCTTAGCATAATAAGTGACAATTCTCTTACACGCCTAATCGCCTACATATTATTCTCTGTGGTATTCGACCCCAACTCATAGTTGGGTAAATTATATTTCATGCGACCGTGTCCATTTACTATTTAGTAATGGATTTGGAGGTCATCAACCCATTAGATTCATTACCCGGACCCATCATAATCATCATAGTTCTTAGGTATATTTACATGCGAATCCAAGTTTAGATATGTTACTTCCCTCAAGCAAACCTAATGAAAATACCGAGCAAGCTAACCGATACTCTAAAAACACCAACTCGTGCAAAGTAACCTCCGAACAATTCAAAACTAGCCAAAATCAATTCAAGAACATCAAACAATACATAAGGAAACAATCCAAATAATAAAGGTCGAATCTTTACACATTTACTTAAAGTCAATCAAAAAGTCAAACCCGAGCCTGTACCTCGGAACCTTATAAAACTTACAAAATCCGACAACCCATTCAATTGTGAGTCCAACCATCACTCAAATCCGACTTCGAAATTTAAAAATTCACTTTAGGAAAGTGTAGACAAAAACTCCCCAAATTTCTCTTTAGAATTCATAATCTAATACCAAAATCGAAGATAGATTTATAAAATATAATCAAAACCGAGTAGAAAACACTTACCCCAATCCATGTGGTTAATATCGCCTTCAAAATTTCCCAAATTCGAGCTCCCAACTCAAAATGTGAATAAAATAGCCAAGACCTTGATATATAGCTTCTGCCCAGGCATCGTTGCATCTGCAACATCCCAGGCGCATTTGAGGCAACGCTTCTGCGACCAATACTCCGCTCCTACAGAAACAACTAACTAGCCAACCCCTCGCACCTACGGATTTCCTTCCACTTCTACGCAACCGCAAGTGCGAAGCCAAACACGCTTCTGCGCTCAAGCTCGCTTGCGTTCCCAAGGCCATCGCTTCTGCGAGGCTGCAAATGCGCCCCAAGTTCTGCATCTGCGATGACTCCAAACTCAGTCCCTTTTTGCAGGTGCGACCGCATTTTCACTTCTGCGACCACCGCTTGCGTAAATTAAACCCCAGGTGCACAACACTAGAACCAACTACAAACATCACCACATATGAATGAAAGATTATTCGAAACAAGTCTACAACTCGGGACCCCGTCCGAATATACCAACAAGTCTCAAAACATAATACGGACCTACTCGAGACCTCAATGAACCTCGAATCAAACTTAGTGAACTTTTGAACTTTCAACTTTCAAAACTCGTGCCAAACTATATCAAACGAACCTGGAATGACCTTGAATTTTGTAGACAAGTCCAAAATGACATAACGAAGCTATTCCAATTCCCATAACCACAAACCGAACCCGATATAATCAAAGCCAACTCCTGGTCAAACTTATGAACATTCCAAAACTTCAAATTACCAACTTACGCCAATTAACGCCAAAACATTCAAGAAACATCCAAATGCATATCCGGGCATACACCCAAGCCCAAAATAACCATCCAGACCTAACGGAACAATCAAAACATCAATCCTAAGTCAAATACTAAAAAGTCAAACTTGGACAACTCTTCTAACTTAAAGCTTCCTAGTTGAGAATCATTCTTCCAAATCAATCCCGAATCACCTGAAAATCAAAACCGACGATTCACACAAGTCATAATACATCACATGAAGCTATTTAAGACTTCAAACAATTGAACAAAATGCAAATGCTCAAATCGACTAGTTGGGTCGTTACATTCTCCCCCACTTAAACATATATTCATCATAGAACGTGCCTAGAGTTGTTCCAAATCCATCTATTTGCTGTGTAAACCCACCTTGCACATACCCAGGGGTGATCCCACGTCACCCCAATCCATATAAGCCTGAAAACACAACATAACTGAAGATCCTTACTTCATCCTTAGTCCATAAATCTTATAACTCAATTTCCAACATCCGAAATTCATTACAGGACCCGAATTTTGCATCTACACATTCTGTTAATGAACAAGTTGTATCAAGCCATAACCATAACCCAAGATATAATGAGATGATATACAGCATAACTCACATACTCGTAACAATAACTTCTGTTCACAGTACCTGCTCAGAAATAAACCTTTGGTACCGGTAATAAACCTCATATCAAATAAAACTAGTTCAAAACCTTCGTACACTGCCGATGATGAAAGAAACACGCAGAACACATAACCACTTATCAGATCAACAATTGATGGAGCTCTCTCTCTCTCTCTCTCTCTCTCTCTTTCGACAAGAACCAAAGCCAAATTCTAAGTCGACTTCCTATATTATTCTTCCAAACATACCCTAACCAAATCAGATAGCACCCACTCTAGGCCCAATGACCTCATCTCATCAAACACAACTATTCTACTAACATGTCACACCAATACAACCTAAAGTCACTAATTGTGCAACCCGCGCCCCGATAAGCAACAATTCAAATGTATTCAAACATGGAAAATGACACAAATAAGAGAACCGTGGAGCAAGTTCAACAAGTACCACCACAAACGCAATGCTATGAATCCATCACACATAGTAGGAACAAGACACACGAATCTATCACAAGGAGCATATCCCAACATAAGCCTCCTGCAATGCGTTCCCCATCCAAACACCGGTCCATATGAAATACCTCAAGCCACAATGCTCAAAATCAACAACCATGTGCAATTCAATATTAAGTACACGAAGTGCAAGACCATAACCATGGGGAAGTGAATAACACAATATACCACAGCCCAGAAAGACCATAACCAAGGTGCAATCAACCATTCAACACCCCAATAACCATCTCGCTCGAACTTCACCGCAAGACCCAAATAGATACGCATCTAGTGTGAAAATAACCAACAAAGCACAACCCATTATGGCATAAAAGAGCAACACATAGAATATATCGGAACATGAACAAGCTCAACTCCAACCGAATGACGCATCCCTCAATATTAGCAGTGTTGAGTCAATAAATCTGGCCTAGTGTAGAATACACATCCTCATTGGGCCTACCAATGGGCCCCTAAATCAACTCTAATCATCCACATATAGATAAATAACCCTACAAAAGTCTACAATGACCTAACCATAACACATACTATTAGTTGTATAACTTTGGCCATACCTTCATTGTCCGCAACCAAGGAACAATTTTCCTATGAGAACTCCTAGTATCCAAATCCATAGAATACCAGAATCACCTTATCTGATCCCAACTCGACCACTCAAGTGAGTGACATATCCTTCATACATAATCATTCCATGAGAAATACTTCCATATTTCTTTCGATCCACAAAGAAAATTTCAACACTAGTAGTCGATCAACCAGGTGAGTTCTAGATACCAATAAAACATCTGTAAGTCAAAACATAGTGCACCTTCTGAAATGTGCGCCCCTATAGGGTAATATCAAGTAGTACTAGCATTCATCTAAACATTTTATCTAAGAATTCGTGACCTTCCCTTCAAATCTGAACCGCGACCTTGTACATACAAATCTCAATCCCAAACGATGCACTGCATCAATCATGCCATCATATGAAAATACGAGAACCGCATTATCAACCATGAGTCACAAGTAGATTACGTATTCAATTAGCTAGAAACCTTCCACTTAATCCTATTCAGGAGAAAATCACAATGCACAACAAACTCCTCATGCCTGTAGAAAATATCCATCCCAAGCCGTGGTAGAAATCATCGAGAACTCTACGAAGTCCATTTGCACATAACCAAGCTATCAGATATGGACCCTTTAACTCAACCAAGTCACTCAGACCGCCAAACCTAAGAATATTTCCACAAAAGCACCTATAGAGACTCACAACATCATAAGAACCCAAAGAATTGATTATACACATTACCATGATGATGCGATCTGCCACCAAGTTGTCCTATTTCTTAGAGTCTCTTCCGAATTGCCTTCAAGTTAATATTTCTCCTTGTTTGCGCACTACAACCCTTAACCCAACGCTCACCACAAGATATCCTACAATCAAACCACACCGTCCTAAGGCTCATAAACTGTTGTATTCCCTCTTAAACTGCCAAAAAATACCCTATTTATTGCCTCTTCTATATTATATTGTGGTTATGTGACCTGTTGGGGTGTTTGGTTTTGGTTTCAGGTGAGTTTCAAAGTGAAATGGGACACTTAGTGCCTAAGTTGGAGGCTTTAGCTGAACGAGTTCACCGGAGTTTGAATTTTGCATAGACGACTCAGGAATGGAGTTTTGACGATTATGATAGCTTTGTATGGTGATTTTGGACTTAGGAGTGTGTCCGACTACTAATTTTGAGGTTCGTAGGTCGTTTCAGATTAGATAGTCAAAAGTTAGAAAGTTGAAGGTTTGAAAGATTAAGAAGTTTGACCAGAAATTGACTTAATTGATATTGGGGTCGGATTCCGATTCCGGAAGTTAGAAAAAGTCCATTATATCATTTATGACTTGTGTGCAATATTTGAGGTCAATCAGAGTTGTTTTGGTATGAATCGGCCTTAGTTTTGGAAATCGGATGTTCATAGTCTCAATAGGCTTGAATTGGATTACGATACGTAGAATCGATGTTGTTTGATGTGATTTAAGGCCTTAAGTAGGTATGTTATGTGTTTTGGAACTTGTTAATATATTCGAACGGGATCTTGGGGGCCCAGGTGTGAATCGAAACTGAATCAGGATAATTTTAGACTTAATTGAATGATGAAGTAGTTGAGGTTTTGGTGAAATTGCACCTATAAACTTTGACTCGTAGGTGCGACACCGTAGAAGCGACCTGTGAGCCACTGAAGCAAGGTTTGGTCTGGCAAGCTAGGACCTCAAGTGCGGTTAGTTATCCGTAGAAGAGTTTGGCCTCCCGCAGAAGAGCAAGAGCAGATACGCTTTGGTGGTCCGCAAGTGCGATATTTCAAGGGCCTAAGTGAGGGCCGGACCTGAAATGGAAATTCTGCAGGTGTGGAGCCACAGATGTGGCTAAGGGCTCGTAGAGGCAATAATCGTTGGGCAAAAATAGTGAGTTCGAAGGTTTTTCATTCATTTTTCATCTTTTGACCTAGAGAAGTAGGTTTGTAGTGATATTTAGAGGGGTTTTCAAGGAAATTATTGGGGTAAGTGATTCTAACTTGGATTTGGCTATTATACATGAATCCAGGGTTGACTTTTTGTTTTTCTTTAAAGATTGCAACTTTATTGTTCGGAATAGTTTCCTATGGTTTGTATTTATGGTATAAAGTTGTTTTGGCTAGATTCGAGTCGTTTGGAGTTGGATAATCACGGAAAGGGCTTACTAATGGATTGAGTTAGTGTGCTTTGAGGTAAGTGTCTTGTCTAACTTTGTGTAGGGGAATAAACCCTTAGGATTGGTGTTGTTTTGTGTTAATTGTGATACATGAAAGCCGTGTATGTAAGGTGACGAGTGGGTACACTGGTTAAATGTGGTAATTGACCAGTTTTAGCTCTGTAAATTCTTTCCATGCCTTTAATTGAGTTGCCATAACATGTTATAGTCATAATCATTAATCTATTTTCACATGTTTTACTTGACATTGGTAATACTTGTCATATCTTTTACTTGCTAATTGCCTTTACATGCTTAGTTGAAGTTATTGTTCTCTTATTTCCTTGTTAAATACCTAACTGTTGAGTTACCTTACTTGAAGTTGTTATATCTTGGGATATCTTATTGTTGAATTTTGGAATTGAAGTTATAAAGGTTGTGTTTCACATGAGGCAAGTTGTGAATTGTTAAAATAGTATTCTTGTTAAGATATTCACTATTGGTTGTTATTGTTGAGACTCTTGTACATATTGTAGTTTAGCCATGAGCTATTTATTGTGGAAATATTGTTATTGTTGACTTCTTTGGCAAGTTGTGGTATTGGGCCCTTGAGATGCAATTTACATTATGTTGTGATGTTAATGTGCATGCGGTGGTATAAGGATAGGGTTGATATGCATGCGGTGAGATAAGGTGGGATTGATACGCGTGTTGCTAGTAGGGGAACTACTTGAAGGCACGCGGTGTGATAAGGTGGGCTAAAATGCGGGTAGTTATTTCGATAAAATGATTTTCAAAACTAAATGCAAGGCTCCAGCAGTGGTGTAAGGAAAGATTGTGATTTGATTTGTGAAAGGACTAAGAGGCAGTACCTTGGTAGTGATTCTTGTTAATGCCTTTCATTTAAATCAGTTGTGTTTTGTTTGCATAATTTCCTTGGTATTTTTATTTTGTATGTCTTCCGTGATGTCTTAATTGCCTTAGTCTCAGTGTAGTTATTCTTGTTATATTTCTTCCTTGTATCATTTCCCTTGTTTTCATTATCATACTATACTCTACCTACTTAGTTTCTCGAGCCGAGGGTCTTTCGGAAACAGCCTCTCTACCCCTTCGGGGTAGGGGTAAGGTCTGCGTACACACTACCCTCCCCAGACCCCATTAATGGGATTTTGTTGGGTTGTTGTTGTTGTTGTTGTTACTCTACCTACTCAGTTTCTTTATTTATTTCAGTAGGTTTCCTGAACCAACCTCGTCATTACTCTATCGAGGTTAGGCTTGATACATACTAGGTAGTGTTGTGGTGTACCCATAATACGCTTCTGCATATCTTTTGCAGATCCAGGTACTTCATACCAGCCTAGGCATCAATGAGTCAAGCTTGGATCGGAGACTTCAAGGTATACCTATCGACGTCTGTAGGCCTCAGAGTCACCCTCTATATAGTTCTATTTCATTCTCCTTTTTATAGATATTGTTGTATAGGAAAGTTTAGTACACTCGTGTAGAGCTTGTGACTCGGTATCAACAGATTTTGGGTGTTATGTTCAGTTGTGTTACGGAGTCCTTTCTATGATAGCTATTGGTTAAATTGAATGTTTTATTACTATTTCAGTTAAATTCTTCATGTGTGCTAGGATTACCTAGTCTTAGAGTCTAGGTGATATTATGACATCCTACGGAGGGAAATTGGGGTCGTGACAATATAATTCACTAGTATAAAGAAACTCTCCCCACCACATCATAAGGATCACACATCTATAGACCACCCCGCATGAGATAACCCACCTTCTTAGCCTCAAATTGACATTTCACTATGCCTTACTATGACCACAACCACCATGCAGTCACTTACTCTTCCCGAGTCTAACTCATCAACAGATATAAGAATCTACTTCATCCTATAACTGTACAACATGAAAGATCCCTCAACACGGTCATAAATTAGAGACTATACAATGCCTCAAAATAAAAATCAAGCATCCAATGGACTGTTTCACATCCAAGAAACCCTTCTCGTCACATCAAAGTCATCTGAACACATCCTGCAGTCACTTCTTATTCATCATATAGATATCCAGCCACTTACCAAGCCATAAATCCCACTTCTAGGGACATTACGGGATGTATGGGTAGAAAAGTACATGCTCACACAACCGAAACCATCGAGCCCATGTTGTGGTTTGTCCTGGCCTCAAGTCCTCTAGACTGGCCCATCACCAAACCACAGAAAACTCATCTCGCACCTCATCGATGGAATTGCAAAATGTCGATGCACAGCTGATATCGAGTGCTTATCATAGTGGAAGAAATTCAAAGAGATACACTTCAAGCTGAATAAATGTCGAAGAATAAGGAAAGAAAGATGGGAAATTTATCCTAGAGCCATATAGCCTCTCGAAGATATCGAGTGCTCATCATAACATACGATTGTAAGACTTAGAATTTACAAAGCTGGTGCGAAATAAATACATCATTTATTTGAAATATACATAACAGATTTGCAAATCTAGAGCTACTAAGAACAAGTGGCAGCTATATCCGAAAAGCAGGTACATCTTCAATGCCAATTCCGCCATACGTAGCAGCATCAACTCCAAAATCTGCACGCGAGGTGCAGAAGTGTAGTATGAGTACAACCAAACCCATGTAATTAATAAGTACCAAGCCTAACCTTAGGTTGAAAGCAGTGACGAGCTTAGCAGATGGTCCAAGTCCAAGATCAATAACCAATAACAGTTCAGAATAATATTGTGAAGACAGTAAAAGTGTATAACTTAGGAGATGAAATGCCCAGTTTGTTCATAGATATGGAAAGTAGACATGCCTTTCAAATATAACAGTCCTAGTCTAAATATTACTAGTGAAATCAAACAAACATAAGTTTATCGAAATAACTGTGTTTTCCCAATTTACAATCTGACATAAGACTTTTCATTTACCAACTAGCATGAGGAAAAATGCATCTCTATGCCTACGTGTCAAATGCATATGTCAATTAATCATATGTCATGTCAATATCTAGCATGAGGAAAGTACATCTCTATGCATATATGTCAAATATGCATGTCAAGTAATCAAATGTCATGTCACTGTCAAGCATGAGGAAGTTACATCTCTATGCCTACATGCCAAATATACATTTCATGAACTCATATTCATAGTGAAAACATTAAGTACACACAATCTTAGTACACTCCAGATGCCTGGATCAAATGCCCAAACAATATCACTGTGGATCCATCAAAATAATCACACTAAGCTGTGTATGAGTGCCTGACAAAATTGCCCATCATCGAGCACATGTATATAACATTTGTACTTGCACCCACTACTATCATGTCTGACTCCAGAGAGGTGGATCATACCCAATTGCTAATCATAATCATGTAGCGCAATGGTGGAGCCTCGTGCATGCTTAGCCTCAAATCAGTACAACTTATACAAATGTGGGGCCTAGCATACACGTCACCTCAATATCAATATAATCGTTTCGGCGTGCAACCCGATCCAAATATCCATATCAATACAGCTATATGGCCCATATCAGTCAACAATCAGTTCAAGTCTCAATATGCAGACATTTCACACAAACACAATCCAATTATATTACATGGAATAGCACAATATGTATCAAATACAGTTCAAACTCGTGTCACGTACAAGGACACCAATAACATATGAGAAAGCATATCAAAAGTGCATAGAGACAGAGATATAACATGGGGATGTAATTATCATGACTGCATAATATGACTACGGCTAAGGGAAATAGCTCAACGTGGCATAAATAGCCTTATCTTGTCTCAAACAACTAAACAGGTAGTCTAGCCATGATTTCTAGCATGAATAATATCCCACGTAGTCACATAAATGGAGAAAAACATGATATCAAAGAAGAATGATAGCAAAATAAGGCATATAATAACCTAAGAACAACCCGTATAATGAATACCTCAGTGCACACACCTGCACCTGCACCAGCCAGCTAGCATATGCGTCACTCCCAAGCCATCTCAATCATCATACTTCTCTGGTATATTTACATTCAAATCCAAGTTTAGATATGTTACTTACCTCAAGCAAGCTAAATCATATACCGAGCAAGCAAAATGATACTCTAGAAAGACCAACCCGTGCAAATCTACCTCCGAATGGATTGAAACTAGCGAAAAGAAACTCAAGAATATCCAACAATGCCTAAGGAAACAATCCCAAATGATAAAGGTCGATCTTTACACATTTACTCAAAGTCAACCAAAAAGTCAAATCCGGATTCACACCTTGGAACTCGAAAAAATTTACAAAATCCAACAACCTATTCAATTATGAGTTCTACAATACTAATTTCACTCAAATCCGACTCCGAATCAATGTTCAAAACCTAAATTTTCACTTTAGGAAGGTTTAGACAAGAACCTCGCAATTTCTCTTTAAAATTCATAATCGAATACCAAAATTGAAGATAGATTCACGAAATATAGTTAAAACCGATTAGAAAATACTTACCCCAATCCATGTTGTAAAAATCTTCTCCAAAATCTCCCAAATCTGAGCTCCCAACTCAAAATATGAATAAAATAGTCAAGCCCTTGATATATAGCTTCTGCCCGGGCATCTTCGCATATGTGACATCGCTTTTGTGACAAATCCTCCGCTCCTGCGGAAACAACTAATCATCCGACCCTTCGCACCTATGGATTTCCTTCTGCTTCTGTGCAACCATAGGTGCAAAGTCAAACACAATTTTGCACTCCAGCTCACTTCTGCACCCAAGGCCATCGCTTCTGCGAGGCCGTAGATGAGCCCCAAGTTCTGCATGTATGATGACTCCAAACCCAGTCCCTTTATGCAGGTGCGACCATATTTATTCTTATTTGACCACTGCACCTATGCACTATCAATCATAGGTGCACAACACCAGAACCAGCTACAACCAGCACCACACATGAATGAAAAATGATCTAAAATTTTTCTGCAACTCACTCGAGCCCCTCGGGACTCCGTCCGAACATACTAACAAGTCTCAAAACATAACACTAACCTACTCGAGGCCTCAAATCACACATAGAAACATCAAAAACATGAATCGCACTAGAATCGAACTTAATAAACTTTTAAACTCGTGTCGAACCATACCAAACCAATCCGAAATTACATCAAATATTGCACACAAGTCCCAAATGATATAACAAAGTTATTTCAATTCCCGGAACCACAATCTAAACCCGATATCATCAAAGTCAACTAATGAAAAAAATTATGAACATTCCAAACTTTCAAATTGTCAACTTACGCCATTTAACACCAAAACCTTCAAGAAACATCCAAATGCAAATCTGGGCATATGCCCAAGTCCAAATTACCATCCAGACTTAATGGAACCATCAAAACTCTATACTGAAAAGTCAAACTTGATCAACTTTTCCAACTTAAAGCTTCCTAGTTTGAATTATTCTTCCAGATCAATCCCGAATCACCTGAAAACCTAAACCAATGATTTACACTAGTCATAATACATCAAACAAAGCTACTCAAGACTTCAAATAGTTGAATGGAATACAAATGCTCAAAACGATTAGCTAGGTCGTTACACCAAAAACATGTTCATCGTCTTAACTAGCTTAGAAAGAAGCTCACGATCTCCCGATTCCAAGTATGGCGAGCTCTATTCAGGATATAGTCATGAGAGAAGTAAGGGTATTGACAAGATATATGCACAACTATTATTCAGGATATAAATCTATTCCAAGTTTAATTCTTAAGTTTTGTTGAATCTTTCGATTTTGACAGCTGATTAGATCATCCTTAGGATTCAGATTCCACCTTCGAATGAATAAGAGCTTCATTACACAACCTAATGACAAGTGTTATGAACATCTGCAAGAATACTTTGAATGAATGGCCCTATAAAGAATGTCTCTCGGCTATTCCTCTAGATTAGATTAATTGATAACTCTACAACCTCTTTCGATTACATGCGAAAGTCGTGAAATTCACTAGTTACAAAAATACTTTTTTCGAGTAAAGTTGAATCATAAACAACTTTCAACTCAATTCAAAACTCTTTCAACAAATTCAAGCACTAACAGAAGTCAAATCCTTGAATAATAATGAAAAAAAAAAAGATCTTATTTGTCAATAGCCCCAAGAAGGAATACTCTATAGTGTAGAAATTATTCATCACAAGAGTATTGAGATGACAATAAAACATTAAAACCCATGAATTTAAATAAACTTTCGTATTATCGAATGATTTCAGATAAAGTGTTCGAAGTTTCCGTTGTTTCCTTGCCTTCTTCTCTCCAAAAGTTGCGTCAAAATTCCAAAATCCCTAGTTTGTGATGAGCTTAGGCTTTATATAGTTCAAAGGAAATCCCCAAAAATTACAAAAATAATCTTTACTTAAACTTCCTGTATGCGGACATGAGCTGTCGCGCACCTTGGCACGCATCTCCTCTTGGCCACTTGCCTCACGTACACGCTTATATACACGTTCTAGCCTTCAGCTGCACAATTGTGCAGCTCTTTTTCCTCCTCTTCAGCTCTTTTTCCCATCCGAATTATCTGTTATTCATGCCATATCCATCTCATCTACACCTGCACCGAAAAGGTAACACATTAGACCATAATTGAAGCAAAGTCCTTATCAAATCAACCCTATTAGAGTCAAAAAGGGTCTAAAATGTCAAGAAATATTAAGCTCATCAAACACCCCCACACTTAACTTTTTCTCATCCCGAACAATCTAGAAATAAATTCCTCTTAACACTATAGCCTCCTTATATAGGTGGCAACAAGAAGCAACTAGATACCATCCTATGGTCACATTCACCCTTAACCCACATCATGGCATCTCACTAGTGTCGTGGTCAAATCGGCGCCAAATCCTTGATACACCTCACAATAAAGAAAACAACTCATTCACACACTATCTATGAGAAAAACATAGGGAAATAAAGCAACAATTGCTCACCCTTACAAAAAGGTGAATCATGCCATCAAAAGTATAAGCTTGGTCATCATCTGACTCTCCACTAATGTTGGAATAGTTTCATTTAGATCATGTAGGGTTTTGCATTTGGTTGTAACGTAGGGTATGGGATGGGTTGGATATTATCTAGATAAGAGTATCTACACCTCCCTAAGCATTTGAATACCTATAACTTCATACGTGACCTACACCTTTCAAAGTGACAATTACCCCCAACCTTCCAATTCAAAATAACACCCTGTCCCCATTTCTTTAAGCACAACGTAACAAGAGTTTACCATCAGCAGGCGAGTATTCCTTTATGTTCGCTCTACACATCATAAGAGTATTACATTTTTTTGCAATTGATTACTTCTCAAAATTGCCGACCCATGTACAGTCACGACCAGAAGTCCACAATAGGCCGTGATGGCGTCCAACACCACCATCAGGCAAGCAAATGTTGACTTATCGATTAGTTTACCCATTTTATTGCTTTGAAATTACTAATTCCCAATAATTTGATAGTATAAAATAGACTTTACAGCATAAATGATGATAATTACGTGATCTATGATAAAAAACAAAGTATGAAATCCCAAAACCCGGTGTCAGAAGTGCATGAGCATTTTTCTAAGGAGTACAGCAATAATATAATAACTATCCAGAATGTAACTAAGACAGGATAAAATAATTGGTATAATGGGGACTTGGTGGACTGCGATGCGTAGCCTGAATTTCAGTTCACATAAAGTCTCCTCAACATATACGCCTATGCGCCAAGATGATTACCAAATGTACTATCAAATCTTGCACATATAGTGCAGAAGTGAAGCATGAGTACGTAAATCAACGCGCACCCAGTAAGCATCTAGCCTAACCTCGGAGAAGTAGCAACGAGGGGTCGACATCGACACTTACTACAGGTCCAAATAAATAAATGATAATACATAACAAATATGAAGTGCACAACAATAATGGAGAAGATATGAAATTTCATAATATTCCAATTATTTCCTTTAAAGTATAAATTTCTTGAGCTTATATCCTACCTTAATATCTCATAAAAATGCCAAGTGTCAATACCAATTAAGGAAGAAATACCATAAAATGCCGTGCGTCAGTGTAAGATTTATCCTATAAATATTCGAACTACTAGCGATAACACACGATTCTGCCAATGTCGTTCGGCCCGATCAAAAATAATATGTACACTGCCAAGGGACGTGCGGCACGATCCATAGATGCATCTATATACTACTGAGGTGTTCGTCCCACTCCACAAGATACATGTTTACAATACAAGGCGTGAGCACAATATGATTATGATCTTTACCGTTTCTCAATTAACTCACCCACAACTCAAAGTGATAAGGCTTGGACTATTTTACATATATTTATTTCTAAACCAATTTCAGCTATAACATCAATTAATTAAGCCAGTAGAATGAGTTCATATCACATGATAAAATCCTAAGCTACCCGGATATAAACATGCTTTAGCAACGTACGGAATTTCGTCACCTCATGCATACATAACACCCATAACTAGTTGCACATAAGAATAAATATCACCTAGGTGCAGTTTCTCCCTTACAGGGTTAAACAAGAGACTTACCTTGCTCTGTAGTTCCATAACCGGCTCCAACTCCACTCTAACACCCCAAACCGATGTCTGTCACTCCAAAACTAATCAATCAATGTGCAAATCCATAAATATATACTGTAATACTCATAATAAATCAATTTATAATAATTTTCAACTCCGCTCAAAAAGTCGATAAAGACACCCTCTAGCCCATATGCTCGGATTCAAAAAATTTGAAGATAATCATTACCCAAAACACCACGAACTCAAATATATAATTTATCCTCAATTTCATGTCCAATTTCGTGGTCAAAATCCAAAAATATCAATTTTTAAGAATTCTATGAAAATCCCAAATTCCTACTAATTTTCATGTTTAAACCCAATTATAAACCATGCATTTAACTCACAACAAGTGGGAAATTACTTACCTTGTGTACAATGCTGAAAACTCCTCAAAATCTCCCAAGAACCGAGCTAAAAAACCCCAAATAAAAATGACGAAATGACCAACTTCGATCCCCTTATGATCTGCCCAGTTTTCGCTTACGTGGATAAATTAACCGCATTTGTGGTCTCGCTTCTGCGGATTTCCCATCGCTTCTGCGATCCCGAACTTCCAGCTCACTTCTGCATCTGCGGTCTCCCATGTGTAGAGGCGAACCAACATCTGCTGATATACTTCCACACCTGCGCCCCAAGGCTTCCTCTCACGTTCTCACACCTACGACACATCTCTATATCTGCGACCTCATAGGTGAGGACAACCATATGCACCTGGGATCACTTACCAGCTTCACCCAAACTGCACCTGCGACTCTTTGCTCGCTTCGGCGGTCATGCACCTGCGGTCCAACTTGCGCAGGTGTGATTGCACCAGAACCGGTGCACTTCGGCCACTCTTTAAGCTTCAACTTGATCCTTTAACCATCTAAAACCACCCCGAGGCCCCCGGGACCTCAACCAAACCTACCAACAAGTCCTAAAATACAATACGAACTTAATCGAGCCTTCAAATCACATCAACCAATGCTAAAACCATGAATCGTACTGCAATTCAAGCTTAATGAACTTTAGAACTTCAAACTTCCACATTCGATGCCGAAACCTATCAAATCAAGTCTGATTGACCTCAAATTTTGCACACAAGTCATAATTGACATTACAAACCTTCTCCCACTTCCGGAATTGGAATCTGACCCCAATATCAAAAAGTCCCCTCCCGGTCAGACTTTCCAAAATTATCCAAATTTCCAACTTTCGCCAATTGACACCGAAATAACCTACGGACCTCGATATCAACATCAAGACACGTTCCTAAGACCAAAATCATCATACGAAGCTATTCCTATGCTCGGAATCTCAAACGGACATCAATAACATCAAAATCCACTTCAACACAAACTTATGAGTTTCATCCAAAATGTCACTTCCATAATACGTGCCGAAATGCTCCTCGGCCACCTGATTCTCAACCCGATCATACGCACAAGTCTGAAATCATCATAAGAACCTATTGGAACCTTCAAATCCCGATTTCGATGTCATTTACTCAAAATTCAAACCTTAGTCAACTCTTCCAACTTAAAGCTTCCGAATTTAGAATTTTTTTTCCAAATCTAACTCTGAACTTCCCGAAATTCAATTCCGACCACACGTACAAGTCATAATACTTTAAGTGAAGCTACGCAAGGCCTCAAACCGCTGAACGATGCGCCAGAGCTCAAAACGACCAGTCAGGTCGTTACATTCTCCCCAACTTATGTCCAAAATCACTATTTAACACCTTGTGCACCTACCCGTGCTGCCACAACCCAGTTGAGCATATTAGCTTGAGCCAAACTGAATATTCTCCCTCTTTATTTAGTCAATAAGCCTTAGAACCAAATTCCAACCTCCGAATTTCCCTACAAGACCTTATTCTCGAACATCGTATGAATCACTACACATTGTACCAAAACATGATCGTATACCTTTGCTGAATTCACACCATGCACCGTATAATTCACATGACCATAATAACATCATCTGACAACAGTAACTGCAATTCCACGAATCTAATGCCCACAACACACCTCATGACGCATATAAGTCCTGTTCCAACTTTCGCAATACCGCCACGACGAAAGAGATGCATCGAAACTAATAACCACTTGCCGAATCAACAAATCATGGAGTCTCTCTTTCTGACAAGGGCCATTACCTCATTCTGTATTGAATAACAATATTTTGTCTTTAATATACCCTTCATAAGTCTGATCACATTGATACCAAGTTTAATAACCTCGTCTCCCCCTGTACAAGCTATTCAGGAGATAAGGAATCTCAAACACTGTCAAAATATTATATAACAACAATGATGCACCAACAAGCTACAAACTCGAATATATCTAATAAGGAAGAACGAACTCTGACAGGGAATTCGTAACGAATAAAATGGCCTAATAGGTGCTATGAACCTACCTCAAGGATGAAAACAAGGCACACAAAATAAGTGTAAGGAACTATGCTAAACATCTCACTACTGTAGCATGCAACCCAATCCAAACATGACAATGTTGCGGCATGCAACCCGATCCATACATCACACTTATGGCGGCGTGCCACCCGATCCAAACAATATACCCATGGCGGTGTGCCACCCGATCCGCACATAACAATCAAGAAGAAAACACACATCAAGACGTAATGCTTATACTTACGAAATGTATGAATCGATCACAAGCATGCCAAGTGCACAATACAAATCCTTGGGAGATGGGTAGCGCCATAAGCTACGAAACCTAAGCACAACTAAGATGCAATATATGATCTGCCTCTCGAAAGCCATCCTGCTCAGATAACACCACAGTTATGCGGGACCTCAACATATGTGCAAATAATCAAGTCATCTCACTGCCACATGGCACAATAGAGTATTACATGAAATAGCTGACGACGAAAATAACATCCAATTTCTGAAGACTCCTCCATAAGAAATGTTATGCTGAATAAACACACTCGGCCCGGTGTAGAGAACACATACACATTTAGACCCATCAATGTACCTCAAGCCTATTCTAATCATACCATACTGGACTAATAACCTTTCAAGGATCCACAATGACCTATTCATGACACATAAGAACAACCGTCTAATCCGGAACAAACTCACACGGTCCACAGCCCAAGGAATAGAATGTCTCTCCGGTATAAACTCTCGCATTTGTGATATTACCATAACCTCCATACATGGTTTCAGTCTGTAATAATCAAGTGACCAACATGTCACATTTATACAAATCTCCCCATGGGGTATGCTCCCACGACCTTCCGCTCAGGTAGCACAGTCTGCATGTCCATATCACCCACCGTTCTAATTCTGTAAAGCAAATAAAAAATTTACAAGTCAATACCCAAAGCCTCTTCCACCGAACACTATTCTCAGGTGACACTAAAGAAAGTGCCAGCTTATTTTGAACATCTGAATTCACCAATGCTCATCCGAGCTCGTGACATTCTATCAACACCAAACCACAACCTTGACCTTCAACTTCCAGTCCATATGTCGCTATGAGATAATACTCGTATTCACCATAACCCTTGAACTACTAGTGAATAAACACTTCATTGGCTAGAAACCTTTCACTTAGCTCATTTCTGAAGAACCAATGCAACACATAATTGAATTCCCAAACTGCAAAAAATTACGAACCTCAAGTCCCAATCTGAACCGCCATGACTCTTCCAGAATCCATTTACACTACAAGGCCATTTAAATCAAGTATCTCCCAAATCAATCAAGTTGTAGTGGAGCTCAAGCCACGATCACTGCTACATACAATCATGCTGATTCAACCATTACAAACCGACCCAACTTCTTCCAATTTATTCTCAACTTGCCTTAGAAATGATAATAGCTCCATTCAAACACGTAAAGAACCAAATCCACACTCATCCCAAGTGACCCGGATCAAGATACCATGCCATCTCATTAATCATGAATCATCTCATATTCTCCTTACGTGCACAATAGCATCACTAATTGGTACACCCATTCTGTAAGACCTTACGCGAAAGTTATTCCTTCCTTTCCTCCAATACTGCACTGCATACCCGATGATAGCATAGAACATTCCAAGTCCTTAGGTGCTACACCTTAATTCTTAAACCCAATAGGACCGTTGTTGAGAGTCACCCACTTTGACTTGGTCCCGAACATAAGCCAAAAATCTACCACGTTGTTAGCACATGAACATCCTATCAAAGAATCACCCAAGTGAATTCTTTTCCTTGTACATTGCACCCACAAGAAGCATAAACTCTTAATCTTCCCAAAACCTGAACATGAATCGATGAGGCCAAATATAGCACACATTCCTCAAATCCTTTGCTTGAATTGCCGCTGGTGTTTTCTTTCTTTAGTTATAATAACCCATCAATACACTGATAACCAGAAATCGCACAAGCAAACAACCACACGATCCAGTCATAGGCGATAGGCTCCCCCACTTAGACTCAAGCTACAATTACGTAAATCTAGAGTCCACAGAGATTCCTCCTTCTCAATTATCATGATCTCGCACCTTTAACCCGCCAAATTTCTCAAAATCTTTTGTTAAAGCTTTTATGAACATTCTGAAGCATCAATCACAATCATATATTCGACCTCTTACCGGATAGCAAGTAGAAATTTTCGTAGAAGCCTCATCAAACTCACGCATCAGCTGACCTACCCATAGGAGATAGCCCACATATGGAATTCCATACTGACATCCTCCAACGATGTTGCACTGGGTATTACTACTACCAAATTGGTAAACCCTCCTAAGCCCATGCTCATCCACCGATTGTATAAGTCCAATCATTCCCCCATTGCCATCAATTAAAAGTACGACAATAAATTGAAACTCAAAGTCATGTTGTATCCCAACGATAATCAAGTTTTCACACCCCAAATCATTTCAAACAAACTCCTTTCTGCCATGTTAAATGTTCCTCGGTACAGTAGCCATCATCCCATATACAATCCTTAGACCTAGTCACCTTTCTACCATGATTCTCAAATCCCTCTAAACTTTCTTCAAACAAGTGGCTTCCTACCACATAATCCATATGCTACTCTGCCACTCCCACTTCAGTTAAACTACCATCTTTAAGTGACTGCTCGACCTCTACTTTTCATACTTGACCTGCTAGTAATTCAACCACTGTAAGACACTTCCCACCATGTCCTTCCTCATCCAACGTTATCTAAATGTTTCCTCAAATCAAAATCCATTTCTGTAGCACTTGAACTAATAAATTGCTACTAACTCTAAACCTCCTAGAAGATCATCTTTATCAAGCCATCAACATTAGAGAGACCAATTTGATCCCGAAACCGCTACACACCGCTATCTCCGACAACCGCTTCTCAGGAACAATTTCACAGCACCCTGCCCCGTAGGCAAATAAAAGAAACCATAACCCCGGCGAACCTTAATGCATTCAAACAAGGACAACGTGTAACGACCCAGCTAGTTTTTTTGAGAGTAATAGCCCCGATCCCCTATCTACTACTTCCCACGTATCTTTTTCTGTTTATGTTACTTGCCGGAAGGTTTTCTTTTTGGTTTCTGAGTTTTTTGGGACACTTAGCCCTAAAACGGAAGCTTAAGTCATAGGATTTTGACCGTAGTCAGAACTGTATGAAGACGTCTCCGTAAAGTAGTTTCGTCGGTTCTATTAGTTTCATTGGGTTATTTTGGACTTAGGGGAGTGTCCGGATTGTGGTTTTGAGGTCTATAGCTGATTTAGACTTGAAATGGCAAAAGTCAATTTTTTGGATTTTGACCGATAGTGGACTTTTTTATATCGGGGTCGGATTGGATTTTGGAAGTTGGAGTAGCTCTATAATTTTGTATATGACATGCATGCAATATTTGAGGTCAATCAGATGTGGTTTGATAGGCTTCGGTATTGATTGTAGAAATTTAAAGTTTCAAGTTCATTAAGTTTTAATTGGAGGGTGATATGTGTTTTTAGCATTGTTTGATGTGATTTGAGGGCTCGACTAAGTTTGTATTGCAATTTAGGACTTTTGATATGTTTGGTTGAGGTCTTGGGGCCTCAGGTGTGGTTTGGATGCTCAACTGATTGAAATGTGACTTATGTCATTGCTGAAGATTTGCTGGTTGCTGCATTTTCACACCTGTGTTGGGGGACCGCAGGTGCAGGGTCACACATGCGTGAGGTCAGGCGCAGAAGCGGAAATGGAAGGAGTTTCTAGGGGTCGCAAGTGCGAGGTAAATTCCGCATCTGCGATTCCCGCAGATGCATTAGAGGAACTGCATGAGCGGATAGAGACCGCAAAAGCGGACCACTATCTGCAGGTGCGCACACGCACGTAAGGCCACCTTATCGCGGATGCGGATCCAAGGGATTTAAGTTAAGTCCGCACTTGTGATGGAATTTCTACAGGTGCAGCGTCGCAGGTGCGATTATTGGCCCGCAGATGCGAAATCGCTGGGCAAAAATGGGCAAGTTCGAGGGTTCTATCCCACTTTCAAATTTGTGGACTTTGAGAGCTCGGATTGGGTGATTATTTGAAGGATTTCCAGAGAAACTTTTGGATAACGATTCTTTACTCCTTTATGGTTATATCCCACTAATCTATGGTTGAATTCATCATTTAATTAAGGAATTTGGTTGAGAAATTTGGGAGAAAATGGTAGAAGTTCTTCAACTAAGATTTTGGGTTTTTATTGAGATTTTGATGTCGGATTTGGATAATTTTGGTACGAGTGAACTCCTGAGTGAATGGGTATTCATATTTTTTGACTTTTACCCGATTTCGAGATGTGGGCCCAGCGAGACTTTTTAGGGCGATTTTCTAATTTCTTGTTTTAGCTTTGATTTTATTAACTAGATTAGTTTCTTATAGTTATAGTTATGATATGTAATTGATTTTTGCTAGATTTGGGCCATTCGGAGTTGGATATTCGTGGAAAAAGCATTGTTACCGATTGATTGAGCTTGGTTTGAGGTAAGTGGCTTGTCTAACATTGTGTGGGGGAAATGCCCTTAGGATTTGGTGTTGTTATGAGCATTGTGTACGCGAGGTGACGAGTGTGTACACGGGCTAATTATTGAAAAACCCGATTTTTATCGAGTAATAAACTGTTGTCATTTAATCGAAGTATACTAGCATGTATAGTTATCCTGTTAGCCTAGAATAGCATGTCTACGTGCCTTAATTGCTTATCTGAACTCTTTGTAACATGTTTAGTGGATTCTTGTATCTCCTCTTGACTTGTACTTAGTCTAAATTGTAGGTTTTCTTGCTGTAATTGTTATCTTTATTTTGTTTAAGCTGCGTATTTACTTTGAGACTACGGGGCGATATCGTGGGAGATCCCCCTGTATGTTTACTTTTGAGAATACGAGGCGGTACCTCGGGAGTTCTCCCTGCACATTTACTTTGGGACTACGGAATGGTATTTCGGGAGACCCCCCTACATATTTACTTTGGGAATAGGACGGTATCCTGGGAGATCCCCCTGTATATTTACTTTTGGGACTACGACACGGTATCTCGGGAGATCTCCAGTTGTTATTTTTGTACACTGTACTATATTGTTTTTCTGTGATTTCTTTCTTGTTACATTTCAGTATTTTATTATACTGCGATATTTTGTTCCATCTTAGTTTATATATATATATGTTTTATCTTATTTTATGTATAAACCAGTAGGGCCCTAACCTGATCTCGTCACTACTCGATCGAGGTTAGGCTTGGCACTTACTGGGTACCGTTGTGGAGTACTCATGCTACTCTTCTGTACATGTTTTGTGTGCAGATCCAGGTACTTCTTATTAGCCACATCATTAGTGAGCAGATATATATATATATATATATATATATATTAGTAGGGCCCTAACCTGACCTTGTCACTGTTCGATCGAGGTAGGCTTGACACTTACTGGGTACCATTGTAGAGTACTCATGCTACTCTTCTGCACATGTTTTTGTGTGCAAATCTAGGTACATCATTCCAGCCTCGCTATTAGTTGTGCACCTGATGCCGTTACGGAGACTTCAAGGTACATTTGCCATGTCTGTAGACCTAGGAGTCTCCCTCTATCTTTTGTGTAGTTCTTCATCTACTACTTCTAAACACTGATGTATAGAACAGTTAGTAAATTCTTAGAAGCTTTTGATTTATGATGTTCCGGTTCTTGGGAAGATTTTGTATGTATTCTTTTTTGGAGTTGTTGTATATGCCGGGAGGCATTTCTATTAATGTTTTCATTACTGTTGATGTTAGTTGTTAAATTTATGTTTTCATTTCATTATTCCGCAAATGTTAGGCTTACTTAGTCGTAGAGACTAGGTGCCGTCCTGACATCTCGCGGAGGGAGGATTTGGGTCGTGACACAACGACACCACATCACAGATGAAAATTCCACCACGCTCGAAGATACCAAGTCTCATTACTCCATCAACCCAAACCTAAACATTCATAGTCTGATTGTCTTTCCTTTGCTGGAATTAAACGCTGAACCTCTAAATCATGCGCTAAGAAATCCTCTTTTCAAGTCATTCATTGTGTCGACACATAAACGAGCACCCCACCATTACAACAATGTTTTGCGATAACAACTCATGAACATCATAGCAACCTGTGCATAGCCTCAAAACCATTGAAAATATAGCTATTGAGCTAAAATGACAGAACATCCTTCCGTAAGATGATGATAATAACTTGCTCGAATGCGCAGGGAGAAATATCCCCCCCCCCTCCACGTCTGTAGTACCACTACAACTTCTCAATGCCCAATAGACACGAGCACTCAACATCGTATAACAATGAGTAGGAAGGAAATAAAGGCATAAGCCTTAAAGGGATCCAATTGCACGATGAGGAATCAAGAATGGAAGTGTTTCTAACAGCCTTGTAGCTTCTCAAAGATAAATACAGACGTCTCTGTACTGATCTGCAAGACTCTACTTGACATGATCATGACTCATGAGACCCAAGTGAACCTAATGCTCCGATACCAAGCTATCACGGACCAAAATTTACTATAGGTTGTGATGGCACCCAACACCGCCGTTAGGCAAGCCAACGTTGATTTATCGATTAGTTTACCCATTTTGTTACTTTGAAATTACTAATTCCCAATTTTGATAGTATAAAATAGATTTTACAGAGTAAGTGGTGATAATTATGTGATCTTTGATAACAAACACCCGGTATGAACCCCCAAAACCCAGTGTCACAAGTGCATGAGCATTTTTCTAAGGAGTACAACAATAATACAACATCTATCCAGAATGTAAATAAGGAAGGATAAAATAATTCGTACAATTGGGACTAGGTGGACTACGGTATGTAGCATGAATTTCAGCTCACATAAAGTCTCCTAAACATATGTGCCTACGCGCCAAGATGATCACTAAATGGCCTATCAAATCCTGCACATTTAGTGCAGAAGTGTAGCATGAGTTCGTAAATTAACGTGTACCCAGTAAGTATCTGGCCTAATCCTGGAGAAGTAGTAACGAGGGGTCGATATCGACACTTACTAGAGGTCCAAATAAATAAATAATAATTCATAACAAATATGAAGTGCACAGCAATAGTGGAGTAGATCTGAAATTTTATAATATTCCAATAATTTCCTTTAAAGTATAAATTTCTCGAGCTTATATCCTACCTTAATATCTCATTTAAAAAATGCCAAGTGTTAATACCAATTAAAGAAGAAATACCATAAAATGTTGGGCATTAGTGTAAGGTTTATCTTGTGAACGTTCGAACTACTAGCGATAACGCACGATTCTGCCAAGATCGTTCGGCCCGATCCAGAATAACGTTTAACTACCTAGGGACGTGTGGCACGATCCATAGATGCATAATTTACAAGATACGTGTTTATACTACAGTACATGAGCACAATATGATTATGATCTTTATCGTTTCTCAATTAATTCGCCCACAACTCAAAGTGATAACGCTTGGTCTATTTTATGTATATTTATTTCTAAACCAATTTCAGTTATAATTAAGCTAGCAGAATGAGTTAAAATAATTCAAATATCACATGATAAGATCCTATGTCTATCTGGACATAAACATGCTTTAGCTACGTACGGACTCTCGTAACCTCGTGCGTACGTAGCACCCACAACTAGTTGCACATGGAAATAAATATCACCTAAGGGGTAGTCTCCACCTCACATGGTAAGGCAAGAGACGTACCTCGCTCCAAAGTTCCATAACCGGCTCCAACGCCATTCTAACACTCCAAACCGGTGTTCGTCGCTCCAAAACTAGTCAATCAATGTGCAAATCCATAAATATATACTCTAATACTCATAATAAATCAATTTATAATAATTTCGAAATCCGATCAAAAAGTTGATAAAGTCACCCACATACCAACATGCCCGGATTCCGAAAATAATCGAAGATAATCATTACTCATAACACCACGAACTCAAATATATAATTTATTCTCAATTACATGTCCAATTTCATAGTCAAAAATCCAAAAATACCATTTTCGAGGTTTTCTACCAAAATCCCAAATTCCTACTAATTTCCATGTTTAAACCCATATATAAACCATGCATTTAACTCACAACAAGTGGGAAATTACTAACCTTGTTACATGTTGAAAACTCCTCAAAATCACCCAAGAACCGAGCTCCAAAAATCCCGAATGAAAATGACGGAATGACCAAGTTCGATCCCCTTATGATCTGCCCAGTTTTCGCTTCTGCTGATCACTTGACCGCATTTGTGGTCCCGCTTCTGTGGATTTCCCATCGCTTCTGCGATCCCGAACTTCCAGCCCACTTCTACATATGTGGTCTCCCATGCGCAGATGCATTCCCCCATCTATGGGTATACTTCCACACCTGCGCCCCTGGTCTTCCTCTCCTATTATCACACCTACGACACATCTCCGCATCTGCGACCGCGTAGGAGCAGTCAACCCTTAGCACCTACGATCATTGCCCAGCTTCGCCCAAACTGCACCTACAATAATTTCCTCGCTTCTGCGGTCACGCACCTACGGTCCAACTTGCACAGGTGCGATTGCACCAGAACTGGTGCACTTCAACCACTTTAGAAGCTTCAACTTGATCCGTTAACCATGTGAAACCACCTTGAGACCCCTGGGACCTTAACAGAACTTACCAACAAGATCTAAAACACAATACGGACTTAGTCAAGCCTTCAAATCACATCAACCAATGCTAAAACCATGAATCGCTCCCCAATTCAAGCTTAATGAACTTTAGAACTTCAAACTTGCGACGTCTAAATCTATCAAATCAAGTCTGATTGACCTCAAATTTTATACACAAGTCATAATTGACATTACGAGCCTTCTCCTACTTCTAGAATCAGAATCCGACCCCGATATCAAAAAGTCCACTCTCGGTCAAACTTCCCAAAATCATCAAAATTTCCAACTTTCGTCAATTGACACCGAAATGACCTACGGACCTCCAAATCAATATATGGACATGCTTCTAAGACCAAAATCATCATACAAATCTATTACCACGATCAGAATCCCAAACTGACATTGATAACATGAAAATCCACTTCAACCCAAACTTATGAGATTCATCCAAAATGACATTTCCATAATAGGCACCGAAATGCTCATGGCCACCCGATTCTGAACCCAACCATATGCACGATTCTAAAATCATCATATGAACCTATCGCTCTTATTATCTGTTGTACCCCCAATCTTCCTTCATACGAAGGCATCGTAACATATACATCAAATAAGGATCAAATAAAAGATTCTCCATCCCTTCTTTATACTTGTATATCCCTCGATCAACTAGATGGGCCTAGGATAAGGCATTAAAAATCATCAATATGTGGGGTGATCGAACCGACTCATCTTTGAAAATAAGATTCACTCCTATGTGAAGAGAGGGAAATGAAAGTAAGAACCATGCGCATAGATGAAAGAGCGCGCTTTGAGGGAAGAGGGGAAGAAAGACTATAGAAAGGATAAGTGAAGTACTTATTGGGACTTTTTAACATTCTTCTTTCCTCTTCTTGCTTATCACCTTCTTTCCCTTTCCTCGCATCTTAATATAATAAAGATCAAGACAAGTGGCTCCAGGTCCAGATATCTCCCTTCGAGATTGCCAGCATCAGTCTAAGTGGCTTAAGTTCTTGAAGAAAAAGGTAGAGAAGGAAGGGTGGTTGAAGCAGGACCATAAGAAGTACCTTTAGCATTTCAAGTACCCGGTTCAGAGCCAGGACATCTTTAGCATATCCACCAGCAACGCCTTTGGCATGATAGGCAGGCAGCATATCTTGATCCATCGGTAGCAGAGCCACCGAGTGAATGACCTTAACGATCATTTTAGAAATAGTGCTTTACTAGCCTGATGACTTAAAACAAGGTCAAAATCCATCCCTCTATTTAAACTGATTAATTAACGACCCACCAAGCAAGGGCATGTTACGCGGTAGTAGCCAGTTCAAGGAAGTGAAACTAAGACAGGAAACTTCCCCTTTTTTTATTTTTAAGTAAGACAGACCATGTCTTTTTCCCTTTCGACATCATCCTTGTTAACCAACCATACATTGTCTAACCAAATCCAATTCTCTCTTGATACATTCCTCAAAAAATCCGAATTTGGCTAATTCTTCCCCCAACTAACGAAGAGATCTTGGCAAAATTGCCTCATATGAAATTGAGCACAGTTTTGCAATGAAATTCCAAAAACATGGAGATCCAACTACAAAACGACAGGCAGCCTGATTCAACATTGCTTTGGTATCTTTATTTCGCACTTATTTTCTTTCTTTTACTTTTATTGACATAGGGTACCAAAGAAATCTTTATTTGAATCAACTTCGTTTTTACTCTTGTTCGTTCTTTATCCAGAAGATGATAATAAGAAAAGAAAATAAAAAACAGATGGAAGATAAGGTCACTTGTGAAAGAACTAGCCGAAAGGGACCATCACAGTTGGGGCGGTGGATGACAGGCAAGCTCACCAAGAACATCAAGATAGGTTGGAGAAGACTTGGCTGCGGCAAGTAAAGGAGAGGTTAGGTCAAAGGATTTCAGACAGAAGTCCCATCAATCAGAAGAAAAGGATGTTCCGGGAAAGAAGAAAACAAGGATATCCAAAAGAATAAGCCTTGAAGGAAGGCATGAATCTATCTATGACTAAGATGAGGAAGAAAATAAGCATTGTGCTTGCCATTACTATTGTCGTATCAGTCCTCCTTCCATTTTAGTAGCCGAAAACAAAAATTTAGATGGGGTCAAACTTCTTGAATAAAAAGAATACAATTAAATAAAAAAATAATTGGAATCGCTTTGAAAGAATATGTGTCCTGGCACTGCACACAAAAAAATTCGGTTATATACCCTTACGAAAAATTGATCACATCGAAACGTTTTCGAGGACGAATCCACTTTGAATTTGATAAATGCATTGCTTGTGAAGTATGTGTTCAAACATGAAAAGTATCTTCCTTATTCTTGAAGAATGAGGGGCAAAGGGACTGATCAAGGAAGATCTTTTGTTCTTCTTATATATAAGATCGTGATTGGATCTGCATATGTTGGTAAAGAGAATAATCTTATCCTTTGAGAATAATCAAAAAATGGACAGTGTTAATTAGAACATGAAAATGTGGCTCAATGGGTCCTAGTTACTCTTCGGGGTGGAGTCAGATGAATTTTTGACCATCTATCAGAATAAACAGAACGAACGGATCTTGTAGGATTCCCAAGAAATTCTTCGATTTCTTTTGGAAACATTCGTACTAATTGTCATGTCCTTTCCTTGCGTTGACGAAGATTTTGGCCTTGTTGGCCCAAAACGGTAGCATGGTCGACCTGCTCCCCTCTGACTTATGACTCACTATCCGCTTGAAAGCCTCAGGTGTTTAGGGGTGCTTCTCCTGCTGCGACTACGTCTCTATTTTAAAAAGTATATAGAAATGGTAGGCACTGGGAGTGAGTGAACTACCCGGGCAACCTCTCTATAGAAGGGAAGGGAAAGGGTTATCCGCTCATAATGATTGTAGAGTCTCTCGGGGTTAGAGGTCTAATAGTAGTCAAATCAAGTCCTCCCCCTCTTACTCAGAATAGCTAGCGAGAGGAATACTACTGATTATCTATGAAAGAAGGCTTTTAAGAATGAAAAAAATCTTATCTTAAAGATACAGAGCCCCCCGCCTGCCTTTTCAGATGCGAGTGAGTGAGCGTTTTTTCTACTAGGAATGAATGAACTAGGAATTTAGACTGACAGTGTACTAGAGCACTCATGCCTGCAGACCCCTCGATTCTCTTTCTATGACTACTCTGGAAAATAAAGTCACACTTCTCAATGGCTTTCGATCTTATTTCACCCATATAGATATCAAACCGTTGAACAATGCGCCAGAGCTCAAAATGACTGATCGGGTCATTACATGTACCACACCTACATTCAAGATGGTCCACTATTTTTTAGTTCCACTCAAAACCAAACCCCACCCCTACACTTAGTTCTTTTCATCTTTTAGAATCAAGCACGAGGCATTCTAGTGCTTAGGGAAGACTAAGGGTCGAGGTCGTAATGTGGTTGCCAAGGAAAGAGGAATTTAGGCTCAACTGGACTAACTAGAGATAACGCTTCAAATCTTTGGATGGGTTAAAGCAGCAAAGAAGGGCTAACAAAGACGGCCTACGATCATCTCCATACTCAACTATTACCAATGATTTCACCTTGAGTCACAACCAAAACAAGTTTTTAGACGTTGTAGGGAATGATTACTAAGAAAGCATTCATCATATCACACATAGTACTTTGGATAGGCACTCGATATAGACCGCGGTCACCAATGGTCTCTACAACTTACAAGGACAGGATCATGCATCCCACAAGTTAGGCTTAATCAATTCTGCCAACCACAACCTTTTCACAATTATCTAAAACAAAGAAAAATATACTCTAGAAAGTGTTTGGATCAAAATATTACGACCATTGTAAAGAACCAAACAAGAAACTCATGGAAGTAAAAGACAAGAAGTTGTCCTAGAAAAGAAAGAAATAAAGTCTTTTTGGTTATTTTTTATTTACATCCCCCACACCGACACTTAACTAGTGGCATGCCCCCATGTCACAAAATTAAAATGCAAAGGTGAAGGAAACTTCTCTGAATGGGTAAATCGGTGTCTCAGACTGTGGCAGGATCCATGGGACAAGCTCGGCCAAATGCACGCATCGGTGCCATGCTCTTTCGCTCAGATTTTTTATTTTGCCCTGCAATTGACTCCACTCGGGTGCTCAGTCAAACTATAGAAGTTTGCATTCCATCCATTTCTTTCTCCAATGAAACCATTTGTGCCTTCCATGAACTACTTGATAGCGCGCCTATTACTTTCTCACTTGGTGCAATAGAACTAACATGTTCCATGTGTACCTCCCTCTCCTCAATAGGTCTGTCATAATTCTCACACTCACCCTCCTCAACAAGGAAAGTCTCCTTTCTAATGATAACTTTATCTGCCTGAAATTTCTTCTCGCACTTTACCTTCCCATATGTGGCCTTTTTCTAGTACTCTTGGCACACGAAATAACCAGGTGACTAAGGAAAGGAAAAATAAGCCATACATCTGCATCGGTGAATGAATTACCATCTCATCCCAAATAACCTTAGTCGCATAAAATTCATATTCATTGATCAAGCACCATATAAGAGTTTCCTGAGGACCATTCACCTTAGTCTTGTTCAGTGAAGGCATCAATCAATGATGTGTAGCTAACACTTCCCCTCGGCAGTCAGTGAATTTGAGTGAAATTTGTGGTCCTTGATCAACTAAACCACCTCCTTCCCTGGTATACACATAGTCTCGAAGAATATCACCCACGGGTATAGTTCTCTGTTGTGCATCACAAAGAGGTTGTCTTCAAATATTTGGTCCACATACTCAGGTAGGTTGTATGCTCGTCGGATGTCTTCCCCCGAAATATCCATCTTTTTTCTTCCTCACATTACACACACAATCCTCATGCTCAGAGAAATTCACATAGAATTCCCTCATGATAGATAAATTGGCTTCATCAGGTTCTTCGAAGAACACTCCCAACCCCTGGTGGACTAATTCATCATGCACTTTAGGACACTCGTTGAGGAGGGCACCTACGTCAATACCCCTTTCGGACACGGGTTTCTTATCCTCCTTGCTATGAAAACAATCCTGAGTATCCCAAGAGACAAACTTGTCTTGATCATAGGGTAGAGGAGGTGCAGCATCACTTGATCTAGAAGTACCCATACCCTTTGATTTGGACGTGCCCGTCTTCTTACTAATAGAAGTGCTCAGGGTCTTCCTTTTATTTGAAGTGGCCATTTCACACCTACAATAACCTAAACAAACATAAGTGATTGTTCATGTACATAGTCACAATGGGCTACTCAGACTTCACCCCATATAGTGTCCTCAATCATGCATTCTAGGTATCCTTCTCGTCTCATCAATTACAATGACATTTCAACTTTCATTGTCACGACCCAAAAAAACCCCACCAAATAGTGATGGCACCTAATCTAACTCACTAGGTAAGCTAAACATTATAAGTTACTATCAAACTGAGAAATAGGCAATATATTTAATAAACATTGCAACAGTATTCAATACAATTATCCCACGGACTGGTAATACAAGTCAAGAGCCATTATAATATTGATTTACAAAGCTAAAAAATGAACAATAAAATATTTGATTAGAAATTACATAAACAAAAACGAAATCCTAAGCTACCATGAACAAAAAGGTAGTGTGAATCCGGTACGCTGGAATATCTCCAATGCAAGCTCCATCTTCACATCTCCTCAGCCCCAAAATCTGAACGTAAGGTGCAAAAATGTAGTATGAGTACAACTGACACCATGTACTCAGTAAGTTTCTTGACTAAACTCAAAAAATTAGTGACGAGTTTTTCAAGTCAAAAGATACTCTCTTGTCAAATAACCTATGAATATATCAATGACTGGCAACAGGATGCATAGCAGAAAAGCAATAACAAAAATCTCCTCAGAATAAGTGATAATAATTTAGTACAAGTAAAGGCTCAATTTTCACAAAAAGTCATCAAATAGAATCGCACCCACATGGCACCTCATGCCCACATTATCAATCACCCTCGCACGGCAAAACCTCCTTCTGCAACATATGTCACACCCGCACGGTAAAGACCTCCACAATATAATGCGATTTCATATCAATTGCCAAATCACACATTCAAGAAACCTTATCAAGAATCAAATATATTACCACATGATAATAACTTCCTCATCTTATCAACACAATATGCTACCAACAACTCAACAAAACATGAGATATCAACTCCACGTAAATAAAATTATCTTGGCAACCAAATCATAATGTAATAACAGAGACATAGATTGGCATGTTAGAAACCACACAATATATAATGTAAAAATGCATGGCACGCATAAGGAAATCATGAGCACAACAAGAATGTCCCTCTTGTACCAACACACACACACCCACAAAAATCAATAAAAATGCCCCCCAGGCTATCAAAGAACATTCCCACAATGCCACCCATATTTCGCCACGTGATCTTCATAATGAATATTTTCCCTTATATTGCTACACGCACATCAGCCATCCTTATCCCGTCGTGTACGCATCAATAAATACCACCCTTATGCCGCCGCACGCACATCTAGCCCTCCTTATCTCGTCGTATGCGCATCACAAATGAAATTCCTTCATTATATTGTCGCATGTGCATCTACAATCAATCTGTACAAGATGCCCACATGTGCCACCAAAAAGCGCAAAAAGACATAATATCAAGAGGCACATTCTCATAACTTATCAATAAAGCGCAAAAGGACATAATAACAACAAAAATGCAGATAAATCATAATCATGGTTAAATCAAGTATAGCAACCAAGTCCAAGTAGTCGTTCAAAGAATCACTTATGTATCACAGAGTGTACACGTCCCAATCAAGGCACATCACAAGATCTAATCCGGATGTGTATTCATAGCTTACGTGTATCTATCCCCAAGGCAAATATAGCATGTCTCATGATTTGTTCACCGTTTTCAACATAAGGTACCAATAGCCTCAACATTTCTCTATCATGGTTTATAATACTCACGAAGTCGATTATTTAATAACACATTGAATCAAGATAAATACACAACTAAATAAGGCATAGAGTAAGCTAGAATCTCCCCCCGAGCATGAATGTCCATGGAATATGTATATATGTTTGTCACCTCATATATACATCACCTCGTATGTAGCAAACAATTACAATTAGCAGAAAAAATTTTCTCAACCAAATCTAGGCAAGACACTTACTTTAAACAAGCCAAAACAATACTATAAAAATGTCTTCCCATGCAAATCGATCTCTGAATGGCTCAAATCTAGCCAAAAACAACCCAATAACATCAAATAATGCCATAGAAATCAAACTCAAACGAATAAGGTCGAATTTTTAATCACGCACTAAAAGTCAACCAAAATGTTAACTCGAGCTCACACCCTAGAACGTGACAAAACTCACAAATCCCGAATACCCATTTGAATACGAGTCTAAGTATATAATTGGTTTCCACACCCTACATCAATTTCATGTTCAAAACCCCAAAATTTATTCTCTTAAGTTCAAGTCAACAATCCCCAAATTTTTTCCCTTCAAATCCTTGATTTAGGTATAATAATCCATGAAAAATAAATATATAATTAAAACAAAGATAAAGTTATTTACCCTCATGATTTGGGTATTTGTATTCTCCAAAATAACCTAACTTATGCTCTAAGAACTCAAAAAGTAAAGAAAATAAACTCAAAATTCAATTAAACTTTTTAAAGCTTTGTCAGTCATCCGACTTCGCGATCTCGGTCACCAACTATGCGATCACATTTCACAAATTGACCAGCATGATTTTACCCTTCATGATTGTTGCAACCTATTTTGTACTAGTCAAAATAAGATTGAACTTGTGATTTGTTTGTTGTTAATAAAAGAGAGTCGCCACCTAATATTTAAAGGTATACTAGAGTACCTATTTGATTACTAAGTCATATTATTTATTAGTATGCTAACCGATGAGATTATGGGTAAGGGTTCTTGTTCGTCTAAGGGGAAGGTATTAGGCACCCCTTAAAACCTACCTGAGGTAGCTCCATAGGACTTAGACTAAGTTTGGGATCAATTATACTAGGCCTTAATTAGTATTAAAGAGTACGGCTTACTGTATACCTAAGGGAGAGCATAATAAAAGGAGCGTGAGACTTTTAAAGGGATGTGAATTTATGAAGGAGTGTTTGAAATATGTATGTAAATGGTTTATATTTATAAAGCATGTGAAAAGAGGTTAAGTTATAAAATACTTGGTTTAGAGAATGGATGTATATTAAACTCTAGGAGATGTTTGTAAGAATGTGAGCCTAAGATATACCTTGATCTTTAAAACATGAAGAGAAGCGGTCTTTTAAAAATCTATTTGGGGCGATAGTAATTCACTTTTTTTATGAAAATTCTGATTTGCCTCTTTAATGGTAAAGCTTGCGATACAATCCTTGATTTTTCTTTTAAAAATGGGTTGTTGTTGTTACTAAGTTCTGGGCTTCAAAATCTTTTAAGAAAAAGGAAGGTGAGTGAGAACGTAGTAATGACATTCAAATATAATTAGCGAAATGAGGATTGGTTGCTTAGCTAATTCCTTTAGTTCTATGTTCCTCAGGGCTTGCCTAAGTTTTATATGACATTAAAGCATAAAACAAAGTATGTGATCTAATATATGAGTGTTATATACATGTGAAATAGAAAAATACAAAGATATAACAAAATGCAACAAGACACTAGGCTAAACTAGTGAAGTTGCAAACAAAAATAAAGGAGTTGAGGGAAAGAGGATTGGCCCCTGGTCATTTGGCATCAAGAAGGCAGGCCCAGCAGTAAAGAGATGCGGCTACAACTGATTTTGAACTTTCCAAAAAATGCAACAAGGCTGGGATTGGGTCTGAGTTCCTTAGGAACTCATCAGGCCCAAATGGATGTACATGTCTAAAAGAAAGAAGAAAATTATTAGATATATATTCCATATATTCAACTATGTATGAAATATATAAACAAATGATTGGAACAAGAATATATGAAAAGATCAATACTCAAATACTATGAGAAATTGTACTAATGCGGTAGTTATACATGACAAATAATTTACACTGAATATCTTTTGTTGTCATTAAATACTAAACCTCTAAATAACCAAAAGTGTCATTAAACAAAGGGTGAAGGAGGGAGTTCTACTCAAGGTCGATGCTCCCTTTGAATCCCCCGACACTTCAAAGTTTCCAAGGGGCACAAGGCCCAGGGCAATGCTTGTGTCGTGGAGAGCAGCCCAACCTAGAGTCAAACTCCACTCTCGAATACCCCTAACCACTAACGGCTTATTTTCCTTACGGGTTTAAGCGCTAATGAGGCTCTTTAGATGTAAACTAAATGTTATAATATCCCTAACCACAGAAGTATACTTTCCCTTCTAACAGAATAACATAAGGGTACACAAACAATTCTACATTTTCTAACACTAGATGAACATTCCACGTGTCAGGTAAATCTAAAGGTCGGACTTCAAGAACATATAGGGGAAATGCAGAAACATTATAACATACTGTCAAAGGTCAAACATTGTGGAAAACATATTCAAAGGGAAGGTGAAGAACACAGAGTTCATATATGCAACAACACAAGAAATGCATGATGCTCTTGCCCTGGCAGACTAATTATGAGTTGATTACCTTTACTATTACTATTAGCACATGAACAGACTTACCACACTGCTTGGACTTCTTATAAAGCATCAACAAATATTTAAACAAACAACCACACCAAATAGCTTTTTAGGTGTTATCAGAAGCATCAGAACATAATCAGGGTTCTTAGCAAGAATAGGTTATAGATTCAACATGGAGTTCCTAAATATGCTTTAACAGAATCCTTATCATAATAGTACTAACCTTAAGCAAACCACTATGTTCAATTAGTATCAATAGAGAGCTTCTCATAGGATTGAAAATCAGATTCAGTTTCAGAATAGAAGAGAAGGAAGGACTGAGTATAATTTCAAAGCAAAAGCCTGGATTCATGAGGTCATGAAGTCATGAAGACAAGCACGGATACATGCTATATTCAATCAGTTATACATAGACACTTCGAGTGGGGTTGTGATCTTATACAGACAGGGAAAATTTACATGTTATAGAATCAAGTTGGCCATGTCATGAAGGGATGCGGTAAACAAGGGAAGTATTATACCAAAAATAAGTTTAACTCAGGTGTATAGCCTAAATTAATATCTAGATACGAATTAATCACACTCAAATTTAAAAATTATCAATTGATTATAACAAGAGCGACTAGGTCCTAATTTTATGGAAGATAACTTAATGATAGTTGGATGTAAGCTTCACAAAGTTAGCAGTGTCACAAAAGAGATTAAAGACAAGATAGTACTATACCAAATATATTTGACTTAAATATGTAACTGAAGGCTTTATCTAAATATGAGGCAGTTTGTTCAACTTAACAATAATTACCAATCAACTATAACAAACATGATTATGACTTACTTTTTATAAAAAGGAGTGACTTAATTTAGTTGTCTTGGATTTTTTACTCCTGATGTGCTTGGTTTAACTTCAATAATATCTCCTATATTTATTTCTGGATTTGTTTTCATCTTTTCCGTTTTTTCTATTAGTTCTGTGTATATTTCACTTGTTTCTGAATAGTCTTCTCCTAGATTTGTGTCGTTATCACTTTGGTCATTTATTTCGTTCATGCTTATTTTTGGTGGATTATCCTGTATTTCTTCTAACTATAATTTGAACTTTTTTATCTCATTTGTCAGTTTTAGCTCTTGTTCTTCTTCTTTACGTTTTTCTTTTTCTTTTAGTTTATTAGCGTATAGCTGTTTTAGCATTTCTAATTCTTTTTCTAATTCTGTTATTTTAGTATTTTTTACCTCTTCTATCTGTTGTATTTTTTCTTTTGCTTGTTGTTGTATTTCTTTAATATCTCGTTTTCTATCTATTTCTTCGTTTTCTTTTGTTATTCTAACCATTACGGTTAAACTATCTTCTAGTTTTACAGTTTCTTTTTCCAGCATTAAGTTCACGTTATTTCCTATTTTCTTGTATCTTCTTCCTAAGTTAGAAAATATTATCGTTATTTTTAATCCTTCTGGGCTTTCATATGTTTTTTCTTCTAGTGCAAACTCTTCTTTATTCATCTTTTATTTTTAAGATAACAGACATATTTATATTCTGTTTTAGATATTATATCGATTAATTCAGATAATCTAGTTTTATTTATTTTTTTAATACTTAGGTATTCATATTCTAGGTATAATTTTTTTAGTTTCTTCCTTATTTTCCTAGATTTTTTAGTTATTTTAATCAGTGTATGTTCTCTAATTGGTTCTTTACCCTATCAATATTTGTGTTGTCTTTCATTATTAGCTAGCTCTGATACCAATATCTGATTCTGATACCAATTTCCAATTGGGTCATTTTAATTTTAATACTGCGATGTATACCTGCTGATACATATATTCATTGTTTTAATATTTGTAAGAATTATTATTTTTTTGTGTTGATAAGTCTCAAGATTATCTCTATAAAATTTAATTTCTTTCTCTATAGTTAATAAAGCTTTATTACGTAATCTATTATATTTAATTATGTCTTTGTAGGTTTTAATATTGTGTTTAACACAATCTATTTTTCTATTTATGTTACTGAGGTTTTTAAGAAGTTTCCATTTCTGGGTATTATAGAATCTTATGTAATGAAAAGTGTTATGTTTCATTTATAAACAGATTTTATTAACTTGATATGTGATCATTAATCTGAATATAAATCTAATTCATATAGATCTAATATATCTATTTCTTGTGATACAATTAGTTCTGTAAATGCTTGTTCCATTACATATATTATTTCAAAAGTAACTAAAATATCATAAATTTTTCTTTTAACATCGTTATTAAGTCTATTTCTGGGTGTTATAGAATCTTATGTAATGAAAAGTGTTATGTTTCATTTATAAACAGATTTTATTAACTTGATATGTGATCATTAATCTGAATATAAATCTAATTCATATAGATCTAATATATCTATTTCTTGTGATACAATTAGTTCTGTAAATGCTTGTTCCATTACATATATTATTTCAAAAGTAACTAAAATATCATAAATTTTTCTTTTAACATCGTTATTAAGTCTGTTAAAGATATATAATATAAGTATTTTGTAGTCAATATTTTCTTCTAATAAATACGTGTGGTTGTTCATTCAGATTTACTATTTATCCTTATCATGTGTTTACTAAACATATTCCCTCTAACCTCTTTGTTTATCATAGAGTTTATCATATTTTAATAAGTTATACTGAACAATCTTTTCTGGTCACTACCATGTTTTTCATGCTTCAATCATTTACCCTAACAGCGCCTCAACTCTGTGTACTCCCCTAAACGGCTTCCTTGCCTACTGGTTTCCACTTTAGGATGGCATAGTCTGGGCTTAACTACTCTCAGCATTATTAGACAGGCAAACTTTCTCAAGATGTTCTTTATAACAGTACTATAACATGATAAACAATTATGATATTCAAGAGATTATAAGGAATATAAGAGTTTAGTTAAACATGATTATGAATAAACTTACCTGGTTTTGTAACTCGTTTGAATGCTCCATAGCTTTCAGAAGTTTGTATATAATCAGATATTTTATTGAGAGAAGATAAGAGAGAGAAGGTGAGTATGAGGGTGTCTCTTCTTCCTCGGATTTACATTCTTTATATAGAAAATTAAAACGACTCCTACTGTTCACAAATGACTCTTACTATTCATGAACGACCTTTACTGATATACACACAAATGTATCATACAAAAATAAAGCAGCTCCAGATCAAGTGGAGCACGCCAACTCTCGTTGATCAGGGATCCTAAGGAGGGGGACCATCAGCTTGCCTACCTGCACCTGCGGGCATGAAAAGCAAGCCCCGTGAAATAGGTCATCAGTATGAAAAATGTACTGAGTATGTAAGGCATGAAAATTAGTACGTAAAAAACATAGATGAAACATAGAATACAGAAACACATCTTAAAATCTGAATAACTTTGTAAATTCTGAAACGTTCATAATGTCATGCATGTTCATATAAATGTCGTGCCATGTATAGGTATGGGTGTACATAATATCATCAAGCCATTGAGGGCACCCCATCATATCTTCTCAGCCACTATGGGCAACATCATCAACATATACCAGCTGATCAGGTGGTGGTGCGTATATAACGCCATAGCCTTTTCCCATATCCCATATACATATATTTACATATATACGCGTATATAACGCCATCTGGTCATGGGTCAATGCACATGTATGAAATGCATGAACAATACGTAATAATCTCAATATTCCTTCCTGATAAATTTTTTCAACTGCGTATTATTCTAAGACCCATGAACAGAAAGTAATAATAATTTTCATGGGGAATCAATAATATAGACACCCCTAATAATTCTATGAATAGAGTAGTTTATGAAAACTATGTGTTTGCTCGTTTCTTCAGTATAATTTGGACCATAACAAAAGAAAGAAGGGAGGGTCTAAACATACCTGGAGTAGGGAAAACTCCGTATAATACTCCATTGGAAAACCCTTGTTAATTGAGCAAAATTTGCCCCTACTTCTTAGAAATTCACGGACAAAATTGATTTTGGTTCCTTGAACTTTCTTGAAGAAATCACGTTTTCGGTTTGAAATGTTGGAAGGAACAAGGCTTCTGCTTCTAATGTCTTTGGTATCAAACCAAAGACAGAATATGTCCCTCTATTGAATTGCTTAACAAGTCTCTAAAAATGATCCCAAGTCTTATTTGCTAAGACTTAAATTGTCTTAGTCATGTTCCTAATTATCCATCTAGCAAGAGTGGCTACTTAGTTATTTTAATCTTGTGGCTTCTTGCCACGTGGGGTGGGGGTGGGATATTAATTTTTTATCCACTTATTAGTTAACTGGGTAATGTCCTATTACTCGGTAATTAATTAATTACCTGCATAATTTTAAAATTACCACTAATTACTTAAAATTCTGTTTTTTTTAAAATACTTCATATATACTTTATATATTATAGTACTGTGGTCATATGGTACCTTGTATGGTACTATTTCCTAATTATCAGGTATTATCACTCGACCCGTATTTTATTCCAAATTGTCCATTTTCAACGAAACTCATTTTCTTTAATTCGTATACTCCTTTGTCCTTCATTATACTTATTTATCGCTTGTTATAAATTGTGTAAGTACGTTAATGTCAAGGTGATCTCATCCCCGAGTTTACGTCGGTTAACTGAAAACGAAATTTTAACGTACGAAAACGCGAGATGTAACATTCCCCCCCCCTTAGGATCATTCATCCTTGAATGTTCAACTCCTCATGATCTATATAACTTCATCAAGGTCGTATCTGTAACAACACCACTACCAACTCTCCCAGTATAAGTTTAATAACCCAACGACACATAGGACCATAATTATGAATAACGACAATGGCCTCACATGACCAACGACAATAACCAACACACAATCCAATCCAACACTTGAAGTGTCACAGTAGATAACCTAACCGTTGGTCCCTTCTGGGAGTGCTAGAACCGGTGCTGAAGTTAATCTGTCCTTTAATGCCTGGAAACTCTGTTCGCAAGCATCGGTCCACTGAAACTTAGCTCCCTTCTAAGTTAACTTACATGGGTATTATAATATTTTATAATTCGTGAACTTCCCCTTTTCGAAGGCCCAAACTTCATCCTCTATTTATCACAATTACGCCCTTATTCCACTGCCAGGGCAACATTTCATTTATTCCAAATGTTACTAGTCTTAGGCTCTTTTTGAGTTCATTCAGGCTATACTGAGCCTTCTATAACTTAGAGATGCCATCAGCTCTCTTATGAGCTTAATTCCAAGGACTTATCCATTCTCGTCACCTTTTCACTCATCATTTCTTATCCTTCCTCGTATCTTCCTTAAACTTTGTCGCTCTACCATACTTTAGCTTGCGACTTACTTATATCTATTTATACTTATCCGAAATATTTCTTCAACTTACTTGCATCATAGATTTCCTTATGTTATTCCGGAACATTAAGCGAGACAATTACAAGTTTCCTGTCATAAACTGCCAAACGGAGAAGCTACGAACCCTCATCAATGTTGTGGGTTTAGGCCAAGTCTTCAATGCCTCCCTTTTTTATGTATCCACCTAGATGCCTTCACCCAAAATGATACATCGAAGGAAAGTTACAGAGTTCAAGCAGAATCATATTTAGAATTTTTTTTCATAAAACTTCCCTTCTTGTAGAGCTCTAAGCACAGTTCGCAGATGATCAGCATGCTCATCCTCTGAACGTGAATACACCAATATATAGTCGATAAATACAATTATGAACAGATCTAAAAAAAGTCTGAACACACAGTTCATCAAATCTATGAATACTGTTGGGGCATTGGTCAGACCGAACGACATATCCTGAAATTCAAAGTGCCCATATCAAGTCCTGAATGATGTCTTCAGACTAAAAAATGCAGGGGCTACATACCTGTCTAGTTAATAAAATGTTTGAGATTCAAGTAGGTAAATCCATGGAAGTTTATATTGATGACATGCTAGTTAAGTACCTGCGCACAGAGGACCATTAAACATATTTGCAGGAAACATTCGACATCCTCAGAAGTTACAACATGAAGCCCAACCCCGAGAAATGTGCCTTCGGAGTGAGTTCGGGCAAATTCCTAGGCTTCATGGTATCAAACATGGGGATCGAGATCAACCTCGATAAAATCAAGGCCATCGAAGAAATCACGGTGGTAAACAATGTAAAGGTTGTGCAACGGCTAACAGGGCGAATAGCGTCTCTGGGCAGATTCATATCAAGGTCATCCAACAGGAGCGATTATTTCTTCTCTTTACTCAAAAGGAAAAACAATTTTGAATGGACTCCAGAATGCCAATGCGCCTTATAAGAGCTGAAGCGATATCTGACAAGCCCACCTCTGCTCCACACGCCAAAAGAGGATGAAACATTATATCTATACTTGGTCGTATCCGAAATAGCGGTAAGCGGCATGCTAGTTCGAAAAGAGCAAGGTACACAATTCCCTGTTTATTATGTAAGTCGGACCCTAAGTATGCCAAAACTAGGTATCCACACCTTGATAAATTAGCTCTTACGTTAATAAGCACATTGCAAAAAGTGAAACCTATATGCGGCGAAATCAGAGAGTCCAATTTCTTGCTATCAAGTCACTTCAGAAGAGCACCTCGAGACCCCGAGGGTGCGCAGTTGTGACCGAGTTCCCTCCCTTGGAGCCCGTCGAGGTACGACCTAAATAGGATACCGATCGAGGCTAGAGTAGAATAGGGAACTCTCAAGGAACGCAACTAAGTCTAGCAAAGTCGCCTATCCGGAACCTGTATCAAGGTGTCACGTCTAGCCATCCCATCTCCATTCCTTTACAATTAATATACTTTGTACTATGTTTGATTTCCCCTCCTATATAAAGGGGATCATCATCGCTTTGTAAGGCTACTATTGCTCCAATTAGTGTACACAAGATCAATAACAACTCTTCCTCTCTTTTCTCTCTAACTTGCTCGCTCGAGACTACCATTTTCATTTATTGCTTTCGAACTTGTTCTTCATTTATTGCTTGATATTGGCCGTAAAGAGCCTCCTTTGATTATATCCTAACTGTAAGTCCCTTCTCGGTTACCCCCCGATAGCTCAAGAGCGAGCCCAGGCATCGACCTCGAGGCCATTCATCGTCTAGCCCAAGGCACAGACGCTTAACCCCTCAGTTTGATTATAACTCTGCTTTAGTTCGTAATTCTGCCATTAAGCTTCACATATCTATCAACTGCTCTAACAACTAGCATAAAAAGAGATCACATATTTTTAGAGTCTCATTAATAAATTTAATTATTATTACAATTTTCACGGTAAACAGTTTGGCGCCCACTATGAGGCTAAAAATAATAGTGATTATTTTCTTGTTGGTTTCATTACACAACGCAAGTTATCTTTCACACATTTTCTTGTCCAAGATCTTCGATTTTATGTCAAAATGTCCGGCTCAGTGAATAGAGTTGAGAACGACAACCTTGAAAACCATGAAAAAAATGGTGTGGTTGTTCCAATTATTGACGCGCTACCAAAAAACCCCGACAACGCGCCTGGACCGATTCTAGCAGACGTGGGTTTGCAAGACATACAGCAGGTTGACGAAACCTCACACACCGACAGGAGCATACAACATGGCGACCAACAGGAAGCCCAAAGAATCCCAGCTCGGGAAGAACGAGAAGTTAGCCTTCATGTTATTTTTGAAATGTTGCAGGCACAACAGCTGGCTATCGCTCAGCTACAAAGCCACCTGAAGACTCCCAACACGGTAGCACCGTGGACAGCTCCCCCAGCCGAGTAGGTACCTGAGAGATCGAGCAATAATGGATCGATAGGCGACCCCACCATCGTAAAAATGTTCGAGAACCTCACCAAAAGGATCGAATAGGGATAGAAAATGATAGCAGCCAATGACAAGAAGGTCGAGACCTACAACTCCAGGGTCGACCAGATCCCGGGTGCACCCCCGGTCCTGAAGGATGTGGATTCAAAGAAGTTCATACAAAGGTCGTTCCCCGAAGAAGCGGCCCCAAAACCCATTCCAAAGAAGTTCAGAATGCCATAACTTCCTAAGTACAATGGGACCACAGACCCCAATGAACATGTTACTGCCTACACCTATGCGGTAAATGGCAACGATATAAAGAAAGACAAGATCGAGTCTGTATTGCTGAAGAAGTCGGAGAAACACACTCGAAGGGGGGCCATGATGTGGCATCGCAACCTAGCTCCCAACTCCATAGATTCATTTGCCATGCTAGCAGATTCCCTCATAAAGGCACATGTCGGTTCCATCAAAGTAGCAACAAGGAAGTCCGATGTATTCAGGATTAAGCAAAGGGAGAATGAAATGTTGCGAGAATTTGTATCTCGTCTCCAAATGGAACGAATGAAACTACTCGCGATCTCTGGCGACTGGGCAGTGCGGGCCTTCACTAAAGGCCTGAATGAACGAAGCTCGGTGGCTTCAGAATAGTTGAAACAGAACCTGATCGAGTATTCAGCTACGACATGGTCGGACATCCGCAACTGGTACCGGTCAAAAATTAGGGTCGAGGACGACCAGTTGGGAGACCTCGGGCTCAGTATACCCAATCAGGCTCCTAGCAAAGGAACCAAAACCAAACAAAGAAAGATATCAGTCGTACATCAAAGATAGAAGGAATGCCCCGAGAAGCAACCTACCTCACAATGGTAGAAGAATGGATCGAGGACAATATCCTCGAGGGCTCATCAACAAAGCCAGGTTCGACGAAGACGCGAGGCCAACAGAGGAACCTCGCCTATCAGAATATAACTTCAACGTCGTTGTATTGGACATCGTGTTCATGATCAACAAAACCAAGGACAGCAAATGGCCCAGGCCTATTCAGTCGAACCCTTCCCAGAGGAATCACAACTTGGTATGTGAACTTCATAATAAGCGCGGCCATAGGACCAAAGATTGCCACAAGCTTCGAAAGGAAATAGCCAAGATATTCAATAAAAGTAACCGCCGAGAATTTTTGAGCAATCGGGCTCAAGTTCAATTCCGAAAAAGAATGGCAGCCAAGAAGAATGAATCAAATGAGCCACGACACGTTACCATGATATTGGAGGGGTGTCAACACCCTCCAGGAACTTGTGATGTGGAGGACAAAAATATCCATCACCAGAGAAAAATGGACCCAGGGATACGTACCCAAAGATGCCCTCGCGTTTGGCGAGGGAGACCCTAAAACCTCGCCTCAACCTCATAACAACACACTAGTAACCTTTTTTTTCATTCGTTCATTTTAAATAAAACATGTGCTCGTGAATCCAGGTGGCTCGACCATTATTATCGGGACGAGGGTTGTAGAGCACCTCAGACTGCCAGGCCAAATCATTCCTATCTCTCGAGTCCTTAACGGATCCAACACGGTGATCGAAGCAACGAAAGGAGATACCACTCTCCCAATCAGCATGGCCGGTGCAGCCCAAAACATAAAATTTCCATGTCACCAAAAGGAGACATGAAATACTACGCCTTATCTGGGTGACCAAGGATACATTGCACGAGAGTGGTACTATCCCCTCTTCACCAAATGATGAAACCCCTAGTAATGGATGGAATTAAAATCGTTTACGGGGAACAACACGCGGCAAGAGAAGTGTTCCCGTTACGTAATGTAGTACCCCCTATTATTTCAAGAGCTTCTTATCATGGGAGCTTATTAGAGAGACTGATATCCTTACCTACTTCTTGATAACTTCATCTGTTTATCTCCTCAGAAGGCTTTCGCCATCAGAGTAAAAGCAGGATTCGATCTCGTTCGAATTATGACGGGCTGTTATTTCGATAATTTCAAAATGACACCCTTAAGTCTAAGGGCCTTCACCATCAGAGTAAAAGCAGGATTCGACCTCGTTCGAATCACGACGGGTTGTTATTTCGATAAGTTCGAAATAATACCCTTAAGGCTAAGGTCCTTTGCCATAAATATAAAAGCACGATTCGACCTCGTTCGAATAACGACGAGATGTTATTTTGATAAGTTCGAAATAATACCCTTAAGGGTAAGGGCCTTCGCCATCAGAGTAAAAGCAGGATTCGAACTCGTTCGAATCACGACAGGATTTTATTTCGATAAGTTCGAAGTAACACCTTTACGGCTAAGGGCCTTCGCCATAAAAATAAAAGCAGGATTCGACCTCGTTTGAATCACGACAGGATGTTATTTCGATAAGTTCGAAATGACACCCTTAAGGCTAAGGGTCTTCTCCATCAGAGTAAAACCAGGATTTGACCTTGTTAGAATCACGACGGGTAGTTATTTCGATAAGTTCAAAATAACACCCTTAAGGCTAAGGGGCTTCGCCATCAGAGTAAAAGTAGGATTCGACCTCGTTTGAATCATGACGGGATGTAATTTCGATAAGTTTGAAATAACACCCTTAAGGTTAGAGGACATCGCCATCAAAGTAAAAGCAGGATTCGACCTCGTTCGAATCACGACAGGTTGTTATTTCGATAAGTTCAAAATAACACCCCTAAGGCTAAGGGCCTTCGCTATCAAAATAAAAGTAGGATTCGACCTCGTTCGAATCACGGCGAATTGTTATTTTGATAAGTTTGAAATAGCAGAATATATACAACAGAGTTATTGATATTCATAAAAGGAAAGTTCAACTCAATAAAATCGCTTCAACAGATGCAAACAATAATTAGATATAAACATGAGACTGTCATAGTAATAGTCCAGAAGTTGCCTTCAGAGTTAGCAGATATAGGTATAAAGAAGGAAAGCATATACCACTTAGATTTTTCATGCTTCAGTTAAATGGTGGATGATATGAACTTATGAACTTTTTAGGTTTATCTCAGTTAGGATTATCAAATAATAAACTCGAACACAAGACAAATAGAATGGTAATATGTAGAGGTAGAGGCCATAACATAACCATCAATGAAAGACTATGAAATTTAGTTAAACATGAGTAGTCATTCAAGCCACATTAAGGGAAATTAATCATGTAGGCTATTTAGACTCATAAACAATAGTCATTTGAGGTCACATAATAGCCTGATCAACATTGATTAAAGACTCAGAAGCATCACAAGTAGACAATATCTTATCATAAACAAAAATAAACATTTCTATACTAGTTACAAGCATCATTAACGACTATAGTTCACAGAAGACAAGCATATTCATAATGTTCAAATGAGGTGATCAAAGGAGGGAATCTAAGGGTGTACTGACCTTTCCGAGGACAGCAGAACAAACAAGGACTTCTCTTAGGTTCTTAAAACCCCAAAGCTTCAAGCTCTAAGCAGCAAAAGTACTCTAAAACAAGAAAGAAGGAAATCAATAAGTAACCCTAGGTTTTGGAATCTCATAATTGCTCTTAGATGATTGTTCTTTCGTCTAGTTGGTGATTCTAGGATATGCGTAGATGAGAACATTAAAAGCTCTATTTATAATGTCATTTAAGGCTCTTAGGGGTTCACAAATTGAAAAAAATAGTGGAATGTGATGAATGGTAGATGATGATATCAAGATTGAGTGAAATCAATAAGAAAACAGAGTGGAAAACAAGATCAATTTTACCTGAGCACGAGGAGAACGACCGTTGAAGGTTTGGACCAGTGGTTACACCCTAATATCTAGAGGTCACCTCACGTACAAGGCATTTCAATTACCAAATATACCAATCCTAAGGGGAAGGCCCCCACACAAGGTTAGACAAGCCACTTACCTCGAACCGGCTCAAAATCAACCCGAGATCACGTTTTTGCCACGATACTCGACTCCAAAGGGCCCAAATATATTCAATTCAATTGCATAATGTAAATAACACTTCAGGTAACTAATTCTACAATTAAATTCTAAACTAATACGCGAAATTATGTAAAATGACCAAAACGTCCCTCGGTCCCACGTCTCGAAATTGGGTAAAATTTATATTTCCAGAAACCTCGCATTCTCACAAGTCCAGTCATATCAAAAGTACCAAAATTGGACCTCAATTTGTCCCTCAAAGGTCTCCAATTAGACAAGCCCTATCCCCCCCTAATTACCACTTATTTTCCTTAATTTTTCATGCTTAAATTGATAAAAATTATTCCAATAATGAGTTTAGGGACCAAAGACTTTACCCCAATGAACTCCTCTGAAAATCTCTCTTGAAAAGTGTTCCCCAAGCTTCTTCCCATTTTGAAAAAGATGAAAAATGGCTAAATTTCGCGAAGGCACGAATTTCTATGTTCTGCCCAGCAATTTCCACATCTGCGGTCCCCCTTCTGCGGAGCCAAGGTCGCACCTGTGACTTTTCACTTAAAGGTCGACTTCTGCACCTGCGGTCTCCAACTCGCAGATGCGGTACCGCTTCTGCGGAAATTCTCCTGCAGCTGTGGAACTGCTGACCTCCCTCAATTCCGCTTCTGCGGTCTCTCCGCCGCTTCTGCAACTCTGCACCTGCAGGACCCAAACCGCAAGTGTGGTTATGATAGAAAACTAGCTGCTGCAGCAAAACTTCAAACTCCAAATCCTTCCGTCAACCATCCGAATTCATCCCGAGGCCCTCGAGACCTCAACCAAACATGCCAACCAATCCTAAAACATCATTCAAACTTATTCCAACCTTCGGAACGCTCAAAACAACATCAAAACACCTATTTTTCATCGGATTCAAGCCTAAGAATTCCAAAAACTCTAACAATATGCTTTCGATCAAAAAGTCTATCAAACCTCGTCTGAATGACCTGAAATTTTGCACACACGTCATATTAAACACTACGGAGCTACTCCTACTTCCAGAATTCTATTCCAACCCTCGGATCAAAATCTCACTATCGAACCGGAAACTCCAAAAATTCAACTTTCGGCATTTCAAGCCTAAATTAGCTACGAACCTGCAAAACGCAATCCGACCATGCCCCTGAGCCCGAAATCACCCAACGGAGCTAATGGAACCATCGGATTTCCATTCCGACTTTGTCTTCACACTGTTCCGATTACGGTCAACTTTCCAACATTTAAGCTCTCATTTAGGGACTAAGTGTCCCAAAACTCTCCGAAACTCAAAACCGAACATCCCGGCAAATCAAAAAAAGTAGAAATAAACTTGGGGGAAGCAGTTAATAGGGGATCGGGGTGTTAATTCTTAAGACGGCCGATCGGGTCGTCACATTATGAGAGAAACTCAGATGATTTCTCTTTCGAGCTTAGGGTCTGGGATTAGGGGTTTTGAATTTGTTATCAAAAAAGGAAATTATCAGCAGGATTCGTGGTGTAGCAGGGATAAAAGGGATGATTTAGAGTGGTTTCAAGTGACCTTGCATGAATTTGTGCAATGTTTTGGGAGATTGATGGTTGATGGAGATGAGAGAAAAGAGAAAGGAAAAGGAAAGGAAGGACTCCTGGTCTTTGGGTGAATGATTAATGGCTCCGATCATTTTGGTGATTGGTAATTGAGAAATTATTTTAATGGGAAAAATCGGTGACCGTTAAACTATTTTGATCGAATGGTTGCAATTAGATCTCTGGGTATTCAAATTAAAGAGAAAACGGAAACCAATTGTGAGACGTTGATCTGAGGACAGGCGGCTTAGATTCAATGTGTTTCTTGTGTGAGTGGTGAGGGAGTATGACATGGAGCGAGCTTATTGGCTCAAAGAGAGTGGCCTAGATTGCCACGTTGGAATAGAGATCGGGTGTTTGCACTGGGTATTTCCGTTTAGGCTTTCCTTTTGGGACAAAAATAATTTTAAGGATGGCCATTTTGCATTTAAACGAGAATTGCAATTATAGCCTTTTGTCTTTTAATCTCTTTTGAAATTAATTTAATTAAACTTAATAATTTTCAATAAAATGTGGTGAAATTTTAATTGTTATATATACTACTAATTATTATAATTAATTATTTATAGAAATACTTTTTAAAAATTGTAACACTAATTTCGAATTATTAACCTAGTAACCTAATTTACAAGAATTCAAGGAGTATTTCACTAAATTAATTATAGAATCTATATAATGTATATATAAGAGTTATTTTAATAATCTTAAAATAGTAAATATATTTATAATTACTTAATATTAATATTATGTGATTAATTTTAAAACAAATACTTAATTAATTTGTAAAAATAGTTTTTTATTATTAAAAATTACTTATAAAAATTTATTGTACACTATTAAGAATAAGTAAATTAATTTAAAAAGGGATGGTCAAAATTGGTCGTCAGCAGCAATAGCGGCCAAAAAGCCTCGCGATCGCAATGAACAAACTTGTGAAACACTTGCTCAACTCTTCCCAGACAGCCGTTAGTGCAACGGCCATAACTTTCTATACAACTCTCCAAATGACAAATAGTTTGATTTTCTGAAAACTAGATACAAAGATCTATAACTTTCATTATTTGGATCACCTCAAAATTTCTTATAGATTACAAAATACAAGATCCCCAATTCAGCCTAGTGAAAGCAAAACTTTCTTCTTCGCGAACGCAATTCACAATCCCAGAAACGCATTTTACTCTTCGCGAATGCGGCCCAGATCTCCCTGATCGCGATGTATCCACTTGTAGCCAAATATCAGCAGTAAGAAAGGGCCTAAAATGGTCTAAAACCACCCCGAAACCCCCGAGCCCCTCGGGCCCCCATCCAATCATACCAACAAGCCCATATACCTAATCCAAACTTATCCAAAAGCTCGATACATCACAAATAACATCAAACTATCAATCGGAGATCAAATTCTCTTAACTTTCAAACTTTCAAACTTCGTTGAACGAGTCTGAATCCTACCAAATCAACTCGATATTAAACCAAACTTTATGTACAAGTTTCAAGTGACAAAATGGACCCCTTATAACTCCCGAAATAACAATCCAAACCTGATAGCCACAAATTCAACTCACAGTCAAACTTATAAAAAATTTAAACCTTCAAATTTCTAACTTTTGCCAAATAGGGAAAAATCAACCTAGGAACTTTTAAATCCAAATCAGGATATACGCCTAAGTCCAAAATCACCATACGAACCTATTGAAATAATGAAAACATGAATCCAAGGTCGTTTACTCACAAGTCAAACATTGGTCAACTTATCCAACTTAAATTTCTAAATTAAGAATTACTGTTCTGAATTACTCTCGAACTTCCCAAAAATCAAAACAAACCATGCTCGCAAGTCGTAATATATCATATGAAGTTACTCAAGACTTTAAACCACGGAACAAAATTCCAATTCCTGAAACGACCGGTCGGATCATTACATTCTCCCGCACTTAAACATATGTTTGTCCTCGAATGTGTCAAGAGTCATTCCAAAATAATCAAATCAGTGTATAACCTCACCATACACATGCCTATGGGTGACCCCACGTAGCCTCAAATCATATAAGTCTGTCAACACAACCTAACCGAAGATTCTTTCTTCGACCTTAGTACATAAGCCTTGAACAAAATTCTGCCATCCTAAAATCCTTATAAGATCTGATTCTCACTATACACTGCCTAAGTCTAAACGAATTGCATCAAGCTATAACTATATTCTAAGATATAATCACACGATGTACCATATAACTCAAGTACTCATAGTAATATCTTCCGACTATAGTAGTTGCCCATTACTAAACTCGATATTGGTAATATAACCCATATCAATTAAAACCATATTCCAAACCTTCACAACACTGCTAATAATGTCAGAAACATGCAGAAACTCAAAACCACTCACCCAATCAACAAGTCGTGGAGTTCTCTTGCTCGACAAAAACCATTGCCAAACTTTAAGCTGATAAATGACATAATTATCCAAACATACCTTATCCAAGTCTAATTGCACTAATTCCAGATCCAATGATCTCATCTCATCCATTACAAGCTATTCGACGGACAGGCCACACCAAATGCCACCTAGTCATATACGATGCAATCCGTACCCATTTAGCAATAACTCGAATATAGCCAAAGATGGAAAGAGAACCAAATGAGAGAACTATCCGATAAGTCCAACAGGTACAACCCCAACATTACCATATTATGAATCCAGCCCCCAATGGAGAATCAAAACACATGAAATAACCACGAAGAATCTCATCCTATCATAGACCCACTATGGAACGTAGCCCGATCCAAACATACCAGTCCACATGGATATAATGCTCACAATTAATAACCACATATGTATCAATAGAAAATACGTGAAATGCATGACTATAACCATTATGAAATGGATAGCACGATATATCACTAATAAAAAAAGCATGATTAAGGTGCAATAAACAACTCAATATCCCAAGAGACATCTCTGTCACACCTCCTTTTTGTGCACCTACCCTGAAGGATAAATGCGTGAGGGAGTTTTTACAATTTAAGTGACAATATTCGAAATGGGATTATTTATTTAATTCAGAGTCGCCACTTGGGAAAAGTTTGGCTTTTGGTGTCCCAAGTCACCGGTTTATCTTGAATCCCAATTCGAGGAAAATATTCGATTTTCCAAATGAAGTGTGCGAACCAGAAATTTTAAGTAAGGAATTTTGTTGACCCGAGGGAAGTTGTTAGTCACCCACGGATCCCGTGGTTCTAGCACGGTCAATTAAATTGTTATAATGGCTAAATATCTGATTTTAATACATGTTATAACCTGTGTGCTTTTATTAAGTTTAAAATCGCTTTATTATTATTTTTATTGAATTGCAACGTCGTGGAATTGGATCTTCGAACCACGTTGCAATCAATGCACCCGTGGTTGTTGATACATTCCGACACCGTTGAGATTTGGATTTGGGTCACATAAATGCGCACCCGAATTTAAGAATGTAAATTAATTAAAATCTCGCCTAAAGAGTCTAACGTGTTATTATCTTTGAGGAAGGCAGTGAAATTCGTTAAACGGTCCATCCCAAATTCTAAGTATTTATTATGACCAATTATTGAGGGCCCCGCAATTTGCATTTTTATTTGGCGAGGCTCGTCTCATTATCAAAAAGGATTGACCTATAGTGACTATGTTTTCTATTTCGTTCGTCTCTATAATGAAAGAAAAAGAGTTATAACTTATTTACATGCTCACGAGTTATTATAGTTGAGTTTCGAAAGTGAGTCGTTAAATCTGAAAACGATACAATAAGAGCAGTCGGTTAAGAATTATGGGCCCAGGTCCGATGTATAAGGGGTAAAACTGGACATGTGCCATCCTTATTCAGATGTTGGGCTTAGCTAAATGATTCTACACATGTTCAAACTTTAAGAATCCGAAATGAAAGTGATACCTAATGAAACCCGTTTTTAACGAATTTAGATGAGCAAGTTGTTAACTAAAATAGTTTGAACTATTGAGTAATCAACCTAAGGCCTGATGTTTATTTGGAACATGCTATTTAATCGAACAAATTGAACTAGCAGAATGTTACAACTACACTATTAGTCCTTTTAAACTAAAAAACTACGGGGAAGAAGTTTACAACTTAAACTGCTATAGGATAGTGCCCATGTTATACATAACCAACAACTACCTGATTCTAGTGAAGGCAACTAGCTAACAATATACAACAGAGATTCAGTATATAACCAGAGTTTACATGGGCAGCACATAGAATGTTTTAAGTACAGACAGTAAAAGAAAGAAAAGACTACATTAAACTACAGCTTCAAATCTTTCCCATTTTTGCATCCATGCTTCGAGTAGCTTACAAGATGAACCAGTGTATCAGTTTGTGTACCTGGTATTTGGAAAGCAAGGAAAGAAGATGAAGATTAGTAGAAGCAGCAGTAAATAGCAAATAGCAACAGCAACAGCAGCAGTAACAATCAAGCAGAATAAATCCCAGTGAACAAACCAGAAATAACCCAATGAAACAGTACCAATATCCAACCAAAACAGACTCGGGAGACTCAGTTGAGACCCGAAAATACCAATGTTAATCATAGGCAGAAACAGGTGAATCTGAAACAACAGTGAAATAATAGTTCTTGATTTTCTAACACTCAAAGAAAGAAGCTCGAAGCTTCAATGGAATAATAGCAGTTAGTGCCGATTTCAAACAGTGAAGGAAAGCAGAATTTTCTCAGCTTTAATGGAACAACAGAGATTTTTCTTTTAATTGGCCATTTCTATTTTAAAATTAAACCCCATGCTATTTCTGACTTCCAGCCACTAAAGGCACTTAACATATTATCACTCCCACTATTGATCCCTATTTTATTCATTAGCTTAGTGGTATATTAGTATTAAACTGACAGACCATTAAAACTAAACAATTTGCAGGTTTCTAACATCCCAACCTGTTAAAACTAATTGACGACATTTATTCAATCGACTATATGAATTACAACATATATAGTCAATAGCTAATGATCAGAATCGAACAGTACACATAGGTGATTCAAGTTGTACTGACAAAACATGGAATTACCCTGGAAACTAATTAATCGACCAAACTCATTCCAATCGATTATATAGTTTAACACATACACTTAACAATGAACAGACGAAAATTTCGACCAAATAATAGGTTTGATTTGGAGAAGAAGAAGAACAAAGCACAAAAATTGGAAATAAAATCATTCTAACCACACAAACAAATAACAAAACAAATAAAAAATAGAACAAATAGAAAGGGAAAAGGAATACCTCAAGTAAACTAGATGACCCAGGTCCGAACTCAGACTCGACCTTTTTGAGGTCGAATGGACCTTAATCAAGTGTTCTCAACGGAGAACACTTCGACTAAGGTCTATTAGACCCCACACCCACTGCTAATTTGGACAAATTCCTAGTTCTTGGATTTCTAGGGTTCTTGGGGCTCAGATTAGGGGTTCGAGCTTTTCTGGTTCGATTCGAACCAAACCAGGCTTGGTTTGGTCATGAGGGAGGTCAGGGGAGTAACTGGTGTGAATTTGGGGTCGGTTAGTGTAGGTTGAGGTTTGGCTCGAATCTTCAGAAGAAGATTCGAGACGATGTAAGTTGATTCGAGCCAAACGGTTTGTAGATTCGTGTCCAGGGGGTCGAGGTGCACTAGGGGTGTTAATTTGGTAGTCACCGGCATCGTTGCCGCCGGGTTTATGGTGAGGGGGTGGAAAGGCGGCGCTAGGGTTCTGAGGTCGTTTGGTTCGTCTCTTTCAGAGACGAAGGGGGGTGGTGTTTGGGAATGAAATGGGTAAAGGGGTTTGGGGGTTTTTGTGTATATTAAATGTGACAATTAATTTGAGCCGTTAGATCAAATGATCTTAACGGCTCGGATTAATTGGTGAAGGACGGGACGGGGTCGTTTGATGTAGAAACGGGGTCGTTTGGTTTTAATGAGGGACTGGGTCTATCCGGGTAAGCGGGTCGGGTTATGGGGTGAGATCTTGGACCGTTGGATGAGGATGGATGAACGGTCGAGATTCGCCGGTCTCGAAACGACGTCGTCTGAGGCGTCTTTGAGAGCTGAAGGTTTGGACCGGGTATAGGTCTCGTTTGGGCCTGATTTTGGCCCAAAAAGGAATGGCCCAGTCCAAATTTCTTTTCTATTTTTGTTCTTTTCCTTTTTAATTCCTAGTTTAAATTTCGAATTTACAAAAATCCTAAAAATAAATTTTAAAAATAAAAATTATATAACACAGACATTAATTGATTCTTAGCAATAATTAACACACAATATCAAATATTAATTAAACAAAATCAACCATTAAACAATAAAAATGACAAAATTACCAAAAATAATATTTTTTATGATTTTCATTCCAAATATGATTTAATTAATTCCTAATAGCAGAATAAAATCCTAAATTCATGCAACATATTTTTGTATTTAAACAATCACAGACAAAACTACAAATAACTATCTGAAATGCCACACAGATTTTAAAAATTACGCACAAAGAAAATTTTGTTTTATTTTTTGATTTCTTTTGGAGTAATTGTCGTGAGAGCAAAAATCACATGCTCACAGCTGCCCCTCTTTGTTCGAAAACATGCAGGGTTTTCGTGCAAAGATAAAGTGAGCGGATACGAGCGATTTTCGTCTGTTTGACTACTCCGTGTGAAGCATTTTTTGAAAGATTTGACTGAACCTCTGCTTCGAAGGTTTACTACATATCCTGGGCTAAACAGGAATCAGGTCAATGTAGTTCGGGAAGTTTTGGTAGCTGGGACTACCATGGAACTGCAATGTTGCTGTTACTGCTGTTGCATGCTATTACTACTGCTTTACCGACCTCCTTATTACACCAAAGGAGAATTAAAACTAAGCTAGCTATGCCTATCAACTACTAGTTACAAGATTCCTATCTATAATTCTTTCGCAAATTGATCTTGAGTCTTAGCTGATTCTGCTTATAGACTTCGATCTGAATCTTGATGCTCGCAAGTTGTAGGCGCTTGTTTATTTCTGCAGCATTGAGTGAAGCGGGATTGGCGGAGCTCGTGACTTCAATCAGATTTTGAGTGATACGCACTTTTTCTGTTCCAGTATTTGGGATCATCTTCTTTTGTTCTTTTCTTCCTTTCTTTTATTCTGGATTGAGACTCACTCCATAGGTCATCTCGATCCCTGTGCCTCGAGGTCAAACCTGCTCAGACAACAAAACAAACAAACGAACAAAATTTCTGCCCCAGTTTCACTAGGAAAATTTTGTGAGTTAATTGCCATAAAAATCTACAGAATTGATGAGGGAATTGGAAACCTCAAGTCTAAAAGACACAACTCAGAGATTGGATCCCTAATGTCGGCTAAAGTAAAATCGCTCAACTCAGGGATGGGAGCCATAATGTCGGCTAAAGGAAAATTGCTCAACTCAGGGATTGGAGCCCTAATGTCGGCTAAAGGAAACTTGCTCAACTCAGGGATTGGAGCCCTAATGTAGGCTAAAGGAAAATTGCTCAACTCAGGGATTGGAGCCCTAATGTCAGCTAAAGGAAAATTGCTCAACTCAGGGATTGGAGCCCTAATGTCGGCTAAAAGAAAAATCGCTCAACTCAGGGATTGGAGCCATAATGTCGGCAAAAGGAAAATTGCTCAACTCAGGGATTGGAGCCCTAATGTCGGCTAAAGGAAAATTGCTCAGGGATTGGAGCCCTAATGTCGGCTAAAGGAAAATTGCTCAACTCAGGGATTGGAGCTCTAATGTTGGCAAAAGTGAATTGCTCAACTCAGGGATTGGGGCCCTAATGTTGTCAAAGGTGACTAGGGAATGGAGGCCCTATGTCTAAAATCTCAACTCAGGTATTGGAGCCCTAATGTTGGCAAATAGGGAATGGAGGCCCTAAGTCTAAAATCTCAACTTAGGGATTGGAGACCTAATGTTGGCAAAGGTGACTAGGGAATGGAGGCCCTATGTCTAAAATCTCAACTTAGGGATTGGAACCCTAATGTTGGCAACAGGCGACTAGGGAATGGAGGCCCTATGTCTAAAATCTCAACTTAGGGATTGGAGCCCTAATGTTTGCAAAGGTGACTAGGGAATGGAGGCCCTATTTCTAAAATCTCAACTCAGGGATTGGAACCCTAATGTTGGCAAAAGGCGACTAGGGAATGGAGGCCCTATGTCTAAAATCTCAACTCAGGGATTGGAACCTTAATGTTGGCAAAAGGCGACTAGGGAATGGAGGCCCTATGTCTAAAATCTCAACTTAGGGATTAGAGCCCTAATGTTGGCAAAGGTGACTAGGGAATGGAGGCCCTATGTCTAAAATCTCAACTTAGGGATTGGAACCCTAATGTTGGCAACAGGCGACTAGGGAATGGAGGCCCTATGTCTAAAATCTCAACTTAGGGATTGGAGCCCTAATGTTGGTAAAGGTGACTAGGGAATGGAGGCCCTATGTCTAAAATCTCAACTCAGGGATTGGAGCCCTAATGTTGGCGAAAAATAGGTTGATATTGGGGATTCTAAACTAACCCCTTTTTTTGGAATTTTCTTCTTATTTCTCTTTTCGTTTTTTTTTTAATTATTTTTTTTGTTCAGTAAAAATGCAGGAAAGAATTTGGAGGAAACTTCCCTTTTGGGTTGATTCCTTGCTGCAAAGCTGTTTCTTGCACTTGTGCATTTCTTTTCCCTTTTGGTTGCACCTGCTTCTTGCACGGTTGCTTTGGATTGCACCTGTTTCAATTTTCCAAACAAAGAACAATTGTCAGTTTGAAAACAGTGGTTGGTTCGGTGGCCTTGATCATTCCAATTGCTTGGTCCCGGCCTCATTTCTGTTGAGAAACTTCGCCATTGATTGGCTTCAAAGGCGACCCCCTTTCAAACTGATAAGACTCAGATTTCAGGATTTCATGATGACTCGCCCGTGTAAGGCTTTGGTTCTCATCTCTTTCCAGACCTTTGCCTTTGACTTTCTTCTTTCTTTTTTTCTTTTTTTTAATGCCTTTACTTTGGAGGTAATCAAACATCATGATCAGTCGGGATTGGACTGACGCACCACTGAGGTTGGGTATTTTCTTCACCTCTTGCCAGACGGAGCTCTGTGAAACCGGTCCTGCCACCTTTTCTTTCTAACACATTTTGGAATTTAGGGTTAAGCCGAAAGGGATTCAAGGAAAGGTAAACAAAGAGCGAAAAAACGAATTTAAAAGAGAAGCGTCCCTTTCGGGGGAAAAGAAGGACTTATCTGAGGTGCATGCTGGCTTTAAACTGACATGACATGCTTTTTGGACTGGATGCCCGAACCTCACGAACTTGCATTTCCTCATGAACCAAAACGGATCTATGTTTCCCAACCAGGGAACCTTGCCAGAACTTTCTGTGGTGAAATCATCTTTTCGGCCGACAGCACCCTTTGTGGGTTTTCGCTAGTCGACCTCTCTCATTTCTCCTCTCACCGTTGCCCGATAGTACTTTTTGTGGGTTTTCACTAAACGGACTCTCCCATTCTTGGTTTCTCTACTCTCGTCGCCTCATGGTGCCCAAAGGTTTTCACCGACAAGACTCTCTCATTTTATTTCTCTCAATTTTAGAATGCATCGGCTTCCAACCATGATATTTCTTGGTTTCCCCCGCCTTTGGCAATTGATCCGAAGGAATTGTACTTGGTTTTTGGTAAATACAATTGTGGATGAAATTACAACTTCGGAACCATTTGGTGTGCCCGTGGTTGAACCATTATAACATCTGCCCCAGTTTCAACTTCAGGGAAAGTTGAATTTTTGTTTTAGTGTGACTGAACCCTAGAGAGAGGCTGCCTACGTATCCTTTCGAAATCAAGTCAGACGTAGTTCAGGCTAATCATTTTTTTTTATTTTTTTTTCGGAGCATCAGGGAATTTTTGATCCTCAAACCTAACTGCACTGGCTAATCGCGTGAGACTTAACCTTTCCAACTTTATTTTGCCTTTGTAGGCCTTTCTTTTCTGTCTTCTTTCTTCCAACTTCAATTTTAGAGCATTTGGGGGTACCTTGGTTTCTTCAACTTCGCTGAGGCGATTAGCCATGTGAAACTCAACCCTTTCAACTTCAATTGCATTTATAGGCGCTTTAATTTGATTTTCTCCTCCCAAGAGTTTTGATTCCTGAGCATCGGCCGCCATGGCCAGTCGAGGTCGACTTGATGCACCTGCTGAGGCTGGGTGCCTTTTGCACATTAGCGTGTATCAAACGAAAGCACTGTAAATCAGTCTTGCCATCCTTTCTTTGTCTTGGTTTTGGAACAGTGTTAGACCAAAAGGGATTCATAGAGAAACAAATAATTGAATGGAGAATGAGTTTAAAACTAGAAGTGTCCCTTTTGGGGAAAGGAGAGAAGGACTTATCTGGAGTACATACGGACTTTAATGAACATGACATGCCTTTTGGACTGGATGTCTGATCTGTGTAAACCGTCCGACTCTCAAAAATTCATCACAACTTTGCCTTGAATACCGAGGAACCTTGCCAGGACTCTGTTGATGCCGATGGCTGTGAGGATCTTATTTTCGATCATGGGCGCCCTTTGTGGGTTTTCACGAGCTGGCATTTTTCATTTCATTTCTTACCATCTCCTTATAGTGCCCGTGTGGGTTTTCACTAACAAGACTCTCTCATTTTCATTTTTCTTTACTTACTGCCGCCTTACGATGCCCGTGTGGGTTTTCACCAATAAGACTCTCTCATTTTATTTCTCTTATTTTTCTTGCGAGGATCTAAGTAACTACATTCTCTGATCCTTGAACATTCTTACCGATTGATCGGAAGGACTTGAACAGGATTTGGGGTAAAACGAGCTTGGATGGAATTACAACTTTAGAACCTTTCTGGCGAACTGTCGCCGAACCACTATAACTTTTGCCCCAGTTTCACTTTTGGTGGGGGGATCTTGGATTTTATTTTGGTGTGACTGAACCCCAAGGAGAGGTTGCCTACGTATCCTTTCGGAATCAAGTCAAACGTAGTTCAGGCAAATCATTTTGTTTTTGATTTTCTTTTGTTTTTCTGATTTGCTTTGTTTTTCACTTTCTTCTTCCCTTCCGTTTCCTTTTTTCATTTTCATTGTCTTTTCTTCCTTGTTTTTTTGTATATATATTTTCTTTTTTGTTCCAATTCTTTCTTCTTCTTTATTTTTTTTTTCATTTTATTTTTCAATAATACTTTCAGGTTCCAAAGAGGGTAATCAAAGAAGAGTAACCAGCTCAAATGGGTTTGCAAAGGGTTGATAGTGTTTGGGTAGCGAGAATGAAAGCCTTCGTCATCTCAACCGGAAAATATTAGAACTATATGTAGGATCCAACATAGTACCTTTTGACTGCATTTGCATTAACAGTTATTTCAAGGGCATTTCCTTCGATGTGTCCCAAGTACAACGCACTCTTTTGGCAGTACTCTTGTTGCAATGTATATACCTTTCCAATCTGGACCCAATTTTCTTTCAGCTTTTCCAAACTTTGTTTTATTTTCTTAAACGTATCTTCATTGCGATCTAATCCTTGATTCATTATTTCGAGGTCTGACGGCTTTCAGGATTCGGGCATGAAGTCCGCAAGCATGTCGTGTTATTGAAATCTGCATTTAAGAGAATTGAAAAGAGAATAAGAAAGAAAAATGACAAGATTAAAAGAAGAGACATTCCTAGACAATGAAATATTAATTTCATTTTTTTCTTGATTTTGATTGAATTTTATTTGAATTTTTTGAAGATAGAATGGTTTATACAAGAAAGTAAGACAATAAAGTAAAACATCTGGATCACACCCTGAGATAATCTGGATGCAGAAAGGATAGCAAGACTGGCTACTGAGACTCCCGTCTGATGGGGAACTTTCATGTTTGGCAACCATTTTATGGCTTTTCTTCTATCTCGGCGATGGTTGTAATGGCCTTCAGTGCCGGATCAAATTCCTCATCTTCACAAATCATTCCGACTATTGGCATGTTGTTGTGGGCGGGCAACAGATTGTTCATCACATCAGGAGCTTCTTCATCCCGAAAAATGATTCTTTCAGCTTCAATCGAATCTTCAACTGCCCTTTTGAGGGTCCAACAGTCCTTTGTACTATGTCTCACTGCTCCAGAGTGGTATTCACATATAGTGTCATCTCAGTGCGGCGGGGACTCGGGGTTCAGCCGAATTTGGTCCACTGGCTGCAATAGATCTAGCCTAATCAGCTTTTGGAACAAGCTTGAATACGATTCACCAATAGGGGTGAACTGATTCTTTCTGAAAGGCTCTCTTGGGCGAGGATTGTACCGGGGAACATCTGATTGAGGATTGTATGGAGCTTGGTAAGGATGGACATTTCTGGAAAGTGGAGCTCAGTTTTGTGGATAATATTGTGGTCGCGTGTAAGGTTGCGCATTCATCAACGCATACCAACAAAACCAATCACCTGAACAGAACCTGGCTGGTTTACTCACACACACAACCTTGTTAGTTTTGAGGCATTTAACATATAGGAAATCGCACGTTGGGATGCAATGCACCTAAACAGTTAAACGCTTCTACCATGTGTTTGAACGGGTTGCATGTTTCATCCCGGCCTTAAACTAGCCCTCTTCACTATGTACCTCTTTTCTTTTATTCCTGCCTCTCTTTAACCACTCTTGATCTTGTTTTTGCCGCTCTTTTTTTTGTTTTTGGCGCTTTTTTTAAAAAAAATCTCTCTTTTTTTTTCATTTTTTACTCAATTATTTTATGGCTATGATCGAATCTGATGGGGATTGCCTACGTATCATGACCTGCATGAATCAGATCTTGCGTAGTTCGGGACATCGTGAATAGAGTAAGTAAACTAACTCTTTTTTTTTCTTTTTGGAATAATCTTTTTTTTTTAAAAATGCTTTAAAAGAATAAAGGTTTTTTTTTTTGGATTTTTGTTTCTTTTGGATTTTTCTAAAAAAAATGCTTAAAAAGAAGAAAAGGATATTTTTTGGATTTTTGAATTTGACTCTATTTTTTTTTTTTTTTGAAAGAAAGACTTCTAAAAATTCCTTTTCTTTTGATTGGAACTTTGAGAATTTTAGAAAAAAAAAATATTTCTGTTTGAATTTTTATTTGTTCTCTCTTTTTCTAAATAAGAAAGAAAATATTTTCTTTGGATTTTGGTTGTCGTCTCTTAATTTTCGAAAGAGGCACTTTTAAGAAAATATTTTGGATTTTTGAGTTTTTTTATTTATTTACAAAAGCACTTCTAAAGAAAAGCGAAAATATTTTTGGACTCATATTTTCAAAGTTTTTATGGATATTTACAAAATAAAGACAGCTAAAGAGCAATTTTTTCTGGATTTTTGTTTCTGATATTTTTTGGATTTTTTTGGAAAAATACTTCAGAATGAAGGAAACCCGTATTTTAGATTCTGATTTTTATTGATTTTTCTTTTTTTTTGTATGAAAGATATTAGAAAGAAGGAAACCATTTTTTTTGAGTTTAAAAACTACTTTTTTTTTGTTTTTTAAAATTTTTAAGGAAATATTTTCAAAGAAGGGACTGGAAGAAAATATTTTTGGATTATTTTTTGAAAATTGGGGTCGGAACCGATGAGGTTTGCCTACGTATCTCACATCCGGTGAGAATCAGACCCGCGTAGTTCGGTCAGATAAAACAAACTTCTTTTGAAAAACAAGACTCTTTTTCCATTGGCAAACAAAACCATTTTTCATAAACAACTCTTTTTTTTTCTTTTTTTCTTCAAAAATTCGGCAGAGTTTCGACACTATTTAGACGTTGATTTTTTTTCAAAGCAAGCGATTAACTACCTCTATCTCCCTTTCCTCAAGACATTCAAAAGTCGGTCGGCATGCAAGTCCGAAATAAACAAATGCACAAGTAGCAAGTTGGATGCATCAGGATGGTCTTTTGTCATTTTGGTACATCTGTCCTAGACAGACCCAACCCCTGTGTTGAGCCTCCAAAGTCAAATGCACATGATGCAAACAAACGTTCCTACTAGGGATCCGGCATGAAGCTGAGTTATTCTAGGTTAGTAACCTGGGTATTTGTTCTAGACTGTGTACCCGAGCGGACAACTCGAGTCGAGGAGGGGGCTACGTACCGGGGACCCGCGAGATCGTCCGGCTTTGTAACTTGTCCGACCTCTTTCTTATTTCAGGGGATGACACTAACAGAATAGGGAGTCTCGACGAGCAAGCACATCCCCAAAGATGAGAAGAGGGTTTCGGCACAGTTTATATACAGTTCAGATAATATCAAAGCGGTAAAAGGCAACATATAGCACGTTATGCCCAAACATGTAATAAAGATCAGATAATAAAGCCAAATATAACAATTATTCTAAGCTCGAATTCTTGAACCCTGAACCAGAGATTCTGGGTTCGAATTCCCCAGCAGAGTCGCCAGAGCTGTCACACCTCCTTTTTGCGCGCCTACCCCGAAGGATAAATGCGTGAGGGAGTTTTTCCAATTTAAGTGACAATATTCGAAATGGGATTATTTATTTAATTCAGAGTCGCCACTTGGGAAAAGTTTGGCTTTTGGTGTCCCAAGTCACCGGTTTATCTTGAATCCCAAATCGAGGAAAATATTCGACTTTTCCAAATGAAGTCTGCGAACCAGAAATTCTAAGTAAGGAATTCTGTTGACCCGAGGGAAGGTGTTAGGCACCCTCGAATCCCGTGGTTCTAGCACGGTCGCTTAAATTGTTATAATGGCTAAATATCTGATTTAAATACATGTTGTGACTTATGTGCTTTTATTAAGTTTAAACCGCTTTTATTATTATCATTTATTTTATAGAATTGCAACGTCGTGAAAATGCATCTCGAACCACGTCACAATCAATGCACCCGTGGTTGTTGATACATTCCGACACCGTTGAGATTTGGATTTGGGTCACATAAATGCGCACCCAAATTTAAGAATGTAAATTAATTAAAATCGCGCCTAAAGAGTCTAACGCATTATTATCTTTGAGGAAGGCAGTGAAATTTGCTAAACGGCTCATCCCCAATTCTAAGTATTTATTATGACTAATTATTAAGGGCCCCGCAATTTGCATTTTTATTTAGCGAGGCTCGTCTCATTATCAAAAAGGATTGACCTATAGTGATTATGTTTTCTATTTCGTTCGTCTCTATAATGAAAGAAAAAGAGTTCTAACTTATTTACATGCTCACGAGTTATTATAGTTGAGTTTCGAAAGTGAGTCGTTAAATCTGAAAACGATACAATAAGAGCAGTCGGTTAACAATTATGGGCCCAGGTCCGATGTATAAGGGGTAAAACTGGACCTGTGTCATCCTTATTCAGATGTTGGGCTTAGCTAAATGATTCTACCCATGTTCAAACTTTAAGAATCCGAAATGAAAGTGATACCTAATGAAACCCGGTTTTAACGAATTTAGATGAGCAAGTTGTTAACTAAAATAGTTTGAACTATTGAGTAATCAACCTAAGGCCTGATGTGTATTTGGAACATGCTGTTTAATCGAACAAATTGAACTAGCAGAATGTTACAACTACACTATTAGTCCTTTTAAACTAAAAACCTACGGGGAAGAAGTTTACAACTTAAACTGCTATAGGATAGTGCCCATGTTATACATAACCAACAACTACCTGATTCTAGTGAAGGCAACTAGCTAACAATATACAACCGAGATTCAGTATATAACCAGATTTTACATGGGCAGCGCATAGAATGTTCTAAGTACAGACAGTAAAAGAAAGAAAAGACTACATTAAACTACAGCTTCAAATCTTTCCCATTTTTGCATTCATGCTTCGAGTAGCTTACAAGATGAACCAGTGTATCAGTTTGTGTACCTGGTATTTGGAAAGCAAGGAAAGAAGATGAAGATCAGTAGAAGCAGCAGTAAACAGCAAATAGCAACAGCAACAGCAGCAGTAACAATCAAGCAGAATAAATCCCAGTGAATAAACCAGAAATAACCCAATGAAACAGTACCAATATCCAACCAAAACAGACTCGGGAGACTCAGTTGAGACCCGAAAATACCAATGTTAATCATAGGCAGAAACAGGTGAATCTGAAACAACAGTGAAATAATAGTTCTTGATTTTCTAACACTCAAAGAAAGAAGCTCGAAGCTTCAATGGAATAATAGCAGTTAGTGCCGATTTCAAACAGTGAAGGAAAGCAGAATTTTCTCAGCTTTAATGGAACAACAGAGATTTTTCTTTTGCCTCTTTTTTGTTTATTGTCTATCTAGGATTCAAGTCAAGAAATGAGCTTTCTTCACTAGTTCAAAAATAGACACTTTTAGGTTCTCAAAAAAAAACTCCTTTTCTTGTCCAAAATCCAGTCTATTTAAAGACTAGAATTGGCCATTCTTTTTGTTCAAACATTTCACTTTCAACCTGTTTTATTCCCTCCTCATGTGCATTTCTACCTTTTTATCATTAAACCCATGCTGTTACTGATTTCCCACTAGTAAAGTCACTAAGCCAACTCAAGTAGCACCTTTTTCACTAGTTAATTCAAAAACATATCAGTCTTTTAACTGGCCATTTCTATTTTAAAATTAAACCCCATGCTATTTCTGAATTCCAGTCACAAAAGGCACTTAACATATTATCACTCCCACTATTGATCCCTATTTTATTCATTAGCTTAGTGGTATATTAGTATTAAACTGACAGACCATTAAAACTGAACAATTTGCAGGTTTCTAACATCCCAACCTGTTAAAACTAATTGACGACATTTATCCAATCGACTATATGAATTACAACATATATAGTCAATAGCTAATGATCAGAATCGAACAATACACATAGGTGATTCAAGTTGTACTGACAAAATAGGGAATTACCCTGGAAACTAATTAATCGACCAAACTCATTCCAATCGATTATATAGTTTAACACATACACTTAACAATGAACAGACGAAAATTTCGACCAAATAATAGGTCTGATTTGGAGAAGAAGAAGAACAAAGCACAGAAATTGGAAATAAAATCATTCTAACCACACAAACGAATAACAAAACAAACAAAAAATAGAACAAACAGAAAGGGAAAAGGAATACCTCAAGTAAACTAGATGACCCAGGTCCGAACTCAGACTCGACCTTTTTGAGGTCGAATGGACCTTAATCAAGTGTTCTCAACGGAGAACACTTCGACTAAGGTCTATTAGACTCCACACCCTCTGCTAATTTGGACAAATTCCTAGTTCTTGGATTTCTAGGGTTCTTGGGGATCAGATTAGGGGTTCGAGCTTTTCTGGTTCGATTCGAACCAAACCAGGCTTGGTTTGGTCACGAGGGAAGTCAGGGGAGTAACTGTGAATTTTGGGGTCGGTTAGTATAGGTTGAGGTTTGACTCGAATCTTCAGATGAAGATTCGAGACGATGTAGGTTGATTCGAGCCAAACAGTTTGTAGATTCATGTCCAGGGGGTCGAGGTTCACTAGGGGTGTTGATTTGGTGGTCACCGGCATCGTTGCCGCCGGGTTTATGGTGAGGGGGTGGAAAGGCGGCGCTAGGGTTCCGAGGTCATTTGGGTCGTCTCTTTCAGAGACAAAGGGGGGTGGTGTTTGGGAATGAAACGGGTAAAGGGGTTTGGGGGTTTTTGGGTATATTAAATGTGACAATTAATTTGAGTCGTTAGATCAAATGATCTTAACGGCTCGGATTAATTGGTGATGGACGGGACGGGGTCATTTGGTGTAGAAACGGGGTCGTTTGGTTTTAATGAGGGACTGGGTTTATCCGGGTAAGCGGGTCGGGTTATGGGGTGAGATCTTGGACCGTTTGATGAGGATGGATGAACGGTCGAGATTCGCCGGTCTCAAAACGACATCGTCTGAGGCGTCTTTGAGAGCTGAAGGTTTGGACCAGGTATAGGTCTCGTTTGGGCCTGATTTTGGCCCAAAAAGGGAATGGCCCAGTCCAAATTTCTTTTCTATTTTTGTTCTTTTCCTTTTAAATTCCTAGTTTAAATTCTGAATTTACAAAAATCCAAAAAATAAATTATAAAAATAAAAATTATATCACACAGACATTAATTGATTCTTAGCAATAATTAACACACAATATCAAATATTAATTAAACAAAATCAACCATTAAATAATAAAAATGACAAAATTACCAAAAATAATATTTTTTGTGATTTTCATTCCAAATATGATTTAATTAATTCCTAATAGCAGAATAAAATCCTAAATTCATGCAACATATTTTTTGTATTTAAACAATCACAGACAAAACTACAAATAACTATCTGAAATGCCACACGGATTTTAAAAATTACGCACAAAGAAAATTTTGTTTTATTTTTTGATTTCTTTTGGAGTAATTGTCGTGAGAGCAAAAATCATGTGCTCACAATCTCGATCCAAATCTCGCTACCAGGACTGAACATAACTACATCACACGTGTGAATAGACAAGCAGTCTCACAACCCGTCGTAGCATAAAAGAGAAACATATGAAACAAATCAAGGAATGGATAACATCCTTTCCACCTGATGACATAACCATAGTAAACGATGCGCACGAGTGAGCAAACTCGATTCGATGACGGATACATATTCTCATTAGGCCTACCAGCGGACCCCCCAAATCAATTCTGACCATCCGAAAATAGGTGAATAACCTTCTAAAAGTCCATAGTAACTTATACATAACATGTACCACTAGTTGTCTAACTCTTAACATATCTTCACAGTCCACAACCAAGGAATTATCTGCATCTGAGAACATCCAGCCTCTAAACTTCAAGAATACAGGAGTCTCTATATCTGATCCCAACACCACTCCTAAATCACTGATACATCACTCAAACACAATCATCTCACAAAAAATACTCACATAAAGCTTCTACGCCGCGTAGCAAAAACTTGAACATCAGCAGTCAACATCTATGTGATTACCATAGTACTAGTCGAGAACCCGCAAGTCAAAAACATAATTCATCTCCTAACTGGAATACCCTTCTCAGGCGATACAATATTGTATTAACATCCTCTAAACATCTGGAATCTCCCATTCCATCTAAAACTCATGACCTTCCTTTCAAAACTTAACTGCAACCTTGTCCTTGCAACTCTCAATTCTACATGGGGCATCGCAACTATCATGCTAACTTGTAAAAATGCAAAAATCAAATAATTAATTCTAAATCACAAGCATGATAAATACCTCATCAACCAAGAACCTTCTATTTAACTCAATCCCAGAAAAAAAAACACAACATGTAACAAACTCCCCATGACGGTAGAGTAGAGCAACCGCAAGTCATGACCAAACCATTGAAAGCTCTTCGGAACCCATTTTCACACAATCAAATCATTAGAACTAAATCTCTCTAAATCAACCAAGTCATGTGGACTACTAAAAGCCAGAGTACCTCAATATGAAAATGCCTGAACTGAAGGGCCCTTTAATGAATCTGAAGTTGTTCCTCTCGTCTTCTAATACCGCAATGTAGAATCACTAATGATATTGAGTACCACAAATCGCGGCACCATCCAAAGTAAGCCCCAAGTCCTAACTATACGCAAAATTCAGAAATCCTTAAATACCACATATGTGTCCGGAACCCATTGGAACCTTCTTGAAAGTCATTCACCTAGCACAAAATCATCCTCGATGAAACCTTTCTAAAATTGTAGCCAATCCATAATCATATCCTAGTCCAAGAACTAATACAATGCACGACCATGCAATTTGATCGTCAATGACAGACTCCTCCACTTGGATCAAAGCCATAGAACACATTGTTTGTAACCAATAGCACCCTTTATTCGTAGGTTCCTCGATCACATTGTTAATCGACTGAATACTTTATAAACTTATGTGGAACCAGACAATAAACACTCCAAAAACTCTGCCAAGAGGATATCATCCTTGTGACAGTCATGCGAACTTCTTCAAGCCCTCTTAAATGGTAGCATATGCATTCTACTGAATAGAAGCCCAATATGCATCGCACAACCTCAAATCCCACTAGCTAGCCTCGAATCAACATCTTCCCATGACCCTACCATGGTCGTAACAACTAGGCAACCAATTAATCCTTCCAATTTCGCACTCATCAACCAGATACAAGAATCCGGTGTCTCTCACAAAGGAGCAACTAAAAGTTCTACCACTGCATCTGCGTCCAAGACTAGATCACATAACGCAAGTATAATCAAGCATCTATAGTCCTTTGTAGTCCATCCACTGTATTACAAATCATCGGTTCATAGCTGATACTGAGTGCGCAACATCATATAAGAGTGCATGAAAGAAAATTAAATTATAAGCTTCCAGCTGAAACAAAGTGGCACGATAAGGGAAGAAATATGGGAAGTTACCTAGATGCCTTGTAGCCTCTCAAAATAAGTATGGATGTCATCATTCCAATTCGTAAGACTCTACTAGACACTTGCTCATGACTCTAAAAGCTTATGAACCTAGATGTTTGATACCAACTTGTCACGACCCAACCCCCCCCCCCAAATCGTAATAGAACCTAACCCAACCTACTAGGTAAGACAAATAGTATAAGTTACAACCAAACTGAGAAATCAAAAATATATTTAATAAACACCGCAATAGAGTTCAATATAACTATCCCAAAGACTAGTAGTACAAGTCAAAAGTCACTATGATTTAGATTAACAAATCTGGAAAAATGAATAATACAAAATCTGTTTGGAAATTACATTAACATAAATGAAATCCTAAGCTACCATGAACAAAAGGGTAGCGTGAATCCAGTACGCTAGAATATCTCCAATGCAAGCTCCGCCTTCACAGCTACTCAGCCCTAAAATATGCATGCAACGTGCAGCAGTGTAGTAAGAGTACAATTGACCCCATGTACTCTGTAAGTATCTTGACTAACCTCAAAGAAGTAGTGTTGAAGTTTTTAAGTCAAAAGATACTTACTTTTCAAATAACTTGTGCAATATATCAAAGACTAGCAACATGACGCATAACAAAAAAGGAATAACTAAAATATCATCAGAACATGTGATAACAAAATTCAATACAAGTAAAGAACCAGTTTGCACAACAAGTCATCAAAGAGAACCGCAAATACATGGCACCTCGTGCCCATATTATCAATCACCCTCACACAAAAAATACCTTGTATCGTAACATAAGTCACACCCGGACGATAAAGACCTCGTGCCACAATATAATATGATTTTGTATCAATTGCCAAATAACACGTTCAAGAAAGTTTATCAAGAATCAAATATATTACTGCATGATGAAACCTTCCTCATCTCGTCAATTCAATATGCTACTAACCACTCAACAAAACATAAGATATCAACTCCACGTAGATAAAACCATCTTGGCAACCAATTCATCAAGTAATAACAGACCCATAGATTAGCATGTCAGAAACAACAAAACATATAATGTAAAAATGCGTGACAACACATAAGAAAATCATGAGCACAACAAGAATGCCCCTCTTGTACCACCACACATATATAATCAATAAAAATGCCCCCATGCTATCACATAACATCCCCATAATGCCACCATTATTTCGCTGTGTGAGCATCACAATGAATATTTTCCCTTATATTGCTATACGCGTATAAGGCTATACGCGCATAAGCCTCCCTTATCTCGCTGTGTGCGCATCAATAAATACCACCCTTATGTGCCGCACGTGCATTTAGCCACCATTATATCGCCGCATGCGTATCATAAATGAAATGCCTCCCTTATGTCGCCGCATGCGCATCTACAATTAATCTGCACAATATTTTCACATGTGCCACAACAATACAATAATGAAAAATAACAAACTACCATCAACAGGCACATTCTCATAAATCATCAATAAAGCGCACAAGGATATGATAACAAAAAAATATGGATAAAGCATAATAATGGTTAAATCAAGTATATCAACCAAGTCCAAGTAGTTGTTCAAAGAATCACATATGTATCATAGAGTGTACACGTCCCAATCAAGGCACATTACAAGATCGAATCTGGAGTGTATTCATAGTCTACGTGTATTTATCCCCAAGGCAAATATAGCACAAGTCTCAAGATTTGTTCACCATGTTCAACATAAGGTACTAGTAGCCTCAACATTCCTCTAGCATGGTTTATAGTAATCATGAAGTTGCTCAATTTAATAACATATTGAATTAAGAAACATACACAACCAAATAAGGCATAGAGTAAGCTATAATATCCCCCAAGCATGAATACCCATGGCACATGTATATATGTTTGTCACCTCATATATACATCACCGTATGTAGGAAACAATAACAATTAGTTGGAAAGATTTCCTCAACTAAAGCAAGGCAAGGCACTTACCTCAAACAAACCTAAGCAATACTCTAAATGTCACGACCCAAAGTCCACTATAGGTCGTGATGAAACACAACACAACCGTCAGGCAAGCCAACATTGATTTATCGATTAGATTACCCATATTATTACTTTGAAATTACTAATTTCCAATAATTAAATAGTATAAAATAGAATTTACAGGGTAGATGATGATAATTACATGATCTACGATAACAACAACCAGTAGGAACTCCCAAACCCCAGTGTCACAAGTACATGAGCATTTTTCTAAGGTGTACAATAATACATCATTTGTCCCGAATGTAATAAGACATAATAAAAATAAATGATACAATGGCAAATCAGTGGACTGCGATGCGTAGCCTGGAATGTAGCTGACGTAGAGTTGCCTCAATAGGTGCACCCACACGCCAAGATGATCACCAAATGACCTGTCAGATCCTGCACATTTAGTGCAGAAGTGCAGCATATATACGTAAATCAACGCATACCCAGTAAGTATCTAGTCTAACCCCAGAAATGTAGTGACAAGGGATCGACATTGACACTTACTAGAGGTCTAAATAAATAAATGATTATTCATAACAGGTACGAAGTGCACAACAATAGTGGAGAAGGTCTGAAATTTCATAATAATCCAATTATTCCTTTTTAAAGTATAGATTTCTCGATCTTGTATTCTACCTTAATATCTGCCAAGTGTCAATACCAAATAAATAATAAATACCATACAATGTCGGGCTTCATTGAAAGGTTTATCTCGTGAATATTCGGACTACTAGCGATATAACACATGATTCTGTCGAGGCCGTTCGGCCCAATCCATAATAATGTGTACACTGCCGAGGGACGTGCGGCACGATCCATAGATGCATTTATATACTGCTTAGGCGTTCGGCCCGACAAGAAAGGAAAGAAATTACCGAATTACGAGACACGCACTTACAATTCAGTACATGAGTACAAACGAGTATAACCTTTACTGTTGCTCAATTATTTTGCTAACAACTCAAGGTGATAAGGCTTGGCCTAAGATATATTTAATTTCTATATCAAGTTTAATTATAATTTCAATTAATTAAGCCAGCAGTATGAATTCAAATATTTCATGATAAGATCCTAAGTCTACCCAGACATAAACATGCTTTAGCTACGTACGGACTCTCGTCACCATGTGCGTACGTATTAACCACAACCAGTTACACATAACAATAAATATTACCTAGGGGTAGTTTCCCCCTCATAGGGTAATACAAGAAATTTACCTTGCTCTGAAGTTCCATAACCGGCTCCAACGCCAACCTAACACCTCAAACCGATGCTCGTTGCTCCAAAACTAGTCAAAAAGTGCAAACCAATGAAAATACACTCCAATACTCACAATAAATCAATTCATGGCAATTCCCAACTCAGCTCGAAAAGTCAATAAAATCAACCCTCAGGCTCACGTGCCCGGATTCCGAAAACATTTTGAAGATAAATGTCACCCATAACACCACGAACTCAAATATATAATATACTCCCAATTCCATGTCCAATTTCGTGGTCAAAATCTAAAAATACCAATTACTATATTTTCTACCAAAATCCTAAATTTCTACTAATTTCCGTGTAAATATCGGTACATAATCCGTGTATTTAACTCACAATAGGTGAGAATATCTTACCTTGCAATAGATGACGAAAACCTCCCGTTGAAGCTCTCCAAAAATCACCCAACTAAGTGAAAATGGGCCAAAATCACGTTCTTAAAACAACACTGCCATCGACCTTCGCATCTGTGAAGCTAAAGGCCACTTCTGTGGCACCAAGTCCGCTTCTGCGAAAAACACTGGAGACCGCTCGCACCCGCCGAGAAGGTCCCTCTCTTGCGACATCGAAGGTGAGCGCAAATCCCCCTCGCTCATGCACTCCACTCCGCTTCTGCGTTCTAGGAAGCCGCATATGCGGCATCGCAGATGCGGAAAGAGTCTCGCACCTATGGCCACTACCCAGCTCGCCCAGGACCGCTCCTGTGAGTCTCACCTTGCTTCTGTGAGGTTGCTTCTATGATGAGGCTTCCACAGAAGCGATCGCACCAGCAACTAGAAATTCTAGCTTTTCCCTACGTCCAAATATCTATTTGTTAACCATCCGGAATCCACCAAATATACCAAGACATCCCAAACTACAATACAAACTTAATCTAGGCCTCAAATCATGCCAAACAACATCAAAATTATGAATCGCGCCTCAAATCAAACTTATAAATTTCCAAATTCTATATCTTGTGCCAAAATGTATCAAATCAATTCGGAATGACTTCAAATTTCACACACAAGTCTTAAATGATATTACGGACCTATTCCAACTTCCGGAATCAAGATCCTACCCCAACATCAAAAAGTCTGTTCCTGGTCAAACTTTCCAAAAACTTCCAATTTCCCACTTTGCCAGTTAACGCCGAAACTACCTACGGACCTCCAAAATCAACATCCAGATGCGCTCCTAAGACCAAAACTACCATACGGAACTATTCCCAGGCTTAAAATCCCAAACTGACATTGATAACTTCAAAATTCACTTTAACCCAAACTCTTGAATTTCATCCAAAATGCCACTTCCATAATAGGCACCGAAATTGTAACGACCCGACCGGTCGTTTAGAGCTTTTGCACTTTGATAGTTAGATCATGGGCATGACTTGCCCCGTGTGGTGCATTATGGCTTATGTAAATCGTTGGTTTTGGTATCAGGTTAATCAAAATGAATTTGGAAGAATAGTTCTCCGTTTAAAGCTTAAAATTTGAAAGGTTTGACAAAGATTTGACTTGTTTGTATATGATCTCGGATTGGAATTTTTATGGTTTGGTTAGCTCCGTTAGATGATTTGGGACTTAGGAGCGTGATCGGAATGCATTTTGGAGGTCCGTGGAAGGTTCAGGCTTGAACTGGCAAAATTGAGATTTCCACATTTTCCAGTTGGTAGGTGAGATTTTGATATAGGTGTCAGAATGGAATTCCGGAAGTTTCATTAGTTCCATGGTGTCATTTGGGATGTGTGTGCAAAAGTTCAGGTCATTCGGACGTGGTTTGGTTGGATTTTTTATCAAAAGCAGAACTTGGAAGATTTCAGAAAATTTGGCTTGAATCCGATGTGTTTTGGTTGATTTGATGTTGTTCGAGGAGTTTTGAAGATTGGTACAAGTTTGAATAAGGTTTTAGGATATGTTGGTGCCTTTGGTTGAGGTCCCGAGGGCCTCAGGTGAGTTTCGGATGGTCAATCGGACCATTTCATGCCTTGGAGATGTTGCAGATTTTGGTTCAGCTGTTGCAGAGGTTTTTACTCTTTGCGATCGCGTAGGGAGTCACGCGATTGCGTAGAGCTTTCTGAGGGGCAGTCCATTTTGTTCAATGTGTTCACGAAGTATGAGTTGCGATCGCATAGAGGTAAGGAAATTGTTGATCGCGAAAGCGTAGGGAAGGTCGTGTTCGCGTGGAGTTATTGGACCTGGGGTCTTGGCTTGATTTTTGTTCATTGCGAATGCGGTAGTGGGTCCGCGATTGCGTAGTGTAAAAGGGGTGAGCATCGCATTTGCATAGTATTTTATGCGTTCGCGTAGACCAAATTTTGGGATCTGAGTATTTGTGCTTCGCGATCGCGAAGGATTTTCCGCGATCGCAATGAAGGAAAAATAAGAGCTGGGCAGAATGTTTTAAAAGCTCATTTCCACGAATTTGAGGCTAAGTTCCTCCATTGTTGGTCAATTTTGATGCTTTTTGAAGAGGATTGAAGAGGTATTCAAGGGGAATCACTTAGAGGTAAGATTTTTGAACTCAATACTCGATTCTTGTGTGAATTCTACCTAATTAATCATGGAATTAAGCCTAGTATTGAAGAATTAGGGCTTGGAATTGGAGAGTGTAAATTGGGGATTTGAGTGTCCATTTGAGGTCCGATTTTGATATTCTTGGTATGTATAGACTCGTGAGTGGATGAGAATTCTATTGATGTGATTTTTATCGGATTCCCAGATGTGGGCCCGGGGGCCGGGTTTGGGCAATTTTGGGATTTTGATGTAAAATGGATATTTTCGAGTGGGCTTCGTTCCCTTAGTATATTTTAATGATTATGTACTGATTGTGGCTAGATTTGGAGCATCCGGAGGTTGATCCGTGCGGGCAAGGCATCGCGGGCTAGAGTTTGGACCGGATCGAGGTGAGTAATGATTGTAAATGTTGTCTTGAGGGTATGAAACCCCGTATTGCACATCGTTGTGCTATATTGAGGTGATGCACACTCTAGATGACGAGCATGGGGTCGTGCACTATTGGGGATTGTGACTTAGTCCGTCCCGATTGACTATTTTATCACGTATTTGACTGAAATCTATTTGCTATCATCATTATTTGGGTTGAATGTCATATTTGGGGCCTCGTGCCAGCTAATTGAACCCCTTCGGGGATTTATATTGATATTCCTCACTCTTTTGACTTTATACTTGAACTCAGTCATGTTATTCTCAACTATTTTCAAAACTCAGCCATGATTACTCTGCTTTAACACTTGAAATGAAAATTTAAATAATATTTTGGGTTGAGCGTCATGTTTTTACTGTTGCCCGAGTGGCTTATGTGATTTTTGATTGAGTAAGGCCGAGGGCCTATATTGTGAGGATACTTATGGGTTGGGATGCACTCCACAGCAATGATATATTGATTATGATAATGAGGCCGAGGGCTTGAGATTGTGCGCCACGAGGTGGTTTGATAGTGATATGAGGCCGAGAGCCTGTTTATGATGCCATGAGGTGGCTTGATATTGTGCTTGGGCCGTAAGGGGCCCCTCCAGGAGTCTGCACACCCCCAGTGAGCGCGGGTACCCATTGTGATGTGAGATATAGCCTGAGGGGCTAATATTGTTCTATGTGATTGCTCGGGGGGCTGGTATTGTTCCATGTGATTTGCCCGAAGGGATGGTATTGTTTTGAGATATTGCCCGAGGGGTGGATTTGATGAAATTGTGCCCGAGGGGCGAACCTTTATGTGTTTATCTTCTTAATTGCCTGTCATTTACCTATTTGATTGTGTATTTGTGCCCGAGGGGCGGATCTTCAGTGCTTATCTATTCTAGTTGCTTTGCATTTTATTGTTGGACGGTTAAAAAGGTATTTTTAAAGAAGTTTGAACTGAGCTAAGATGTTTTAAGAGATTTCACAGCTTCATTGCTTTCCTAAATGGTTTTATACTATTTCTATACAGCATGTTGATGCACTTTTCGTGATTTCTTACCACTCAGACTTTAGTTATGATTATTACTCACTGAGTTGGAGTATTCACTTTACTCCCTGCATCTTGTGTGAAGATTCAAGTATTTCTGCACCTGGTAGCGGGTATTGGCTGAGTTGAGGCAGAGTTATTGGAGTTTTAGCGAGGTAGTTGTCCGACGTCCGCAGCACAGCTTTACTCCCTCTTTAATTAGTCTGTGTTTTGTACATTTCAGACTTTTCAGTTGTATTTAGACCCCTAGTAGATGCTCGTGACTTGTGACACCCCGGTATTGGGCTGCGTTTGGGTTGTATTCCGCATATTATACTATTTTTTGCTTAGTCTTTGGCTTATTTACTCATGCTTAGACTGTTTACTAATGTTTAACTGTATTAAAAATTGAATTGGGACTAGTTGGTTGGCCTTGTCTTCACGAGAAGGGCCATCACGACCGGGTCCGGGTTTAGAGTCGTGACAGAAATGCTCCTGGCCCACCCAATTCTCAATCCGAACATATGCACAAGTCCGAAATCATCATACAACCCTATTGGAACATTTACTCAAAAGTCAAACCTTAGCCAACTCTTCCAACTTAAAGCTTCCGAATTAAGAATTTTCTTTCTAAATCAACTCTGAACTTTTTGAAATTCAATTCCGACCACACGTACAAGTCATAATACCTGAAGTGAAGCTACTCAAGGACTCAAACCGCTGAACGACGCGCCAGAGCTTAAAATGACCAATTAGGTCGTTACACTAAAAATGTCTTCCCGCGCGAATCGACCTCTAAATGGATAGAATCTAACCAAAAATAATTTAATAACATCAAATAATTCAATATGAATCAAACCCAAATGATAAAGGTCGAATTTTTAATCAAATACTCAAAGTTAACCAAAAGGTCAACCCGGGATCGCACCTCGAAACTTGACAAAACTCACAATTCCGAAATACCCATTCGAATATGAGTTCAAATATATAATTTGTTTCCAAATTCATCCTCAATTTTCATATTCAAAACCCAAAAATTCATTCTCTCAAGTTCAAGTCAAAAAAACCCTCAATGTTTTCTCTTTAAATTCTTGATTTAGGAATAATAACCCATGCAAAAAAAATATATATATAATCAAAATAAAGATAAAATTACTTACCCTCAGGTTTGGATATTTATCTCCTCCAAAATCAGCTTACTTGTGCTCCAAGAACTCAAAAAGTAAAGAAAATGAACTCCAAATACCGAAATTAGATGATTCAAAGCTCTGCTAATCATCCTTGTTCGTGATCGCCATCACCAACGTCGCGATTGCAGTTCACAAAATGTCGACTATGATTTTACCCTTCGCGATCGTGGCCAAGAAGCCACGTGATTGCAGCCAAGAAACCATGTGATCGCAGTGAACAAACTTGTGAAATGCTTGCCCAACTCTTCCCATAAAGCCTCTAGTGCAATGGCCATAACGTTCGGCATAAAGCTCAAAATGACAAATGATATTTATTTTCTGGAAACGAGACACAAAGGGCTACAACTTTCATTTTGGATCACCTCAAAATTCCTTATATATTTTATGATATAAGCTCCTAAAGTTTGCCCAGTGACAGCAGAAATATTTTCTTCGCGATCGCGAACAGACTCTCCTTGAACGCGATTCAAAATCCCAAAAATGCATTTTACTCTTCGTGAACGCGGACCAGAACTTTTACTATCACGATGTACACACCTGTAGCCAAAAAGCAGTAGTTAAAAAGGCCGAAAAATTGACTGAAACCACCCCAAGACTCACCCGAGCCCCTCAGGACCCCGTCCAATCATACCAATAAGTCAATATACCTAATCCAAACTTATCCAAAAGCTGAAAACATCACAAATAATATCAAAACCAAGAATTGAAGATTAAGATCATTCTCTTAACTTTCAAACCTTCAAACTTCGTCGAACGAATCCAAATCCGACCAAATTAACTCAGTATGAAACCAAACTTTGCACACAAGTTTCAAATAATAAAACGAACCTCCTTCATGTCCCAAAATAACAATACAAACTCTGTAGCCACAAAATCAACTCACGGTCAAACTTATGAAATTTCTAAACCTTTAAATTTCTAATGTTTGTCAAATAGAGTAAAATCAACCTACGAACCTTTAAATCCAAATCTGGATATATGTTTAAGCCCAAAATCACCATGCGAACCTATTGAAACCATCAAAACATGAATCTGATATCATTTACTCACAAGTCAAATCTTGGTCAACTCATCCAACTTAAAATTTCTAATGGAGAATTACTCTTCCGAATTAATCCCGAACTTTCAGAAAATCAAAATAAACCATGCTCACAAGTCATGATGTAAGTTACTCAAGACTTCAAACTAAGGAACGGAATGCCAATGCCCGAAACGACCGACCGGGTCATATTCACCTATTACAAGTTCAACCCTCGAATTCGAGGTGAATTTCCTCGGGTGACTAACAATTGCTAAAGGAACACATCAAAACTGGCATTCCTTTTTATTGCATTAATTCAAACACTTCTCATGCACAATTTCTCATACTTATCAAAATTATGTAATCAATCTTAGAGTGACTATAACAACTAAATCAAGTGCAGAGCACACTAAAAATATACACGCAAACTTGTATCGTTCCAAACTGAGACATGTATTTCAAACCAAGAAGAAAACGAGGAAGATCAGACTAAGCATACATGAGATGAAATAAATGAGGTGCAAGATCTTGACTGGTAGCAGAAAGGGAAGAAACGAGTTAGAGAGAGGGGGTGAATTGGAGAAGAGTTGGAGATTGTGTTAGAGAGGTTAGGGTAGAGTTAGGTTTTCCCCCTTTTTTTTGTTTTCTTTTCGGTGGTTTTGAAAATAAGAAGAAAAGAGGAGAGGAAAAAAATTGGCTAAAGATTAAAAAGGAAGAAAAATTACCTGGGTGCGCGGTCGGGTGCGAGCACATATGACATACGGGCTGTAAAATGTGCGTGCTCAGATGCGCGCTCAAGGCCCTTTGTGTGCGGCTTCATACAACCAATGAACCTCAACGTCGAGTTTTGCACGCTCAAATATGTGTTTGCATCTCCAGGTGCACAGCAGTGCACATACAAGTGCGTAAAACGCACAGCAACATCCATAACTTTTCCATCTAATCACTTATACATCACTGCAACTTCAGAAACTCTCACTATACACTAAATCTCTACTCTTCTACAAAGAAAAACAAAAGCAACCTAATTTTATGCTGCAAATAAATAAATAAAACAAAGACTTGCAAAGGGATTAGAGGTAGCCCCTAGAGCTTTTGTATGGCTATTTCCCAGTTACCCTCATCTGAGAACTTTCATATTATGCAACTATCCTAATTCCTCAAAGAGAAAATTCAATCAAGAGTCATTCTTTGTATTTTCCTTAGTTATCCTTTTTCTATAAAGGGGGTACAAACTCTATAACCTACAAATCAAATAATATTTTATATCCGCAGAGATAGTTTTCCATGAAGAGGTCTTTCTTTTTTCTAAACCTTAAATCTTCCCCACCTATTCAGTCCCTTGAATTATGTGAAGATGTTCCTTTTATTGTTCCTTCTTCTAATTCTCGTCCACCTGATAATAATCATTTACTCATCAAACCAGACCCTAATCCCACTAATTCTACTTCCTCTTCTATTTCTTCTCCTCCAGTCTCTACACTAGATCTACCTATTTCTCCTCGTCCATCTCATGTTATGCCCACAACTCCACTCTTAAGAAAATCTGCTAGGCCATATCACCCTCTTCCTCACTTGCAAGATTATGTTTATCAATTTCCTCCTTCTTTCTCTAGTTCTACTTCTTCTTTACAACATGTAGGGTAAAGAATAGCAGAAGAAGAATATTATTTGGAGACCTTCTGTTAGCCCAAGATCGTTAACTAAGATTGGAGGATTCAAGTAAAGAAGATGAAGCTTGAAAAGAGAAGATAGATTTTAGATAGGAGAACTTGTTTTGGAAAGAAGGCTTTTTTGATTTTTTGGCTTGCTTATAAATGAACAAGATACCCCCTATTTATACTAGCCTATGGATGATTCTAGATATGATTCTAGATAATGTACAAAGAAGATTCTATCAACCTTATCTTCTAACAACACTCTAGAATATCTAAATATGTCCACTATATAAATATCAAGGATACTAAACTAGGACATTCTAGAGAATTCTATATTATTCCAAAAAATTAACTTTATTTTTTCACACTCCCCCTTAAAGTGATTTTTTGGAAACTACTCCAAGCTTGTCACGGAAGAACTCGAACGAAGCTTTAGCAAGTGACTTGGTGAAGATATCAGCGATATTCTCCTGACTTCTCACTTCCAAAGTATTGATAGTTCCATCAAGAACCTTTTCCCGAACAAAGTGATATTCCACCTCAATGTGTTTAGTTCTTGCATGGAATACTGGATTGTTTGCAATCTTGATGGCACTTTGATTATCTCCATAGATCACAGTTGGCTTTGATATAGGTAGATGCAAGTCTTCAGCAAGTCTTTGTAGCCATACACATTCATGAGTAGTGAGAGAAGCTGTTTTATACTCTGCCTTCGTGGTTGACAAGGAAACTGAGTCTTGCTTTTTGCTACACCACGAAACACTTGTTCCACCACAGAGGAAAATATAGCCCGATGTTGATCTTCGGTCATCCAAATCACCACCAAAATTAGCATCAGTATAACCAGCTAACACCAAATTATTATTCTTCTGTAAGAACAAACCCATGTCTGATGTTGAGTTGATATATTTAGAATCCTCTTTGCAGTTTCTAAGTGAGGCTTTCTTGGCCTTTACATAAATCTGCTCACATATCCCACCGAGAATGCAATGTCCGGCCTTGTAATAGTCAAATACAAGAGACTTCCAACAAGAGCTCGAAAAGGCTTGGGATCTGCAACAAGTGAGCCTTCGTCCCGCCTTAACCTTGTGCTTATCTCAAGAGGAGTAGAACATGTTTTGCTTTGCTTCAATCCAAACCTGTCAACAAGTTTCTTGGCATATCCTTCTTGAGTGACAAAGATCCCTTTGTTCATGTTTGTCACCTCTAAGCCAAGAAAATGGTATAGTTCTCCCAACTTCTTGATGTCAAATCTTATGGAAAGCTCATCTTGAAGCCTAGCAACTTTATCTTCATTGTTTCCTGTTATTATCATTTCATACACGTACAAAAGAACAACCATATGCAAGTCTCCTTGTTTTTTAACAAATTAGCTACGATCTGATTGTGATGCATCATAGCCACAGAAATGTAGATAATGTTGTATTCTGGGCCGGGCCCGGGCCTAAATGGGCCAAACGGGCCGGGCTTAACGGGTCTGGGCTTAGCGGGCCTGGGCTCTGGCGGTCCCGGGCCTCACGGTCCCGGGCTTCGTGGGCTCAACGGGTGGAACCAGCCCGTGACGGGCCTAAGCCCATATGGTCCTATGCTAAACGGGTCGGGCTCGTGGGCTTAGCGGGCCTAACGGGCTTTTTTATTTCCGGGCTTTTTTTATTTTTTTTGTTTAAGGCAATTTCTTGTAAACCATATCATGGCTATATAAATAATATATATGTAGAAATCTAATTATTAAAGTGCTTGACGAAAAAGTAAAATAACAAAACAATAGTAAAACTAAATTGCCATGCATAATAAATTAATAAGAAAGTACAACATGAAGCATAAATACGTCTAATAATTTTAAAATAACACAAATTGTTGAAATATCTTAAAGACGAATTTGCGGATAAATACCATCAACACAATACGTTATATGCCTCCTTAAAATGCCTGTGGTACACCCTGAACGAAAATTTAAGACTCTTCCACAGTTCTTGCATTTTAATATTTGGCCTTCTTCATTTTCTTCAAGCACTTCATAGTAGTGCGAAACAAATAAGCGCACTCTTTCCGAACGAGGCATGATGTAACTTGAAAATTAAGATTGAGACTTGAAGTCTTGAAAATTGGAGATTGAGAGATTGAGAGAAATTTAGATTGAGAAATGAGCATTGAGTATTGAAATAAAGAAGAGGGAGGGGGTATTTATAGTGTTAGAGAAGGTTAGTTTTGTAAATTGAAAAAAAATGGCTATTTGTGCAATATGGCCGTTGGTGGTCATTGGGGGTGGGGCCCTCATTTTGAATTTTGAAAAATCTTATTTTGTAGTATATATAGTATACTAGTATAGTATAATATATATATATATATATATATATATATATATATATATATATATATATATAGTATGTTATGTATATATTTTTTCAAATATAATTTCTTATAATGTTTTGTAGTATATATATATATATATAGAGAGATTTTCTTGTAGTATATATTGTATGTTATGTATATATATTACCTTATATATTTTCTTGTAGTATATATTATATGTTATGTATACAAGAAAATATATAAGGTAATATATATACATAACATACAATATATACTACAAGAAAATATATATATATATATATATATATATATATATATATATATATATATATATATTTTCTTGTAGTATATATTGTATGTTATGTATATATATTACCTTATATATTTTCTTGTAGTATATATTGTATGTTATGTAAATATATTATAGCTTATAAATAATTGCAAGTTAAAGACAAAAAAATATTGCAAAAAGATATTCAAGGGCATGTCTTATAATTTTTATTACCAAAAATGGTATATCTTTCTTAGTCTTCCTCCCCCCAATGGAATGAGCACAACAAGGTACTAATACCACTATTAAAAGGAAAAAAAAAACTAAAAGAAGATATGCCAAAAAGTACAAGGTACACCATAATCTACATATCTCTAACAAATTTTATAAATCCTTCAAGGTTCGGAGGAGGTTGCGTTGGTGGTGGTGGAAAAGAAGCTTGTTCATCACCACATCCGGGCGAAGCAGCATCCTCCGCAAGTTCTGCCATCATTTCTTCATAAGCTTCATCTACCGCCGGTTGTGATTCCGCAATTCCAAAGTTTCTTCTTTCCGAGCGGATCCAATCTCTGAACAGTACAGATTTTTCCAAGCTCTCCCTTATTAACGCTCTATGATCACCTATTTGAAGTCTTGCTTGACTGAAAGTGCTCTCTGATGCAACAGTTGAAGCTTGAATAGATAAAATATCCCGAGCCATCCTTGCATGAACCGGAAAATGTTTTTCCCTTGCCTTCCACCATTCCAAAAGATCAAAAGTGCCGTCTGGATTCTCCTTTTCAAGTCCCTGCGACAAATAAACTTGAAGCTCATTTAGATGTGAAGTTTCATCATAATTATCACCTTGAGAACCCCTGAACTCCGTCCAAGATTTAAGTGTTTTTAAGCCAGCAGCTCTTTTAGACGACTGTGTGACATGAATTAATTATTCTATACGCAATAATGCGTTTTTGCATTGTCCACTCCTCATCTATCCAATGACTTGTAACAGTTAGATAATCACAATCATTACCACTTCTACCAATATCAGTAGTAATAGAAATCCGATTACTTATATGAGTAAATAAATACCGCAAATATTGTTCATATTCATGTTTATATTTATAAATATCGCTCTTAACTGTTGCGCGAGGCCAACCTTTATAAGTAGGATTAAAAACTCTTCTAATATAATGCACCCAATTAGGATTAGAGGGAAAAGAATAGGGTAAGCACATAACGGTAACCATCTTTGCTAATTCTTTCACGATCTCTATTTGGATCGTAATATAAAATACCTCCGGTCACAGTGTTAATTCCTGGTTGAACTAGATTTGAACTTGTACTAGGGTTAACATCAGAATCTACATGTGTTCCCTCTAGCTGCGCTTTCATTTGTAAATATCTAGCTTTATCTCTAGGGTGTGTTTTTATGTGCCTAGTCAAACTACCTGTGTCGCTACGGTCTCCAGTATATTTATGCGCCAGTAATTTCCCACATGTGTTACACTTAGCCTTATTTTGTTCTCTTACTTGAGTAAAAAAATTCCAAACTAATGATGTTTCTAGGCGTTTAGGAGGTTGTCTATTAAAACTAGGGGTTTCTACAGGTGGGTCGGGCGGTACATCAGTTGGGTTATTAAAAGGACTAGTAGGTGTATCATCTAAATCCGGTTGGGTTTCATCTTCATCCTCATTTTCAAAGATAGTTTCATTAGGATAAAGAGCATTCATAGTTTCATCATCTAAATTTTCACCTGGTGCAACATTATGGCAAAATTGACTATCGAAAAATTGAAAACAGGGGTTATCACTATCAAGAATAATAGGAGCAGCAGGACGTCTACCAGGTCTGGGTCGGGGAGCCGGGGGAAGGGTAGTAGGTTGGCCACTACTTTCACCAATTTTAGCTTTACCCTTACCACCAAAAATATTTTTCAAAGAAAATGCCATATTAATTATAATTATACTAAATAAAACTAACAAAACTATAATATTAAAACTTAAGAGTTGGAACGCGTTTACCGAATTGCCGAACAACTTCTTGAAAATTGAAAATCGTTGAAGACTTGAATACTTCAATTCACCAACTTCACAATTTTTCACGAAATTTCAACAATAAAATAAGCAATTATAGTAGAGAGATTGAGAGAGATTGATGAATTGGTGAGTAAAAATGAAAGAATGAGGGGGTATTTATAGTTGAGAATTGGGGAAAAGTGTAATTATATAAAGTTTGGGGTTAAAATAAAGTTTTGGGGCCAAATGACTATTTTTTAAACTTCCAAATGGTAAAAATTGCAGCCCAACGGCTATAATTTTAATTTTTGACCGTTGCTATTTTTTTTTAAAAAAAAAAATTAAAAAGTAGCCGTTAAGCCCGGTAAGACCGGCCCAGGCCTGCCAGCCGGTCCCGGGCTCGTGGGCTTTTTTACCATACCCGGCCCGCCACGGGCTTTTTGCACCATTAGGGACCGGCCCACCAGGACCGGCCCGCCAGGCTCGTTTAGCCCGTTAGGGCCGCGGGCCCGGTCCGGTCCCGGTCCCAGCCCGGCCCACCGTACAGCATTAAATGTAGATACTGAGCAATTTTCCCATACCATGCTCGTGGAGCTTGCTTAAGGCCATAAAGGGCCTTCTTAAGTTTGCAGACATGATTAGGATGTAAGTTAGAGACATACCCGGGTGGTTGCTCCATATAAATATCTTTGTCAAGCTCTCCATATAAGAAAGCATTCTTCACGTCAAGTTGCCATAACTTCCAATTATGCGAGGCTTCCAAGGCTAGCACAACTCGGACAGAGATCATCTTAGCCACCGGACTGAAGGTTTCTTCATAATCTTCACCATACTTTTGAGAAAATCCCCGAGCAACTAGCCTTGCTTTATATCTATCTATGCTTCCATCGGTTCTTCTTTTGATTTTGTAAACCCATTTAAAAGAAATGGGTTGTACATCCTTCGGCTTTGGTACAAGGCTCAAGTTTTATTTTTCATCAGAGCCTCCATTTCATCATCCATAGTAAGCTCCCATTTTTTGACTCCTTTAGCTTCTTTGAATGAGGAAGGTTCTTCATCATCAATTGGTCCTGCAAAGAAACAGGAATACGTACTGACAAAATTTTCATCTCTTAAAGCAAGCTGGCTTGATAATAGTTCTTTTTGGCCTTCCCGAACCACTTGAATCATCTTCTTGTTGAGTTTCATGTTGTTTAGGTCCAGGACTCCCCCTTTCTCTTAACTCCTTGGCAGTTGTATTATCTAGAGAAGCACCTGCAATTGACAAGCTTGAATCTCCATTATTTAAGGTTTTTGAACTTGCTCCATCCAATGCAGCTCCATAATACAAAGACACTTCATCGAATATGACATCCCTTGAGACAACAAAGAGATGAGTTTTAGGATCCATGCATTTCCATCCCTTTTTCCTTTCATCATATCCGACAAAGATGCATTTCCTTGCCTTGGCATCTAACTTGCTCCTTTGAGAATCCGGAATGTGAACATAACAAATAGAGCCAAAAACCCTGAGGTGATTCACGCTAGGCTTTTCTCCAAACATTAATTCATAGGGAGACTTCATATTATTTGGAGAAAGCGGCATTTTGTTAATCACGTACGTTGCACATTTCATACCTTTAGCCCACAAGGCTCTAGGTAAATTCTTGGCATGAAGCCAACTCTTACATGTCTCAGTTAAGTGTCGGATCTTCCTTTCAGCCACTCTATTTTATTGTGGCATATCAGCGCATGTCAGCTCTCTTTTAATGCCATGCTGACGACAAAAGGAAAGAAACTCATATGATGTAAACTCACCGCCATTATCAATTCGTAGCCGCCTTATTCTGGAATCGAGTTCACCTTCAACAGTTTCTTTGAACTCCATAAACTTACTGAAAACTTCTGACTTGTGCTTCACAAATAAATCCAAGTAAATCTAGTAAAATCATCAATGAAAATTAGCATATAAGAGTAGCCTGAAAATGAAGGAGTTCTCGTTGGCCCCATCAAGTCACTGTGAATAAGTTCTAGTGGGGCATTGCACCTTGACAAGGATCTATCAAATGGAAGACGATGTGCCTTTCCATATTGACATCCTTCACAAACCTCTCCTCCATCAAAATTTTTTAAGTTAGGAAAACCTTTTGCTAGATTCAACTTTACCATGGCTTTTAATTTATCCATGATTAGATGTCCAAGTCTAGCATGCCAAAGATGTGTATTATCATTGCTACTCATCTTTTCAATATATGAATTAGAGGCAGATAAGACATATAATTCGTTAACTCTTTTACTTGAGTGAACGATATCTGCCTTGAGTACCTTGATATTTCGGAGGAACTTCACATCACGTGGGCCAAATAGCAAATAGTTTCCAGCATCTATAGCATTTGCAACTGAAAATAGATTTTTCTTCATACCTGGAATGTGAAAGACACTGTTGAGGGTGATAGTGTATTTTTGCTTCTCGTTGATCACAAAGTGTCTTCCTTCTCCACATTATGGACTATATTATCTGTTGTAACAATGACATCATGTCCGTTGTATTCGCGAAAGGTAGAGAATTTGGATTGATCTCCAGTGAGATGGTGCCGACATCCTGAATCCACGATCCAGTCTCTTTCAAAATTTATGGAAGTCATGGCAGTTATTGCTCGAGTCTCCGCTGTGAAGCACTTTCCCCAGGCTTCTTCTTTTTCTTCTTCTTCAGCAACTTCCTTGATTTGAGCTATATTGCTCTCTTTGGCTCAACAATATCTTTTTATGTGCCCGACTTTGCCGTAACGGTAACATTTTAAAGGCTTTTTACCGTTGCTGGAAGACTCCCCCTTCTTTCCTGGCGAGCTCGAACCACTTGAGGATTGAAAGTGCATGCTATCTCTTGATTTCCCTTTAAATTCCTCTTATCGGCGACAAGAGCATTTCCTTCCCCTTCTTTGATAGATACACTAGCCATTTGTTTGGCTAATAGCTCTTGTGACGATAGCAAATTCTCAAATTCTTCCAAAGATGGTTGTTGAATCCATCCTTGAATCGATGTAACAAAGAGAATATGTTCTAGCTTTAAGCCACGAATAATAATTCTTCTTATTCGTGCTTCAGAGATAGCCTCGTCCGGATTCAATAGAGAAATTTCAGAACACAGATTTTAACCTTCAAAAAATACTCGGCGATCGAGAGATTACCTTGAGTGGTGTTAGCTAACTCATTCTCCAAAATCTGTAGCTGAGCTTCATCATTCTAGTTGAACAGCCGATCGAAGATCTTCCATATTTCATGAGCTGATTTACACCTTATAATATGATCAAATAAATTACGAGAGATGGACCTCTTTTAGGATAAACTCTGCCTTAGCATTAATCTGCTTCCACTTCTTATGTGCATTGCTATTTTCCGATGCGTCAGCAGGAGGACTTGTGTTACTCCTATTGACAACTTCCCACAAATTCTCACCAACAAGGTATGACTCCATACAAGTCTTCCATACCTTGTAGTTGGACTGGTTCAATAACTCAATCCCCAGTCCATTAGCACGACCACCCAAATCCATTTAGAGAAACCAGTTGAATCAACCACTAACCCGACCTTGAAATCCAGAAGCCGACTTATGGCTCTGATACCATGTAAAGAATGGCAGAAGAAGAATATTATTTGGAGACTTTCTGCTAGCCCAAGATCGTTAACTAAAATTGGAGGATTCAACTAAAGAAGAGGAAGCTTGAAAAGAGAAGATAGATCTTAGATAAGAGAACTTGTTTTGGAAAGAAGGCTTTTTTGATTTTTTGGCTTGCTTACAAATGAACAAGATACCCCCTATTTATACTAGCCTATGGATGATTCTAGATATGATTCTAGATAATGTACAAAGAAGATTCTAGCAACCTTATCTTCTAACAACACTCTAGAATATCTAGATATGTCCACTAGATAAATATCAAGGATATTAAACTAGGACATACTAGAGAATTCTATATTATTCCAAAAAATTAACTTTATTTTTTTCACATGTAGAACCTACTATATATTCTCAAGCTGCTCATATTCTAGCCGGTAAGAGACTATGAGGAAGGAATTTGGAGGCTTTAGAAGCCAATCACAGTTGTGATAATATTGAGTTACCTAAAGGAAAGAAGCCTATTTGTTATAAGTGGATCAACAAAATAAAATATAGGACTAATGGTAGTGTTGAAAGATATAAAGCAAAAATATTGTTGAGATGAGACACTCAGGCTGAAGGAATAGACTTTACTGAAACATTCTCACCTATAATAAAGTTGTCTGCTTCTACTTCTACTCCCTTGGTTTGTAAATTACAAGAGTCTTTTTATGGTCGTAGACAAACTTCAAAACAATAGAATTCTAAGTTCTCTAAGTCATTATGTTCAAGAGGTTATACTCACTCTACTAATGACTATTCATTGTTTGTTAAGAGTGATCTTAGGAATTTGGTAGTTTTGGTTGTGTAGTTGATGATATCATTTTGTTAGGGGATGATATTTCTGAAGTAGAAGATCTTATATAGTATTTAGATAGGGAATTCAAAATTAAGGATTTGGGTTCTTTGACTTACTTCTGGGAATTGCGACCACTTAACTTGACAGTGGTGTTCTTTTAAACCAAAGTAAGTTTATTCTTGATTTATTTAAGGAGTATGACTGTTTGGATGTTAGTCCAGTGGTTTGCCCTTTGGGTTTAAATGTGAAGATGAAGGCATATTCAAGGGAATTGCTTCCCTGTCCAACTACTTATAGTATTTTAATTGGTAAACTTCTATTTTTATCCATACGAGGCATGATCTATGCTTCTCTATACAATAGCTGAGTTGGTTCAATCGGGCTACTCGTTCGCTTTACATTTCAGTAGCTTTGCACCATTTGAGAAGCCTTAAAGGGTGTTGATCATGATTTCTTCTAATCTTTAGCACCAAATTTCTCTTCGACTGCTTATTTTAATAGTAATTGGGCAGCATGTGTTTGTGACAGCTTGGTGGGTTAAAATCTCCAATTATTTCCTTGTCTTCCATAACCTTTAGCAAAATGGTGGCAAAGTTGAGTCGTATTTTATCTTATATTTGTGTGCCCGTCTCACTTCCTATTTTTATTTTGTATCTATATAACCTGGGATTCTATTTTCTACGAGTGTACCAAGCATATTAAAGTGGACTACTAATGAATTTTTGCTATCTGGGCCCAAGCATAAGCATTAAGGAAATTGGCTTCGTCTATCTATTATGTAGTTGGCCCAGCTCTACGTAGATATATGGTTGTAATTGTGATTCTGTTTGTAACTGACTAGTTTAATATAGTTATCCGATCTTATCCAATTGTATATAATGAGGTGTAAGAAATATTTTGGACCCTTTTGCCCATTATTTTTATTTTACACGAAATAAAAGTTATTTCTCCCAGTTCCTTCTCTATGTTACACTGACTCAAAACCCTAGTTAATTTCTCTTTGATTTTGTCGATTATGTGAAATTTTCAAATAGGCTTCGATTATTAAGATCACAACAAAATTAGCTTTAAAAAGATCAGCTTATTTTAAGTAGAAAACTAGATCACCAAACTTATTGTATGTGACTAGTTTGCTAGTATGTTTATGTAACCTCAAATTCAATAGCACCAATGTTAGGAGAAGTAAAAAAGACAGAAAGAAGCAATGTAAGAGAGCCATGAATACACTTTTGTTTCAGATTTACTATTTAACAGCTATCCATATGTACTATATAGTTGTATTTGGTGAAATTCGGAAACATAAAATTAGTATTTGATACTCCCTTGCTCCCAGTTTACGCAGCACGATTTAAATTTGAGAGTCAAACTTCTTAATTTACCTTTCATGCTTTCTAATTAACAACAATTATATAAGTTTCTCGAAGAACTTCTCACTAAGAGAACAAAATATCAAGATTTAAGATTGTATGAGATTAGACCTGATGAAAGATACATTATTCCTCATATCTAATTATGATCGACTCATTCATGGGTAGGAATTGATCGAATCTTCGGACACCCCGAAAAAGATACACCGATTAAATTATTTGCGCTCACTCGTGACATCTCATAAATCTTTAATATCCGATATTCGATTTAACAATATGCCTTCATGTCTTAGCGACAAGAAATATCTTTTTTTAGAGAGAATTATGTGCATGTACTAAAATATAAGAAGTTTAGACTCACTTAGCCATAGAATATTATTTAACTACTTTTAGCAACAAAAAATTACCAATGTTTAAAAACTTATGGAAGTTGTTTTTCAATGGGCATGGTTGAGATTCGTTAAGAATACATGGAGAAGGCAATGTACAAAAAAAAATGAGAAAGATTAGAGATGATTTGGACAGGTTTGGAATCAAAATTCATAGCTAAAATCAATCTAGTTAAAAAATTCTCTGCGACACATACACAAGGGATATACATAGGATACATGGTTATACATGTAGAAACGTTATCTTCTTTCTTCAAACTGCAGCTCAAATTTCAACTTAAACTATCTCAAGTCTCTACCAAATCATACTAAAATTGAGATTCAAGTTTCTTAAAATGTTTAAAACATAGTTATCTAATAACACCCCATCAAAACAAATCTCAATTGTGCAAATTCTGTGGTGCTTGAACTCAAAGAGACCATCTGGACCTGCATTCACTAAAGGCCAGATGGTATTAAAACACCGCGTAACCAGATGGAAGATCTAAACGCAAGCACACCATATGGTAAACATATAGGGACATTACATCCTCAGAATGAAGCTTGTGATCTATTGCACATGAAGGATATATGATGTGAGAGAGAAAGAGGAGAGAGAGGGGAGGAAGACGAAAGAAAGGGAGAAGTATACAAAGAGCCAGTTGTGACTGGTAACATTTTAGGAGTTGGCCGTCACGACCCAAAAATCCCTCCGAAAGAGTCGTGATGGCACGTAGTCAAAACGACCAGTCGGATCATTAAATTTGCTTTTGATAGTTTTTTCTGCTCCGGGCTGCCAAACTAACAAGTGGCGAAACGGTGCAATGTACATCCGACATCCTTGCTTCATTCCTTAATTTGAGTCTTTTTCTTTTTTAAAACAACGGAGGATCAGCTAAGTAAGAAGAGAGAAAAAGTTGTGTTTGAAGACTTCCACTGGTATCGTCATAATAGCGTAAAAATGAGATATCATAGTGAGAAAATCCTGTATTTAGAGACTTTCACTGATATCATTGAACTATAATTTTGATGTTTATTTTTTTGGAGTTAGTTCAGGCTGATTTAAAAAGTATATATTTCATATGTATACATTTCAAAATATTTAGTATATATGTATACATAATTCGAGCCAAAAATAAGATATTCAACTCAACTCACAAAATTATTTGTACAAAGGGAAGCAAACAGAAACAGAAGCGACTCAACATGTAACGTGCTGAACGTATAACTTTTGTTATATTGATGTCTCAAATCTTTACATTGAGTCGAAGAATTGTATACAAATATAAGCAGAAAAATGGGTCAATTATGGCAAGTGCAACCTGTCTATATCCTGTCTTCTCGCTCATAAAACTCCTAAAGAAGTTAATTAACAAAAACAAAACCAAATACTAATTTTGAAATTCCTACTAGTGACCTCGTCCACGACGACTTGGCCCTGAGTATGCTCTCTGTAAAACCAAATTCTCTACCATTGGGGAGAAAGATAGGGGTCTCAATCCCTCAACTTTCATGCAGTTATTGGACAAGAAAACAAAGAGGATTATTACAATGACCAAGACAAAAGTGTACTTGAAACACTTCATTTTCTTGTTACTTCTTGTCAGTTGAGGATCAAGAAATTGAACTGTTGGTTTTTGCTAAATGTTTGCTATGTTTTTTTGGGGAAAAGGATGATCACTATATAAAGGATGACATTCAGGAGTTAAGCAGGTATATTTCTTTGACTTTGATGGTTAGACTAAGGATCAAAATTCCGCTTTTTCATAGGTATGAATTTTCAGTTTGAAAACGTTAAATACACTATATTTGAATGTCGGAAGGTTAACGAGAATTTTAGTCAACGAATGAGGCATTGAATATTACTACATCTTTTTATAACATGCATGCAGGATTTTGCGCTGTCATAGATCCAAGATTTAGCTTTTTCCGATTGAACATTTCACATAACTTTCTAATTTTAAAGAACAAAAAATATATAGTAGGTGATTTCTTTTTCATCAACCTAAGTCTTGATGGGTAAAGTTACTCAATATATGTGTTGATGGAAGGTAACAGATATATAGAGAGCGGATCTAGAATTTAAGTTTTATAGGTTCAAATTTTAAAAAATTTAGCATTGAACATATTGTATTTAAAGATATGGGTTCATATTGATATATTTGCATTATTAATGAATTTTTACACATAAATTTATGTTTTGTGCCCAAAGTACTGGGTTCAGTTGAACCTGGTGCCGATACATATTACATCCGCCTCTGAATATATACTTGATGAAATTAGTCGATGTATAGTTGATCCAAACACCACCATCATCAACAACAAAAAGAAGAACAAGTAAAATTTTAGAAAAAAAAAATGAGAGTGATTTCTTCTCATTTGTAAAAATTTTGATTGGCAGAATTTTTTATACTATTATTATTGGGTGATAATAATTACCCAAAAAAATAATTAAAGTCTGTACAAATTGATTTGAACACCATCGTTACCTAAGAATCATATATAGTGGAAGCATGCTTCCCTTCATATAACCCTACTTAGCTACTTTAATTTCAAAGACCCAACTTCACTTGACCATCACGACACTCATAAATTGTTTTTCTTGTTCTCGCCGTGTGCGATGACCCATTCATACTTCATATCTCACTAATCTTTTGCCCTTCAGATAAATAATTAATTAAGGACCTTCATTAATTTTTCTTTTACGTACCCAGGTCCAAATAGTTGAATATTATTTTGAATTCTCCGAGAATTTGATGCAACTTTATTACTAGTTGTAGTTTCGACCAAACATGGTCAAAGTTTGCTGATATTTGACCTTGAACCCTAAGAGGGATATTTTTAATATGACGATAAAGGAGGAAAGTTAAATTAAATTGACAATCAATTAAAGATAATTAAATTATGATGAATTGTTTAAATACTACTATCCACCTAATCATTTACGCATGACAGAAAGGTGAAAAGTTGTAACGAATTGTATAACAGACTTTACTTGTTTTGTGATTGAGACTTCGGTAACCGTTTATTTTCACCTATTCCTCTCTACTCTCTTGTTGTAGGGAACTTCAGTCAAAATATGACTACTATATAGGAAGAGCATTGAATGGAAAATTTAATTACCCAAATAGTAAAAAAGATATTTAAAAAAAAAAAAAAAAAAGTGGAATTCTAAAGTATCTAGAATTTCAAATGTGACTACCGATTTTCACTAATTTTTCCCTTGCTGAAAATGTGTTCCCTCGAATTAAGACTATGCACTATCTAGCTAGAGCATTGAATGACAAATATAACTGTCTAGATACAAAAAGATATTTAAAAACAAAAAAATGAAACAGTAATCGTAAAGTATTATAGTTAATAAAGTTTGGAAAAACTAATATATCTATGCTGCAATCGGAATTCAATCTAGTAAAAGTCAAGTCTAAGGATCTGAGATATGCAAACCTAATTCAATAATAGAAGTTGGGCCGCCACGAGCGTTCTACTTTAATTGAGCACCAAATATGGGAAATTCCAACTTAGGAAGGAGTCAATCAATAGCATTATTTTCTTTGCACACCTCTTGAAAAAAAAATGTGAGAATGGCGTGGGCATAAGCATATATAGACCGTTTGTAACCCCTCCACTATTTCAATAGTTGAATTTTAATTCGAACACAAATGGCCCCTCACTTTACAACTAACAGATAACTATCCGTTATCTGAATTCCACTGACCTAGATAATTAGATTTGTGTTGGCGAGATTAAACGCTCTTTACTAAAAAAAGAAAAATTATTCCCAAAAAGTTTTAGTCATTGCGCATTGATTTGCTAAGGAAAAAGCAAAGAATGTATTAATGTGGCTTAATTTTAAGGTTGCTCCCTTGGTAGTCAGTAAACTCAATGTTTGTCTTGGTCCTTGAATAAGTTACTGAAGACTGAACGAGGTTGATATGTTTCATCTACTTAGACTATAGTAGGTTAGGTTTAATTTTTCTCGCTCTTTACTTTTATTTTCATTGAAAAATAAAATTCAGCTATCTTAATGAGTTTTTATTTAAACATTCCAGCTTTGAACCATGTATCTAGACTAGACTATGTATAACTGGAGATGCACGCATATGCATTTATTTTATTGAGTTTTTCCATTAAGGTGAACTGCAGAAGAGGTTGGGGCTTTCAGTATTTTTTTAACTGTGCATCTACGATAACCATGAATTTTGCATTGATCTTTAACCTGAGAACCTGATTTGACCAACCCATTGTTTCTTATAGAAGTTAATTCCACGCATATGTTACGAAACTATACTTTATTATATTAAAGTAATTAAACTTTACTCACTAATTGTAATCACGTAACATATATTATGTGTAATCGTCTTTTATTCTCTGACATGAAATTTACGAGTGGCAATGCACAAAAGTAGTAAATTGACGTGTCATCACAACTATATGCCAACCTCACGGTCATTTGTATATTTTGACTTTTGAGCAATTAACGGGAGAAATTCAAAAATAGTTTGAATAACAAAAATAGTCACAGTTTCAAAAGTAATCGAAATTTAATCACATTTTATGTAAAGATAAATTTGAACGAAAACACTGTTCAAAATTCAAAAAATACTCCAGTATATTATACTAGAGTTCCAGTATAATATATCGATCCAACATAATATGCTGGAAGTTCATACACAGGTGCTCTAATCTCAGTATATTATGCTGGAACTTTCCACGTGCCGAAAGTTCATACACAGGTGCACCGATCTCCAGTATATTATGCTGGAACTTTCCGTGTTGCAGCAGAATAGCGGCTATTTTTCAATAACTTTGCAAACGCTGGTTATTTTTGAATGATCAGTCCGAAAACTAGCTAACCCGTACTATTTTTGCATAGTCCAGTTACTTTAATATGCTAGTTACGTGCAGGCAATCTGGATGAACACCTACAGCAAAGTAAGATTTTTTCCAAATAAACTTATATCCAAAAAAAAGAAAACGGATGTTTTTTCTTCACCATGCAGATAATCAGATAGCTGCAAATGTTCCATTACGATAATTGCGGATCAAAAAGTAACACAGGAGTAGTTTTTTTTTCTTTTGAGATTCTTCCTCCCAGCATATCCACAGACCAAAGTCTTTCAAAGAGAACTACTCCAAAACTTATTTCACAAAAGAAATAGGATAGGGATCTGATTGACAAGTGGCATATATTATCATGCTTATCTTCTTCTGTTATCCTTATCTGGATGATATGTCACCTTAAGTCGGCAAATCCCATTGCATTAATTCTTTTTAGTATCTAAGCCAAGGAATAAACTCTAAGTGGCACTTTAGAGTTTGGACCACATTACAAGCACCAAATCGGTGTTCGGAGATTGAAATAGAAACCAAGCTAAATATGGTCCACTTACTAGCCAATGATGTATGCAAAAAAGTTACAAGAGGAACTCAACTTAGGCCAATGACCCTTGGCTGAAAGACTAGATTATCATTTTTATTTTTAAAATGATGACTGGATTCTAAATTTCATGTGTACATATTTAATAATATTTTAATATAAATATATTATTTGAATAAAAACTACTAGATTCTAGGTTGAATTTATATCTGGGTTTCTACCTCCACCCTTGCCCCCTCCCCCACACACACCCCGCAGAACACCCCTAGAAAATAAAAATATAACGATTTTTACTCCCTCCGATCCATAATAAGTGACTAATCTGCCCTGGGCACACCCATTAAGAAAATACTAAATTCTAGATAAAAATAGTTAGTGTGACTAAACTATCCTTAATTAAATGTTGCAACATAATTTAATGTGAGGCGTAAAAGACTTTTTAGGGATACATGCATAAGGGTAAGTTTGGAAAAACAAATTGAATTTTTTCTTGATTATATAAGGGTAAGTTTATAAAATAAAAATATAACGATTTTTACTCCTTCCGGTCCACAATAAGTGACTAATCTGCCCTGGGCACACCCATTAAGAAAATACTAAATTCTAGATAAAAATAGTTAGTGTGACTAACAACAACAACAACAACAACAACAACAACCCAGTATAATCCCACAAGTGGGGTCTGAGGAGGGTAATATGTACGCAAACCTTACCCCTACCCCGAAGGGTAGAGAGGCTGTTTCCAGGAGACCCTCGGCTCAAACTATCCTTAATTAAATGTTGCAACATAATTTAATGTGAGGCGTAAAAGACTTTTTAGGGATACATGCATAATGGTAAGTTTGGAAAAACAAATTGAATTTTTTCTTGATTATATAAATGGAGACTTATTTTGGACCAAAATAAAAAGGCAAATTGGTCACTTATTGTGGACCGGAGGGAGTACTATATAAGAACGTTTCTACCATTTTTCTAGACGCACTTGCGATATCACATGTTCATTTTTGGTAGTGAACATATACTCACGAGTTTGAGTCATAAAATCAATCATTAATGTCTGTATCAGGGTAGATTACCTACACCACATCTTCTTGAGATACACCTTTCTCCAGACCCTACGTGAATACGGGATATTTCGTGCATCAGGTTGTCATGTAACTTGGGATAAAAATAGACACTACTGACTAATCAGCTAAAAAGTCTAGACCTCTTCATTGGAAACCCTAGAGACATAGATAACCTTGAAGCAGGACAATATAGAAATGATTATAGCCTTTAATAACTTATGTTATTTAGAGAGTATCTTTTCAAGTGTTAATAATTAAGTGCTTTATAGCAGGGTTAAGGGAAATAGATTGAATCAAGACATGGTCATTTTAAGCTTCAGCTGCAGATTTTAGACTCGGTTTATTATCTTCTTTGAATCACATCCCCTAGCAGCTTAATAATTTAAACTTTTCTACTCGGTTAATATTTTCTATGAATCAAATTATTGCAACTTAATAACGGTGCTAGAATAGATAGATAAAAAGATAACAGATGTATCCAGGCCAATTTGGATACAACTCAGACTATTTCACTAGGTATGTGTAACCTAAGACCAACATAAGTACCAGGTTTCTGTGCCGCCAAGGCTTAGGTTGACAGAGAGAGAACGAGTATCTTTATCTCATGGCGAACTAGGCTTTCTGCTGTTCATATATAATGTCCACAACATGCCAGGAAAGGAACCCCAACATGAGGACACCTACATAGATACTCCACCTTCAGAAGAAAATACTAAACAAAGTTGGCAAAGATTCTCTCTCATCTTTTTCCTATTTTTATTACCATCATTGCCAAATTTTTGGACCCTACCACTCGACAACTTTGTATCAATCACATTCAATGTAGTATAACTCTGCCACCACTCACGCCAACATCGACATTCTATTCAAAAGCTTCTCATTCACTCGTTCTCTCATACAGGAAAGAAGTTTTTGTAGTTGGGTTCCATCTTTATAATACTTGTTCACCTACTTGATAAGAAAGATTTTAACCCAACACAAGGAATAAACAGGGGAAATGATGAAAACAAATTCAGCATCCTGGCATGATACTTGGATCTTGGATAAAAATCTCTGCCCGTAGAAACCACCTGGTTCTTGATAGTATAACAAAACTAAACTAAAAGCTTCAGGTAATCAGGTCCGCTAAATGCCCATACCTTTTGCCATGTGTCAACTCCTGAAATTCGCTTGTATGATTTCTAAATCTTAATCATATGCTGCTACAGAAGACAAGCATAAACAAATATACCTATATGCTACAGCGAATACAGATGCCGCAGCCGCGGAAAACAAACCAAACTATAGGATTATGATAAAGACTAAAAATGGAATCATAGTTGGATTGTCTACCTTGTTTATTTCTTATCTCCATCTGGTTTATTTTAGTAATTTTAGTTGAAGATAGTTAAAGTTTGATATATCAAAAGGAATTCAATAATACTCATCAAGGTGGGGTTACCTAATTAGAGATAGAACTAGTTGAACAGACGAGAGAAATCGGTGGGGAATCTAGGCTTGACAATGACTCCAGTGAAACATGATCTAAGCATTGTCCCCTAGAATACCAAGCATCAGCTGGAGGGGACAGTGAAAATAGATATGATAAATCACAGTTTTCAGATCTCACCTTCACCTCCTCTGATCTCATTTTTATTCCTTGCCTCTCTGTCTGGAGGTCCTTTAAGAGTCCTTTCGAGTAGTATCAACATAAAGCAACTTTGTACATCCACAAAATTTCAAGCTGGCTCTTCAGTGAAAACTGTGGGAGAAGAAAAGGCAACTTCTGCTCAATTATAATAGCGATCAGAATGATTAGTGCTGTAGATGGCAATCAGGGAACTTCAGTGCTTGATCAAGGAGAATGGTTGAATTTGAGCTTAGGAAGGAACTTGCCTTCAACATCTAAAGAATCTGAGTCACATATACCTACTTCTGCCAAGGTTTTTTCATGTAACTTCTGCAAGCGGAAATTTTACAGTTCACAGGCGTTGGGAGGCCACCAGAATGCTCACAAGAGAGAAAGAGGGGCGGTAAGACAGTATCAGTCCCAGAGGATGATGACAATGATGACTTTGCCAATCAATAACCCCATGTTCAGATCACTTGGTATGATTCCCCACTCACTTGTGCATAAATCCGGCAGAGATGCAAGTGCAACTTTGGCAACGTTCAGCGAGGCTGGTGCAGGATTTCAGATGACATCGCATACCAATCAAATGAACGGATCATTTGATCTGAAGTGGCCAGGAAGTTTTCAACTAAACCAGCAACAATCAAAAGACCATGCCTCAAATCCCAATAAGCTTGACCTGAATCTAAAGCTGTAATTATTCTCCTCATTCATATAGCTGTCACCCTAACTAGTTAGGATTGAGGCATAGTTGCTATTGTTGTTTTATCCGTCCCATATGGAACTCTTTATTTGCCAATCTGTTACAGCTTCAGGCCATCAGTACATGAACTAATTTGATGAACTGTGGACAACAATTTAGACCAAAAGAATCCTATAGTAGTGCAGCTCCCTGATATCAGGATTTTTTTTTCGGACCTAGTGTCGCAGGATCAACATCAAGAATTTCAAGCTTTTCTCATGTCCAGATATGAAACCGAAAGTGTGATATGTACTCAAGTGTTTTTGTTCCTACAGCACCTGAAACAACTTAACACCACAATCTCCATCAAATATATAGCAGAAGGTTCTCTACTTTGTGTTTATATTTATAATCTTCTCTTTGATTTATGATCTTTAATACCATATTTATACTACAAGAAGTTGGACAACTTTTATCTAGAAGTTATAAGAAAAGCAACAACTTTGACGTTTCTTTTCAGATGAAGCTTTGAAGATATATTTGCAAGGGAGTGAAAGAGAGTGCAGGGAACGACACACACTTGTTTTGCAGCACTACGGGAAGAGGGAACCTTCACAGAAATTCCAATTCCGAGTTACAAAGATGTAGGAGGAGAAGGAAATGAATGTTTTTACTTTTTTCCTTTGCTTCCATCATTTCTTCTTCTTTGGGATGATGGTCAACAATGTTCATGATTAAGATGTTACATAGTACACTGTAAATAGATTGAATTGGCTTTCAACTCTAGTACTTCAACACATCAGTTTGACCCATTCTTCACCTTCACATTCCAGATGAACAGAAATCTAAGCCCCTACCAATCAGCAACTGTTAGCAAGCCTTCTAAAATACTTACTTTAAAGTTCTACATGATGTCAGCAAATTACAAACAGAAAGTCACTAGTTGCACCACTCAGAAAGTTTTGTAATTCATTACCGCACATGAAAATGAAGTATGGGTGATTCATCTTTAGTTTCATGCCAAATCAACCAAAATAAGGCTTAAAATATTCAGCATCACACCATAACAACAATAGCCGGCATCACATCATGAATGTTCTCAATTAAGTGCTTGGAGAGGTTAGCAAAAAAATGTGAGTAACTGCAAATACTCTTCTCTAAATCATACACATTCTCCAGACATGTCTTCAACACCTTATAGTCATCAAAGGGACAGACCGGTGCACTAAGCTCCTGCTATGTGCGGGGTCCGAGGAAGAGTCGGACCACAAGGTTCTATCGTACGCAGCCTTATCTTGCATTTCTGCAAGAGGCTGTTTCCACGGCACGAACCTGTGACCTCCTGGTCACATATATAAATTCCACATTGTCTAACATAAAAAAGATAGCACTTTAAATTTACATCGCACTAAAGCACCAAATATTATGTCAATCTAATGCATTTAGGTACCTGAGTGACATAATTGAAGTTTGATAAATACTATCTCGTAGCTCCAACAAATGAAACAGCTTCTCCTTTTTCCAGTTTTGAGCACCTCAAAGTATTTCCTATCGAACATCCTTGCCCTTGTTGGCTACTCGCACTTTCAGTTTAGGTCTTGTGAGCAAGCACTAAACTTTTAAGCTCTCAAAACAAAGCATTGGTATTTGGTAACCTATTAAGGCCGGGGAGATAGCACAGACAGAAAAGGGGCTAGCATGGGCCCTACAACCTCACCTACCCCCCACAAATCTCCAAATTTGTGGTGTTATCAGTGATCCCTTCCAGTCTAAATCTTACATCTAGATCCGTGTGACGACCAGTTAGATAATGAAAGTCAAATATTATCAATTTCAACTAGAATGCAAAGTATTGAGTCAATTTTAATGCATCGTAATAATAGTACAATTCAAGAATCTTATAGTATAACCCATCAACTCGTGAACTCCTAAAGGATTTTGTATTCATATAACTGGAACCCACGTCCAAATGTTGAAATCTATCACTAGTAAAAGTTCTAATAAGGTAATATTGGGTAATTTCCTTATGGGTGCTATTTTGTTGGTTTACCAGCTTGCTCCTTTATCAGCAACTTCACCAACAACATCCATTTGGTTGCCAGATGTTATGCTAAGGGAAGAACTGTGACGAAAAGAATATGTGGGGTTCCATTTTTTACCAATTCTCAGTACAGGAGTCCCCTTTATCAGGCGAAACATGAATACTTGTAATCATGGGCGGATGTAGCCCTATATCAACGGGTTCAATTGAACCCATAACTTACGACACAGAGCACAAATTTATATGCAAAAATTTACTAAAATCGCAACAAATTTTAGATATGAACCCATAATTTTAAGGATATAATGAGTTCAATACTAAGAACCTTAAAGGTCATAGAGTTTACATTTTGGATCCGCCTCTGCCTGTAATATCTTCCCACAGAAAGTACTGAAATAATTACCCACGTAAAAGCCCCACATGACTACATGAGGTGCACAAGATCATATGTCAGCCGTTCAGGACACAGTTTAATGATAAGAGTCATTGCAGCTTCATATTGCGAGTTTTCAGAGTCAAAATTTTCTATTAGAGGTTCAAGTGAGAAGGTGCTAAGTGCAAAAGAGATTTCGGGGTTAAAATGGAGTATTCTTCAAAAGTCTCGACTTATTCTCAATTCTCTGCCATTACACGCTCACATTTTTCTGATCCTCCAACCACATGATTGCGCTCTTTGAATGCAGTGAAGATTGCTCCTCAAATCCAGATAACACATTTAAAATGCGGAAAGATCAAAATTCAGATGAAAGAGAAAGTGAAAGCACTCTGAGGTACTTATACTAACTTGCTTGACGATAAATAAAAGAATGTAACTGAAGTTCCATAAGGGAAGGGGGGGGATGAAAAAGAAGATCTTATACGACAATCTAGGTCTAGGATCATACTACTGCTTACAGGGCACCGTAATGTTGAGCTTTTGAGTCTTCTGCATTACAATGGGAAGCCTTTCAGCGATGATGCTTGGATCACTATATGCAGCAGAATCAAAAGGGTATCCTTTCTGCAGATATTAAGAAGACTAGTAAGGGAATGCTTACAAATAATTAACTATAACACAATTTAACATCACAACTATCCCAACATATAATCTAAGGCGTAGTGCTAAAATTGGACACGGCGCATTTTGTAAAAATAATGAATTTTCTAACAATAGGCATATAAGAAAAGAGATTTCATTAACTTAAATGAACCAACTAAAGTTCTCTCCCTCTCTAATTTATCACCGACAATAAAATTGACATGGAATGTACCGAAAAAGGGAAAGTTCATAATGTCCCTAAAAGGTGCTTTTAGATGTAACTATTTATGTTATAAAAGAAATAGTGTGCTATGCCACATAAATATGTTGCTGCAATTAATTTTGAAAGTTTTCATTCCAGTTGTCACGTATGTTTTTTTGAAATATTGGTAAAAGGCAGGGGCGGCTTATGGGTAAGGCAAATGAAGCCATTGCCTTAGGCTCCCAAAATATTAAGGGCCCCAATTTTAAGTATTACTATGTGTCACATATATTTTATGTAGTTATTATTAATAAAATATTTTAAAAGTTTTAATTAAATTTATACAGTTGAATGATAATGTTTACCTTGAAAATGGTAATTACAGTTAGATTTGATTTTGTGGTTCTAAAAATACGTGATTTATTTTTATGCTAGTTGTTAGGCAGTAGATGCTAAGTGTGAGACTAGAAAATAAGATAAGAGCTTGAAGGCAATGTGTTAAGCAAACCGAGTGGCTCAGAATCGGGGCCTCGAGGTCGAGCTAAGTGTTAGGTTGTGAACGGCCGATGAAGGACTAACAATTCTAACAGCTTTGATAAGAGCTTTTTATGATCAATAATGGATAATAAACGAAGAACAAATAATGGAACACAATAAATGTAAGCAATAAATGTAAGTAATAGAATCAAGGGAGAATGTGTTTAAGTTAGAGAACAGAGAATGTTCTTGTATTGAATGTTGTATCATGTCATGTGTGCAAAAAATAACAAAGATCCCCTTTATATAGGAGGGGGGAATCCCAACATAGTACATATGCATTTATTACAAAGAAATGTAGCTGGTACAGCTACTTAGCAGTCTGTACCAGACTATTCTTGTAGGTGTTGTCAGCTTTGACCACGTGCCTAGGGAACTTCCCGCTTATCCATGATAACCATCGATTTATGTTGCCCCGAGGTCGGACATAAAGAACCCTCGAGGTCGAACCTCGAATTGTGCCCCGGGCCTTCGAGGTGAAGCTATGGAAAGACATAATGATCGTAAAATCAGGCTCTCCGATTTTAGCCGTATACCGATAAATAACGATAAATTTCTCTCATTTAATTAAATGATGTATTTACCTTCGCTATCAAATCTAATTTTTTTCTCCTAAAAGGGAACTCATGTATTGGCTATTTCTTTTCACCATATTTTATTGTCCATCCATTAGAAAGGACATTTTTTTTTTCAACCTTTTAAGAGAAATTCCTAAATGTAATGGGGTGCAAGGTTCGAAAGTTGACAGATTATCGGCGTGCCCCCTCTACCTTCTTCCACTTAATTAAGGATATATTTTCATTTATGACAGTTCCAAACCGTCATAAATCATAAAAAGCAAGTCTGAAATTCAAAGATCCAAACAAAAAGTTCAGATTTAAAAATCACAAAACCGCCAAAACAGAAGGAAAAACTGAATTTCGGAGAAGATTTAAAAGGGGATTTGATTGCTGAAGTTTCAAAAGTTCAAATTCCTCCTCTCTGGATCTAAAAGCTGGTTGACTGTTGAAATTGTTGCTTTATTGCTGAGATTACCGCCGAGCCCCTTTGGATTGATTTTCGATCTTCATTTGGGCTCACTTTAGCGCCATTGCTTTGTTCGATTTAGTGGTAGCGGTGATAGCTCCTTCTGGTTTTTGGGTCGTGGTATTTTCTGTGTTTTCAGGAATTCTCGGAGTATTGGAGACAAGTTGGACGCACGAGCACTGGCAAAGGAAAGCAACCTGGGCGAGTGTCAGCAAAGGGCGGTAGGAAGTGGTGCGTGAGCGTACAACTACATCGAGTACAGCAAATCAGCCACAGGTTTTGTTATCGGGAGTTGGTACCTCCTGTTTTACTGTTTCCCTTTTGGTGTTAGCTAAATTACTATTACTTTACTTCGCAATAGTTAAACCTTTCAACTAGGATACTAGTTACCACTTGTTTCCTTCTAGTTTGATTTGTTGTCCGTTGTGCACTAGCGAGTCCTCTCTAGATTGTTGTAGGTGTAGTGGCTGCAGTCTGGGATGATAGAATAAGGGCATGTCCTCGGGTGGGGCAGAGTGTGGGGTTGGGGTCAGGGGGTGGGTCGGGTAGCAGGGGAGGTAGAGGGGGCAAGGGAGCCTATAGGTTGAGAATCGGGTCATGGAACATAGGTTCACTAACGAGTAAATCCATAGAGTTGGCGAAAATCCTGCAGAAGAGGAAGATTAATATAGCGTGTGTCCAGGAGACTAGGTGGGTCGGATCGAGGGCGAAAAACGTGGATGGGTATAAGTTGTGGTACTCTGGTGTCCTGAGGGGGAAGAATGGAGTGGGTATCCTGGTAGATAGTCATCTTAGAGAGTCCGTGGTAGAGGTCAGGCGGGTGAATGATAGACTAATGACTATTAAGTTGGTGGTGGGTGAGGGTACTTTAAATGTCGTTAGCGCGTACGCACCGCAAGCAGGCTTGGATGAGGATATTAAGAAGCACTTTTGGGAGGGGTTGGATGAGATTGTTCGTAGGATACCGCCTTCTGAGAGGTTATTCATAGGAGGAGATTTCAATGGTCATATTGGGTCATCTGTAGGTGGGTACACTGAGGTGCATGGCGGCTTTGGTTTCGGGGAGCGGAACGGAGGGGGCATTTCGCTGTTGGACTTTGCCAAGGCTTTCGATCTAGTCATTGCGAACTCGAGTTTTACGAAGCGGGATGAACATTTGGTTACTTACCAAAGTTCGGTGGCGAAGACTCAGATTGATTATCTCCTCCTCAGGAGATGCGACAGAAGGTTGTGCGAGGACTGCAAGGTTATCCCAGGTGAGACCCTCTCAACGCAGCATAGGCTTTTGGTGATGGACATTTGTATTAGGATAAGGAGGAAGAAGAGGTCAGTACAAGGACGCCCCAGGATTAGGTGGGGCGCCTTAACTAAGGATAAAGCTAAGGAGTTGGAAGGAAGGTTATCGGCAATGGGAGCTTGGAGAAGTAGTGGGGACGCAAACACAATGTGGTCGACGACGGCGGACTGTATAAGAAAGGCGGCGAGAGAGGTGTTAGGGATATCTACGGGCCACAATGGTGGCCACAAAGGAGATTGGTGGTGGAATGCAGTTGTCCAAGGTAAAGTGGAAGCAAAGAAGGCGGCTTACCTGCGGTTAGTAGGGAGCACTGACGAGGAGGAGAAGAGAGAGAACAGTCAAAGGTATAAGGTAGCTAGGAAGGAGGCGAAGATGGCAGTGACGGAGGCTAAGACGACAGCTTTTGCTCGTCTGTATGAGGAACTAAGGAACAAAGGTGGGGAGAAGAAGTTATTCCGACTCGCTAAGGCGAGAGAGAGGACAACTCGGGATCTGGACCAAGTGAGGTGCATAAAAGATGATGACGGCAAAGTTTTGATGGGAGATGACCAGATTAAGAGGAGGTGGCAGACCTACTTTCATAAACTTCTAAGTGAAGAAGGGGATCAGGATATTATACTTGGGGAATTGAGGAATGCCGACAGTCACCATGAATTAAGTAATTGTAGGGACATTGAGATCGATGAAGTCATGGAGGCAATGCGTAAGATGAGAAGGGGCAGAGCTACCGGGCCAGACGAAATTCCGGTTGAACTGTGGAGGTGTGTGGGTAGAGCAGGCTTGGAATGGCTTACTGCATTGTTTAGTGTTATATTCAAGACTAATAGGATGCCTGAAGAGTGGAGGTGGAGTACAATGGTCCCGTTGTATAAGAACAAAGGTGATGTCCAGAGCTGTAACAACTATAGGGGCATCAAATTACTAAGTCATACCATGAAAGTTTGGGAGAGAGTGGTAGAAATGAGAGTGCGAAGGACGGTGTCTATTTCAGACAACCAGTTCGGGTTCATGCCGGGGCGATCTACCACAGAAGCTATCCACCTTATTAGGAGGATGGTGGAACAGTACAGGGATAGGAAGAAGGATCTCCACATGGTGTTTATTGATCTGGAGAAAGCGTACGATAGGGTTCCTAGGGAGGTCTTATGGAGCTGCTTAGAGGATAAAGGGGTCCCGGTTGACTATATTAGGGTGATTAAAGACATGTATGCTGGAGCTAAGACTCGGGTTAGGACAGTAGGAGGCGACTCTGAACACTTTCCAGTTATTACGGGGTTGCACCAAGGGTCTGCGCTCAGCCCATTCCTATTTGCCCTGGTGATGGATGCACTGACTCATCATATTCAAGGGGAGGTGCCATGGTGCATGCTATTTGCTGATGACATTATTCTAATTGACGAGACACGAGGCGGCGTCAACGAGAGGCTAGAGATTTGGAGACATGCTCTTGAGTCTAAAGGTTTCAAGTTGAGCAGGACGAAGACGGAATACCTCGAGTGCAAATTTGGAGTTGAGCCGACGGAAGCGGGAGTTGAAGTGAGGCTTGACTCTCAAGTCATTCCCAAGAGGGGTAGTTTCAAGTACCTTGGATCGGTTATTCAGGGGATCGGGGAGATTGACGAGGATGTCACACACCGTATAGGGGTGGGGTGGATGAAGTGGAGGTTAGCGTCGGGAGTCTTGTGTGACAAGAAAGTGCCACCGTTACTAAAAGGTAAGTTTTATAGAGCAGTGGTTAGGCCTGCCATGTTATATGGAACTGAATGTTGGCCGGTAAAGAACTCACACATCCAGAAGATGAAAGTAGCAGAGATGAGGATGTTGAGGTGGATGTGCGGGCATACAAGGATGGATAAGATTAGGAATGAAGATATTCGAGAGAAGGTGGGCGTGGCCCCCATGGAGGACAAGATGCGGGAAGTAAGACTCAGATGGTTCGGGCACATTCAGAGGAGGAGCACTGATGCACCGGTGAGGAGGTGTGAGCGACTGGCTGTAGTGGGCACGCGGAGAGGTAGAGGGCGACCTAAGAAGTATTGGGGAGAGGTGATCAGACAGGACATGGCGCGACTTAGGATTACTGAGGACATGGCCCTTGACAGGGAATTATGGAGGTCGAGCATTAAGGTTGTAGGTTAGGGAAAGTTGTGAATATTTCTACAGCACAATAGAGTGAGACTAGCCAGTTAGGAGTTAGACTAAGAATGTCATTGGTCGTCTATTGATGCAGGGCTTTACCTGCTAGTTTTACTATACCAAGCCATCTATTTCGTATTTCGTATTCTGTATTTCATATCTCTTATATTGTTGTTATTTTATTATGCATTTTTATGGTACTAATATATCGGCTCCTGTTGCTTTTTTGAGCCGAGGGTCTCCTGGAAACAGCCTCTCTACCCTTCGGGGTAGGGGTAAGGTCTGCGTACATATTACCCTCCCCAGACCCCACCTGTGGGATTATACTGGGTCATTGTTGTTGTTGTTGACAGTTCCAAACCGTGACTTGCACCTAATCACACATCACGTGTTGTACACTTACCACTAGGCCAAAGTCCTAAGAGTTTGCTTTGTATCTCATTATTATATGGATTCTACAAAAGAAATTTAAGGGCCTTTTAATATGTTGTGGTTTTAGGCCACAAAAACCGTTGAGCCGCCCCTGGTAAAAGGAAGCAAACTTATTCCACAGGCCTAATGAGTTTTGTGTTCGAATCCTCCTAGCAACCTATACTCTCAGTCTCTGCTCCCTGCCAACTTATCTACCCACCACAATATCCAACTATCGCTGCATCAGAAACTGTTGAGAAATTATGCAACATACAAATCAGCCTATATTAATAGTTGGACGAACCAACATTTCACTGAAATTTAAAGATAAAATGTCATTACTAGTAATTCCCTACATGAGTAAACAACCTATGATGGCCAGAATTTCTAAGGAAAATGTCGGTGAGCTAGCAAAATTCAGAATACCAGACAGGTTGCAGTGTCCACAAGCGTGAGAAGGATAAAAATTTGGGGCACCCTCATAGATAGATTTATACTGGACACGTGTGTTGTTGTGCATGGAGGGCGGAAAGGGGGGTGTAAACTAACCGAAGACAAGGCCTGAAATGTGGTTTCTCTCCAGCAGCTTTCACGAAGAATAACGGATTTGTTATGCTCCCCAAATAGACAATGCAAACGAGTGTCTCTTAGTCTCATAAGCACTCCATCAACTCTAAGCTGTAGGAACATGTCCAACCATCAACAAGAGATATAAGCTACATGACATTATTTTTGATGCAATGGCTTCGTCAGTAAACAACAGCATTATTTATGTAGAATGTTCAGCAGAGTCACTCACCCAGAAACGCAGCAATAGGAACCAACCACTAGGCATGACTCTCTAGAAATGAAAAAGTCAGCCCAAATCTATTAAACCAACTAATGTTGTGGAAGGTTGAAATAACAACACAGTTTAATAAAAAGCACAACGAGAACATTACCACTTTAACAGTCAAAAATGAGATCCCATTATCGGCCAATTCATCCTCGTATAAGATTATCTGTTCAAATTGAAGTAAATTAACCTTGGTGCTAGAAAGGTGAAAAAGTATCAAGTTGACATGAATGAGACTGCTCAGTTACATGACCCAGAAATCACCAAAATCTGAGTCACCAACCTCATCATAAAAGAGAATAGGTTCTTTAGATGCCAATGCAACCAAATCAATTTTCTCCTTACAGTCTTCCCATGGAATGCAGCTGCTGCCTTCATCAGGTATTGCACTTTCACACTGATCGCACAATAGTAGCAAGAATAAGTAAACATCTATTGAAAGCAAAGGAGCTGTAATTAAAGGACATGATTGAGGAAGGAAAATGACGAAAAGGTTTTTATTGGTGACAAATCAAAGATATATTAAGTAATAACACACCAAGATGGTTTCACCAACAACAAAAACATATCCTGTATATTTCCACTCGTGGGGTCTAGGGTAGTGTGTACGCAGACCTTACCCCTACCTTCACAAGGTAGGGAGTCAGAATTAAATGAGTATCTGAATAACAGTTATCGATAGCATAGTAATTTATGTTGAATCATATAATGCTTCAACTCATCACAGATCATTGCTAAGTTGTAAAACTGAAAATGCAATATCGGAGTCAAAACCAGAGGTGAAAGAACAGAATCAACTGATAATATAGCTTACTAAGCTAAACACATCAAAACTAATTTCCAATTGGCTTAACAAATTCTACAAAAGATAACTTTGAAAGACAAAACCTTCTTAATCGTTAAGAAATTTTATTCCAAAGGAAAAGGTAGAAACCTCAACATTTCTTTCAACAGTTTCACTTCCACAATAAGGTGTTGTGAAAGTATAGTCATAGTCGAGCACCACCTCTTGCAAAGGTTTACTGCAGAAACCAAAAAAATAAAAACAAAAGAAAAAGGCAAAAGGAGTTAGAAAAAGAAAGAAAATAGTAAGCAAGTAAACATTATCAGAACACTCACCTTTACCTTAGAAAATGAAAGAATATATTTTTCCCTGGTCAATAAAGATTTCTACATCAGCAAAATAGTTAAACAGAGCACCAAGTGTCCATGACATTTCAGTTCCCGGTCTCAATGATCTAAGAGATGCTAGAGATGTTTGCCAGTTCTGTGATTATTATGAAGTTCTAGACAGGAAATGAAAAACGGCAATTAAGACACTTGACACACACTCTCTCTCTCCCTCTATCCCTCTCCCTCTCCCTCTCCCTCTCCCTCTCCCTCTCTCTCTCTCTCTCTCTCTCTCTCTCTCTCTCTCGCATGTTTAAGATCATAAGTTTCAAAAGTCTTATAGCCACACAAATATTACAGTATATATATATATATATATATATATATATATATGCTTGGAGAGATTCTTTTATTGTTTCATTTGGTTGTATAGCTAAAGAGAGAAGTATGTTCATTTCCCAAAAGTTATGGAAGTTTTTTATCTTCTTCAAGAGAGGCTCCATTTGAGCTTAGGAAGTGCTCATTTGGTGTGATAGTCTCATGTTGTGCAGTTCACTTATTCAGCCAAAGGCCTAAAAGTTGATCCTAGTAGGACCCAATCTTCTCTAGACCGTGGAGTTTTGAAGGTTCTGTAAGTTAGCATCTTTGTCAGGGAGATCCATTCACAATTCAAAAATGAGTCCAATCATAGAAGCCATTACATGTGCTTTTACTGATATAAAATAGCTATCATTAAGTTCTAGAGTTAGCGCCAGCCATATTTTCAAGAAGTAATATATGCCTTTCAATTTGATGCTGACCACAAGGACACAGGAGGCGCTGTTGGATAAAATGGAAGATTGGTGCTTTTCTTTAGGAGCAGAAGTTTTCTGAAGTAGCTTTAAGATTATCCATTCGTTTAAATTGTTCACTGTTGATCTGATTGGTGCATGTTCATCAAGTGTGCACTGTCTCAAATCATGAAGCACTCTCGCATTTGAATTGAGAAAAAAAAAATTAACCGCACAATATAAATAGAGTGTTCTTATCTTCAAGTGTTAATTTCTGCAGTCAGCACCAACCAGGCGAACCAAACAAAGTCACAACTCTTACCTCCTCAACAATGGAATACAGATAATATATGTTATCTATAATTGAATACACAAACTTGAAATTGTAGGATTTGAAGAGATGAATAATTAAAACATATCAGATATGAAGGAACTACAGGACAGAACATTCAAAACCATTACATTACTGCCAACCTAATGCATGATGCTCCATTGTTCAAGGATACATAACTTGCATGCCTGAGGGTTCTTCACTCCCACAGTCCCAGTTCAAAGTTTTAAAGTAGTTCTGAACCCCTTCCCCCAACCCCCTTTTACCAACAAATCACAATAAAAGAAAATTTAAAAAAAAAAAATGAAAACTCTTGGAACAACTTCAATGCCCTCCTTATTGATAGACATTTTTCAGCTTGAGTGAAACAAAAAATAAACTTTCAACAATCGAATTGCACGAAGTCCCTAAGCAAGTTAACCACCAAAACCAAAGTACAGGTAAATAGCTATCTCTGGTTTTTCATGATCATTCTAAACATTTATGATAGATAGAAAAGTTAACAGAAAAGCTGGAGAAACATATGCAGAATCCTTGATGTAGCATAAGGTTAAAAAAAATAGAACAACATAGACCACCTCCTGAATTTCCATTTTGCAGCTGCTGGAACTTCAACAGGCGGCAATGCCTCATGTTTCCAACCAACTAAAGCATCGAATGCATTGAAAAAAAACTTTGTGCCACTATTCACATGTTTAAGCACCAAACAATTATCTCCAAATACCATCTCCGGCAAGTGAGACATTTGAAGTTCTTTTTCCCATCTGTGTATATAGATATATATGAGCATTAGCAGTTAGAGAGGAACTAGACCTTTCCAATAAAGAAGATATCAGATGCTTGAAAACAGAGTATTAATGGATATATCTAAAGGCATAAAAAATCTGCAGCCAATTCTTACCGTAGCATTACTACAATAAGACAGGTCACTTGAATCTCAAAAGCATCTCCAACCATTAATTTAAAGGTGATACATTGCTGTTCATGGAACTCTTGGCAAGGTATTGAAGAAAACAAATGTTCATTAAGATTCCATATAAAATATGATTCAGATGTTTGTTGTGAATGAAAGGTCTAGTACATATTGAAGAAAAGGTGAGTCCTAGAAAGGAAAAATCTTGCTCACTTTAAAGTTTTTCGCTTAGAATTCACGTAACCGTAAATGAGGTTCCTCTTGAATTCTTATTTCATGGTTGCGTCTAACTCAAGTCCTACACTTGTACTGCGCCTGGAATCAATTTATCTTTCAATCAATAGTCAATTAGAAAGTCCGCTCAGTGATTTTCATAAAGCATACTGGTACCAAATTGCAACAAAGGAGGATATTTGGGACCAAAGAAGTAGGATTATGGTAGGTTGATTTCTAGCATAATATAGAATAATTGCAGGTCCTCCATAGTTGGCAGATTGATTTATCAATGATCAGCTAAACCATATTGCCCGGTACTATGCTGGTGGTACATAGCACATATCCCAGTGGAATAGTCCAGGTGCACTACAGTTCAAGCTGTAGACTCTTGACTACTAGTCGAGGTGCGCTACAGTTCAAACTGTAGACTCTTGACTACTAGTCGAGGTGCGCTACAGTTCAAATTGTAGACTCTTGACTTCTAGCAGTTGCACTAATTATAATTATACGCAACAGAACAAGCACCAGAATCTCCGATGCTTGCAGAAATCATATAAGCTTAAGAAAGTAGGATATTAGATGTTTATAAGTTTTAATAATACAAGAAACAAGCAAAAATGAAGCATTATAAGTCCAGTGAAAGACAAATGAGGGTTAATCGACTTGTATGTTGGGAGAGGGGAAAAGGAGAATACCGTTGAAGATGAAGAGAATTGAGAATGGAAAGCTTGCGAGACTCGATCTCCCAACCGTGAATGCAGAGTCCTCGCCGGCCGTCCGGCAGAGGTTCAGCTCCGGCCGCCTTTAGTTCTTTATCATCACTCTCCCACTCCATTATCGATCGCCCAAAGTCAAAAAGTTTCAATTCTCCGGTCCTCAGGGCGAATGACTTGGTCTTTATTACTATTACAAGTTTTGAATTTATATACAGTGTTACACGGAAAGTATAATAATATTGTATTTTAATTTATTATAGTAACAGATTATTTGCTTATTTTTAGTATTACCTAGTTATAGTAGCTTATTATAAAGAGTTACTAGTACAAGTTAAGTTATTACAAAGAGCTAAAATCAGAAAAGGAAAAATATGAAGAAAGAAAAAAAGACAAAACATAGAACAATAGAAAAAGAAAAATAATAACAAAAGATTATATTTGAGAGGAAAGAGTATTGGAAATTACAATCAATAATATTTTTTTGAAGCTATACTTGTGCATAAGACGATCAAGGAGGTTCCTTCTACATCAGCTCTGAAGCTATTGACCTCCATTTCGGTAATGTTTTCTCTTTAGCTTAAGCATAAAAGGGAAAACACAAGTACTAAAACAAATATACAATCTAAGTATATCTTTAATACTCTTGGGGTCGTTTAGTTGGTCGGAAAAGGGATAATAATTCTAGGATAAATTACGGGATTATTTCATTTCGTATTTGGTTATGGATATTAATTAATCCCGAGAACTATTTTGTACTAAATTTATGGAATTAGTAATCCCATATAAAAGGTGGAATAACAAATCTCATGGAATATGCTTTTCTATCCCATACCGATAACCAAGTGACCCCTTAAGTTTTAATATACGGCCTACATGCTTATCAAAAAAAATAGAGAATACTTATCAACACATACACAAAATTTCTAAATCATTTGGAAGGTTGTGTAGTTTTTTTTCTGTTATGACCGAGAAATAATATTAAATTAAGTTCGTTATTGTGACCTAAGTCACAAGTCCCTCTACCTAAGTAAGAGTAACTCGGGTCTCTTTTGATAAGCTGAAGTAGTTAAGACCGAACGTGGGAGTTAATGAAGACTTCATGCAAGTTATGATATTATTACTCAAGTATTTTCCTAATCTGGAGATTCTTAAATTGTGGTCTGATTGGATTTTTTACGAATTCTCCACAAAACTTCCGTTTCTTTTTATATGGTATTGGTAGTTGGTGGGTAAGACTTGTAAGTTTTGTAAAACTGATGTTTAATGTGAAAGGATTCTTTCAAGAACAGAGGGTTGTTTAATGTTTTGGACCATATATATCAAGTTTGCTAAAGTAGGAACGTAACAGTGCACTATAAAATTTTAACTTCCTCAAGAGATGCATATACACAAAGAATTCATATAGTCAATCTTCAAACTAATTTGAGACTGAAGCGGAGTTGATATTTATCTGAGCTAGGATACTGCAATGAACAGTATCCACCTGTATTTACACTAACAAAATTTACAAAATTTCCCATTTCTAAAAAATAAAAATAACAACATCAGCTTATGAACGATCATTCTGCACTAACACAATCTATACATCATATCCCAAACCATTAAAGAAGCTAATGAGTTTCACATCCTTGTGTTCATTGCTGGAGCTAAGCAATCCTCAAGTCTCTCGCCAGGGAAAACAATGATAAGTTGAAATCTGTTAGCAGCTATGGAGAAAATTTAAATGAATGCTTGGTGTACTTCCAAGCAAAATCCAGTACAGTGATATTCTTTGGTTGTTTATCTTTGGGGAAGCTGAAAATTGGCTTGACCATCTCATTCGATTGTTTTCCTCAAGCATCATCAAAAAAACAAGCAGGAATATCTGGAGGGTGCAATGCGGCCACACACTTGTACTGCATCCCAATGGCGAAGGGATGGGTGGAATACGTTAGGATGCGGATAAAATTGTTAAGTATTCAGGTAATTAAGCTCACGGTGCCCTTAGCAAAAGCTTAGTAAATTTAGTGGCTGCATTATTTAGGAGGAAGCCCCTCAAATGCATTTTCACCCAAAAATTAATGGTGCCACTAAGAGTTTCAACATTAAAATTCACAACCAAAAAAACTACTGGGTACATTAGAAAGTGCTTTCATATCAAAATCTAAACTATGTACCTTGTGATCCATGTATTTCTTTCTTACTGCCTGCACAGATGCTGCCCTTCTACCAGATTGCAACTCATGGATTACAAGAACACAATCCTTCAGTTCAGATGGCTTATAACCTGTACAATGTTGTAGTGCCAAGTTCTGCAAAACCAAAAAAACTGATTCAGACTGTTGGACTTTACATATCAGTGCGGGCAATTTTAGCATTTGACATAAATGGCTGAATGTTTCTCTTAAGTAAAATCTTAGAAGCTTCTTCTAGAGAATTTAACGCATGAGAAACCCATCTAGATTTTAAAACTCTTCAAGTTTTTTATTGAATGCCTACATTTGTTTTCTTAATGTATGCCAAAATAGTGTCCACTTTCCTTGAAAGAAACATATCAAACAAATTAAACTCTACAAAGAAAGAAATGAAAGTCACATTGACACTTCTGAATACAACTTCTCATCTATTCTATTTTTAAAATAATACTAAAAGCTAATTTGTGGTAGCATATGTTCCTTTTGTTAAACAAGAAGCACACAAGAATACTACTTTTAGCTGTTACTTCAACTGTTATGCAAAATCAAACCAAGACATTCAAATTTAAGCAGAGAGAATATCAGATTTGAATGAAGTGATTATGATAATTGTGTTAAATTTGTGATTTAACTGTTGGCCTTAAATGCATAACAATGGACATTCCAGAATAGCGCTCAAGTTTCTATGTTTTTGTCTACTGTGCCTTCTATCCTATATATATATATATATATATATATATATATATATATATATATATATATATATATATAGGTTGGAAGTCCAATTACTGAAGTTACCATAGGATCCTAACAAGCATATGTTCCTAATAATCCTGGTTTTTTGGTAGAATCAAAATAGGATAATAGGAGGATCACATATGGACCTAAGCCCAGACATCATCCTAGCACTTTTGGCAATTTCCATACCCCAAAACTGTTTTACTGTAAATAATATAAACAAAAATATACCATAAGATAAGGCACATATTCATGACCATAGTTTGTTCACCACTTCACGTTTGAAAACTTGTTGTCTATATACTACAGCTACAGCTTCACGTAAGAGACATTGAGCTAGAATGGTCTATTTAGACTTCATTTTAACATGCTAGGTTTTTACTACATGTTTAGTAGTCATTCAAGTAAAGATACAGTTATATAGGATCTCAACATTAAAAACCTGATTCTACGGCTGGATACGAAGATCTCTAATACAATAATATATCTAACATCACAGTTCTCAGAACATTAATTGAGTATTCATGAGTTCAACTTTATGGAAGTTTTATAACAACCAAGTAAGACGCATCCATGTTTTAGAAGAATGTAGTTTTAAATTTGTGTGTATGTTAGAGATTAAAAAATCAGTAAAACATAAACAGCTAAGTGAAGTTGGACACTAAGTTCAATAAGCCCCTTATGTCATGTTTAGGTTACAAAGAGCCACTGCTTCCCCCTGTTGAAAGGAAGTGTTCTCATCTTTTTCTTTTCCTGCTTTCCTCCCTTCTGCTTCTCAGTGCTGATTCTATCACCAAACAAAGTGATAACCTCTATTCACATGTGAGATGCTCCAATACATGAAATGTGACAAAAGGAAACCAGTCTTACCCATGGGTGGACTTTAGGCAAGAGTGTAAATCTTGATAGAAAGATAGCTGAAGCAGCAACCGCTGATGGCAAGAATCGCACGCAACTGTAATCTAACAAACTCAGCTCCGCGAGATAACAGCCCAAGAATTCAAAGTGCAACGTTAGAAACTACATGAGAGAAAGTAATGAATAAGTACTGGGAAATAAATCTTGAAAGCACCAGAGATGTATAAGCATGACTTACATCAACATTATCTTGGGAAACCTTGGTGAAGATTCTGCAAATTCACCAAGGAAAATTTCATTGTTAGCCATTTAGTCGAGTATCCATAGAGCTCTAGATTACCAAGAGATAAATGCATGAATAGAAAAGGCAACAACTAGGATTTGACTTATGGGCTTGAAGTAGGAAATGGCGATCAACTGCTTCTAGTAGTATCTTGTGTGCATCCGAACCTGAGAAAAGTTTTTGTGGTGGGATTACTGATCTCAAAATTCAGAAAATTGAGCAAATCTCTCTCCATGTTCACTACCTGAAACTCAAATCCAGTTCATTCAGTAAAAGAGTTTGCATGCTACTAAACAAAATGATTGAAAGAGATGCAAATCAACCTCTTCTCCGGTGTATGTATTGTCTGTAATATAACAAAAATCTTCAACATGAGGAGGACTGATCTCTTCATACTTTCTGAAACATCAAGTATACAAAATGAATAAATCTGATGTGACAAACAATTTAAATTTAGAAATAAGGGTTTCAAGAACCATACGACGCAACAAGCATGCAAGATACACCAAGTAGCTGGAGACTATTCCTGGCCATAACGTGAGAAGACAAAAATCTGTCGACGAATGTCACTGTGAGATAAAGGGTGTCGGAAACAAGTTTATACTCGTCTGCCACCTCCACTAACCAATCAACTAAAATCATTCGCATAGTAGGAGTCACATCATTCTGAACCTTCTCCATGTAGTTAGACAAAGGCCTCCTCCTTGCCTCAACCTAGATAACAATTCAGCATCAGATTGATGCATTCAGAAGGAATTTATTTCAATTCGGTGAAGTCCTTGAGCAGTCACAAAATGTACAAAGTTTTACAATAAGCTACTGGGACATATAAGGTAAGTCTTACAAAACAAATGAAACTGAAAAAATGGTGAGACAGCCTTCTTCCCTTTTTGGCTTTTCGCCTATTTCTCACAATTCCTGATAGTGTACAAACACTTCAACAAATTCACCCATTTATGTCCACATGAAAATACAAAGCTGATAGTCATTTGCCATCGGGTCTTTCACCTTGTTGAAAAGATGTATCCAGCATATAAGCAGCGTTTGCACGGGTATATCCACTGTCTCTTAAGAATAGATGCATATCTAAATATTATATTAGAAGTGGGAAGCCCTTAATTAAAAAGTTAAATTACTAATTGCCCTTCTTTAAAACCTAATTACCCTCTTTATAAAAACAGACGCCTACAAACAATACCAACCTGATGCTTAATACCCTTGCATAACAGTCATAACCATTCAATTCACAACAACAACAACATACCCAGTAAAATCCCACTAGTGGAGTCTGGGGAGGGTAGGATGTACGCAGACCTTACCCCTACCCCGGAAGGGTAGAGAGGCTGTTTCCGGGAGAACCTCGGCTCAACAGAACCATTCAATTCACAAACTTGCTGATTTTACAAATTGATTGGAGAAGCACATATGAAAAAAAGGGCTGAGATTAATAGTGAACTACCGACTAAGATTTTGTCCATCTTAACTGTTTTGATGGCTCGAGAAAAGAGAGGGTAAGCAAGGAGGCAGTTTCTCAAAAGTTTTTGGTGCATGTGATGTTACAAAGCTGAAGCCGTGCAATTTTAATTCATGATTCATGTTGGTAAAAGGTTTTTCAAGTTATGCATCACGCCAAAGGCAAACATATCCCTTTATGAGGTGACACAAGCCTAAAATAAATTGAAAAAATTAAAAACGTTTTCCATTTGACTTTGACTTTGTGATGATCTAAGACACAACATCAAAGTAGTAAAATGAGAAGAAAGTGATTAAACTCAGGTTCTACTTTCTTACTTCTACTTCTATTTGTTTATGAATTTCCAATCTTGGTAAATTTTGAAAATGTTATTATTAGAAATATTAGAATAGATGACACACCTATGATGATCTTGAAATGCATATTAAGTTTAAAAACAACCTCTTTGATATATGCTCATTAAAATTAATTATTCGTGACAAATAAAATAAGTTTTAAATTGACAAATAACTATGTTACGTAAGGAGCAGATGGATTTGACTTTCAAGTTATGAGATAAAATGAAATACTTCATCTGCAAGGAAGATATCTAAAAGTTAAAACTGTTTTACCATTTTTAAATCATAAAAAATGATATTTATATTTGGTATCATTTTTTTTATTAAAGAGTAAAGACATTATATGCCAATGTTATTTTAGAAGAAAATGTGTGTTATAGCACTTTAACTTGACGATGAAAAGCAGTGAGTAAAGTTTGATACATAAATTTTATGAAAAAGCCACTTAGAATACTCAAAGTTTTAGGGCGTTTGATTTATAATTAAAAGTCACTACTAGACTTAGTATTTAATATAATTTGAAGTACTTGAGATATAAAATATTTATTCAAATTTTGTATTTCAACTCTCACAAAATTCTTGGTAGATATATGATTGTTTTGTATTATATTTTATTTGTTGATTTTAAGTAATTGTATGAATGGCAAGATAAAAACGATGGGTTTATATCTTCCACATATGAAAGAAAGGATCTTGAAAATTTGTTATCTTATTAAGTATCAAGATTAAAAGAAATAATGGGGTTATATATATTGAGTCAATCTCATTACATTGAGAAAGTGCTAAGTTAATTTAGTCACTTAAATATAAAAGAGTTCAGTACTTCATTTAATCCAAATTTCGAGTTAATTAAGAATGATAGAAGAGTTGAGGCTTAATTAGATGATGTATGCAAGCGCTTTTGGAAAACATTGGCTGAGTTCTTTGTTTTACTAAGAAAAGTTTTGAGTTCAATAATCAAAAGTTCCTACATGACTCGACATACACGGGCAATGCGCGTGCCGAGGGACTAATATTTAGAAATGTACCATTGCCTTTAACTTATGAATCCACCTTTGTCTAACAGTAACCAGGCTATCATAAGGAAGACCCATGTCATTACCCACCTTGCCATTACCTCAAAAAGAAAAGGTCGGTAACAACATTGTCCTATAAAGCACATGAACATAATTTTCAACTAGGATGAACAATAATGGAGATCATTAAATGAATGATAAATTTTATTTACACAAATGCAGCTGAACCTCAGAGAGCAGAAACTTACAAATTCAAGATAACAATAAATCATAGTAACACATAAAAAATAAGAATAGCACTGTACAAGAAACAGAAGCAGGCTTTTGTGATCAAGAAGTCTAACAAAAATACGGACTATGGAAATACAGAATACTTCAAAAGCCAAGATGCAAAATATACCCTAAATGTGAGCAAAAATTTCATCCAAATCCAGCTGGGAAAAAATGGCTAACCAACTTTACTATCTAAATAGAAACTATTACGATATTCCAAAAAAGAGAGCGAGATATCAGATCATCAAAATAATAACAACTCTTATGAGGCAATCTAACAAAATAATCCAACTGTCCATTCGCGCATTAATTAAAAAGCAAAACAAACAAAAATGCTAATCAACAAATTTCCATTTAATTTCAAAAACCATGCCTCAATTCCTAATTAATCTGGATCGACTATAAGAATACTCAATATCCATTTAAACCCGTGTCATCCTTTTTCTTTTTGGAGCAAGTTACAAACCAAATAAAAAAGAAGTTCAAATAAGTGGCATAACATAATAAAGTTGCCAAAATTATTGTACCTCCAAGGAGTGAAGATGCTGATATATAAGAGGAGCATAAGCACATTTCTGCAAGTCATCATTAGGGCTAAAATTAGTAGCAGCATCGGACTTGAAACTCTGTATAGCAATTTTTTTCCTTTTAGTAGGAGCAGTTTTTTTCAACTTGATTTTGTGTTTGGAGTTGTGGGTGTTCGTTTTGGTCGACCCAACAACATATTCCAAGTTGGTAAGCTCGCCCAACACGACCCGTTTCAGTAGTGGATCATTTCCATTGGAGGATGCAGCGGCTAAGGTATCATCAAACGCTCGCTTATTGGATGCCCTACTGGTGTTGGTGGGCGCCGCCTTATTTTCTTCGTTCGCCATTCAAACAACTGATTTAGAGGTAGAAGAAATTGTTTTACACCGTAAGATTGGATTTTTTTAGTGTCTGAGATATTGTGTTTGTTTGTTGGCTTTCGTGGGGGATGGGAATAACCGATTTAGGGTTTAGCGCGGTGAAGGGCGCCATGAACATACTGCCAATTTGTTGAATTTCAAAAACAACCGCGCGCCCCTCCTCTGTTTTTCCCCAACAGAATTTCAGCTTTGAACCAAAATGTAAATAGGCAAAAGGTAAACAAAAACAATCTTAACATATTTGGTTATTTGTGTAATAAAATAAACTTTCTCATAATTAATACACTACTTTTTTTTGGTCAACATACTTAATACAGTACAATATCTGGAAAGTGACATATTCTACTGTATATTTATTATTTAGTACAAGTATAACTTTATTGTGAAATTTTATAATACTATTATTTTGTGTGGAATAAATAAAATATATATAATAAAAAAGAAATCTTTCTTTAAGCTCCGGCCGCGTGATTTGTTATTCAAAGCAGAAAGGCGAAGAAAACAATATGTCATTAATTTAATGGATATGACATCAGTGAATTAGAAGAAAGTATTTTTCTACCAAATAGAAAAAAATGACCCTGATCACTTATGAGCTAAAGTTTTTTACTTTTTACAAAACGCCAATTGTTACACCGATATGTGATAAATAATTGGATTATCAATGTGTCTTTGGTATAAAGAAAAATGTTGTCCATATTAATTTATTAGGATAAATATTTGGTTGGAGAACAAAAAATAGTCTTTGAGAAAGCTTCATCAAAATTGATAATCATGTCACCAACTTAACTAGCATTCGATGAAAGTTTTTAGCATTAAGATTATTGATAATAATGTCAAATGGTTGGCTAGATTAAGTACAACGACCCAGTATAATCCTACAAGTGGGGTCTGGGGAGGGTAATATGTACGCAGACCTTACCCCTACCCCGAAAGGTAGAGAGGCTGTTTCCAGGAGACCCTCGGCTCAAAAAGCAACAGGAGCCGATATATTAGTATCATAAAAATGCATAATAAAATAACAGCAATATATAAGAGATATGAAATACAGAATACGAAATACGAACTAGCTGGCTGGTATAGTAAAACTAGAAGGTAAAGCCCTGCATCAATAAACGACCAATGACATTCTTAGTCTAACTCCTAACTTGCTAGTCTCACTTTATTGTGCTGTATAAATATTCCCAACTCTCCCCTAACCTACAACCTTAATGCTCGACCTCCATAATTCCCTGTCAAGGGACATGTCCTCAGTAATCCTAAGTCGCGCCATGTCCTGTCTGATCACCTCTCCCCAATACTTCTTAGGTCGTCCTCTACCTCTCCGCGTGCCCACTACAGCCAGTCGCTCACACCTCCTCACCGGTGCATCAGTGCTCCTCCTCTGAATGTGCCCGAACCATCTGAGTCTTACTTCCCGCATCTTGTCCTCCATGGGGGCCACACCCACCTTCTCTCGAATATCTTCATTCCTAATCTTATCCATCCTTGTATGCCCGCACATCCACCTCAACATCCTCATCTCTGCTACTTTCATCTTCTGGATGTGTGAGTTCTTTACCGGCCAACATTCAGTTCCATATAACATGGCAGGCCTAACCACTGCTCTATAAAACTTACCTTTTAGTAACGGTGGCACTTTCTTGTCACACAAGACTCCCGACGCTAACCTCCACTTCATCCACCCCACCCCTATACGGTGTGTGACATCCTCGTCAATCTCCCCGATCCCCTGAATAACCGATCCAAGGTACTTGAAACTACCTCTCTTGGGAATGACTTGAGAGTCAAGCCTCACTTCAACTTTAGAGCTCGAACATGCAATAAGGGCTCGAACAGTTGTAAAGGACAATGACTTACACACATAATTAGGACAAGTCATTTTTCTCCTTTTGATTAAAAATATTTTCCTTGAAAATAATTTTCAATAATTAAATACCAAAAAAATGACCTTTTTCATTGAAAATATTTTCATCATGCGTTTGTTGGGAGGAAAATGTTCTCCATTATAAATATATTATTTTAGAGAATTATTTTATGGATCACTAATGTTCTCATGTGAAAGTGTGTAAGATCATCAATTTCATGATCATTTTCTAGTGAATGTTTGGTTGGACATGAAAGTAGCACATATAGTATAATTGTATAAGGTATTGGAGCACCGGGGAGATAGCATGGGAAGTACACGTTCATAAAATCCAATACTTTTAATCTAAATCCTGTATATTTATTGAGAAATTCATTGAATATTAAACTTTATAATCCCATAAATTTCAAATCCTAATCAATCCACCTCAAATATAGGAGTGGGTATCTTTTTAATGGTAACAGAGTTAAGGATTAGGACGGGAATTGGGAAATCAAAATAATGTACTGTCTTGGTGATGTTAGTACTGATTAAAACAAGTAAGACTCAGGGTATGTTTGGTATGAAAGGAAAACATTTTTTAGAAAATATTTTTCAATTTTTCCATATTTGGTTGACGTAAATATTTTAGAAAATATTTTCCTTAAAAACTCATTTTCCTCCAATTAAGGAAAAATGTTTTCTTTATTAAGAGAAGGGAAACCATTTTCCAAAACTCCTTATCAACCTTCCTACCCTATTCCCACCCTCACCAACCCACCCACCCACCCACTCAACCCCGACCCCACGCCTACCCACCCCCACCTCCTCTCTCCAAAAAGGTTTTTTTCTTTCAAATTTCAGTTTTTTTCGTCACCACCCACCCTGCTACCCCTACTCCCAGCAAAAAAAATATAATTTTTTTTATAATTTCAAATTTCTATTTTTTTCGTTTTTCTGCACCCCACCCCCACCTCAAAAACCCACCCCCACCTCGTACAAAAAAAGTTTTTTTTGTAATTTTTAAATTTCTGTTTTTCTATACCACCCACCCCCACACCCACTGCTCCCCCAACCCCGAACAATTTTTTTTTTAAGTTTTTTTTTGTAATTTTAAATTTCTGCTTTTTTAGTTTTTCTGCACAGCTCCTCCCCCTCCACCCCCCACCCCCTTCCCCGAAAAAAAATAATTTTTTTATATATTTTCTGTTTTAGTTTTTTCATCTTTCGGTTTAGAAGTTCGAAATTTTACAAGTTCCAAAGTTATGAGTTCGGAAGTTTACGAGTTTAAAAATTAAAAAAAAAGAGAAATAAAAGAAAAACTTACGTGCAAAGTTTCACTTCTCAGGGAAGAGCATGCTTTCTTCACCTACTAACCCACTTGTAGGAGCAGCAACGAATCGGGCATACCAATCACGATCTTTGTCATCTTCAGGACTAACCAAAACTCCCTTACTTCTTACTACGAGAGTAAAAATCCCATGACGGAATAACTTGGGAGAGTAAAGATGGATTAGATGATAAAAGGAGAAAGGTAACTGTGCCAGATTTTCCAAATACCTAAGGCATGCCACAACCCTCCATACAATAGGGCCAATCTGTCATAAACGCACATAAAAAAAATGGCAAAATTCGATAACTGGGTGAGTAGGAGGCCTAAAACCTAATGCGAAGGGATATGTATACATAAAAGAAAAACCAGCTTTAAATGAAGTGATCATTTGGTTCTCATTGGTGACCAGAATTAGGAAATCAAATTTCCAATGACAGTTTCTACGTACAATAGAAATCAAACCCTCAGTAATCTGGGAAGGGTAAACATCAGCACGATCATGAGAAATCATAGAAGTGACTTGATTCCTAATTGATTCTCTATCAGAATATAAGAAAAGTTCAGCAGGGATGATCTCATCAACAGAAGGTTCACGAATTGGTTCACTAGAATCTCTGTTTCTAGCAGAAGATCTATGTTAAAAAGAAGCCCAAGTTCTAGAAGATGATGGAGGAGTAGAACTAGGTTGAGAAGAAGAACCTCGTATAGAAACTGGCCCTAAATTACGCAACCTACCACATCTCCTACTTCTAGTAGGAGCAATGGGGAGTTCATCTACAATGAGAACTTTTCGAGGATCAGGGTTTGAAGAAGACATAGTTGTATGGAGAAGTAGAACATATTGAAGAACAGGATGTGGATAAAGAACACTGAAGAAAAAAAATCGTGACAGTAAAGGCAAATGGTATATTTATACGCAAAAGCAACCGTCATACGAAAAAGGTAATGATGGAAACATCATTATGAAAACTGTCACTTCGTGATTGATGCAGCCGTAAAAATGCCCTAGAATCCGCTGAAGATTTGCAGAGCCAATCGATGACCACCATATGTCATATGCATTAAATGGAAATGTCATATGACGCATCAGTTCAGAAGAAGGTATAATGGTATGTGAGAAATGGCGGCAAAAATTCCCGCTTTGAATGAGATCCACTTCCCAAATATTCAATTGCTGAATAATTGGCAAGTGGAGAGACTATCTGTATTGGAGAAAATAAGTATTACACATGGAATTAACTATGTGGCTGACATGGCAAGACACGCCGATCATTAGAAAAGTGACAGCTGAAGAAGAGTACTTAAAAAAGACGTGAGTCTTAATAGGTACGAGCAAAACGTCTAAGAGATGAGAAGAAGCGGTTGCTCGAGTCTCTTTAATAATTTGAGGAGACACCGGTGGAATGAACCAAGACAGTAAAAAGGACAGGTTCATTGGTCTTCAATTAATGAGCATGAATGATTACAAACGTTACAGAATCTTCACGAAACAGTTACAATTACCAATTATAACGTTTCATTAATGTCATTAATGCTCATAATGACTTGATCATAAAAGGGAAAAGATGTTGTACTTAGAGATGACTATATAAGGAAGAGAAATGTCATTTGTATGGATACGTTCTGATTATTACTGGAATACAATTATTTACTTTTGCTTTATGCTGATTGCTTTACTATTTCATATTATAATTTTCCTTTCTTATTGCAAAAATATTCCTTTTCTTGATTATCAGTAACCCGGGTACCTCTAAAAATAGGCTTTGAACGAAATTCTTATTTTCTAGTTAAACACATGTGGCTTTTGGTGTGAACTGTCTGTTAATCTGCTTGTACTGGGTGAGATAAGGTTTTTGGACCTGGAATTTGCACTATCGTATTGGGTTAAGGAATGTTTGGAAGAGTAATATCATTATTCTGCGCATAATTTGGTAATGATCCTTGTCGGACAAAAGAACTCCACGACTATTGATTTCATGGATGGTTATGGTTTTTTGCATGTTTCTTTTGTCATTAGCAGCGTCGCAAGGGTTTGGAACAAGGTTTTATTTTATATGAAATATTTTACTGATACTAGGTGTAGTAATGTGCAGCTATTGTGGTCGGAAGGTTACTGATGTGAGTACATGAGTTATGGGTACATCGTGTGGTTTAATCTTTGCAGTGTATTGACGGCTTGATGCAGCTTGATGAGATTGATACAATGTATATGTACAGGAATTAGATCTTATAGGGGATTTCGAATATTGGATTTAGTTTCACGCCATGTATCTAAGGTCGAAGGAAAAATCTTTAGTCAGGGTCGTGTTCATAGACTTATATGGATTGTGGTAGCATGGGGTTACTCATGGGTATGAGTACGATGAGTTTATTCAGCTATTTGCTGGCCTGGGAATGGCTATTGGCACGTTCGATGACGAACGTATGTTTAAGTAGGGGAGTATGTAACAATTAGACCAATCGTTTTAATTACTAGTTTCCTTTTCTGTGTTCCAAGTCCCCCCGCCCCCTCCAAAGTTTATTTGATAATTTATGACGTGCGTGCATGATCCATTTCGCTTTCCAGAAAAAATTTATGTGGAAATTTAAAGAAAAAGTAATTTTTGGCTTTAGAAACGACTAGAGTTGATCACGGTCAATATTTTTGGTAAATGACTTCAGGTCGGTATTTTGACAATTTCGGTATGTCCGTATGATGTTTTTGGACTTGTAAGCATATTTGGGTGGGGTCCCGGGTGACCCAAGGCCGTTTCGGCGCATTGTATGAAAAGTTGGAAAAATGAGTTTTGAAGTTAAAAACCTTGAGTTTTAATGATCGATTCTTGATATTTGATGTTATTATGATGATTTTAGTTAGCGATTGAGTTTGTATGATATTTTTATATATGTGTGAATATTCGGGTTGGAGCCCAGGGGGCTCAGATGAGTTTCAGATGCACTGCAGATGGTTTTAGTTTAGTGGGGAAACTTCTGCTGGTATCAATCTGCATGTCTTGCATTTGCGAGGACCTATTCGCAAAATGCGAGCACCGCAATTGCGATGCCAAGCTCACATTCGCTACACTAGAGGGGGTTGGGTCAGCTTCGCTTTTGCAAAGCTCTGATCGCAATTGCGAAGGTGGAGGCCTTTGCTTTTGCGAGGATAATGTTGCATTTGCAAAGCTTTGTTTGTATTTGCGGACTGCCCAGAGTTCGCATTTGCGAAGAGTTTATTGCTTTTGCAATGTTAAAGGCTCAGAGATTGGTTCGTAATTGCGACCAGTTGTTCGCTTTTGCGAACGTCACAATTGCCAACAAGAGTTCGCAATTGCAATATCTGCAACTGGGTATAATGTGGGAGTTTTGGGACTTAGCTCATTTTACACCATTTTTTAACCCTAGACTTCATAGAGGCAATTATTTAAGAGAAATTTGTTCTTAAATGCATTGGTTAGTAACTTTAACTTATTTTCAATCAATTTCAATTAACTTTTTCATGAATTTCATCATCAAATCTATGAATTTAAAAGTAGAAATTGGGGGGTTTTGGGTAGAATTTAGGAATTTTATAAAATTAAAATTTAGATCACGAATTGAGGTCGAATTTCAAAACAAATCACATATCATGTCTCGAGGGTGAATGATTAATTGGGATTTGGTCTTAATCTCGAATTTTGATCATGTGGGTCTGGATTGACTTTTTGTTGACTATCACGCCCCGAACCTGGGCACGAGATTGGCACCCGGTGCCTCACCTATCCTTGCATATCAACTTGCAACTAAGGTACTTTGAACATACAATGTCATACTTTGGCCATGGGTCACATTGCAAGACAATAGCAAATGCTGGCTAAACATCACTATAAAGCTGGGCTGACAAGGCCGTCATAACTACTGCAGCTGGAAAACCAACAAAGTATACATAAAAGGCCTACAAGCCCAACATACTGCCCTAACTAACAAGATATGTCTATAAAGCCTCTATTGATGGATATACTGTGATCAAAATTGGGCCCCGGCCTACTCATAACATATATACATATATACATAAAATGTATATAAAGCTCTAGACCCGGCAACTCGGAAAGGCATGGAACTTACCGATCAAGCTGAACTCGGGCAACACTTAATGAGGAGATCTACCCATCTGTCTGACTGAACCTGCATGTATGAAATGCAGTGCCCTCAGAAAAGGCACGTCAGTACGAAATAATGTACTGAGTATGTAAGGCAATATACTGAAATCTGAAACTGAACTGGTAATATAATAGTGAAAGCAACTGGAAGTCAAAGATAATTTGAAGATATGCTTACCTGTTCATACTGACTCAACTCTCTCAATATAGTAAGTAACATAGTTATCCGACCCTATAAGGCTTGGTGTATATATATATATATATAACTGCTCTGCTATAGTAGGCTCGCTCGTAGGCGCTTGGCCATACTAGGCTCTATATCTCGACTAACTGGGCTCGCTCATAGGCGCTTGGCCACAATAGGCTCGGTATATAACTTACCATGTGATCAGATGTTGCCCAATAGGGGTCTGCCCATCAATTATAGCTCGATGGTAATGGAAATACTGTAATACTGTATATATAGATTCTCTACTCTCATGACTGGAAAAAAAAAAGAAATACTCAATTGAATATAAAGTCCCTATAAGGAGAATATTGTAACTTACAAGACTAGGAAAATATATGTAAATTTCGGGATATGAATTTTTCTTTATGCCTCATTATCAAACTCGTGTAATTATGAGATCATGCCAAAATGAAGAAAGGGCTTAGCCTTAACATACCTGAGCCGATTCTCTTGACGGTTCTTCCAACACACATCAATTGCGACAACACATAACATCGGATCGAAGTATAGAAAAATTCATACGATGTTCATGAGAAAGATTGTACCGTGCTCTCTTAGAATTGCAAATCCCGTTGCTATTATGCAGGGTAACTTTGTGTGAAATTCTTGCTTAAAATTCGCTACTTTGCTAAACTCTAATTCATATTCCTTTGTGAATTAGAAAAGAGATTCTTGAAATTTTTGAGCCTCACCCGTGAGCTTTAGCAAGCTTATGAATCAAGATTATCTATTAGTAATGGATGGTTTGCTTACTATAAGCAAGGGAATATTCGTCTGTATTATTTGGCTTCTTGATACACTCTTTAACTCCAAAGAAGCGTGGAAGGAATCCACCAAATAGACGGGAGGAACCTTTGAATCACGTCGAAGCAGAGAGGCAAAGGAGAGAGAAATTAAACCAAAGGTTCTATGCATTAAGAGATGTTGTTCCGAACGTGTCCAAGATTGACAAGGCATCACTGCTTGGAGATGCAATTTCATATATTAATGAGCTGAAGTTGAAGCTTTAAAATACAGAAACAGATAGACAAGACTTGAAAAGCCTAATAGAAGATTTAATCCAAATGTTGCCACCTTTTCAAGGTGACTTAAGAGTCATCAAATATGATTTATATTGCTGCCGCACTTGAAACCTTGGTCTTTATCCAAAGACCTTAATTAATCCTCCACTTACACCTTAATCAACTTATTAATTTCTCATTAATTCAATAATTAACCAATTATCCACATAATTAAGAATTATCTCAAATTACATAAATTCTACTCACTTTTAATACACTTTATACACCTTACTATCATGGTCATGTGGTACCTTATATGGCACTAGTCCATAAATATGGAGTATTATAGCTTAGACCATATTTTACCCCAAAATGTCAAATTTCGACGAAATTCATTTTCTTTGATTCGCTCACCCTCTCATCTTCGCGAATTTACTTATTACTTGTTTGAAATTGTACAATACTTATGATCTCACAATTATCTCATTCCCGAACTTTCGTCGATTAATTTACCACGAAACTTTATCGTACAAAAATGAGGGATATAACATTGACTTTTTTTAATTTAGTTAAAGATTGAACCTTTTTTATCTGTGGGTAGTTTCTAAAGCTTGTTTTGAATTATTTGGATGATATCTGGCTAGATTCAATTAGGTTGGAGGCTTGTTCTAAAGGAAAGGCCATGTTGGATTGTTGATTTTATTCCAAAAAGAGGTTCTTGCCTAGATTTGTCGAGAGAATTTTTTTCTACTAAAATGATATTACTTGCTACATGCGGGGGTGATGTATATGCGAGGTGACGAGCTTATATGCATGTTCCAAGGTTATCCAGGCTCGAGGTAGATTATTTTATTCTTTGTACCCTGATGGACTTTATGATTTTATTTCCTCATGTTTTACTTGACTTATATAATAGCATGAGAAAAATTTCAATGCTAGCGACCATGCTTCAGCATACTAAAACTTGATGAAATATGATGGACTCTTCGTGAAAATATTTGATGTGCTAAATTATGTAGCGATCTGACTGATCGTTTTGAGCATTTGCACTTCGCTCAGTAGTTTGAGGCATGAGTAGCTCTGTATGATGTATTACAACTTGTGTGAATCGTCGGTCTTGGTTTTTCAAGTGACTCGAAAGTGATTTGGAAAAATGAATTTCATGTCTGAAGATTTAAGTTGGAATAATTGACCAAGTTTGACTTTTGTGTATTTGCCCGAAACAAAATTTGATTGTTCTGCTAGATCCGGATGGTAATTTTGGACTCCAGAGTATGTTCAGATTTGTGTTTGGATATTTTTAGAAGGTTTCAGCGCTAATTGGCGAAAGTTGAAAAATTTGAAGGTTTGAAAAGTTCATAAGTTTTGCCGAGAGTTGACTTTGATGAAATCGGGTTTGGATTATGGTTCTGGGAATTGAAATAGCTTCATTATATCATTTGAGACTTCTTTGTAAAATTTGGGTTCATTCTGGATTGATTTGATATGTTTCTGCACGGGATTTGGAAGTTGAAAATTTAAAGTTCATTAAGTTTGAATTGAGCTGCGATTCATCATTTTGATGTTGTTATGCGTGATTTGAGGCCTCGAGTAGGTCCGTCTTATGTTATAGGACTTGTCGGTATATTTGGATAGGGTCCGAGGGGATTGAGTGAGTTTCGGATGGGTTTTTAACGTTCGGTGTTTTGGTATTGTTTTGAGCATGAGCATATAATGATCCAAAGATCTATTTTTAGTTCTAGAGATTGGAATTCAATTTCGAGACTTCCGGGAGTTTGACAATAATTTATAGGAATGATTTGTAATGTTTGGTCTAATTTTATTAAGTCGTGATTGGATTTTTACTACGAAGCATGAGTTAATTATTTCACGAGTGATGTTGGTATCATATTGAGCAAATAAGGTCCGAATTGAGTTTTGACAGAACGATTAGGTTCGTATTATTATTTGTGACTCATAGGAGCAAGAATCATTCAATTTCCAAGTTTGTATGAGGGAATTAGAGTCTTTTAGCAAAAAATAAATTGCTAGTACAAGCAAGTTCTAGTGCACACCTTTAGCGACTAGATTTGGCACCTTTAGCGATCAGTTTTGGATTTTTAGCGACCACATTAGTGTTTTTATTGGGCGATTTTTTTATAAGATCATTTCAATAATTTTGGAGCTAGAGAACTCGGATTTGGACGATTTTTTAGAGGATTTTCACTACATGGATTGGGGTAAGTATTTTTGACTCGGTTTTGATTATATTCCATGATTCCATCTTCATTTTTGATCTTTAATGTGATGGTTCTAAAGGAAAAATTGGGGGATTTTGTCTAAAATTTCATAGAGTGAATTTTTAAGTTTTGAACATCGATTCGAAGTCAGATCTGAGTGAAGCTAGTATGATTAGACTCGTAATTGAATGGGTTGTCGGATTTTGTGAGTTTCGTCGGGTTCCGAGGTGCGGGCACAGGTTTGAATTTTTGGTTGACTTTGGGCCTTTGATTTAAGATTCCACCTTTATCATTTGGAATGGCTTACCTAGCGGGTTGGGTTAGGTGCCATCACATCTAGTTGGATTTTGGGTCGTGAGAAGTTCGGTCATAACTATACCTAAATCATGAATACATGTCTATGTGCGTTATTATTGAGATACTTGGGTCCCATACTTATGTTGAAGATCATGTTTGAGCTTTGTTGAGATACTTGAACAATGGGGTTCTTGAAGTTTATTTATTTATTTATTGGTGCAAAAGTTGTAATTGTCATTCACGTAGTGTATTTTTCTTAACCACTCTTCTTGATGTTATCCATGCTTCCTATCTTGCTTGTTGTTGATGTATATGTGCTTGGTGAGGAAGAGAGTAAAAGAACAAAGGGTGATGCCGTGCAATTATTTTATATTATTATATGAGGATGAGAGTAAAACTTGTGAGCACGTGATTTTTGTCATATATGAATTACTCCCACAAATTCAAAACAAAATAATTTTCCATTGTTTGCAATTTCGTGGATTTTTGTAGCATTTTTTTTGTTATTGTTTGCATTTGTTTGTGCATGTTTATTTTATTTAATTCATGAAAATTACAAAAATACATTGCATTTACAGTTAGGATCAATTTTGCATTTTTGAATTAATTAGAAATTTAGTTGTTTACAAAAAATAGAAAAATCACAAAAATAACTCACTTTGCTTTTAACTTTTTAATCTTAAATTTGGTAGTTTCTTTTAATTTGGGAGTTAATTTATTTGTGGTGAATATTATGTTGGGTAATTAATATAATTTTGTAGGTTAATTTAGTTTTAAGAATTAATTTAAGATTTTATTTTAATTTGAAAAAAGGGGATTTAAAATTGAAAAGAAAAGAAAACAAAAGAAGGGGTTAGAAAGGGTCAGTTTTTTGGGCTAGAAACAATTTAATTTCCCCCGGCCCAAATCATTTTACCCCCACCCATTCAAAAAACCGGCTCAAACCCATACCCCAACCCAGTCCGCCTATACACTTAACTAAATGACGCCGCTCCATTAGCAGGCGATCAAGACCGTTGATCTTCTTTGATCGAACGGTCCGAAAGTGAGGTTGTTTTAGTATAATACTGTTCGAAACGGACCCCCCTCAGAACCCCTCAATCTCTTTGTCTCCAACTAAACCCTAGAGATGCCGCCTCATGAATTCACCATCATCTCCAGTGGCGGCGCGGCCTTGCACCACCCCTACCCGCCTCAAAATCACACCCTAGAACCCTCTCTGTCTCCCCATCCCGAATCTCCAACCCTTTTCCCTCGAATATTCCTCGAACTCCTCGGATTTTAAATCAGAGCATGAACCCTAAATTTCCAACACTCGAATTTGCGAGTTTTCGTTGAAGGTTTGAGGTCGAAGTTAACCTTATTCGTGTGTTTTCGTTTGTAAACACATGATTAAGGTTCATTTCAGCCAAAATTGAAGGCATGGGTTCGATTTCAAGATCTGGTCCGAGTTTGTTTTAGGTATTTTTCTCTTCTTCACCTTTTGTTATTTAATTTCCATTTCCTTGTTCTCTTCTCATTTTCTTCTACCCTTTCTTTTAGTTTTCTGATTTTTATTCCCCATACTCTTTTATTTTCTTCACACCGTCCATTTACATGTTAGTTTTAAGATGTGTTTAGTTATTATTTGTATTCTGGTGCTAAGTTTAGAGGTGTTAGATTTTTGCTTTTGTTTGGGCCTAAACTTTTCAAGACTTGAGACTCTGTAATTGATTATTCAAGAATTTTTGAGTTTTCAATCTTGATTTGAATTGGGAAATCAAAAGAGCCCAAAAGAGAGTCGAATTGGTTTTTTCTAATAGACTCACTAACACTCTGAATTGGGTCAATTTGACCCATATTCTACCTGGCCCAGGGGTAATAATAGAGGTCCTAAAGGGTAATTTGGGAATTCTAGGGTTAAGAGAATCTCAGTAACAAACTAGGAAGCTTCTAGAAAGCTGGGGTGAGGACTTATATGAAAATCTGATATTTAAACTAGGGACTCTTAAGCAAAAAACCAAAATGTAAAAAGGGGCTAATTGCAAAATCTGACTTCTTTAAGCTGCCCTAATGCCTTGCCTATAAAGGCACCTTTACTTGGCATTCATGGGAGGATTTTTTTTGGGGGGGGGGGGGAGAGAAAAAAGAATCATTCAAAAACTGAAACAACTGCACTCAGAATTCCCTGCATTTTCGGGTTGAAAACTACAAAAATTTGCTGGTTTCTTGGTTTCCTGATCCTCATCGCTTAGTTAGAGTTGCTAAAAATGACTAGGTCTTGCGTTTGGGTCGAATCGATTTGAGTTTTGGATTTTAAAAGTTTGGTTTGAAGCTTGTTGTGGTTACTGTTAGATTGAAACTGGTTTTTTGGACTACTGCACATCATTTTTTTGGTTTGAAATTGGTTTTGCTGGTTATTTCCTGCTGCTGGGTTCTGATATATTGCGGCTTGGCTACTGGCCTCACATTGCTTTATTTCCTTTCATATTCCAGGTATATTTTGGCCCTATGGACATCACTTAAGTGTAGTTTGAAGTGTAGTTTTGTAAAAGTTAATGAAATCTGATGTTGTTGCTTGAGCTTATCTCTTTTTCTTTCAATTTCATTCACAACATGTAATACTTAGTTTGGGAATGTTCTGATTAGTATGTTTGTCAATGAGTATGATGTAGTCGAAATCTAGAACATGTTGGTTCATTAGGTGTTGCTCCTTTACGTTTTGTTTTATCAAACTCTATATTCATTGTTGGATTTCGTTGCCCTGTGTGCTTATCTATGTCTTTACCTTTGAACCTGGCTTATACTAAGGGAATAATTTATGAGTTTAGCTCTTTTAGTTTACATGAGTTAGAATCGAAATTATTTTCATTCAAGTTGCAGTATTACATCTGTGCTAGTACAGTTGGAATCAGTGGATTGTTTGGTGTAGATTTCTGATTGTTACCTATGTCCGGTAAAGGCTGAAATATAACTTCTTGTTAGGAGTATAGACTAGCAGATATGTTTTTTAATTTATGTCACTTTAAGGATATGCATGCTGATTGGTTAAAAATGATGATGGATATGAATGCTGGATAACAGAAGGGATTATTGTCTTATTGTACTTTCTGCATAGAAATCCATTGATATTAGATATGCCATGGTGTGTAAAAGATGATCAATATTTGTTTTAAATTTTCATGCAACGATATGATTTGCAACTGTGGATTCGAGTGCCTCATGTTTTGTGCCATGTGAAGACTCGATCTTAGGTCCCAAGTCTGGTGGAGCTGGTCCGTCCTCCAGTTTGGATTTCTTTTGGGCACAACATAATTTCGGTATGAAATTGGCAATTTGGGGTAGCCTTGTGTCATGTAAGTTGTTGGGCTTCACGCTAATCCCAAACAGTTTCTTTAAATAATCAACCTTTCCTTCTAAAAAGACAATCTCTTTTCAGTTAGCCTGGACAGTAGTAGAATCCCCGCTCCATTAATGATTAAGTAATTAAGTTTTTTTTAACAGTTGAGGCGAGCCGTTAAATAAGATATGGTCATGGCCCTCAAGAGTTTAATAAGTAATTAAGTTTTTTTTAACAGTTGAGGCGAGCCGTTAAATAAGATATGGTCATGGCCCTCTAGAGTTTAACATGAATTCCCTTTAAAATTGGAATTGAGGCATGCCGTGCCAAACAAAATCTCAAAAATTTATGGTCCTCATTTAATTAATATTTTAATCCTTGGAAATCGAGGTGTGCCATCTAGTTGAATTTCCATGGCCCTCGCAAAGTTGAAAATACGTAGTTGCTTTAGGCGCGTAATTTAAAATTACCTCCCTAAACTCGGGTGTGCATTTCATGTAACCCAAATCTAAATCTTAACAACGTTAAATAAAATGTGTCTCGGACGTGGGTGCATTTCATGTGGCGTGGTCCAAAGACGTGTTTATATGACGTTGAAATCTTCCTTAAAATAATTAAAAGCGGTTTTAAAGTTAAAATGCACATAGGTTTAAAAGGGGTTTAATATCAAATAAATAGGCCAATAATAACAGTTGAGCGACCGTTCTAGAACCACGGAATTCGGGAATGCCTAATACCTTCTCTGGGATTAACAGAATTCCTTACCCGGATTTCTGTGTTCGCGGACTGTAAAACAGAGTCAATATTTCCTCGATTCGGGATTCTAAACCGGTGACTTGGGACACCATAAATTATCCCAAGAGGCGACTCTGAATTTAATAAATAAATAATCATGTTTCGATTGTCACTTAAATTGGAAAAAACTCCCTTATACCCTTCCGGGGTGGTAAAAAGGAGGCGTGACAGCTCTGGCGACTCTGCTGGGGACAAGAACACAGAATCTCTGGTTCAAGGTTCAGGAATTTGAGTTTAGAATAATTGTTATATTTGGCTTTATTTATTATCTGGTTTTATTTACATGCTTGGGCCTAATGTGCTAAATGTTGCTTTTATCGCTTTGATATTCTGTGAACTGTATATAAACTGCTACGAAACCCTTCTTCTCTCTGAGTCTTCTAAATCATTTGAGAAGGGTGCACTTCGTGTGACTTCTCTTCTGTCTAGAGTCTTATCCAATTTTAGAACGAGGTTCGGATAAGTTGCAAAGCCGGTGAAGGTTCTGTATTCCCGGTACGCTGTCCCCCATCGACTCGAGTTGTCCGCTCGGGTAAGCTAGGTCTAGAACAATAAACTCAGGTTTTAAACCTAGTATAACAAAGCCTCATGCCGGATCCCTAGTAGGAACGTTTGTTTGCATCACGTGCATTTGACTTTGGAGACTCAACACAGGGGTTGGGTCTATCTAAGACAGGTGTACCCGAAATGAAAAGACCATCCCGATGCATCCTACTTGCTACTTGTGCATTTATTTTCTTCAGATTTGTATGTTGATCGGCTTATGAATAATTAGAGGAGGGTTGGAAAAGAAAAGTCAATGTGAGGGCTTAGAGAGATAATTATTTGTTTTTGAAAAATCGGTGTCCAAAAATATACTGAAACTGTGCCAAAAATTCTGATTTTTTAAAAATATATATATATATATATATATATAGTTTTTACTTTTGCCAAAACTAGCTGAACTACGACGGTTTGATTCTCACCGGATGTGGGATACGTAGACAACCCCCATCGGGTCCAATTTCCCTTTTGCGAAAATAGCCCAAAAAGAAACAGATTTTTTATTTTTATTGTAAATAAGCAGGGTGATGCCATTCTTGTCTAAAATAGCCGAATGTCCCCAAAAGGGCACCGGAAGGCCGTTTTTGCAAGAACAAGCTGCCTTTGGTCATTTTTCAAGGTTTTGGCCGGTTAGCGAACACAACCTTAAAATCTTCTTCCTCGAAGTGCTGAAAGGCTGTATTGGCAAAGCCGGATATTTCTGAAAAGAAAATAGTGATAACCTTTTTCTTGAGTCAAATGAATCTTAATTTTTCTCCTAATTAAAATCACCCTAATAAATATGCAGGATGAGCACAAATGAAAATGAACCCTTCTCAGCTCTTAAAGAGATCCCTTACAGCTCCACATGTGGTGGAACGATTTAGGGAAAGACAGTAGAGGAACCGTGGTCAAGGTTTTGGGTGGCCTTATCGGACTTTTGAACGTCAAGCCAAGATTGGACGTGATTGAAGCCTTGATACCTTTTTGGGATCCGACTCGCAATGTGTTCTACTTTTCTGACTTCAAGCTCACACCCACCCTAGAGGAAATTACGGGTTACGCCGGCCTCAGTGGAAACCTTAGAAGTCTTTACCCTGTTTCACCAAGACCAGTATCTCCCCACAAATTTTTCGATATGTTGAGTATTAGGCGGGACGTTCAGGATGGGAGTTTGTCTGAAGGGTATTGCACTTTCCAGTTCTTGTATCATCGCTATGGTAACCCCCAAGGCTTTGAAGCACCGAACACTGGTTTGACTCATGACAGAAATAAAGATAAGTAGGAGTCAAGGTGAGGTTTGGTTTTTATAGTAGCATTCTTGTGTACTGTAATCTATCCATGAGACGACGACAACATAGAATTGGGCCTAATGGGAATGGTTGATGTTGCAATCAAGAGAGCTAATGGCACCTTGGTTCCCCTATTCTTGTCTAAGATTTATCGAGCTTTGACTATTTGTCGAGAAGGGGGAAAGTTCTTCCAAGGCTGCAATTTACTACTATAATTGTGGATACATGAACATCTCTGCCACCGTGTCGGGTATATGAACCACGGTATGACCGGTTTGAAATGCATCGAAGAATTTGAAAGTCGAGTGGTGGGTATTGCCTTTCCCGAGGGTACTGAGGCTTGGTTTGCACTCTTGAGCTCTTTGACTGCCGATAAAATTGAGTGGGCGTTCAGATGGCTTCCTGTCACTGAAGCGATATACATGTCAGCCGAAGTGTGTTATCCTCTCCTTATGGGCATCGGAGCATCCAGCCGTATGCTCCTCACAGGGTTTTGCGCCAACTGGGCAGATTTCAAGCCATTCCCCATGACGAGGATTTGAGTAGATATGTCGTAGGATTGGGCCTAAAGGCCATATTTTCGGAAGGAAGAGTTCGCCAGCTGTGGAATGAATGCAGATTTCTTGAACCTAAGACCATGGTCCAGGATTTAGCTAGAGGTGAGGTAGACCCCAAGTACGTTATTTGGTTTGGCAAAAGGTTTCAGATTCTCGAGAGACCTGCTAAGAGAGCTCATGTTCAACAATTCACTAACGACTCGCAAGATCAGTGAGGCTGGTTGGCAAAGGAAGAAAGCTACAGGTCTAAAATAAGTAAGTTAGAAGGACAAATCAGGGACCTCAAGTTTGGTAATAGTATCCAAGCGGCCGCAGATGAAGGGGAAAAGAAAAAGCTAACTCAGGAAAATGAAGCCCTCAAAGCTCAAATCCAGAAAATGAGAATAGCTGCTAGAAACCAGGAAAGAAGCCGAGCGGATGAAAGGCTTATAAGCAGTCTGAGAAAGAAAGCACTTGAGTGTCAAGATGACCTAGAAAAGTCTAAGTCCAGTCTAGCAAAAGTCTGGGCTTAATTGACAAAGAATGCAGAAGGGAGGGCACAGTTTGTGCAACAAATGAAAAGAAAATATGAAGGGACAATCATCAATCTGTAGAGAAAAGTAACTACCCTTGAGAATGAGGCAGCCAAACAGGCCAAAGACTTTAAAGCTGACAGGGAATATTGTTATGATTTGATGGCTCAGATGGAGGAAGAAATACAATAGTTGCAAAATCAAAACCATCACGACACTCAGGTGTTGAAAACCCGGAATCAACAAATCGGGCGTCTACTTCAGGAAAAGGGTAGAATACGAGAGAGGGTCAGAGCCATTGCTAACTACATTGTCATGAAATGCCAAGCATGTGAGGACATGACTCGTACCACTTTCTTCACTGCAGTGATGACATTCGTCCGCCAGATAATGAGTGATTTGGAGCGGCTTCAAGGGGTTCTCGCACGTAGGCCCGTGGCGAGACCAAATGATGTCCCACGGGCCCCAGGAGAATTTGAGGCATTGATGTATTCATGATTTTTACTCGAGTCATATTTTCTTTCTGTTGGAGACTGTTAGTCTGTTTCGAGTCTGTATTTTCATCTTTCTGTTGGAGTCTGTTAGTTTCCTTTTTCGAGTTTGTTGATTTTTATGGTTAACATTCGGTATGATGAGTCATTGTAATTAAAACATTTTATTTTTATGAAAAATTTGAAATTCCCAAAATAATTTTATTTATTTTTGCATTTATTCCCCAGAACTACGCTTGGTCTTATTCATTCGGGGTCATGATACGTAGGTAATCTCCATAGGATTTGATCATAACCAAAAGAGTAATAAAAAAACAAAGAGGAAAACAAAAGAGAAAAGAAAAAAAGGAGAGAAAACAAGAAACGGTGGGGAGGAAACAATGGCAAAACAAAAGAGAGAAATGAGAAAATAAAGAATAACGAGAAATCAAGCAAAGAAAGAAAAAAAGAAAAAAAAAGGAAAAAGAGAAGTTGCAAATGGAAATTAGAGAATGCCGGGATGATGCAAGCAACCGATCAAATGCATGATAGAAATGGTTAAACTGCTTAGGTGCATTACATTCCCCAAATGTGCAGTTGCCTATCCGTTAAGCTCTAATCGCTAACAAGTTTGTTGTTGATAACCAGTATAAGAAGGTGGTTAGTTTGTTTGGAATTCTGGCAACTCACTCATACAACACCCGGTCCAAAAACAAGTCGATCATGGCCAACCAGGAACTTGATGCGAGTGTTATCGATCCTTCGAGAGAGGTGGAAGAGTCGGATGTTAATTTGAAAGAAGAGATGTATAAGCTGAAACAACAGATGGCCAAGATGTATCAAGCATGGGCAAAAGGGCACCCACCACCACTTTACCCCGCCAACCCTGCTTTCGTCCCGCCGTTGGCTCAATCCCAGGAACCTCCCACTATCGATTCATCTCCAGGCTTTCCCATTTACCACTACTACCACGACACCACTTCCCAAACACCACAAGCTCCACCACCTAAACCAATTCCATACCTGCCACCCCTGTTTTCGTGGCACCCCCAGCCGCTACACTCCACAGATCCTCCAGCGAGCCCTTATTCCAAGCCCACGATAACCAATATTACCCCCCGGAGCCCACTTTCAAGGCTCCAAAACCCTATTCCTTCACCCCTCATTTTGATCTCCCTATGGATACTGAGAAACCATCTAAGAATACTGAACATGAGGAGATGTTCAGGAAAGTTAAAAGCCTGGAAAAGTCATTCAGAAACATGCAGGGGTTGGGAGGTCAGGTAAGCGTGGCTTACAAAGATCTATGTTTATTTCTAGATGTTCAATTACCGGCAGGGTTTAAGATGCCCAAGTTTGATTTATATGATGGGCACGGGGACCCGGTGGCGCATTTGAGAGGTTTTTGTAGCAAAATGAGGGGAGCTGGTGGGAAAGACGAGTTACTAATGGCGTATTTCAGTTAGAGTCTGAGTGGTTCGGCGCTAGAGTGGTACACTCAGTAGGATCACAGAAGATGGTATACATGGGATGATCTAGCCTAACCATTCGCTTGTCACTTCCAGTACAATCTCGAAATTATTCCAGATCGTCTGTCTTTGACAAAGATTGAGAAAAAGCACAATGAAAGCTTTAGGGAGTATGGTTTTTGGTGGAGAGAACATGCAGCAAAGGTTGACCCTCCAATGAAAGAAAGCGAAATGGTGGATTATTTTCTGCAGGCCTTAGAACCTACTTATTACGGTCATCTTGTATCAGATATAGGCAAATCCTTCAATGAAGTAGTGAAGATAGGTGGTATGGTAGAAGAAGGGCTCAAGTCAAACAAAATCATGAGCTAATCGGCTATTAAAGCAACTACCCAGGCCATTCAGAGCGGTACTGGGGGAGTAATCGGAAAGAAGAAGAAAGAGGATGTGGCGATGATTGATTCAGGAGCTTGGTTCAGATCTAGGGGCTCATCTCACCACTATGATCAGCCTCGACCCCACCACCAAACCTACCCCCATAACCCATATAATCCACCCCAACACTACTACCCACCACCATACCCCCATTTCTTTTGTCCACCATGCCTAAACATACAGCCAACCCCCTGCCCACGCAAAATAGCGTGCGTCAGCCCCATAAAACACCTACTCGCCCCCACGAGCTTACCGAAACCCTCCTAAACCAGATTTCCGGTCCAATTAAGCATTTAAAAATGAGAGGTTGCAGAGGAAGAAAACCTTCACTCCATTGGGAGAGTCCTATACTAGTTTGTTCCACAAGCTAAGACAATTGGATATGCTGAGGCCGATCGAGTCAAAATTGCCAAATCCTCCCCCGAGAAATCTCGATTATTATGTAAGCTGCGAGTATTGTTGTGGTGCCCCGGGGCATGACACGGAGAAATGATGGCATTTGAAAAATGCTATCCAAGAGCTCATTGATACAAATCGGATTGCAGTCCAAACTCCGGAGGCGCCCAATATCAACTAGAACTCGTTGCCGACCCATCAAGAGACAAATATGATCGAGATAGTGCATAAGGGAGGGGAGCCTAAGAAGCTTTCACAGACTATCATGCTGATTCAGTCCAGTGGGTCAAGCCGGTTGAAAAATCAACAAGTGAGAAATCAGTGATCAAATTGAGCGGGACAAACGGTGAACCATTTGCGGTAGTTAAGAAGGGGTCCTCAAGTGACGTTGTAGTAAAACAAGAGAGGTCAAAAGTGGTTGTGCCAGGAGTGGCAAGCATGCCTATCATAATTATAGAGGTTGCCCGCACAGATCCTGTCATTATCAAGCCTGTAATCCAGCTACCGATAGTCAACAGCAAGGCTATCCCTTGGAATTATGAACGGGTGATAGTAACTTACAAAAGAAAAGAAGTTAAAGAAGAAGTCTATGAGACCCATGGATTGACTCGTTCGGGGAGATGCTTTGCCCCCGAGGAGTTAAGAAAAGCTAAAACCTCCAAAGATAACCCAGTGTTAGTGAAGAAACCTGTGACTGAAGAAGAGGTAGAAGAGTTTTTGAGAAAAATGAAGGTGCAAGACTATTCCATCGTGGAGCAGTTGAGAAAGACGCCTGCTCAGATTTCACTGTTGTCATTATTAATCCACTCATACGAGCATCGTTGGGCCTTAATGAAAATCCTGAACTAGGCTCATGTTCCCGACAAAATCTCAGTAAACCATTTGGAAAAGATAGCCTACAAAATATTTGAGGTAAACAGAGTCACTTTTTCTAATGATGAGTTGTCCGTTGAGGGTACTGAGCACAATAGAGCCCTCTATCTTACGGTGAAATGCGAAGATTCCGTGGTTACTCGGGTATTGGTCGATAATGGTTCCAGTGCGAACATTTGCCCTCTCTATACTCTAAACAAGTTGAAGGTGGATGATTAAAGAATTCACAATAACAATATCTACGTGCGGGGATTTGATAGTGGAGGGAAAGATTCAGTCGGTGATATAGTGCTTGAGCTGACAATAGGACCAGCTGAATTTACCATGGAGTTCCAGGTGCTGGATATAGCTGTTTCCTACAATCTGCTATTTGGTCGACCCTGGATTCATGCTGCCAAAGTAGTCCCATCTACTCTGCATCGGATGGTCAAGTTTGAATGGGATAGACAGGAAATCGTTGTGCACGGCGAGGATAATTTGTGTGCTCCCAATGATGCCATTGTTCTGTTCATTGAGGTTGAAGATAACAAGGGACCTTGGGTCTATCAGGTTTTTGACACAGTGTCAGTCGAGAAAATTCCAGAAGGGAAATGCGTTCCAATGTCGAAGGTAACCACCGCATCAGTCATAGTGGCTTTTGAAATATTGAAAAATGGTTTTGTACCTGGTATAGGTTTGGGTGCATCTCTGCAAGGTATCGTACAGCCAGTGTCTCTCCCCAAAAACTTGGGTACATTTGGTTTGGGATTCAAGCCCACAGCCGCAGATGTGAAAAGAGCCAAAAAGTTGAAACAGAGGGCGTGGGTCCTTCCAAAGCCTATCCCACGCCTCTCCAGATCGTTTGTCAAGCCTGGCGCCAGGAAGCGTCCAGTAACAACAATTCCTAGTGATGTGGTTGATCTTGATAAAAAGTTGATTGAAAGGTTCGAGAAGTTGTTCGACGATGTGAATATGGTGGAAGTTGGAGAAGGTTCCAGCAAGGCGGATGTGCAATTTGTTGGGCCAAGTGCAAAGCTTAACAATTGGGAAGCTACTTCTCTCCCTACCTGGAAGGAGTTTTGGTAGTTTGCTTTGATTTTCTTTCAGTTTGTCTGGATTATTCCAGAGTTGTAATTCAGAATCTATGTTCCATCCGTTTGGATGTATAAACCTTGTTATCCTTTAAATTCAATGAAATGCAATTTCCTTTTTTCATCATTCCTGATAGTTTCATTTTTGTTTTTCTTTTCTTCTTTGTACAGTTCTTTTTATGCTGGTTCCAATAACATGACATGCATGAGAAATCTTCGGCCCAGTCTTAAAAGTCAATCTAATTCTGAAATAATAATTCAAGAAATAGAATGTGATGATGAATCAGAATATGATGAGGATGAGGCCTTTGAAGAGATTAGTAGAGAATTAAGCCATTTTGAAGAAAAACCCATACCTAACCTGAGTGATACAGAAGCGATCAATTTAGGGGACCCAGATAATGTCAGAGAAACTAAGATAAGTATCCATCTTGAACCGTAAATCAGGGAAGAGATAATTAAAGTATTGTTTGAGTACAAAGATATTTTTGCATGGTTATATAACGACATACCGGGTCTAAGCACTGACTTGATGGTTCACAAATTTCCCACTGACCCGACATTCCCTCCCGTCAAGCAGAAGTTGAGGAAGTTTAAAATTGACATGAGTGCGAAGATTAAAGAAGAGGTCACAAAGCAGTTTGATGCAAAGATCATTCGAGTCACGCGGTATCCCACTTGGTTAGGCAATGTTGTGCCTGTGCCAAAGAAGGATGGTAAGACCAGAGTGTGTGTTGATTACCGCGATCTCAACAAGGCAAGTCCAAAGGACAACTTCCCACTGCCAAATATCCACATTTTAATTGATAATTGTGCCAAGCACGAGATTAGGTCTTTTGTGGATTGCTATGCGGGCTATCATCAGATCCTAATGGATGAGGAAGATGCGGAAAAGACGGCATTCATCACGCCATGGGGAACATTCTGATATCGGGTCATACCTTTCGGTTTAAAAAATGCTGGGGCAACTTACATGAGGGCAATGACGACCATATTCCACGACATGATACACAAATAGATCGAGGTTTATGTAGATGATGTGATCATAAAATCCAGAAAGCAGTCTGACCACGTCAGAGATTTGAGAAAGTTCTTCCAAAGGCTTCGTAGGTACAATCTTAAGCTCAATCCTGCAAAGTGCACATTCAGTGAGCTATCTGGAAAACTGTTGGGATTCATAGTCAGCCATCAAGGTATTGAATTGGACCCATCAAAGATCAAAGCTATTCAAGAATTGCCACCCCCGAGGAACAAGACTGAGGTGATGAGTCTATTAGGGAGGTTGAATTACATCAGCAGGTTTATTGCTCAGCTTACGACAACTTGTGAGCCTATATTCAAACTATTGAAGAAGGATACTGCGGTCAAGTGGACAGATGAGTGTCAGGAAGCATTCGATAAGATAAAGGGGTACTTGTCAAACCCACCTGTGTTGGTCCCACCAGAATCGGGAAGACCTTTGATTTTGTATTTGATGGTCTTGGACAATTCATTTGGTTGTGTATTAGGTCAACATGACATCACCAGTAGGAAGGAGCAAGCCATCTATTATCTCAGCAAGAAGTTCACATCTTATGAGGTTAAGTACACCCACCTTGAGAGGACATGTTGCGCCCTAACTTGGGTAGCACAGAAGTTGAAGCATTATTTGTCATCTTACACTACTTACCTCATCTCTCGCTTGGATCCATTAAAGTATATCTTTCAGAAGCCTATACCCACAAGGAGGCTCGAAAAGTGGCATATCTTGCTCACAGAATTTGACATCGTCTATGTGACTCGGACTGCGATGAAAGCCCAAGCATTAGCCGATCATTTGGCCGAGAAGCCGGTTGATGAAGAGTATGAACCATTGAGAACTTATTTCCCTGATGAAGAGGTGATGCACATCGATGAGTTGGAATAGGTTGAAAAGCCAAGTTGGAAACTTTTCTTTGATGGGGATGCTAACATGAAAGGCGTTAGGATAGGAGCTTTATTCATTTCTGAAATAGGGTATCACTACCCTGTTACAGCTCAGCTTCATTTTTATTGTACCAATAACATGGCTGAGTATGAGGCATGCATTTTGGGTTTAAGGCTAGCTGTAGACATGGGTGTCCAGGAAGTCTTGGTCTTGGGAGACTCGGACCTTCTGGTGCACCAGATTCAAGGAGAATGGGAAACACCGGATTTAAAACTCATACCGTACTGGCAATGTTTGCATGATCTGTGTCAACGGTTTCGATCAGTAGAGTTCAGGCATATCCCAAAGATCCATAATGAGGTTCCTGATGCTTTGGCTACTTTGGCGTCAATGTTACATCATCCAGATAAGGCTTACGTTGACCCTTTGCATATTCAGGTCCGCGATCAGCATTCTTACTGTAACATGGTGGAGGAAGAACTTGATGGTGAGCCGTTGTTCTACGTCATCAGGGAGTACATCAGAATGAGAGTGTATCTTGTACAAGCCACAGGTGATCAAAATAGAACAATTCGACAGTTGGCAAGTGGATTCTTCTTCAGTAGAGGAGTTTTGTACAAAAGAACTCCAGATCTTGGATTGTTAAGATGCATAGATGCTAGACAGGCCACAACTATCATGACCGAAGTACATTCTAGAGTTTGTGGACCGCATATGAGTGGGTACGTTCTGGCAAAGAAGATTCTCCGAGTAGGTTATTATTGGCTCACCATGGAGCGAGATTGTATCAGTTTGGTGCGCAAATGTCATCAATGCCAAGTACACGGAGATATGATTCATTCTCCGCCATCTGAATTACACACAATGTCCGCACCATGGCCCTTTGTTGCTTGGGACATGAATTTCATTGGACCAATTGAGCTAGCAGCATCTAATGGGCGCAGGTTCATTCGGTGGCCATTGATTATTTCACCAAGTGGGTTGAAGCTAAAACTTTCAAGTTTGTGACCAAGAAAGCGGTGGTCAATTTTGTGCAGTCAAATATCATTTATCGGTTCGGGATCCTAAAGGTGATCATCACAGATAATGGTGCTAATCTCAATAGTCATTTGATGAAAGAGGTATGTCAATAGTTTAAGATTACGCATCACAATTATACCCCATATCGCCCAAGGCAAATGGAGCAGTCGAGGCAGCCAACAAGAATATAAAGAAGATACTTCAGTAAGGGCAACTCCTTATTTGTTGGTATATGGCATTGAAGCAGTGATACCCGCGGAAGTTGAAATCCCATCCCTTCGAATTGTCGCGGAAGCTGAAATTGATGATGATGAGTCGGTCAAAACCTGCCTGAAGCAATTGAGTTTGATCGATGAGAAAAGATTGGCAGTGGTGTGCCATGGCCAGTTGTGTCAACAGAGAATGGCGAGAGCATATAACAAGAAGGTGCGTCCATGGAAGTTTGAAGTGGGTCAATAAGTATTGAAACGTATCCTTGCACATCAGGCTGAAGCAGAATCCAAGTTTGCCCCGAATTGGCAGGGGCCGTTCATCGTAACGAGAGTGTTGTCTAATGGTGCTTTGTATTTTACAGATATATAAGGCAAATGTGTAGAAATGGCTATTAATTTTGATGCGGTCAAAAGATATTATGTATGATTTCTTTGGTTAAATTGTGTTTGTTTGTACTTGGCATGTTTTGAAGATTGGAATGACGGAGGCATTTTGTTCTGCTATCTAAACACTTTATCCTTTGTTACCCCTTTGTGCCTTATTTATTTCCTTTCATACCCCTCTTTTAGAATCAGTAGCAAAGATAAAAAATGCAAGCGCGAAAGATAAATAAAGAAAAAGAGAGAAAATAAGAAAAAAATGATGAAAATGAAAAGAAAAAGAAGAAGAAAAAAGAGCAAAAAAAAGAGGAAAAAAGAGAAAAAAAAGAACAACAAAAGGAGAAAGAAGGAAGAAAGGGAAAAGAGAAATAAAAGAAAGAAAAAGGAGAGAATATCAACAACAAAGCAATTTCTATGTCATGAACTACGTTCGACCTGATTCCTTTTAAGGATACGTAGGCAACCTCACAGTTCGGTCCCATCAAAATAAAATCCCAAAAGACCCAAGCAAAGAAACTGGGGCAGAAGTTGCGGTTGTTGTAAGAAATCTGATTCCGAAAGTTATAATTTTGAACCCAGTTGAGTTGTTTTGAGCCTTTTGATACCCTTTCTTTCTAACACCGTCCAAAAGCCGCATTACGGTCCAAAGAAAGACCTTCTGATCAATCTTTGAGAGATGCCAAGTCGAGCGAGTAGAGGTGATTCATATTAGGGGCAACACTCCGACCCAAACAAGGAAAATGAAAAATAAGAGTCTTATTGGTGAAAACCCTTATGGGCACTGTAAGGCGATGAAAAGCTGAGAAAAATAAAAAATGAGAGAGTTTTATTGGTGAAAACCTTCACGGGAACCTTGAGGCGAAAGTGAGTTAAGAGATGAACAAATGAGAGAGGTTTGTTGGCGAAGACCCTTCAAGGCATCGCAGGCCGAACATGGTCAAGGTTTTGGTGAAGAAATTGGGTTTTGAAGATCTGGGGACGTAAAGTGTGACGATTGAAAGTTAATTGGTTGGACAGACTGGGCCGATTAATCCGAAATGCATGTCAGAATTATTGGTACCAGTTGCTCCACTCAGATAAGTCTCTTTTCTTTTTCCCCTTCACACAATCTTCCAGTTTTGGATTTCTCTTATCCCTAACTCTCAAAGTCATTGCATTTCAGTTCTTTTGGGTTTATTTCTCTAAGATGTTTCCAATGTCAGTTTTGTTTAAGCAAATAAGAAAGGATTTCAAAGCTCACTGCCAACTTCCAAAGTTTCACAAAGCACAGGGCAGCCAAAGCATTGCTAGAGATAGTATGATGTGAAATGGGATATAAAAGGTCAGTGGAAGTTACATCGGTGAAATGGTTTAGTAATTTCGTGGGAGATGCAAAGGTTCAAACAGATGGGTCAGAGATGTAACACAATTGTTTGGGTATAGAACGCTCGGGTCATCCAAGGTCATGTGGTTGAAAGTCAGTCAGAAAGTCGAGCAATTCCTGGCCAGTACGGGGAAGCTAGTCAAAGTTAAGCACGACAGCGGAGAGGCCACCTTCAGCAAGAATGCCACAAAATAACCACCACATTTTAAACTGATAAGATTTTTCTTTGATTGAAACAGGGGCAGAAAATTTTGTTTGTTTTAGAGAAATCCTCCGTAGGGGAAAAGCAAGCACCAGACAAGTTTGACAGTAAATTCTCAGGACCCTCCTAGAAAATGGGACTCAGTTTAAAGTTCAAAACAATCATGAGTATCAAGATCTAACATAAATGTACCCCAAAGGAATATAAGTCGGTTTCAAAGTTTTCATTATGGAGATAGGATTCAATTAGAAATTGTCAGGACCCTCCTGAATAATGGGACATAGCTTTAAGATTTTCATTATATAACAAGATTTAGGGTAAGTTCTGTTTTAGGGTAGTATAATTCAGCCGTAAAAATTGTCACTCTTAAGATAAGACTTGATTTTTTATTTTCAGGACCCTCCTGGATAATGAAATGTAGTTTTAATACCTGCTTAGATAACAAAATGTAGTGGAAGTAATACTTATAGAAGATATAATTTAGATTTAAAATTGTCATTTAACTAGGAGTTTTCAGGACCTTCCTGGATAATTGGATCTAGCTTTCAAATTCTTATTGATATGTGCTAACATGATTCAGTTAACACTAACCGATGTGCCCAGCTATCAAACTGGGGCAGAAAATTTTCTTTGTTTTGTCTATTTTGTTGAAATCAGGAGCCCACCTAGAGAACAATGCAAATCAAGCGTCGGTAATCAGGAGCCCACCTAGAGAACAAAGCAAATCAAGCGCCGGTAATCAGGAACCCACCTGGAGAACAAAGCAAATCAAGCGTTGGTAATCAGGAGCCCACCTGGAGAACAAAGCAAATCAAGTGTTGGTAACCAGGAGCCCACCTGGAGAACAAAGCAGATCAAACATCGGTAATCAAGAGCCCATCTGGAGAACAAAGCAAATCAAGCATCGGTAATCAGGAGCCCACCTGGAGTAATCAGGAGCCCACCTGGAGAATAAAGCAATTCAAGCATCGGTAATCATGAGCCCACCTGGAGAACAAAGCAACTCAAAGTATTGGTAATCAGAAGCCCACCTGGAGAACAAAGTAGCTCAAAGTATTGGTAATCGGGAGCCCACCTGAAGAACAAAGCACCAATGTTTGAAGGAAGACAGTTCAAGTTTAACAATCAGGCGCCCACCTGAAGAAAAAGGAAAATCATCTCAGATTACAATTCAAGTCGGCAACAAAGGAACTTCACCCGGAGATTACAAGGCAACAAGGCAACAGGAACCACAAAATCAAGTTTGAGGATATAGAGAAAATTTTGTAATGCATGATCATAGTTTAGGCTAGTTTTTTTTATTTTGTCATGGTGTAATAAGGAGTTCAGTAAGCAGTAGCAGCAACAGTGAAATCACAGCTTTATGGTAGTCCCAGCTACCGAAACTTCCCGAACTACACTGACCTGATTCCTTTATAGCTAAGGATATGTAGGCAACCTCGGAGGCAGGGTGCGGTCAAATCTTTCAAAAATGCTTCCCACGGAGTATTCACACGGGCAAAAATCGTCCGTTAACTTTATCTTTGCACGAAAACTCTTCATGTTTTCAAGCAAAGAGGGGCAGCTGTGAGTACGTGATTTTTTCTCTATATGAATTACTCCCACAAATTCAAAACAAAATAATTTTCCATTATATGCAATTTCGTGGATTTTTGTAGCATTTTTTTTGTTATTGTTTGCATTTATCTGTGCATGTTTATTTTACTTAATTCATGAAAAATATAAAAATATATTGCATTTACAGTTAGGATCAATTTTGCATTTTAGAATTAATTAGAAATTTAGTTGTTTACAAAAAATAGAAAAATCACAAAATTAACTCACTTTGCTTTTAACTTTTTAATCTTAAATTTGGTAGTTTCTTTTAATTTGGGAGTTAATTTATTTGTGGTGAATATTATGTTAATTTATTTGTGGTGAATATTATGTTGGGTAATTAATATAATTTTGTAGGTTAATTTAGTTTTAAGAATTAATTTAAGATTTTATTTTACTTTGAAAAAAAGGGATTTAAAATTGAAAAGAAAACAAAACAAAAGAAAGGGTTAGAAAGGGTCAGATTTTTGGGCCAGAAACAATTTAATTTCCCCCAACCCAAATCATTTTACCCCTACCCATTCAAAAAACTGGCCCAAACCCATACCCCAACCCAGTCCGCCTCTACACTTAACTAAACGACATCGTTCCATTAGCAAGCGATCAAGACCGTTGATCTTCTTTGATCGAACGGTCCGGAAGTGAGGTTGTTTTAGTATAATACTGTCCGAAACTAACCCCCCCTCAGAACCCCTTAGTCTCTTTGTCTCTAACTAAACCCTAGAGACGCCGCCTCATGAATTCACCATCATCTCCAGTGGCGGCGCGACCTTGCACCACCCCTACCCGCCTCAAAATCACACCCTAGAACCCTCTCCGTCTCCCCATCCCGAATCTCCAACCCTTTTCCCTCGAATATTCCTCAAACTCCTCGAATTTTAAATCAGAGCATGAACCCTAAATTTCCAACACTAGAATTTGCAAGTTTTCGTTGAAGGTTTGAGGTCGAAGTTAACCTTATTCGTGTGTTTTCGTTTGAAAACACACAATTAAGGTTCATTTCAGTCAAAATTGAAGGTCTGGGTTCGATTTGAAGATCTGGTCTGAGTTTGTTTTAGGTATTTTCCTCTTCTTCACCTTTTGTTATTTAATTTCCGTTTCCTTGTTCTCTTCTCATTTTCTTCTACCCTTTCTTTTAGTTTTCTGATTTTTATTCCCCATTCTCTTTTATTTTCTTCACACTGTCCATTTGCATGTTAGTTTTAAGATGTGTTTTGTTATTATTTGTATTCTGGTGCTAAGTTTAGAGGTGTTAGATTTTTGCTTTTGTTTGGGCCTAAACTTTTCAAGTCTTGAGACTCTATAATTGATTATTCAAGAATTTTTGATTTTCAATCTTGATTTGAATTGGGAAATCAAAAGAGCCCAAAAGAGAGTCGAATTGGTTTTTTTAACAGACCCACTAACACTCTGAGTTGGGTCAATTTGATCCTTATTCTGCCTGGCCCAGGGGTAATAACAGAGGTCCTAAAGGGTAATTTGGGAATTCTAGGGTTAAGGAAATCTCAGTAACACACTAGGAAGCTGGGGTGAGGACTTATATGAAAATCTGATATTTAAACTAGGGACTCTTAAGCAAAAAACCAAAATGTAAAAAGGAGCTAATTGCAAAATCTGACTTCTTTAAGCTACCCTAATGTCTTGCCTATAAAGGCACCCTTACTTGGCATTCAAGGGAGATTTTTTTTGGGGGGGGGGGGAGGGAGGGGGGAAGAAAAAAAGAATCATTCAAAAACTGAAACAGCTGCACTCAGAATTCCATGCATTTTCGGGTTGAAAACTACAAAAATTTGCTGGTTTCTTGGTTTCCTGATCCTCATCGCTTATTTAAAGTTGCTAAAAATGACTAGGTCTTGCGTTTGGGTCGAATCGGTTTGAGTTTTGGATTTTAAAAGTTTGGTTTGAAGCTTGTTGTGGTTACTGTTAGATTGAAACTGGTTTTTTGGACTGCTGCACATCATTTTTTTGGTTTGAAATTGGTTTTGCTGGTTATTTCCTACTGCTGGGTTCTGATATATTACGGCTTGGCTACTGACCTCACATTGTTTTATTTCCTTTCATATTCTAGGTATATTTTGGCCCTATGGACATCACTTAAGTGTAGTTTGAAGTGTAGATTTGTAAAAGTTAATGAAATCTGATGCTGTTGTTTGAGCTTCATCTCTTTTTATTTCAATTTCATTCACAGCATGTAATACTTAGTTTGGAGATGTTCTAATTAGTATGTTTGTCAATGAGTATGATGTAGTCGAAATCTAGAACATGTTGGTTCATTAGGTGTTGCTCCTTTAAGTTTTGTTTTATCAAACTCTATATTATTTGTTGGATTTCGTTGCCCTGTGTGCTCATCTTTGTCTTTACCTTTGAACCTGGCTTGTACTAAGGGAATAATTTATGAGTTTAGCTCTTTTAGTTTAAATGAGTTAGAATCGAAATCATTTTCATTCAAGTTGGAGTATTACATCTGTGCTAGTACAGTTGGAATCAGTGGATTGTTTGGTGTAGATTTCTGATTGTTACTTTTGTCCGGTAAAGGCTGAAATATAACTTCTTGTTAGGAGTATAGACTAGCAGATATTTTTTTTAGTTTCTGTCACTTTGAGGATATGCATGCTGATTGGTTAAAAATGATGATGGATATGAATGCTGGATAACAGAAGGGATTATTGTCTTATTGTACTTTCTGCATAGAAATCCATTGATATTAGATATGCCATGGTATTTGTGTAAAAGATGATCAATATTTGTTTTAAATTTTCATGCAACGATATGATTTGCAGCTGTGGATTCGAGTGCCTCATGTTTTGTGCCATGTGAAGACTCGATCTTAGGTCCCAAGTCTGGTGGAGCTGGTCCGTCCTCCAGTTTGGGCTTTCTTTTGGGCACAAGATAATTTCGTTATGAAATTGGCAGTTTGGGGCAGCCTTGCGTCATGTAAGCTGTTGGGCTTCACGCTAAGCCCAAACATTTTCTTTAAATAATCAGCCTTTCCTTCTAAAAAGACAATCTCTTTTCAGTTAGCCTGGACAGTAGTAGAATCCCCGATCCATTAATGATTAATTAATTAAGTTTTTTTAACAGTTGAGGCGAGCCGTTAAATTAGATATGGTCATGGCCCTTAAGAGTTTAATAAGTAATTAAGTTTTTTTTAACAGTTGAGGCGAGCCGTTAAATAAGATATGGTCACGGACCTCAAGAGTTTAACATGAATTCCCTTTAAAATTGGAATTGAGGCGTGTCGTGCCAATCAAAATCTCAAAAATTCATGGTCCTCATTTAATTAATATTTTAATCCTTAGAAATCGAGGCTTGCCATCTAGTTGAATTTCCATGGCCCTCGCAAAGTTGAAAATACGTAGTTGCTTTAGGCGCATAATTTAAAATTACCTCCCTAAACTCGGGTGTGCATTTCATGTGACCCAAATCTAAATCTTAACAACGTTAAATAAAATGTGTCTCAGACTAAGGGTACATTTCATGTGGCGTGGTCCAAAGACGTGTTCAGATGACGTTGAAATCTTCCTTAAACTAATTAAAAGCGGTTTTAAAGTTAAAATGCACATAGGTTTAAAAGTGTTTCAATATCAGATAAATAGGCCAATAATAACAGTTGAGCGACCGTGCTAGAAACACGGAACTCGAAAATGCCTAATACCTTCTCCGGGGTTAACAAAATTCCTTACTCGGATTTCTGTGTTCGCGGACTGTAAAACAGAGACAATATTTCCTCAATTTAGGATTCTAAACCGGTGACTTGGGACACCATAAATTATCCCAAGTGGAGACTCTGAATTTAATAAATAAATAATCCAGTTTCGATTGTCACTTAATGTTACAACCCATATCCACATGTGTTAGTTCATGCCATATATTAGTTAACATAAATCCAAGAAGGAATTATCTTTGAGATGATAAGAAGTCAATCCTATTGGTCTTAAGTGATACAAGAGTGTATAAGGGTGATTAACAAGTATTAGAAGTTAAATGAATCAAGGATGTTGTAACTCGTATTTTCAAGTAATCTAGCGGTGCTTAATACACTCAAGAGTTCATTTATTAAGGTATTTTAATCATATAATATCCGTATCATAAGTCTTGAAGTCAAACGAGTTATGAAACAAAAGTCGACAAAAGTTGTCGCAACTTAGGTTCATAATTTTACTTAAACATTAGGTCAAATGTTTCTAATCTTTTCTCATAATTTACAAGGAATTACGGGGTGATCTACCAACCAAATTAAAGATATATGAGTCTAGTTTCCAACGCATTAAACCGTTCATCCATACGATCTCAGATTAGATAGATATTCGCGTTTTCGCAAGACTGCGCCAAACACCTCTCTATGGGGCCCACTAAGGCGGTTTAAGATATTTGGACCTATATAGGATGCCTCCAACCCGTTTTAAGTCATTTCTTCTCACTATTTTCAGACCTTAGAACCCTAAGAACATCTTCTCAAGGTTCTATCAAGATTCAAGACCCAAAAAAGGGCAAACAACACAAATCAAGTGTCGGGAATTCCGTGGCGCTAGTAAGTCTCTTGTTCTTCTTGTTGTTGCTCATTTTTGTGTCGTTCCAGCTCGTGTGGGAGGTTTTTTTAAAGGGTTTATGTTCTGTAAATACTCCCTCATGTTCTTAATATCAATCCTAGGTGATTTCAAGCCTTCTAAAGTGATTCTAGTGCCGAAAAACACTAATTGATCGCTAGTTTCGCTTTTTTGTTGTTGTGGCAGCATTGGAGGGATATTTCATGGAAATTTAAGGTCAAATTGGAGTTGTTATTTCTGTATAAAGGTAAGGAACCTCTTACTCTATATGTATTTAAGATTATCCAAGTTGCGGCTAAGCCATTGAAGCTAGAACTTGTGAAATATATATCGAAAGGCTTGGTAGTAATGTTATTGTTTTGTGGACTGTTTTGTGTTGCTGTTGGGCTGTGTATTTTACTACACTTTTGTGGAGTTTTGGAGGAGGAAGGGTGTGGAGAAATACCATAAATATGTAGGGTTATGGGCTGATAGTTATTCGTAACATTTCCAGATTGTTTGACACGACTATGGTGGTCGTCGTATGTATGGAGTGATTAGGCTGTGTGTGGACTATATTGGGAGGCTCAATATGTTTATTATTGATGTTGTTTGGGCTGTTTGGTGACTATTTTGAATGGTGTGAGGTCATATATATAGGGGAGGTGCTGTCCGTTTCATCGTAAAATAGGTTGTGGTCGATACATAATAGTTATGACGCTTAAATGATAACGATAGTATCGTTTCTCTTATTGTAGACTAAGGAGTTTTGACAATTGCATAGCTTGAGATTGGGGCAGTATATACAAGGTATGTGAGGCTATCCCTTTCCTTCTTTTGCACGACTCCGATTGTACATAATGTAATGAACGAGCTTCCAAGATACTCTACTCTTAGAAGCTAGCAGTACTTACATTGTTTTCCCTCTTATGGAACGATTGATGTTAATGTTGCTTCTCTTATTCTTATGTTATCAATGTTGTTGGTACTTCCTGATTCTTATAAGGTTCATAGTGAAGAGTTAGTCCTAATAACGTGTACAGAGGATACCGACCTTACGTCACTCCGAAAGGTTTAGAATGTGATTCCATGAGTCGAGCATGCATTATATATATATATGTATCTATTTTACTCTACCGAGCCACACTATAGTTGGCCGGGTACAGCACCTATTGTGCAACCACTGATCAGTTGGGTTTTACCGAGCTCCACGTGGCTGGGTACGATTCTACCGAGCCTTATGATGGCCGGGTACGATATGATGATGATGATGCCCACAGAGGCGAATGTTTTAAGGGTTTATGTATTTATACATATGTATCATGCATTTCATGTAAGTAGCCCTCAGAGGTACTAAGATGTTACAGGTTGTATATTCTCTATCCTTGCTTACATTACTGATCGTATTTATGGTTCCCTGCCTTACATACTCAGTACTTTATTCGTACTGACGTCCTTTTATTTGTGGACGCTGCATGTCGTGCTGCAGGTCCTGATAGACAGGCAGGTGCAGCTCCCCCACCACAGTAGGCTGTCCAGTTCAGCGGTGATTGGCGAGATCCCTTCTCCGGACTTGCCTTGGTCTTGGTATGCATTTTTGTTATAGACATTATGGGTATGTCGGGGCCCTGTTCCGGCTATGTTGCAGCACTTATGTTCCTTTAGAGGCTCATAGACATGTGTCGACTCATGTATAGTTTGGTATGCCTTGTCGGCTAGTTTTTGTTGTATAGTCTTTCATAGTAGCGTGGTAGCTCATACCTTATATGTAGTTTCTTGATTGTCTGGTCATCCCCTACTATGTATGTTCATGCCGTCATATTTTATTGCTGGTTGTCCATGATCTAGGTCTACCATTTATATTGATCTCGTCAGCCCTAAAAGATAATAATGAAGGTTAGATGAAATGTACGTTGGTGCTCGGCAAGTGTGGTCGGGTGCTAGTCATGGCCCTCCAGTTTGGGTCGTGACAAACTTGGTATCAGAGCAAGTCTGTCCTAGGGGTTGTCTATGAGCCGTGTCTAGTAGAGTCTTGATTATGGATGTGTAGCGCGCCACATTTATAATCAGGAGGCTACATGACATCTAGGGTTGTTACCTTCTTCCTGAATCTAGATCGTGCATAGAGTTGAGTCGTAAGTGTTTGTCTCTAATATTCACCTTGTTTTTTTCAGTGATGCCTTCGACTAGGAAGCAAACGATTAGTAGACGGCTTGATACAGCAGCGGGAGAGGGTACCAGTCAGGTGCCCCAAGTCAGAGCAGGACAAAGTGAGGCTCAAAGTGAGATGCCCTCTCATACCTCATCTACTCCATCTCCTCCAGAGGATATTAGAAGGCACCCAGCGCCTCCAGTTCCTCCGTCTGGCACTCCAGACCAGGATATGCGGAGTGCTTTGCAGTTATTGACTAGCTTGGTAGCTGCTCAGGCTCAGAGGCAGAATACAGGTGCTGCTGAGAAACCAGTTAGTACAAGAGTTCGTGATTTTATTAATTTAGACCCTCCAGTGTTTACCGGATCAGACCCCAAGGAGGACCCACAGACTTTTATTGACCAGGTTCATCGTACACTTCGGGTTATGCATGTTAGTGATACAGAGGCAGTAGAGTTGGCTTCTTATCGGCTACGGGATTTAGCGGTTCTCTGGTATGATAGTTGGGAGAGATCCAGGGGTCCGAACCCTCCTCCAGCTGTGTGGAAGGAATTTTCTGAGGCCTTTCTTCGTCACTACTTGCCAGTTGAGATACGACGAGCTAGAGCTGATAAGTTCTTGAACCTTAGACAAGGTAATATGAGTGTGCGAGAGTACAGTATGCAGTTTGATTCTTTGGCAAGGTATGCTCCCCATATGGTGGCCGAGATGAGTGATAGGGTGCATATGTTCGTGAATGGGTTGGGACCACATCTGATAAATGAGTGTACGACAACCTCCTTGGTGGAGGGCATGGATATTTCCCGTATTCAAGCTTATGCCCAGACCCTAGAGGATCGTAAGCGCCAGCAGAGGGCAGTTAGGGAGCAGGATAGGGGCCAGCATAAGAGGGCGAGATTTGCAGGGTATTCTGATGACTTCAGAGGCAGCATCAGGCCACAGTTTTCGAGGAGTTCGGCGCCACCTGTAGCTAGTGCTCCTCCACAGTTTCAGAGGCCTCGATATGATCGATCCTATTCTGGTCCAGGTCAGAGTTCGCGGGCATCTGGCTCGCAACATCACAGGGATACTAGTCAGATGAGACCCCCAACACCACATTGTGATCAGTGCGGCAAGGCCCACTTTGGACTGTGTCGTCGAGGTTCTGATGCATGCTATTCGTGCGGGCAGCCTGGCCATATGATGCGGGATTGTCCTAATAGAGGAGGTGATGGTATGGCTCAGCCGACTGGATCTGTGTCTGGTTCTTCCTCATCAGTTCGACCTCCAGCACGGGGTTTTCAGCAGTCGACAGGTCGTGGTAGGGGTAGAGGTGCAGTGCCGAGTTCGAGTGGTGCTCAAAATCGAACCTATGCTCTAGTAGGTCGATAGGATCTCGAGTCATCTCCAGATGTTGTTACAGGTATTATATCTGTGTTTTCTTATGATGTATATGCGCTGATTGATCCGGGATCTACATTATCATATGTTACACCCTTTGTGGCTAATAAGTTTGGCATTGAACCTGAATTGATAAGTAAACCCCTTGCGGTATCTACTCCGATAGGAGATTCTGTGATTGCTAGAAGGGTATATAGAGGTTGCACTGTGATGATTTGTAGTCGTCAAACCTCGGCAAATTTATTTGAGTTAGAAATGGTTGATTTTGATGTGATAATGGGAATGGACTGGTTGGCCTCATGCTATGCAAATGTTGACTGTCGTACGAAGATGGTTAGGTTCCAATTTCCGGGTGAACCCGTCATTGAATGGAAAGGGAACATTGCTACACCGAAAGGTAGGTTTATTTCCTATCTTAAGGCAAGGAAAATGATCTCAAAAGGTTACATTTATCATCTCGTTCGCGTTAGGGATGCGGAGGCGAAACCGCCTACTTTACAATCAATCCCTGTGGTCAACGAATTCCCAGATGTTTTCCCAGATGAACTCCCAGGCCTTCCTCCTGAAAGGGAGATTGAGTTTAGCATTGATGTGTTGCCTGACACTCAACCGATCTCTATTCCTCCATACAGAATGGCCCCGGCAGAGTTGCGAGAGTTGAAGGTGCAGTTGAAGGACTTGCTGGATAAGGGCTTTATTAGGCCTAGCACTTCACCTTGGGGTGCACCAGTCCTATTCGTGCGGAAGAAAGACGGGTCGTTACGGATGTGTATCGACTATCGACAGTTGAATAAGTCTACTATAAAGAACAAGTATCCACTTCCAAGAATTGATGACCTGTTTGACCAACTCCAGGGTGCCAAGTATTTCTCCAAGATTGATTTACGTTCAGGGTATCATCAGGTGAGGGTTAGGGAGAAGGATATTCCAAAGACGGCCTTCCGGACAAGATATGGGCACTTTGAGTTCTTGGTGATGTCGTTCGGGCTAACAAATGCCCCAGCAGCTTTTATGGATCTCATGAATACTATATTCAGGCCCTATCTTGATGTGTTCATGATTGTATTCATTGATGACATTCTAGTGTATTCTCGTTCGGAGGCGGAACATGCGGGCCACTTGCGGATAGTATTACAGACGCTTCAGGATCGTAAGTTATATGCTAAGCTCTCCAAATGTGAATTCTGGCTGAACTCAGTAGCATTCCTTGGCCATGTGATATCTGATGAGGGTATTAGTGTCGACACTCAGAAGATCGATGCAGTAAAGAATTGGCCGAGACCTACAACACCATCAGAAGTCCGCAGCTTCCTAGGGCTAGCAGGATATTATAGGCGGTTTGTAGAAGGATTTTCCTCTATATCATCACCATTGACTAAGTTAACACAAAAAGCTACCAAATTCCAGTGGTCTGACACTTGTGAACGTAGTTTTCAGGAGCTGAAGAATCGATTGACATCTGCACCAGTGCTCACTCTTCCTGAAGGAACAGAAGGTTATGTGGTATATTGTGATGCCTCAGGTATAGGTTTGGGGTGCGTATTGATGCAGCGTGGGAATGTGATTGCTTATGCATCAAGACAATTGAAGAAGCATGAAAAGAATTATCCAACCCATGATTTGGAATTGGCTGCAGTAATATATGCTTTGAAGATATGGCGGCACTACTTATACGGCGTCCATGTTGACATCTACACAGATCACAAGAGTTTACAATACATCTTCAAGCAGAAAGAGTTGAATTTGAGGCAGCGTAGGTGGCTTGAATTATTGAAAGACTACGACGTCGAGATATTGTATCATCCCGGTAAAGCCAATGTTGTGGCAGACGCTCTCAGCCGTAAATCAATGGGAAGCTTAGTACATATTGAGGCAGGTAGATGGGGGTTGATTAAAGAGCTTCATCAGCTAGCCAATATGAGAATCAGATTGTTAGACTCTGATGACGGAGGTGTTACTGTACAGAATACATCAGAATCATCTTTGGTAGCCGAGGTAAAAGCACGACAATATGAAGATCCTATCTTAGTACGATTAAGAGAAAGCATTCAACAGTGTAAAAGTATGGCTTTTGGGATCGGAAAAGATGGGGCACTGAGATACCAGAGCCGATTGTGTGTGCCTAATGTGGCAGGGTTGCGAGAGAAGATTATGAATGAGATTCATCAATCCCGATATTCCATCCATCCCGGCTCGACAAAGATGTATCATGATGTCAAGGAGCAGTATTGGTGGGATAATATGAAGAAGTCTATTGCAGAATTTGTAGCCCAGTGTCCCAATTGTCAACAAGTAAAGATAGAACATCAGAAACCCGGTGGATTGCTTCAAAATATAGAGATTCCGACCTGGAAGTGGGAGGTGATTAATATGGACTTCATTATTGGATTACCTCGCTCTTATCATAAGTTTGACTCCATCTGGGTGATAATTGATCGACTTACAAAATGTGCCCATTTTCTGCCAGTGAAGACAACTTACACGGCTGAAGATTATGCGAAGTTGTATATCAAGGAGATTGTTAGGCTTCATGGTGTGCCCGTATCTATTATATCAGACCGAGGAGCTCAATTTACGGCTAACTTTTGGAGGTCTTTCCAGAAGGGTTTAGGCACACAAGTAAATCTCAGCACTGCATTTCATCCGCAGACTGACGGACAGGCTGAACGTACCATTCAGACACTGGAAGATATGCTACGAGCATGTGTTCTAGATTTTAAGGGGAATTGGGATGATCATCTTCCACTCATAGAATTCGCCTATAACAATAGCTACCATTCCAGTATTAAAATGGCCCCATACGAGGCACTATACGGGAGGAGATGTAGATCACCAGTTGGATGGTTCGAAGTCGGTGAAACAGAATTATATGGGCCAGATTTGATTCACCAAGCTATTGAGAAGGTGAAAGTGATACAGGAGCGATTGAGGACGGCACAAAGCAGGCAAAAATCTTATTCTGATGTCCGACGTCGTGATCTAGAGTTTGAGGTTGGTGATTGGGTTTTCCTGAGGATCTCACCAATGAAGGGTATTATGCGTTTTGGGAAGAAAGGTAAGCTGAGTCCAAGGTATATCGGGCCGTATAAAATTCTTCGACGAATTGGACAGGTTGCTTATGAGTTAGAATTGCCATCCGAATTGGAATTTGTCCACCCGGTATTCCATGTATCTATGTTGAGAAAATGTATTGGAGACCCTTCTCGAGTCGTCCCTATCAAAGATGTACAAGTTACAGAGGACCTATCATATGAAGAAGTGCCAGTGGCGATATTAGATCGGCAAGTCCGCAAGCTGAGAACAAAAGATGTAGCTTCCGTCAAAGTATTGTGGAGGAACAAAAATATGGAAGAAATGACATGGGAAGCAGAAGAGGAGATGAAGTCTAAATACCCTTACTTATTCCAGAATGAAGATAACAAGGATGCTGGTGGAAGACAGGATACATTGGAAGGTGAAACGGCTCTATGAGGTAAGCAATAATTTGAGAATACTCCTCCTTAATACAAAATGGTGATATGTAGATAATGTAAATACGCATAATGCTTTGTGTAGCCTTGTGAAGCCATATGTTGGGCTTAATTACTTGCAAGTTTTGCTAGTGACCATTTTATAGGGGAAAATTGATCGGAAATTTCCATTGGAATCCACGATGATTTAAACTCCCCATAAACCCTTACATTCGAGGACGAATGTTCCTAAGGGGGGAGGGTGTTACAACCCATATCCACATGTGTTAGTTCATGCCATATATTAGTTAACATAAATCCAAGAAGGAATTATCTTTGAGATGATAAGAAGTCAATCCTATTGGTCTTAAGTGATACAAGAGTGTATAAGGGTGATTAACAAGTATTAGAAGTTAAATGAATCAAGGATGTTGTAACTCGTATTTTCAAGTAATCTAGCGGTGCTTAATACACTCAAGAGTTCATTTATTAAGGTATTTTAATCATATAATATCCGTATCATAAGTCTTGAAGTCAAACGAGTTATGAAACAAAAGTCGACAAAAGTTGTCGCAACTTAGGTTCATAATTTTACTTAAATATTAGGTCAAATGTTTCTAATCTTTTCTCCTAATTTACAAGGAATTATGGGGTTATCTACTAACCAAATTAAAGATCTATGAGTCTGGTTTCCAACGCATTAAATCGTTCATCTATACGATCTCAGAGTAGATAGATATTCGCGTTTTCGCGAGACTGCGCCAAGCACCTCTCTATGGGGCCCACTAAGGCGGTTTAAGATATTTGGACCTATATAGGATGCCTCCAACCCGTTTTAAGTCATTTCTTCTCACTATTTTCAGACCTTAGAACCCTAGGAACATCCTCTCAAGGTTCTCTCAAGATTCAAGACCCAAAAAAAGGGCAAACAACACAAATCAAGTGTCGGGAATTCCGTGGCGCTAGTAAGTCTCTTGTTCTTCTTGTTGTTGCTCATTTTTGTGTCGTTCCAGCTCGTGTGGGAGGTTGTTTTAAAGGGTTTATGTTCTGTAAATACTCCCTCATGTTCTTAATATCAATCCTAGGTGATTTCAAGCCTTCTAAAGTGATTCTAGTGCCGAAAAATACTAATTGATCGCTAGTTTCGCTTTTTTGTTGTTGTGGCAGCATTGGAGGGATATTTCATGGAAATTTAAGGTCAAATTGGAGTTGTTATTTCTGTATAAAGGTAAGGAACCTCTTACTCTATATGTATTTAAGATTATCCAAGTTGCGGCTAAGCCATTGAAGCTAGAACTTGTGAAATATATATCGAAAGGCTTGGTAGTAATGTTATTGTTTTGTGGACTGTTTTGCGTTGCTGTTGGGCTGCGTATTTTACTACTGTTTTGTGGAGTTTTGGAGGAGGAAGGGTGTGGAGAAACACCATATATATGTAGGGTTATGGGCTGATAGTTATTCATAACATTTCCAGGTTGTTTGACACGACTATGGTGGTCGTCGTATGTATGGAGTGATTAGGCTGTGTGTGGACTATATTGGGAGGCTCAATATGTTTATTATTGATGTTGTTTGGGCTGTTTGGTGACTATTTTGAATGGTGTGAGGTCATATATATAGGGGAGGTGCTGTCCGTTTCATCGTAAAATAGGTTGTGGTCGATACATAATAGTTATGACGCTTAAATGATAACGATAGTATCGTTTCTCTTATTGTAGACTAAGGAGTTTTGACAATTGCATAGCTTGAGATTGGGGCAGTATATACAAGGTATGTGAGGCTATCCCTTTCCTTCTTTTGCACGACTCTGATTGTACATAATGTAATGAACGAGCTTCCAAGATACTCTACTCTTAGAAGCTAGCAGTACTTACATTGTTTTCCCTCTTATGGAACGATTGATGTTAATGTTGCTTCTCTTATTCTTATGTTATCAATGTTGTTGGTACTTCCTGATTCTTATAAGGTTCATAGTGAAGAGTTAGTCCTAATAACGTGTACAGAGGATACCGACCTTACGTCACTCCGAAAGGTTTAGAATGTGATTCCATGAGTCGAGCATGCATTATATATATGTATCTATTTTACTCTACCGAGCCACACTATAGTTGGCCGGGTACGGCACCTATTGTGCAACCACTGATCAGTTGGGTTTTACCGAGCTCCACGTGGCCGGGTACGATTCTACCGAGCCTTATGATGGCCGGGTACGATATGATGATGATGATGCCCACAGAGGCGAATGTTTTAAGGGTTTATGTATTTATACATATGTATCATGCATTTCATGTAAGTAGCCCTCAGAGGTACTAAGATGTTACAGGTTGTATATTCTCTATCCTTGCTTACATTACTGATCGTATTTATGGTTCCCTGCCTTACATACTCAGTACTTTATTCGTACTGACGTCCTTTTATTTGTGGACGCTGCATGTCGTGCTGCAGGTCCTGATAGATAGGCAGGTGCAGCTCCCCCACCACAATAGGCTGTCCAGTTCAGCGGTGATTGGCGAGATCCCTTTTCCGGACTTGCCTTGGTCTTGGTATGTATTTTTGTTATAGACATTATGGGTATGTCGGGGCCCTGTTCCGGCTATGTTGCAGCACTTACGTTTCTTTAGAGGCTCATAGACATGTGTCGACTCATGTATAGTTTGGTATGCCTTGTCGGCTAGTTTTTGTTGTATAGTCTTTCATAGTAGTATGGTAGCTCATACCTTATATGTAGTTTCTTGATTGTCTGGTCATCCCCTACTATGTATGTTCATGCCGTCATATTTTATTGCTGGTTGTCCATGATCCAGGTCTACCATTTATATTGATCTCGTCAGCCCTAAAAGATAATAATGAAGGTTAGATGAACTGTACGTTGGTGCTCGGCAAGTGTAGTCGGGTGCTAGTCATGGCCCTCCAGTTTGGGTCGTGACACTTAAATTGGAAAAAACTCCCTTATACCCTTCCGGAGGTGGTAAAAAGGAGGTGTGACAAAGCTAATGTTTAGCTTGAAACATATATATTTCTATGTATATTGCCTCATATTTTACTTTTGTTTCGTGAATTGGGGATGATAAATGAGATGATTTATATTAATTTGAAGTGTTTTTATATGTAAGAATGATTCGGGAGCAATTGGAGGCGAAACATGCAAAATTAGAGCCAAAACGTATGAAACTGGGAAACTTGCGAATTTGGGCGCCACAGGCAGCGCCTTGGCCACCTGTGGCACTAGAGGCAGCATGTAAATTTTGAGCAGCGCCCTAGTGGGCTCCTGGCGCTACCCAGGGCGCCGGTGACGTGATTTTGTCCTATTTTGCCCGGGACACGGTTTATTCGTCCTTAGACCTACCCAACACGTATAAAAGCAAGACTAAACTCATTTTTGAGGGGAGAGACGCCACTTTGGAGGAAACATACACACGAGAAACATTCGGGAGCAAGAACATCTCAGATTTCTTCATCTTTTCTAGTATTTTCACTTATTCAAAACTTATGCAATTGTTTGCTAGTGTCATGAGTAATTAAAAACACATTGTTCTGGGGTTGTGATTTAGCCATGAATATTATTGTTTAACGTTGACTCAAACTTGATTACAATTCACTAATATATAGTTGTTTCTTCAATTCTATGATTAATTGCTTAATTGTCTGGCCAACAGTTAGGTTCTATTTACTATCTATGCTATGTTTGGGAAAGCTGTGCTTAGATTAGAGAAGAATTGAAGAGAGCATGATCTTAACCCTTAGGAGGGACGAATATGTGGTTAGGATAGGAATATACCTAGTCACCATACTTAATTAAATATCGTAATCTTAATGCGTTCTTAATAGATTGATTTCATAGGAATATATGCGTTAATCTATTTTAAATAGGCGAGTAGTACTTCGGGAGAAGCCTATGAGAGAAATTATCGATTAATTAGCAACTATGAGTGAATTGTATGAGATGGAGAGTTAACTAGAACACAATAGGATTGGTGAATCGATTAGAACCCTGAAATATTTGTTTCTAATGAATACATAATAATCAGTTTACTGCTTCATAATTTAGTTATTACTTCGAATTGTAGTTTAGTATAATCACATTTTTGGACTCGAATTTAGCTTGACTAAATAACAATATTGGTGAGTTAGTGGTTAGTTGATATAAGTCTCTGTGGGTTCACACTCGACTTATCATTTTATTACTTGTACGACTACATATACTTGCGTGTGCGTTTGGGAGCAACAAGTTTTTGGCGCCGTTGCTGGGGACTTAAAAATTAGCTACTTGATTGACTTAAGCTTTTATTAGTTATTTGTTCAAATTTTAATCTTAAGTTTACCTTGTTTGTGTTAACACAGGCTCTTCTCTTGAATGCGAAGGAGTAGAAGCGCAAACTATCTCCTTCCTCTTGATCTTGAAACTGAATGGACACTTCACAGAGTGAGGAGGGAAGTTGAAGCTAGAACTAGAATAGAAAGAGAGTTGGACATCGTAGTTCAACCACATCCAATAGAGATGGCAGGTAATGCAGAGCGTGCGGTGATAGAAGCTGCAAGGCCCAATCTTGCTAATATGACTCGTACTATTGTGAAGTATGATATCACAGGGCATTTTGAACTCAAACAGTACATGGTACATCTGATTCAGTCTACATGGCAATGTCACACCTCCTTTTTCCTACACCCGAAGGTATATAAGGGAGTTTTTCCAATTAAAGGAAAATCGAAACGAGATTCGTTTATTTAAAGATTCAGAGTCGCCACTTGGGATAATTTATGGTGTCCCAAGTCACCGGTTCAAATCCCAAATCGAGGAAAAGATTGACTCTGTATTGTAGCCTGCAAACCGGAAATCCGGGTAAGGAATTTTATTAACCCGGGAGAAGGTGTTAGGCACTCCCGAATTCCGTGGTTCTAGCACGGTCGCTTAACAATTTATACTCGGCCTAATTATTTGACATATTACACGTTTTAAACTTGTTGTGTATTTTTAGCTTTTATCACCGCTTTTAGCTTGATTATTTGTAATTATAGAATTGTCTTGAAACGAATCACGCGTACGTATATTCGTTTTAGTTTTGCATTGTACATAATTAATAACACTTTTGGCGCGTCAAAATCATGTCATGCAAATGTGTCCTCGATTAATAACGCTTTTGTCGATTTATTAAGTAGTATTTGGTTGAAGTTGCGCGAACGCATCCCTCAAGTCACTTTTTAGAATCAAATTTTGCTATCATGTTACACGAAACGTATACGTAATTACAACACTAGTCTAAATCAAGCCTAAAGCAAACTACGAGTGTTCATTTTTTAGAAATTGTAATCGTGTCACGCGAACGTGTACACAATTGAATTAATAACATTTTTATTATAAAAATGAATTTGGCCAAAGTTGTGCGTGCTTAAAACAAACTACGAACATTTGTCATTTTTGTATGATTAAATGGTAGGCGGCGCGCCTCGGACTATATGAGCTAATTTAATAACCTCCGAAAACCCATTTTTATTGAGAAGATTTGTTCGAAGTTGCGCGAACGCATACTCCGAATTGTCTTTAGAATTGTAATTATGTCACGCGAACGTGTCCACAACCACGACAGTATATTAAACGTGCCTAAAGCAACTAACGCGTTATCAACTTTGCGAGGGCCCTGAAAATTAGCTAAATAGCACGCCTTAAATTTTAAGTATTTTTTAAAAGAAATAATTATATGAGGGCCACGCATTTGTCATTTTTATTTGGCACGGCGCATCCCGACTTTAATTAAAAGGACGTGACTAGTTCATCAAAGAACGTAAGGGGATTCCTATCTATGTTATGCCAAAGCTTAAACTAATAATTTAATAAAAAAATGAACTGGTAGCAAACCACCCACATTTGATGATGGAAAGACCGAGTTAGTCAAAAACCTACGTCTGGTTGCCCATTACTGCAGGCTCAGCGTGTGAAATAACTGGGCTCAACTTGAAGCCCATTTTGGCAGCCTGATTGTGGAAGGGGAAGACCATCGAAATTAGGCCAATGATGGCAGCCCAATACACGACCCAACAAATATGTTTGAAGCAAATTGCATCATTCAAGAAATTCTGAGATTGAACAAATACTGATAATCTTTGAATCAAATGTAAAGCACATTTTTATGCTAACATAGGTTCTAAAATGAAGATACAATCCTAGTTGCAACAACACACCTTTACACAAATTATTCACCAATTAACAAAACTCAAAGGTCCCTTCCCCCTAGTTTATATTAAATTCTGATTCAAGCATAACATATTTAAAACATACCACATGTCATGGAAACTTACCAAAGAAAAACTAAATATGAAAGGTTAATCTGAATCTGAAAATTTCAAGTCAAAAATCAAGCTCAAACTCCATTCAAAAACCATTTTAAGATAAAAAAAGTGCTCATACATGAGAAACAACAAAACTGAAGGACTACTCTAAAACCATTGTGCTGTATTTCAAGCAATATAGGAACAGATCTAAAATGGACAGTAGGAAATAAATCCAAACCAAGCTTACTAGACCAACCACATGAAGGGTCTAAACTTGTAATTTGAACCACAACCATGAAACGTACATCCAAATCATCCAATCTTAACTAATTAATTAAGGATCATAATCTTCAATTAACACATGATTATACGAGGTTTACAACATTCCTAAATCACCTATATTCAAACAAAGTTCACCCAACATTTAAATCAAATATACATCTAGGAATGAAATATCCAAAATAAACTGGACTGAAAGCATGAACAATAAAATGACAGCATCGAGCAGAAATTACAAACAAGAACTTAATGTTTTTCCTTTAAACTCCAGCTCGGTTCACAGATCTTTACACAAACTTAATCAGGCTTCATTTCCAACATAGTTTCAAGAGAATACCTGGTATGTAGAACAGAAAAATGGGGTAAGCAATCAGCAACAACAAACAACTAAATACAACAGCAGAAAGCTCAACACAGTAGCTTCAACACCTCAATTCAGAAATCCCAGCAACACGGAGAAAACCAGTAAAAATGGAGAAAAAAATAGTCCGGAAATCTCTCTTTGTTTTCTCTTTCTAGCTTTGAACTCTCTCTGGTGTTCTTCCGCTCTAAATATTTCAGAAAATTTGGTTCTATCTTTTTTACTCTCTCCAAAATGAATTCTGCCCCCGTATATCCAGTGTATCCAGAGTGTATATCGAGTATATACCGCTCTCTCCGCCCCTTTCTTTTTGTGATTTTCACCTCCCTTAAATGGGCATTCAATTAGTGCATATTCCACTACCAACTTAACTTTTCATTTCTTTAATCCTCCACTCCATTGTCCACTCAATTATCCACTTAATTATTTAATCCATTAGTGCAATCCTAACCCTAATATCCACTAGAAACTTCTTAAGTATGTAAACCCTTGAATTACTTATATTAATCAGTTCTTATTGACATATTTAAACAAGAACTTAATACCAAACTTATTGAACTAATCCTACTTATTTTGACTGAGTGATTAACGAGATATAATTTCACAGTCTTACAACAAGCTGATATCCTAATTATACGAAACAAATCTATAAAACCAAAATCTTAAAGAAACAACAGTGAACATAAATAATTCATACCAAAGAACTGATCGAATTTCAAATGAAATTGACCAGAAAAAGAAAAGAGACGAGGAAGACGAATATTAGAATAACACTAATGAAAATAAACAAAAACTAGGAAAGAACTCATTGGATAGGCTCGAACTTGGATTTGGCACTAAGAATCAGCCCAAAATAATACCAAACGTTTGTTCCTGATGCAGAACAAACGAGCGTTATTATTTTGTGATGAAACAAGTTTGAATAAGCCCAGAAATCCAACCAAACGATCTTTCATGCACTGGTCGGAATTTTAAGGTTCTAAGGCTCGAACTCAGATTCGATATTCGAGGAGTTCTAGATACATTCTAGGGAAACTAATGATATATTCGGCCTAAGGGGATTGTGGAGGTTGTGTGGTGTTAATTTGGGAGGGATTGGAGTCGGCGCCACCACCGGAGAAAGTTAGGGCGGCGCTAGGGTTCATCCTTTTGATTCGATATTCGAAGGGATTCAGGCATGTTCGAAGGTAAAGGGTTATGGATCCGGGAAGAGGGGATCGAGGGGGTTTTGGGGTGTATTTTTGGGAGTGATTGGAGCCGGCGCCGCCACCGGAAGGCGGTGGGGAATGGTGGTGGTTGGTCTCTAGGGTTTGGGTGAGGAATATCAGATGGGGGGGAGGGGGTTATGAGGGGGGGGTCTGTTTGGTCAAATATATACTGGGGTGAAATTGGATCCAGGCCGTTAGATAAAACAAGATCAACGACTTGGATCATCTGACTAATTGGAACGACGTCGTTTGAGTGATTTAAAGACCGGATCGGTCTCAAATGAAATGGGTCGGGGTCGGGTAATAGGCAAAGCTTTGGGGCCGTTCGATCAAATAAAATTGATGGCCCTGATCAAAACGTGTCCAAACAACGTCGTTTGGTTCTGGTAGGGGTGGATCGGGTATGGCAGACGGGTCTGGGTTGGTTTGGGGGTGGGTTTGGACGGGTTTTGTTTTGGGCTTGAGGATCTTTTGGCCCAAATTTTATTTCCTCTCTTTTATTAACTCTTTTTCTTTTCTTTTCTTCTTTTTCTTTCAAAAAAATTAAAACTAAAATCCTAATTAAATTATAAAACACCAAATTAACTTAAAAATACTAAGTAACTCTAACTAATAATTATCATAAATAATTTAATGCCAAATTAAAAGAAAATCACACAATTTGACTAAAATTACAAAAATATGTTTTTTTTAATTTTCATTTTTGTAAAACACCTAATTATTAATTAATTCCAAAAATGTAAAAATCAAATCTTAAATGTCAATGCTATATTTTTGTATTTTTAATGCATTAATAAAATTAAACATGCCCACAAATATATGCAAACAATCAGGAAAATCACACATAATTAAAGACAAGACCTAATTTTGGGAATTATTTTGGAGTAATTCGTATGAGGCAAAAATCACGTGCTCACAGCTGCCCCTCTTTGTCCGGAAACATGAAGAGTTTTCGTGCAAAGATAAAGTGAGCGGATACGAGCGATTTTTGCCTGTTTGAATACTTCGTGGGAAGCATTTTTTGAAAGATTTGACCGAACCTTTGCTTCAAAGGTTTCCTACATATCCTTGGCTATAAAGGAATCAAGTCAATGTAGTTCGGGAAGTTTTGGCGGCTGGGACTACCATGAAGCTGCGGTTTTGCTGTTACTGCTGCTGATACTGCCTACTGACCTCCTTCTTACACCATGACAAATGAAGAAACTAGACTAAGCTATAATCTATACTTTATAAAGATTTATTTTCAAACTTGATCTTGTGACCGATGTTGCCTCGTTGACTTGTATTTTCCTCAGAAGTTCCTTTGTGGATGACTTGAATGGTATTCTTTGAAATGCTTTCCCTTCTACTCCAGGCAGGCACCTGTCTGAACCCCTTTAAATGTCTTCCTTTGACTATTGTTTCCTTTCCTTTGTTCTCCAAGCGGGCTCCTGATTATTTAAAATTGAATTACTTCTTCCCTTCATTCTCCAGGCGGGCTCCTCACTACTTTAAATTTGAATTGTATTCCCTTGTTCTCCAGGTGGGCTCGTGATTGTTGCGACTCGAAATGTATTCCCTTGTTCTCCAGGAGGGCTCCTGATTTCAACAAAATAGACAAAAGCAAAGAAACATTTCTGCCCTAGTTTGGTAGATGGGCATATATAATCATGTTATCAAATATCAGTAAGAACTTGAAAGTAGAAACTTGAATTGTACTCCCTTGTTCTCCAGGTGGGCGCCTGATTGCTGAAACTTGAATTGTTGTTCCTTGTTCTCCAGGTGGACGCCTGATTGCTGATACTTTAACTGTTGTTCCTTCCACCTGATTGCTGATACTTCAACTATTGTTCCTTGTTTTCCAGGTGAGCGCCTGATTGCTGATACTTCAACTGTTGTTCCTTGTTCTCCAAGTGGACGCCTGATTGCTGATACTTCAACTATTGTTCCTTGTTCTCCAGGTGGACGCCTGATTTCAACAAAAATAGACAAAATAAAAGAAAATTTTCTGCCCCAATTTGGTAGCTGGGCGCATCTGTGAGTGTTAAACTGAATCATATTACCAAATATTATTAAGAATTTGAAAGCTATGTCCCATTATTCAGGGGGTTCCTGACAACTCTTAACGAAACGACAATTTTAAATCTAAGCTATATCTTTTAAAGGCATGACTTTTGCTAAATCTTGTTATCTAAACCAGTTTTAAACTATGTCTCATTATCCATGAGGGTCCTGTTAACTCTTATGCGAACTTTGAAACCAACTTATATTCCTTTTGGTGCCTATTTGTCCTATATTTACTACTTATGATTGTTTTAGGGTTTAACCTAGGTCCCATTTTCCAGGAGAGTCCTGAAAACTCTTAATTAACGACTATCCTAACAATAAAAGCTTTAAAGCCAACTTATATTCGTTTGGGGTACATTTATACTAGATCTTGCTACTCATGATTGTTTTGAATTTTAAACTGGGTCCCATTTTCCAGGAGGGTCCTGGTCAAATCTGCATGGTACTTGCTTTCCTCACAGGGTACTTCCTGAAACAAATGTCATCTTTGCCCCTATTTCAAATCAAAGAAAATCTTGTCAGTTTAAAATGTTGTGGTTAGTTGCGGCATTCTTACTGGGGAGGGTTTTCTCTTTTCCATGCTTTGCTTCAACAAACTACCTTGAACCGGTCGAAAGGACTGTTTTGACCTCGTGATTGATCCTTAACTGCAGGATCCCCAACTATTGTTTTCACTTTTGACCCTTCTGTCTAAACTTGTATATGTCCCATGACATTACTGAACCATTCCACCGATTCCACTTTTGCTTACACCCTATGTCTCATTTTTCATCATATTATCTCTAGCATGTCCTAGCCGTATTTTGCTTTGTGCAATTTTGAATCTTGGTAGTATACTTTGACATTCCTTCTTATTTGTCAGAACAATGCTAACCTTGGAAGAGCTTTAGGGGAGTAAATATTAACAACAATGAAATGCGATGATTTTGAGAATTAAGAATAAAGAAGAAAATCCAGATTTGGATGACTATTGGAGATAGGAAAAAGGAACCTATCTGAGTGGAGTCACTGGCACCAATGATCATGGTATGCATTTTGGATTAATCAGCCTAGTCTATTTAACCAATCTCCTTTCCAACTATTTTACTTTGTTCTCCAAGATTTCCACAACCCAATTTTACTTTCCGCCAACTTACGGACCTTGTTCGACTTGTGGTGCCCTGAAGGGTTTTCACCGACAAACCTCTCTCATTTGTTTGTCCCCAATTCCTTGTCACCTTATGGTGCCCGCGAAGGTTTTCACCGATAAGACTCTCTCATTTTTACTTTCTCTCAGTTTTTGTCGCCTCATGGTGCCCGTGAGGGTTTTCACCATTAAGATTCTCTCATTTTCATTACTTTTCCTACTTGGACCAGAGTGTTATACTGATATGAATTACCTCTATTTGCTCAAATTGGCATCTCTCGAAGACTGATCGGAAGGTCTTTATTTGGACCGTAATGTGGGCTTTTGGATGGGGTTAGAAAGAAAAGGGTATCGAAGGCTCAAAACAATTTGACATGGGTTTAAAATTACAACTCTTGGAATCACATTTCTTATTACAAGTACAACTTCTGCCCCAGTTTCTTGCTTGGGGATCTTTTGATATTTTATTTTACAATGACCGAGCCGTGAGGCTGCCTACGTATCCTTAACAGGAATTAGGTCAAACGTAGTTCACACCTGAATTTCCTTGTTTTTATACTTTCTCTTTTCACTTCTTTTCTTTTCTCTTTTTCTTTCTTTTCCTTTTCTTTTTGTTATTGATTCCAAAATAGGGGTATGAAAGAAACAAATGCGGCTCAAAAAGGGGGAACAGAGGGTAGAGTGTTTAGATAGCAGAATAAATTGCCTTCGTCGTTTCAATCTTTGAAACAATGCCAAGTATAACCAATCAACAATTATAACAAAGAAATCATACATAATATCTCTTGACCACATCGGAATTTATGGCCATGTCTATGCATTTTCCTTCGATATCTGTTAAATAGAGAGCGCCATTGGATAATACTTTGGTCACAATGAATGACCCTTGCCAATTCGGGGCGAACTTGCCTTTTGCTTCAACCTGATGTGGAAGAATACGTTTCAGCACATGCTGACCCACTTCAAACTTTCGGGGACGCACCCTTTTGTTGTATGCTCTTGCCATTCTTCTTTGATATAACTGTCCATGACATACTGCTGTCAATCGTTTTTCATCAATCAAGTTCAACTGCTCCAGACGGGTTTTGACCCACTCATTATCATCAATTTCAGCCTCAGCAACAATCCGAAGGGACGAGATTTCAACTTCCGCAGGTATCACTGCTTGAGTTCCATATACCAACAAATAAGGAGTTGCACCTACTGAAGTACGGACAGTAGTGCGATAACCCAGCAACGCAAACGGTAATTTTTCATGCCATTGCCTGGAACTTTCTACCATTTTCCGAAGTATGTTCTTTATGTTTTTGTTGGCTGCCTCGACTGCTCCATTCGCCTTGGGATTATATGGGGTAGAATTGCGATGTGTAATCTTAAACTGTCGACATACCTCTTCCATCAAGTTACTGTTAAGATTAGCACCGTTATCTGTGATGATCACCTTGGGGATTCCGAATCGACAAATGATATTTGAGTGAACAAAATCGACCATTGCTTTCTTGCTTACCGATTTGAAAGTTTTGGCCTCAACCCACTTGGTGAAATAATAAATGGCTACCAGAATGAACCTGTGCCCGTTGGATGCTGCTGGCTCAACTGGTCCAATGACATCCATGCCCCAAGCAACGAAGGGCCATGGTGCCGACATCGTGTGCAATCCCGATGGTGGAGAATGAATCAAATCTCCGTGTATATGGCACTTATGACATTTGCGCACAAATTTGATACAATCTCGCTTCATGGTAAGCCAATAATAACCTGCTCGGAGAATTTTCTTTGCCAACACATATCCGCTCATATGTGGTCCGCAGACTCCTGAATGTACTTCGGACATGACAGCCGTAGCTTGTCTAGCATCTATGCATCTTAATAACCGAAATATGGATATTGGGTAATGAGAAGTTATCCTTCGGACTTGCTTTGTTGAGATTGCAATAATCAACGCATACTCTCATGCTTGGCACAATTATCGATCAAAATATGGATATTGGGTAATAGGAAGTTATCCTTCGGACTTGCTTTGTTGAGATTGTAGTAATCAACGCATACTCTAATCTTGCCGTCTTTCTTTGGCACATGCACGACATTAGCCAACCAAACAGGATATCGAGTGACCCGAATGACCTTTGCATCCAACTGTTTGGTAATTTCTTCTTTAATTTTCACACTCATATCAGTTTTGAATTTCCTTAACTTTTGCTTGACGGGAGGAAACACTGGATCGATGGGCAATTTATGGACCACTAAATCAGTGCTCAAGACCGGCATGTCGTCATATGACCATGCAAAAACATCTTTGAATTCGATGAGTGCTTTGATTAACTCTTCCCGGATCTTTGGCTCGAGGTGGACACTTATTTTAGTCTCTTGGATATTATCTGTGTCTCCTAAATTGACGATTTCTATATCATTCAGGTTGGGTTTGGGTTTTTCTTCGAAGTGAATTAACTCCTTACTAATCTCTTCGAAGGCCTCATCCTCATCGTATTCTGATTCGTAATCACAATCTACTTCTTGAATTATTATTTCGGAATCAGATTGATTTTTAAGACTGGACTGAGGATTCCTTATGCATGCCATATCACTAGAGCCAGTGTAAAAAGAACTATATAGAAAAGAAAAACAAAAGAAAAACTATCAGGAATGATAAAGAAAGGGAAATTGCATTTCATTGAATGATGAAAAGATAACAAGGTTTGCACACTTCACACAGACTGAAAGATAAAAATCTGGATTACAATCCTGGAATGATCCAGGCAATCTGAAGGAAAATCAAAATAAACTACCAAGACTCCTTTAGAATGGGGAGAGGAGTGGCTTTCCAATTATTAAGCTTTGTTTCTGGCCCAACGAATTGAATTTCTGCATTGCTAGGACCTTTTCCACTTTCCACCATGTTCACACCATCAAACAACTTTTCAAACCTTTCAATTAACTCCTCGTCAGGATTAATCATAGAACTGAGAATTGTTGTTACCGGGCGACTTCTGGTACCGGACTTGACAAATTATTTGGAAAGACGTGGGACTGGCTTTGGAAGGACCCATGCCTTCTGTTTTAGCTTTCTGGCCTTTCTTATGTCTGCGGCAGTGGGCTTGAATCTCAAACCAAATGTTCCCATGTTTTCGGGAAGAGACACCGGCTGTATGATGCCTTGCAAAGATGATCCCAAACCTTTACCTAGTACAAAACCATTCTTTAACATCTCATAGGCTACCATGACTGATGCGGTGATTATCTTTGGATTTGGAATGTATTTCCCCTTCGGAACTTTCTCTACCAACATCGTGTCCGAAACCTGGTAGACCCATGGTCCCTGGTCATCTTCCACTTCAATGACTGGTATAATGGCATTGCTACGAGCACATAAGCTGTCTTCCCCATGCACAACTATTTCTTGTCTATCCCATTCAAATTTGACTACCTGGTGTAGTGTTGATGGGACTGCTTTAGCGGCGTGGATCCATGGTCGACCCAACAGTAAGTTATAGGAAACAGCTATATCCAGCACCTGAAACTCAGTTGTGAACTCGACTGGCCCTATCGTCAGCTCCAGCACTATGTCCCCAACTGAATCTTTACCTCCGCTATCAAATCCCCGCAAGCAAATACTGTTCTTAGGGATCTTCTCCTCTTCTATTTTCAACTTGTTTAGAGTGGAGAGAGGACAAATGTTTGCGCTTGACCCGTTGTCAACCAATACCCGGGTCACCATAGAGTTTTCACATTTTAATGTGAGGTAAAGAGCTCTGTTGTGCTCAGTACCTTCTACAGGCAATTCATCATCAGAAAACGTGACTCTGTTTGCTTCGAAGATTTTGTTGGCTATTTTTTCCAAGTGATTCACGGAGATCTTATTGGGAACGTGTGCCTCATTCAAGATCTTCATTAAATCTTGACAGTGCTCGTCCGAATGGATCAATAATGATAATAGGAAAATTTGAGCGGGCGTCTTTCTTAATTGTTCCACGATAGAGTAGTCATGCAGCTTCATCTTCCTCAAGAATTCTTCTGCTTCTTCTTTAGTTACGGCTTTCTTCATTGGTGCTGGATTATTTTTAGCTCTTCTTAACTCCTTGGAAGTAAAACACCTTCCCGAGCGAGTCAAACCCTATACTTCACAGATTTCTTCCTTGACTTCTTTCCCTTTGTACATCACCGTTACCCCTTCGTAATTCCATGGAATAGCCTTGCTGTTGATTACTGGTAACTGGGTTACTGGCTTGATAATAACCCGATCTGCGCGGGCTGCTTCCATGATTATGTTGGGTTTGCTGGCCGCTCCCGGTACAATCACCCTTACCCCTTCCTATTTCGTTGCAACTTTGCTTAAAGACCCCTTATCTACTGTCATAGATGGCTCAACACACTTTTTTCTCTGCTTGAGCACCAACTTCTCATCTGTTGATTGTTCATCTGTCTTGACTCCACTGGACCGAATCATCATGACGGTCTGTGATGGCTTCTTGGGTTCCCCCTCCGCATGCACTATTTCGATCATATTTGCCTCTTGATGGGCTAGCATCAGATTCCTGTTGATATTGGGTGCTTCTGGAGCTTGAACTTCAATTCTATTGGTATCAATCAACTCCTGTATCGCACTTTTCAAGTGCCAGCACTTTTCTGTATCATGACCCGGGGTACCAGAACAATACTCACAGCTGACAGTATAGTCAAGATTCTTTGGAGGAGGATTTGGTAGTTTGGACTGTATCGGCCTTAGCATGTCTAGCTATTTTAGCCTGTGGAATAGACTAGTGTAGGATTCTCCCAACGGAGTAAAGGTTTTCTTTTTCTGCAACCTTTCACCCTTGAGTGCTTGACTCAGCCTGAAACTTGGTCCGGGAGTGTTTTGGTAGGCTCGTGGATGTGGATAAGTATTTGTTAGGACAGGAGCACGCCATTGAGCGGGGGCAGGAGGTTGGTTGTATACTTGTGCATGGTGGACGGAAAAATGAGGTTCTAGTGGGGGATAGTAGTGTTGGGGTGGACTGTGGTGATAAGTTTGTTGGTAGGGTTGAGGTTGATTGTAGTGGTAAGGTGAACCTCTGGATCCGGACCAAGTTCCTGAATCAACCATTGCTGCTTCCTCTCTTTTCTTTTTCCCAATCCCTCCTACGCCGCCTTGAATAGCCTGAGTAGTCGCTTTGATAGCCGAATAGCTCATGATTTTATTCGACTTGAGGCCTTCTTCTACCATGCCCCCATCTTTACTACTTCATTGAATGACTTTCCCACAGCTGCGACCAAATGGCCATAGTAAGTAGGTTCCAAAGCCTGTAGGAAATAATCTACCATCTCACTCTCCTTCATTGGGGGATCTACCCTTGCTGCTTGTTCCCTCCACCAGAAATCATATTCTCTAAAGCTTTCACTGTGCTTCTTCTCAAATTTAGTCAAGGATAGTCGATCTGGAATGATCTCAAGATTGTATTAGAAATGACAAGCAAATGCTTGCGCCAGATCATCCCATGTGTACCATCTCCCATGGTCTTGGCGGGTGTACCATTCCAATGCTGATCCACTCAAACTCTGACTGAAGTAAGCCATTGACAATTCATTTTTTCTCCAGCTCCCCTCATCTTGCTGCAAAAACCTCTCAAGTGGTCTATTGGATCGCCATGCCCGTTATATAGATCGAACTTGGGCATCTTGAAACCTGCCGGTAATTGCACATTCGGGAACAGACATAGGTCCTTGTAGGCCATGCTGACTTGACCTCCCAACCCCCGCATGTCTAGGAACGATTGTTCTAAGCTTTTAACTTTCCTGAACATCTCCTCCTGTTTGATATTTTTGATTGGTTTATCAGCTTCTATTGGGAGGTCAAAGCGAGGAGTATATGAATGGGTTTCTGAAGCTTTGAAAGTGGGCTCCGAAGGGTAGTATTGGTTGTCCTGGACCTGGAACATAGGCTCGCTAGGAGATTTGTGGAGTGTAGCTGGTGGAGGTGCTACGAAGACAGGAGTTACTGGTGGAGGAGGGTATGAAATTGGTTTAGGGGTGGAGATTGTGGTGTATGAGAAGTGGTGCCCCGGTAGTGCTGGTAAATGGGAAAGCTCGGGGATAGATCGGTGGCAGGATGATCCTAAGTTTGAGTTGTTGGTGGGGTAGAAGCAGGTTTAGCAGGGTAAGCTGGGGGTGATTATCCTTTAGACCAGGCCTGATACATCTCGGCCATCTGTTGCTTCAGTTTGAGCATCTCCTCTTTCATTTTACTGACGTCCAGCTCCTCTACCTCAACACTTGTGTTGACATCCAGGATAAACATGATTTCTCGTATTGGTCCTTTTGATCTAGTTTGGTAATGATAATGTGCCAGTATACTCTAGATAAACTAACTGCTTGAATTCTCTGGAAAATAACAAATTTGTTAGTTTTTAGAGTTTAACACATATGCAATTACACGTTGGGATGCAATGCACCTAGGCAATTAACCATTTTCTATCATGTATTTGCTCGGTTGCTTGTGTCATCCCAGCTTTTCCTGATCTTTCCTTTTATTGTCACTCACGCCTATATTTATTTCCCTCCCCTTTTTCATTTTATTCTTTTCTTTTGGTTGTGGTCGAATCTTATGAAGATTGCCTACGTATCATGACCCTGCATGAATCAGACCTTTGCGTAGTTCTTGCGGAAACAATTATTAATACTCTTATTTATTTTTAACAAACGAAACAATTCAAAGACAGAAATGACATTACATTTGGACAACACTTTAAGAAAATGGTTTAAAAGACTCTACACGGACTCAAACTAAAACATGAATATTATACGAAGAGTTCCAACAACTATAACTACGCTCCACTCCACAATCTTTTGCTTTCAATCACTAGATCATCTGCTCACGGTGATGCTTGACCCGGCTGACCTCCTAGTGTACGGTACATTCATTCTAACTCCATCGCAAGATGACGGGCAAAAGTAGGTGCATGCTCTAGAAACCTTCCATAATCCATCCCTTGGCAGTTTACGTAACTTTGAGAAGTATAAACGGCCAAATCATGGATTTGTGCTCTGAAATCTTGGAGATTTTGGTCTTGGTTTTGCAATCGCTATTGGCGAGTAGTGGCTTTATCTCTTATGTGGTCTTCGCGATCTAAAGCTGATTCCAATTGAGCTCGAAGTCTGGCCTGATCGAGTGCTTGTGCTCTCTCTCTCTATCAATATCTGCGTGCTGATGTTCTCTATTGTACCTTCTCATTTCTTCCAACTGTGCATGGATTCGAGCTTTTGAATGTATCCAATGATCCTTCTCTCTCTTGAATTGAGCCATTTCTTCTTCAAATCTCATTACTTGGCGTTCCTCACTAGATTTGGCATCCTCATTTAACTGTATGATTTTTTCCTTAGCTTTGCCTAACGCCTTTTCAGTCTTTGTCAAGATGGAGTCATAATCTTGCATTTTTTCCATCAGATTGGCAATGATTTTCTGATCATTCCAACTTCTCACTGGCGCTTCAGAGGCTTTCTTTATCTGTTGAAACTGAGCGTGGAGAGTTTTATTCTCGCTAATCAGACTCTTCTTTTCCCCTTCTGCTTCTTGTGCTTGTAAGTCTCTCTCCAAATGGAGGATCCTCAGGCTTTCTTCTAAGGCACGAATAGTTGCTTTGTACCCCTTCTCCTTTTCACCCCAAGCCAACCTTTCTTGGATTTTGTCATCAAAGGCTTGAACATGCGGTCTTTTTATGGGCCTTCTAGGATCAGGTTCTGGTGCATCATCCACACGGGATGTTTTCTCAAACCACCTAGCATAACCCGGATTTATCTCACCTTTCGCAGGATCTGGAACTTGGGTATCATCTTTCAAGTATCGACAACCATTCCAAATCTGCTGGATTAAAGCCTCAGGGAGAGTGGCTTCGGGGTGTAGTTCGATCACTTGCACACTTAAATATTCATCATCAGGCACCACTTGGTATCTTCCTAGCTGTCTTAGAACTCTCTGTGGTGCATACGGCTGGACACTTCTTAAATCCAACAACAGCAAATAACTCTTTGAGGTTGATATGTGTATCACCTCTCTTACCGGGAGCCACCTCAAAGTCCACTCAATTTGACTCGCTATTAAAGATCTTAAGTGGGATATCGAGGCTTCCACCTCTTCTGGAGATTTATAATATTTTATTCTTTCTTCATAACTCTCGATGAAATTGTCCTTGCTTGGACCATACTGCATGAACTTGGAGTGACGTCGGAGATGTTCAGTCAACCACATTTGCAAAAAAATATTGCAACCTTCGAAAAATTTTGCCCCGGATTTACACAAAGTTAACGCCCGATAAATGTCTGAGAGATGCAAGAGTGTGATGTTCTTTGGTAGCGAGGACTTGTACGAATCTGGCTATGCGAATATCAATCGTCCGCTCTTTGTTTGGGAAAACCATGATTCCCAGAAAAGCCACCATGAAAGCGAAGCGTCAGTGAATCTGTCAGGCGTCTTTGTTTTGTTTGTTAGTAAGGCCCTTTTCATGAATTTCAAACCCATCCGGCTTTCCGAACCTTGAATATAGGAAGTTGAAAGAACAACACCCTTTGACAACGTTGCTTTTTCTGATTTGATTACTTATATTCAGAAGACCAAAAAATCGGTGTACAGAGGGAGCCTTTGGGAATATAAGATTCTGGTTTCTCAAATCTCCGTCAAAACCGGAATATCCAGCTATTTCTTCTAATGTGGGAGTAAGCTCGAAATCATAAAAGCGAAAGACATTGTGAACAGGGTCCCAAAAAGTCACTAGTGACGTAATCAAATCATTGCGCGGTTTAACTTTCATAATATCTGTGAGAGCTCCCAAATACTTAATGACCCATTTCTGACCATCTTCTCTTAACTCATGCCACCACATCTGAAGCTGAAATAGAAACTCATCTGTATCTGTGAACGGTGAGTTTTGGATGGTGCTCATTTTGTACCTGTGAGCGATGTTAATTTTAAAAACCCAAAATCAAGACTCATTTTGAAAAAATCATTAATATTTAAAAAAGATTCATATATAAAAGAAACACTTCGATGAAGAAGGTTTAAAGGCTGTGTTTGCTAAACGGCAAATTTTTTTTTTTTGAAGAAAAACGACCAAAGGCGGTTGTTCTTGCAAAAACAGCCTTCCGGCGCCCTTTTGGGGACATTCGGCATATTTTGGACAAGAATGACATCGCCTTACTTATGACAACATAATGACATTTATGTACCCACATTTTTAATTATTTATTATCTATTTTTTTTCTTTTTAAATAGTTGGGCCCGATGTGGGTTGCCTACGTATCTCACATCCGGCGATAATCAAACTTACGTAGTTCGAAATAATAAAACCATTTTTTTAAAAGAAACACGACATTTCCTTTCCTTTTCAGGATTTCAAAATATTTTGGATTTTTTTTTTCGAGAACAGTCAATTTTCTTTCTCGGTTCTCATATTGATTTTCCCTTTCTAACTTTTTCCTATAAGCTGGTCAACATGCAAATCCGAAACAAATGAATGCACAAGTAGCAAGTAAGATGCATCAGGATGGTCTTTTCATTTCGGGTACACCTGTCCTAGACAGACCCAACCCCTGTGTTGAGTCTCCGAAGTCAAATGCACATGATGCAAACAAACGTTCCTACTAGGGATCCAGCATGAAGATGAGTTATTCTAAGTGTAAAACTTGGGGTATATTATTCTAGACCTGGCTTACCCAAGCGTACAACTCGATCCGAAGTGGGGGCAACGTACCGTGACATGAAAGTCTACCCGACCAAGTTACTTGGCCCATCTTTGTTCTATTTGGTATGACTTTTAACAGAAAGGTGAGCCACGCGCACGTGTGCACCATAAATTCAAAAGACTCAGAAAGAAGAAGGGTTTCGTAGCAGTTTAATATACAGTTCAGATATTATCAAAGCGGTAAAACGCAATATTTAGCACATTAGGCCCAAACATGTGAGTAAAACAGATAATAAATAAAGCCAAATATAACAATTATTCTAAGCTCAAATTCTTGAACCCTGAACCAGAGATTCTGGGTTCGTTCCCCAGCAGAGTCGCCAGAGCTGTCACACCTCCTTTTTCCTACACCCGAAGGTATATAAGGGAGTTTTTCCAATTAAAGGACAATCAAAACGGGATTCATTTATTTAAAGATTCAGAGTCGCCACTTGGGATAATTTATGGTGTCCCAAGTCACCGGTTCGAATCCCAAATCGATGAAAAGATTGACTCTGTATTGTAGCCTGCGAACCGGAAATCCGGGTAAGAAATTTTGTTAACCCGGGAGAAAGTGTTAGGCACTCCTGAATTCCGTGGTTCTAGCAGGGTCGCTTAACAATTTATACTTGGCCTAATTATCTGACTTATTACACGTTTTAAACTTGTTGTGTATTTTTAGCTTTTATCACCGCTTTTAGCTTGATTATTTGTAATTATAGAATTGTTTTGAAACGAATCACGCGTACGTATATTCGTTTTAGTTTTGCATTGTACATAATTAATAACACTTTTGGCGCGTCAAAATCATGTCATGCGAACGTGTCCTCGATTAATAATGCTTTGGTTGATTTATTAAGAAGTATTTGGTTGAAGTTGTGCGAACGCATCCCTCAAGTCACTTTTTAGAATCAAATTTTGCCATCATGTTACGCGAAACGTATACGTAATTACAACACTAGTCTAAATTGAGCCTAAAGCAAACTACGAGTGTTTATTTTTTAGAAATTGTAATCGTGTCGTGCGAACGTGTACTATTTTTTAGAAATTACACAATGCATTTGTCATTTTTATTTGGCACGGCGCATCCCGAATTTAATTAAAAGGACGTGACTAGTTCATCAAAGAACGTAAGGGGATTCCTACCTATGTTATGCCAAAGCTTAAACTAATAATTTAATAAAAAAATGAAATGGTAGCAAACCACCCACATTTGATTGTGGAAAGGCCGAGTTAGTCAAAAACCCACGTCTGGTTGCCCATTACTGCAGGCTCAGCGTGTGAAATAACTGGGCTCAACTTGAAGCCCAGTTTGGCAGCCTGATTGTGGAAGGGGAAGACCATCGAAATTAGGCCAATGATGGCAGCCCAATACACGACCCAACAAATATGTTTGAAGCAAATTGCATCATTCAAGAAATTCTGGGATTGAACAAATACTGATAATCTTTGAATCAAATGCAAAGCACATTTTTATGCTAACATAAGTTCCAAAATGAAGATACAATCCTAGTTGCATCAACACACCTTTACACAAATTGTTCACCAATTAACAAAACTCAAAGGTCCCTTCTCCCTAGTTTATTAAATTCTGATTCAAGCATAACATATTTAAAACATACCACATGTCATGGAAACTTGCCAAAGAAAAACTAAATATGAAAGGTTAATCTGAATCTGAAAATTTCAAGTCAAAAACCAAGCTCAAACCCCATTCAAAAACCATTTTAAGATAAAAAATGCTCATACATGAGCAACAATAGAACTGAAGGACAACTCTAAAACCATTGTGCTGTATTTCAAGCTATATAGGAACAGATCTAAAATGGACAGTAGGAAATAAATCCAAACCAAGCTTACCAGACCAACCAAATGAAGGGTATAAACTTGTAATTTGAACCACAGCCATGAAACGTACATCCAAATCATTCAATCTTAACTAATTAATTAAGGATCATAATCTTCAATTAACACATGATTATACGAGGTTTACAGCATTCCTGAATCACCTATATTCAAACAAAGTTCACCCAACATTTAAATCAAATATACATCTAGGAATGAAATATCCAAAATAAACTAGACTGAAAGAATGAATAATAAAATGATAGCATCGAGCAGAAATTACAACAAGAACTTAATGTTTTTCCTTTAAACTCCAGCTCGGTTCACAGATCTTTACACAAACTTAATCAGGCTTCATTTCCAACATAGTTTCAAGAGAATACCTGGTATGTAGAACAGAAAAATGGGGTAAGCAATCAGCAACAACAAACAGCAAAATACAGCAGCAGAAAGCTCAATACAGTAGCTTCAACACCTCAATCCAGAAATCCCAGCAACACGGAGAAAACCAGTAAAATGGAGAAGAAAAATAGTCCGGAAATATCCATTTGTTTTATCTTTATAGATTTGAACTCTCTCTGGTATTCTTCCGCTCTCAATATTTCAGAAAATTTGGTTCTATCTTTTTTACTCTCTCCAAAATGAATTCTGCCCCCGTATATCCAGTGTATCCAGAGGGTATATCGGGTGTATACCGCTCTCTCCACCCCTTCTTTTTTTGTTTTTCAGCTCCCTTAAATGGGCATTCAATTAGTGCATTTTCCACTACCAACTTAACTTTTCATTTCTTTAATCCTCCACTTCATTGTCCACTCAATTATCCACTTAATTATTTAATCAATTAGTGCAATCCTAACCCTACTATCTACTAGAAACTTCTTAAGTAGGTAAACCCTTGAATTACTTATATTAATCAGTTCTTATTGACACAATTAAACAAGAACTTAATACCAAACTTATTGAACTAATCCTACTTATTTTGACTGAGTGATTAACAAGATATAATTTCACAGTATTACAACAAGCTGATATCCTAATTATACGAAACAAATCTATAAAACCAAAATCTTAAAGAAAAAACAGTAAACAGAAATAATTCATACCAAAGAACTGATCGAATTTCAAATGAAATTGACCAGAAAAAGAAAAAGAGATGAGGAAGACGAATATTAAAATAACACTAATGAAAATAAACAAAAACTAGGAAAGAACTCACTGGATAGGCTCGAACTTGGATTTGGCACTCTGAATCAGCCCAAAATAATACCAAACATTTGTTCCTGATGCAGAACAAACGAGCGTTATTATTTTGTGATGAAACAAGTTTTAATAAGCCCAGAAATCCAACCAAACGATCTTTCATGCACTGGTCGGAATTTTAAGGTTCTAAGGCTCGAACTCAGATTCGATATTCGAGGAATTCTGGATACATTCGAGGGAGACTAATGATATATTGGGCCTAAGGGGGTTGTGGAGGTTGTGTGGTATTAATTTGGGAGGGATTGGAGTCAGCGCCGCCACCGGAGAAAGTTAGGGCGGCGCTAGGGTTCATCCTTTTGAATCGATATTCGAAGGGATTCAGGCATGTTCGAAGGTAAAGGGTTACAGATCCGGGAAGAGGGGATCGAGGGGGTTCTGGGGTGTATTTTTGGAAGTTATTGGAGCCAGTGCTGCCACCGGAAGGCGGTGGGGAATGGTGGCGGTTGGTCTCTAGGGTTTGGGTGAGGAAGATGAGATGGGGGGTTATGAGGGGGTGGGGTCTGTTTGGTCAAATATATACTGGAGTGAAATTGGATCCAGACCGTTAGATCAAACGAGATCAACGATGTGGATCATCTGACTAATTGGAACGACGTCGTTTGAGTGACTTAAAGACCGGATCGGTCTCAGATGAAATGGGTCGGGGTCGGGTAATGGGCAAAGTTTTGGGGCCGTTCAATCAAATGAAATTGATGGCCCTGATCAAAACGTGTCCAAACGACGTCGTTTGGTTCTGGTAGGGGTGGACCGGGTATGGTAGATGGGTCTGGGCTGGTTTGGGGTGGGTTTGGACGGGTTTTGTTTTGGGCTTGGGGATCTTTTGGCCCAAATTTGATTTCCTCTTTTATTAACTCTTTTTCTTTTCTTTTCTTCTTTTTCTTTCAAAAGAATTAAAACTAAAATCCTAATTAAATTATAAAACACCAAATTAACTTAAAAATACTAATTAACTCTAACTAATAATTATCATAAATAATTAAATGCCAAATTAAAAGAAAATCACACAATTTGACTAAAATTACAAAAATATGTTATTATTTTTTTTGAATTTTCATTTTTGTAAAACACCTAATTATTAATTAATTCCAAAAAATGTAAAAATCAAATCTTAAATGTCAATGCTGTAAGCACGTGATTTTTGCTTCACTGACAATCGCTCCAAAAGAAAACAAAAATAGTGACAAATGACTCCGCTGTATAATTTTTCGATTTTTCGTGGCATGTGTTGTTAGTCATTTGTGGTTCGGTCCATGTTGCATTTGATCTTATCAATCAAAATAGAACTTATGTCTATCATGGTAATCAAACCGTAATTCGGTCCAAACATGAGCTGCCCAGGCACCTCCCGAAACGACGCCGCATCAGGCGTCTGATCTGAGTCGTTCAACCACACCCATCCAACGGTCCACATCCGCACCCGTAACCCGACCTGTTTAGCCGGTCCAACCTAACCCCTCACTTAAATCCAAACGACCCCGTTTTAATGCCAAACGACCTCGTCTCACCCCTCACCAACAGATCCAAGCCGTTGAGATCATCTGATCTAACGGCCCGGATCCAATCCTCTACTTCGTATATAAACCTTCCCTCATACCCCACGCCCCCAATCCGAACCCCCCCTTCACTCATCTCTTTCACCAAGCCCTGAACCCCCGAAACCCTAGCAGCCGCCCTAGTTTCCCTTTCACCAGAACCCGGCGGCATGAACGCCGATGACCACCTCTTGAACACCCTAGGACCACCTCACTCTCCTGAACATGGATTTGTTACCCCCTAGCCTCGAATCACCTTCCTTCGTCTCGAATCTTCATTTGAAGATTCGAGTCGAACTCTGACTTATACCAAACCTCACCATCTTCGTACCAGACACTCCCCTGACCTCCCTCGTGACCAAACCAGGCTTGGTTTGGTCCGAATCCACCCACAACTCCTAAAAAACCAGATCTGAAGATCCAAACCCTAGAACATGAATAGCCTTGGAAACCGGCCAGTCTTAACAGGGTTTGAGGTCTAATAGACCTTAATTAGGGTGTTCTCACGAGAACACCCTGATTAAAGTTTGTTCGGCCTCAAGGGGTCAAAGTTGAGTCAGATTTGGGTCAATTCTGTTTGGACATTTTTCGGTAAGTTTTTCTTTTCCTTTTTGTTTTATTCAACTGCTAATTAAGTTGTCAGCATGTTTCGTTGTGTTTGTTTGTTATTTTTGTTATTTTTCATTCGGATTTCTTCCATCTCTGTCAAAGACCCTTTATTTGGTCGATTGTTTTCTGTATATGCTTTGAACGTATCCTGTGATAAACATGTTCAATTAGATTAATCGTCAAATAAGTTAACTCATATAGGTTCCCAGTAATTGAACAAAAGATATTTGAAGTCATTTGGGACCCTGTACGTGTTGTTTATATGAGCGACTAATTATTACCTGTTATGCTTAGTATAGTCGACTCGATAAACGTCGTCGATTAGTTTTCTATAACTAATGGATCAAATGAGCTAATAATTTCACATGACTAATTGAACCATGTCATTGACTGAATGCCCGACATTGTTTGAAATGGGTTTGTTTGCATTGCAAAAACGACTGAAAAGGTTCAGTCCAGGGCAGTCCTGAATTTGAACTTTCAGAAGTTCAAAATGCCCTGATGCTGCAATGGGTTTAGGGCAGTAATAATCAGGGTTTAACAGGGGTGGTCTGGGGTTTGAAAAGAATAGAAAAAACTTAGTTTAAATGAGCTGACAAGTAGGGTACTAAATTAGGATTAAACTAATGCCAATGGGGAACAAGGCACAAGAGTATGGGAATTAAAATGAATACTTAACTAAACCCATGACTCTTGATTAAAGCAATAAGGCCAAGCGTGGGGAACAAAATGGCTGGCATCAATAAGATGCTTAGGCATAGGGTTTAAAGGGTATGGGCAGTTTGCAACTGGCAGAATCCAGGCAGCTTGACTGCACTGGTTTGTTGGCTTATAAATAAGCTATTTTCAGAATTTAAAAGGGGCTGGAAATTTTAGTCTTGAGGGGGGTCTTGTGAGTTGAGAAAACTGAAAAAAAAACAGAAAGAAATTTCCAGAAATACTGTAACTGAACACTGTCCAAAAACTGCACAAAGAAACCAAGTTGGCTATCCTAACTGGGGCTGTTATTGTTCCATTAAGAGAAGTCTGTGTATCTTCAGCTATGATTGCTACTACATTGAGTTTCTGTGTGCTGTACATTGAATTTTAGTCTCCCTGATTGTTTGAAACTGTGATGGTTGTTTGCTGAGCTTTGGTGGTTATTGAATTTCTGTGGCTATAGCACAAAATATTCTGGTTCTTTTCTCGATTGGTTTTGTTTCCCATCCTGTTTCCTGGGATTATTTGTCTGTTGCTCGACCAACGTGTGAACTCCATCTTTGTGGCTGTTTGGTTGTTGCTGTGTTGGGCTGTATTATCTGCTGTTGCTGTGCTTGCTGCGTACCACTCAGCTGATCATTTTCTTCCTCCTTTTGTTCTCTATATCAGGTACACAAATATACTACCAGTGTAACTTGAAAAGTTTGAGCATGAATGTAAAGGAGAAGATCTGCAGATGTTTATATATACATAGAATGTTACATTAAATATCATGTACTGTATAATAATTTTCATTCCTGTTTGGATAATAGAAGTAGCCTGCATGCTTAGTATATATCAATGTAGATTAGTTGAATATTAGTTCATATATGTATGCTGTTAGGTGAAAATATTCCCAATACAATGGGTTGTATCTTAGACTTAGTTTTATTGTGTCGTATATTCTTTAATGTAGGCCAAGCATGAAAACTATCCACTATTAGTTAAGTTCTTTCCCTTCTGATAAATGGTCTCATATAACTGGTAAACCCTACTTTAGAACAAAGAACACAAAGCTTGCAGTCTCAACCTCATGAAGGTCGAGCCCGGGTCAAAACAGACCAAGCAGGCCCGCATCGAACAAACAGTGGCCCAGGTCTGGCCCATTCCGCATGAGCTGGATTTGGGCCCGTAATGTTCAATCAGCTGTCCGTGTGCGTAGTCACGTTTTCTTATTCCGTAAAAGCATTTTGAATCCTGCTATAAATAAGCCTGCAAGCATGTAATTAACTAGGACTATCTCTGTTTTCAATTAGTAGAGACAAACGCGACAAGAAACGTAGTTGCTATAGGAAATCCTTTTAAAATAAGGACGGGATGAGCCCCGACAAGATAAAGAACAAGTTGCGGGGCCCTCGTTAAATGTATATATCGAAGCATTCAGTTTCCAAGGTGGGTCGTTTAGCAAATCTCACGAACCTCCCGGAATAATAACGCGATAGCCTCTTTAAGCACGTATTTAATAATTTTACCTTCTTAAATTCGGGTGCACATTTATGTGACCCAAATCCAAATCTCGACGGATTCGAGATGTGTTTCTAATCACGGGTACATTGATTGTGACGTGGTTCGAGATGCGTGTCCATGACGTCGCAAATCCCTTTTAAAAATAAGAATGAGACGAGCCTCGACAAACAGAAATGTACAAAGCTGCGGGGCCCTCTAAATGTATGTATATATTAAAGTATTTAGAATTCGGGATGTGCCGTTTAACGGATTTTTACGACCTTCCCCAAAATAACAAGACGCTAGTTGCTTTAGGCACGCCTTTAACAATTTATTTTCCTTAATTCGGGTGCACATTTATGTGACCCAAATCCAAATCTCAACCGAGTCGAGATATATCGATAACCACGGGTGCATTGATGTAACGTGGTTCGAGATATGTTTTCACGACGTTGCAATTCTTGTAAAATAATAATAACGACAAAAGCGGTTAAAAGTTAAAATTTGCACATATGTATTAAATCAGATAATCAAGCCAAATATGACAGTTGAGCGACCGTGCTAGAACCACGGAACTCGGGAATGCCTAACACCTTCTCCCGGGTTAACAGAATTCCTTATCCGGATTTCTGGTGCGCAGACTGTAATATGGAGTCATTCTTTTCCTCGATTCGGGATTAAAATTGGTGACTTGGGACACCCTAAATCTCCCAAGTGGCGACTCTGAAATAAATAAACGAATCCCGTTTCGATTGTCCTTTAATTGGAAAAAACTCCCTTGTACCCTCTCGGGTGCAGAAAAAGGAGGTGTGACAGCTCTGGCGACTCTGCTGGGGATTTAAAACCCAGAACCACTGGTTCAGGGTTAAGAATTCGAGCTTGAAATAATTGTTATTATTTGGCTTTATTTATTATCTGATTTTTACGTGTTTGAGCCTAATGTGCTAAATGCTGCTTTTACTGCTTTGATATTATTTGAACTGTACATATAAACTGTGCCGAAACCCCTCTCTTCTCTCTCTTGAGGAGTGCACGCTGGTCGTGGCTTCTTTCTGTTAGTGTCATATACCAAAATAGAACGAGGATTCGGAGGAGTTGCAAAATCGGATGGCCTTTTGGTTACCGGTACACAGCTCCCATCCTCGGCTCGAGTTGTCCGCTCGGGTAAGCCAGGTCTAGAACAAACACCTAAGGTTTTACAGCTTAGTATAACATGACTTCATGCCGGATCCCTAGTAGTAACGCTTATTTGCATCATGTGCATTTGACTTAGGGGACTCAACACAGGGGTTGGGTCCGTCTAGGACAAGCAACCTGAGAATAAAGACCATCCTGCTACATCCTGTTTGCTTTATGCATTTACTTGTTTCAAGGCTTGCATGCTGACCGGCTTCTGAATATTGGGAATGTTGTGAAAAAAAATAGAATAACGGTTAGGGAGTTAATTATTTATTTTTGAAAAAAAACCAATACCCAGAAAACAGTTAAAACTCTGCCAGAATTTTGAAAAAAAAACAGAAAAAGAGAAAATGTGTGTCTTATTAATTTGTTTTAGAAAGTAAGAGAAAAAATAAGAGTCTTTGTTTTATTTTCAAATAGAAGAGGAAAAATAGTGTGTCTCCAAAATTCGGATTATGCCCGAACTACGTCAGTTTGATTCTCGCAGGGTGCGAGATACGTAGGCAAACCCCATCGGGCTCAACTTATTTATCAAAATATAGGAACAAAAGTTTTAAATAGTCAAGGTGACATCACGCTTTTCAGAAACAACCAAATTTCGTTTTTTTAGGAAGAAGGGTGTGTCAATTTGGTATTTGAGTCCAATGAGTCTGGATCTTTGCTTAATCACCCCAATAATCATGCAGAATGAGCATAAGTCCAAGTTTGCCAGTAACAGTTAGGAGCAAGATCCCTCTGGAGGTGCGATTATGGTGGGAGGATCTAGAAAAAGTCAGAGCAAGACAAAATCAAACTGCACCTGGGAGGTCTGGTTAATTTGTTGAATGTCCGGCCCCGATACGACATCATAAAGGCTTTTGTTACATTTTGGGACCCGGACCACAACGTATTCCGTTTCTCGGATTTTGAACTCACCCCAACCTTAGAAGAAATGGTGGGTTACATGGACGTCACTGAAGGTTTGAGACACAAATACCTGATCGCTCCAAGAGCTGTGAATTCACACAAATTCATGGATCTGTTGAAGATAAGCAAGGGAGTCCCATACACTGAACTGGATAGAGGTTTTTCTACCCTACAATTAATATACCAAAGGTACGGGAACATAAGAGGATTCAATGATCCAGAAAGTGGTGTTTGTAGTAGGGGAAATCTGGTAAAGTGGAATGAGCATAGGCGGTTCGCTTTTATGGTGGCATTTTTGGGCCTTGTGGTGTTTCCCTGAAAAGATAGAAATATCGATCTGAAGGTGGCTGGAATCGTTAAGGTCCTGATTACCAACGATAAAAGCATCCTTGCTCTTATGGTAGTGTCAGAAATATACCGAGCCCTCACGGCTTATAAGGCCGGGACAGATTTCTTCGAGGGGTGCAACTTGTTATTACAGATGTGGATGATCGAACACCTGTGTCACCATCCTCAGTATATGCGCTACATGTCTACAAATGGGGGCTGCATCGAGGGTTATAACCTGAGGGTTTCAGGTTTCCGATCACCAGGAGGGTTTGAAGAATGGATATCCTATCTCCGGGCCATGACTGCAGATCAAATAAACTGGACTTTGGGTTGGCTTTCTGTGGAAGAAATCGTATACATGCCCGCCACTGGTCCTCACTTCCTCTTGATGGGACTCAGAGGTATTCAACCTTATGCCCCTTACAGGGTGATGAGGCAGTTAGGAAGGTGTCAAGTAGTACACCCGGACGAAGATCTCAGCACTTATGCAGTCGAGGTCAGCAGTGACGGGCAATTTCCTGAAAAGACAGTTTGTTGCATATGGGGAGAATGCCAGTACCTGACGGTAAATACTCGGGTAGGTGATGTATCCAGAGGTGAAGTCTCACCAGCTTATCTTGCTTGGCATAATAAGAAGAACATTGCGGAGCGGCCCACCAAACGGCCTCACCTCCAAGATTTTGTTGAGTCATCACAAGAACAATGGGGCTGGCTCGCAAAAGAGGAAGGTTACCGAGCTGAAATCGGGAAGCTAAAGCGTCAAGTTGAAAGACTTGTATTTGAAAATAATGTGCAAGTCGCCTCGGAACAGGCGGAAAGAAACAAGGTAGCCCAAGAGAACCAGACCTTGAAGGCCCGCCTTCGCCAAGCCAGTAAGAATAACATTGACCGACAGAAACGTCGCTCCGACGAAAGATTGATAGCAAGTTTGAGAGATCAGGTCACCCAGAGCCAAGAAGAATTAGAACAATTAGAAGCTTGCATCGCAAGGATGAAGGTCAAATGGGCAAAAGGTACAACAGCCCGAAGACAGCGTCTGCAGCAGGTCATAAGGGATTATGAAATGAGCATCGGAATATTAAGAGAGACGAACTCCACTCTACATGATCGGATCATCAAACAAGCACGAGATGCCCAGGCCGACAGAAGACAGTGTTACGATGCAATGGCCCGCATGGAAAGACAAATGGAGTTGTTCCAGGATCGACTTGCCGACAATGCTCAGGCACTGGGGTTAAAGAACCGACAAATCAGGCAGTTGTTCAGTGAAAGGGATAACATTCGAGCAAGGATTGACGAAATCGGGCATTACATCTACATGAAATGCCTGGCATGTGAGCGAACACCTCGGAAGACCCTCCTTGTTTCCATCATGGGCTGCGTCCACCGGATTATGAACGAGTTGAAGAGCCTGCAAAGAGACCTTACACCTAGGGCCGCGAAAGGGCCGAAAGATGCCTCGTGGGCCCCTAAGTTGGAAAATAAGGCTTGGGTCGAGTCCTGCTTATTTGGCTTTGTTGCTTTCCCATATGTTGTTTTCTTTTCGTTTAGTCAAACCAAGTTAAAAATTGTGGAGTCTGTATTGTTGCTATTTTTGTCTGAAGTAATGTGTAATAGCAAATTTTGATAATGAAATTAAGTGACTCCGAAAGAATTTCTATGTGTATTTACTTTATGGCAGAACTACGCCTGGTCTGATTCACGCGGGGACGTGATATGTAGGCAATCCCCATAAGATTCGACCGCTTTAATAAAGAAAGAAAAGAAAAAAACAAAAATAACAACAAAAAAAAAGAAGACAAATGAGCAAGCCGGGATGATGCTTGTTGTTTGAAGCAAAGCATGTAGAAACGGTTAACTGCCTAGGAGCATTGCATCCTCTATGTGTTATGATCAAATCTGTTAAACTCTAACACTAACAAAGTTTGTTATTGTCTGATTCAGACAAGATAGTTGTTAAAGAACTCTGGCAACACACTCTTGTCAAACTAGATCCAAAGGACCGGTAGCAACAAGCATGACTACTTCAGAGAATAGTAATGAGGAAGAAAGGCAGATGAGCCAGTTGTTAAAAGAAGCGATGGAAAAGATCGAAAGGATGGGACTAGAGATGAATGCAATGCAGCTAGTCCTAGCCAAAGCACAAAAGAGCCCTGAAACACTGGGACACATGCCGAAATACCCTCACTCCGGCCCTTCCACAAGCCTCCCAAATCCCCGTTATCATCAAGAAAGAAGCCCTCATGATTCCCAAGCTCCACCACCCCATCAACCTCTCCCAACACCCAGTATTCCCACTTTTGTGGGACCCACATCAGCCCCCTTGCAAAGAACGACCAGTGAGCCATTGCTTCAGGCTCACGATACACAATACTACCCCCCTGAGCCTACATTCCATGCACCCGAACCACATGCTTACAATCCACATTTGGAAGTGCCGGCAGAGATTGAGAAGCCGGCTAAGGCCCCTGAACAGGATGAAGTATTGAGAAAGTTCAAAAGCCTGGAGCAGTCCTTCAGGAACTTGCACGGGCTGGGCAATCAAGTCAGCGTAGCATACAAAGATCTGTGCCCTTTCCCAGACGTCCAACTCCCGGCTGGGTTCAAGATGCCTAAGTTTGATTTATATGAAGGGCACGGTGATCCCATGGCACATTTGCGGGGATTCTGTAGCAAAATGAGAGGGGCAGGCGGCAAGGATGAGCTGCTAATAGCTTATTTCGGCCAGAGTCTGAGCGGATCTGCGCTAGAATGGTATACCAGGCAGGATTCCAGTAGGTGGTATACTTGGGATGATCTGGCGCAGGCTTTCGCAGGTCATTTCCAGTACAATCTCGAGATAGTCCCTGACCGTCTCACATTATTAAGAACTGGGAAGAAACCCGGGGAAAGTTTTCGCGAGTTCGGGTTCCGCTGGAGAGAACAAGCAGCTAGAGTCGATCCTCCCATGAGAGAGGGAGAGATGGTGGACTATTTCTTGCAAACATTGGATCCAACCTACTTTGGTCACTTGGTGACAACGGTTGGAAAATCCTTCAACGAGGTGGTCAAGATAGGGGTCATGATAGAAGAGGGTCTGAGGTCTGACAAAATCTTGAACTACTCGGCACTCAAGGCCAAAACCCAGGCTATTCAGAGCGGCACGGGAGGTGCGCTGAGAAGAAAGAAAGAAGAGGTTGCCACGATCGAGACAGGCAGTTGGTCCAGGGCTGACAAGCCACACTACAACCAACCCAGACCTCACAGGTCCAACTACCCATAAAACCTACCACAAAATTTCTATACACCTCGAGAACCACATTGTTCCGTACACCAGGCCCAAGCATACACTCAGCCTCCGGTTCGCCCACAATGGCGCGCGCCGGCTCCCCAGAACATATATGCACCACCACAAAACACCTATCCTCCACCGAGGGCGTATAGAAACCCTTCAGGGGCAGGCTTCCGGGGAAATCCAGATGCTAGGAATGACAGGTTGCGGAAGCAGAGAACTTTCACGGAGTTGGGAGAAACCTACACCGCTTTGTTCCACAAGCTGAGGCAATTGGGTTTGGTTAGTCCTGTCCAGACTCGAGAACCAAATCCCCCACCTCAGAATTTGGATCGATCAATAAGTTGTGAATACTGCTCAGGGATGCTCGGGCATGACACCGAGAAGTGTTGGAAGTTAAGGCATGCCATACAGGATCTTATCGACACCAATAAGATCGAGGTCCAGACACCAGAAGCTCCTAACATCAACCAAAACCCACTGCCAGCGCACCACGAAACTCACATGATTGAGTTGGTGTGTGAGGGAGGAGAGTTGAGAAAACCCTCACAAACAGTGATGATGATCCAAGCCGCCCCGAAAGAAGTCTCAACCAGTGGAGGAACGAGGGTACAGTCGCAGGGGGAAGGCGTCAAGCCAGTAGTGATATTGGGAAAGAGCCCGTCCACCATAACAAGCAAACCCGAGCCAAACAAGTTGGCAATATCAGGGATTCCGCCCGCACCTGCTGTTGTGTTGAAGGGGGCATATAGAGAACTGGTCACCATAAAGCCTGTTGTCCAGCTACCGATGATTGATAGCAAGGCTGTGCCTTGGAAATATGAAAAGGCGGTGGTGATGTACAAAGGAAAACAGGTGGAAGAAGTTAGTTGTGAAGCGCAAGGGCTGACTCGATCAGGTCGATGTTTTGCTCCGGTGGAGCTAAGAAGAACCAACCCAGTTGCAACCAAGAAACCTGTGTCCGAAGAAGAGGCTGAGGAGTTCCTGAGGAAGATGAAAGTGCAGGACTACTCCGTGGTCGAACAGCTGAGAAAAACACCGGCCCAGATCTCGTTGCTGTCATTACTGATCCATTCTGAGGAGCATCGACGGGCTTTGATGAAGATATTGAACGAAGCTCATGTACCCAATGAGATTTCTGTAAACCACCTGGAAACCATTGCCAACAAGATTTTCGAGGTGAACAGGGTAACGTTCTCAGATGATGATCTGCCGGTGGAAGGTACGGAGCATAATAAAGCTCTATACCTAGCTGTCAAATGTGAAGACTCGGTGATAACTCGAGTATTGGTGGATAACGGTTCAAGTGCCAATATTTGCCCATTATCCACTCTGGACCAGTTAAAGATCGACCGTGGAAGAATCCGCAAGAATAGCATCTGTGTCCGAGGGTTCGACGGAAACGGAACGGCCACTGTGGGGGATGTTGTACTTGAGTTAACCATCGGGCCAGTCCTGTTTACCATGGAGTTCCAGGTGTTAGATGCCACAGTATCTTATAACCTTCTGTTGGGGCGACCGTGGATTCATGCAGCCAAAGCAGTGCCCTCCACCCTACATCAGATGGTAAAGTTTGAGTGGGAAAGACAAGAGGTCGTGCTACACGGCGAGGACCTGGTGTGCACCATGGGTGGCGCCATTGTACCTTTCATAGAAACCGCTGACGACAAAGGTCCTTGGGTCTACCAGATTTTCGATACAGGGTCGGCCAACAAAATTTCTGAAGGAGAAATCATCCCGCACCCTAGGGTAGCTACCGCAACAATCATGATGATCTCAGAAATGCTGGGGAATGGATTTGTGCCGGGAAAAGGCCTGGGAGTCGAGCTGCAGGGGATTTTCCAACCTGTCACCTTGCCTAAAAATCTGGAAACTTTCGGATTGGGGTTCAAACCAACCGCAGTAGATAGGAAGCAAGCGCGAAGGATGAAAAAGAGGGTTTGGTTTCTGCCTAAACCAGTGCCGCGTCTCTCAAGGTCTTTTGTCAAAGCAAGTGCCAAGGGGTCACCGGTCCCAAAGATTCTAGGACCATTGATCGGTATAAATGAGGACCTGAATCAGAGTTTTGAGAGGTTATTCGCGGATGTCAGTGTGGTAGAAGCTGGAGAAGGTTCCAGCAGAACAGAGATACAGTTTGTGGGGCCTGAGGCCAAGACCAACAATTGGACAGTTACTCCTCTTCCTGTCCGAGGGGAGTCTTGGTAGTAGGCTTTGATTTATGTTTTGTGTATTTTGTTTTGTTCGGATTATTCCAGGGTGTAATCCAAATTTTACTTTCGTTTTTGTAAAAGTGTGAACCCTTTTATCCCGCAAGTTTAATAAAGTTCTCTTCTTTTGTCCCATTTTAATTTTGTTTTGTTCTTTTTCTTTCTGAACAGTTCTCTTTTTACTGGTTCTAATGACATGGCATGCACAGCGGATCTTCGACCTAGTCTAATAAATCAATCTGAATCCGACTCAATGATGCAAGAGGTCGTTTGTGATGATGAATCTGAATGTGACGAAGGTGAAGCCTTCGAAGAGATAAACCGAGAACTGTGCCAATTTGAAGAGAAACCCAAGCCTAACCTAAATGACACTGAGGCTGTGAATCTAGGAGACGCTGATAACGTCCAAGAGACCAAAATTAGCATCCACATTGAGCCGAATGTCAGGGAAGAATTGATCAAAACCCTCATGGAATTCAAAGATGTTTTTGCATGGTCATATGACGATATGCCTGGATTAAGCACCAATTTAGTGGTTCACAAATTGCCCACTGACCCGGCATACCCTCCGGTCAAGCAAAAGCTAAGGAAGTTTAAAACAGAAATGAGTGTAAAGATCAAAGAAGAGGTGATTAAGCAGTTGCAGGCGAAGGTCATTCGGGTCACTCGATATCCCGAGTGGCTGGCCAATGTGGTACCAGTTCCAAAGAAGGACGGGAAAATCAGGGTGTGCGTCGACTACCGCAATCTCAAAAAAGCAAGTCCCAAGGACAATTTTCCATTACCCAACATCCATATCTTGATCGATAATTGCACTGGGCGTGAGATCGGATCCTTTGTGGATTTCTATGCGGGTTATCATCAGATCCTAATGGATGAAGAGGATGCGGAAAAGACAGCATTTATTACGCCATGGGGAACTTACTGCTATCGGGTAATGCCGTTCGGTTTAAAGAACGCTGGGGCAACGTACATGCGAGCAATGACTGCTGTGTTTCATGACATGATACACAAAGAAATAGAGGTGTACGTCGATGATGTGATCATCAAATCTTGGCGTCAGGAGGACCATGTGGCAGACCTAAGGAGATTTTTCCAAAGACTCCGGAGGTATGATATCAAGCTTAACCCGGCCAAATGCGCATTCGGGGTTCCATCAGGAAAGTTGCTAGGATTCATCGTCAGTCGACGGGGGATTGAGTTAGACCCATCCAAAATTGAATCCATCCGAGATTTGCCACCGCCAAGGAACAAAACAGAGGTAATGAGTTTGCTGGGTAGACTCAATTACATCAGCAGGTTCATCGCTCAACTCACAGCAACTTGTGAGCCCATATTTCGGCTGCTGAGAAAGGATGCTGCGGTAGGTTGGACGGCAGAGTGTCAGGAGGCTTTCGACCAAATCAAAGGGTATCTGTCTAATCCACCCGTATTGGTCCCGCCTAAGCCCGGGAAGCCCCTAATTCTTTACCTGACGGTCTTGGAAAATTCATTTGGTTGTGTATTGGGGCAACATGATGACACAGGAAGGAAGGAGCAAGCCATCTACTATCTTAGCAAGAAATTCACAGTACATGAGGTCAAGTACACTCAACTCGAGAAAACATGTTGCGCCCTAACTTGGGTAGCTCAGAAGTTGAAACACTACCTGTCTTCGTATACTACTTATCTCATATCCCGTTTGGACCCATTGAAGTATATCTTTCAGAAACCTATGCCCACGGGAAGGTTGGCAAAATGGCAAATTCTGCTCACAGAGTTTGATATCATCTATGTGACGAGGACGGCCATGAAAGCCCAGGCGCTGGCAGACCATTTGGCAGAGAATCCCGTTGATGAAAAATACGAGCCCTTAAGAACGTATTTTCCTGACGAAGAGGTAATGCATACAAATAAGATGGAATTAACTGAGGAACATGGTTGGAAGCTTTTCTTCGATGGAGCTGCAAACACAAAAGGGGTTGGAATAGGAGCAGTACTCATTTCTGAAATAGAACGCCATTATCCTGTTACGGCTCAACTACGCTTCTATTGCACCAATAATATGGCCGAGTATGAAGCTTGCATTCTGGGTCTGCGCTTAGCTGCGGACATGGATTTCCAAGACGTCTTGGTCTTGGGAGACTCGGACCTCTTGGTACATCAGATTCAGGGTGAGTGGGAAATGCGAGATCTAAAGCTCATACCATACCGACAATGCTTGCATGATCTGAGCAATCGATTTCGATCAGTGAAGTTCAAACATATCCCGAGAGTTCACAATAAGGTTGCGGATGCCTTGGCCACCTTAGCATCAATGCTACACCACCCTGACAAGATGTATGTTGATCCTCTGCACATCCAGGTCCGTGATCAGCACGCTTACTGCAATGCCATAGAAGAAGAAGCAGATGGCGAACCCTGGTTTCATGATATCAAGGAATACCTCAGAATGGGGATATATCCAGAACATGCCTCTGGAGACCAAAAAAGAGCCCTTCGGCGTTTGTCGAATGGTTTCTTCCTCAGCGGAGGAGTATTGTACAAAAGAACCCCGGATTTGGGATTGTTGAGATGCATAGATGCCGGTCAAGCCACGACGGTTATGGCAGAAGTACATGCTGGAGTTTGTGGGCCACACATGAGCGGATATGTATTGGCAAGGAAGATCCTTCGAACAGGGTGTTATTGGCTCACCATGGAACACGACTGTATCACTTTCGTGAGGAAATGCCATCAGTGCCAGATACATGGAGATCTGATTCATTCTCCGCCAACAGAGTTACATACGATGTCAGCACCCTGGCCGTTTGTGGCATGGGGCATGGATGTCATTGGACCTATCGAGCCAGCAGCATCCAACGGTCATAGGTTCATTCTAGTAACCATTGATTACTTCACCAAATGGGTTGAGGCTAAAACCTTCAAGTCGGTAACTAAAAAGGCAGTGGTGGATTTTGTGCACTCCCATATCATCTGCAGATTTGGGATCCCAAAAGTAATCATCACGGATAACGGTGCGAATCTTAACAGCAGCCTGATGAGAGAGGTATGCCAACAATTCAAGATTACACACCGCAATTCCACCCCATATCGTCCCAAGGCGAATGGAGCGGTCGAAGCAGCCAATAAGAACATCAAGAAGATACTGCGAAAGATGGTGGAAGGGTCCAGACAATGGCACGAGAGATTACCCTTTGCTTTGATGGGTTACCGCACTACTGTCCGGACTTCCATAGGTACAACTCCTTATTTGTTGGTGTACGGAACTGAGGCCGTAATACCAGCGGAGGTCGAAATTCCGTCCTTCCGGATTGTCGCTGAAGCTAAGATTGATGATGATGAATGGGTCAAAGCTCGATTGGAACAGTTGAGCTTGATAGACGAAAAAAGATTGGCAGCAGTATGCCATGGTCAGCTGTATCAGAAGAGAATGGCGAGAACATATAATAAGAAGGTGCGCCCCAGGAAGTTTGAAGTAGGGCAGCAGGTATTGAAGAAGATCCTCCCACATCAGGTCGAGGCAAAAGGCAAATTCGCCCCAAATTGGCAAGGGCCTTATATCGTGACCAGAGTATTGTCCAATGGTGCTTTGTGTTTGACAGATATCGAGGGGAGATGTGTCGACATGGCTATCAATTCTGATGCAGTCAAGAGATATTATGCGTAATTTCTTTAATTATGGCAATTTTTGGTTCGTTTGTTTGTATCTGGTATTTATTGGATAATGAGATGACGGAGGCAATCCTTTCTTCTATCCAAACACTTTTAACCCTTGCTTCCCCCTTTGAGCCTTAAGTTATTCTTTCATACCCCTCTTTTTGGAATCACTAATAGAAAAGACAAAAAAAAAGAAAAAATAAAGAAAAAAAAATCTTTAAAGGAAAATGAAAAGAAGAAGAAAGAAAAGAAAAAGAAGATAAAATCATAAGAAATACAAAACTGTGGGAACTACGTTTGACCTGATTCCTCAAAGAGGATACGTAGGCGCCTCACGGCTCGGTCATAGTGTGCATCATAGTGTATATAGGATGCATAATGTACATAGTGTGCATAATTGGTATAGTGTGCGTACGCACGTAGCTCAACCTAAGTGTAAAAATAAAATTCCCCAAGCAAGAAAACTGGGCAGAGGTTATGTTTTAATTCCAACAAAGGTTTGATTCCAAAAGTTGTAGCAGATCACCCATCAAATTATTTCATTTTGATAGCCTTTCTTTAACCCCACACCAAAACCAACATCGACGTCCAAAAGACCTCCCGATTAATATCCAAGAGACGCCAAGTCAGGAAAATAAGGCCAAGAAAAATACGCCGATCCCCAGCAAAGGAGAGGATCATAAGACTGGGAAGGAATTGATGGTCAAAGGAATCTCCAGAAGAGAGGGTCGTATCGACAACACCCCGATTCCTCGATGAAAAATAAAATGAGAGAGTCTTATCGGTGAAAACCTTCACAGGCACCGAAAGGCGACGTAAGATGAGAAAAATAAAATGAGAGAGTCTTATCGGTGAAAACCTTCACAGGCACCGAAAGGCGACGTAAGATGAGAGATATAAAATGAGAGAGTCTTATTGGTGAAAACCTTCACAGGCACCATAAGGCACCGGGAGATGAGAGAAAAGAGAGAGTCTCATTAGTGAAAACCCCTCGAAGGGCACTATGAGGCGACAAGACAGATCAACAAAAAGCGACCACATTCGCAACGAAATGGACACTCATTTATCATCCCCAGCAAGTCAGACCATCGGGCAAATCGATTGATACAACTAGACTGGGTCGGGAATCTATGGTGCACGTCATGATCACGGAGACCAGTCATGTCCTCCAGATAAGTTCTTCTGAATTTCTTCTCCCGCCAAATATTGGTTCAGAAAGATTTTCTCCTTTTTCTATCTTTTATTTCTCTTCCTAAAATTTGTCTTGAAAAGGATTTTTCAAAGCTTACTACCAGAGACCGAAGGGGGATTCATCCAATGCAGGATAACCCCAACAGTCCTAAAGGCTGGCCCCAGGCAATGCAGTGTTGTGCCCTGCTGTTTTGGAGGAGGTAAACTCCTAAAGGGAGTGGTTTCGGGAGTAAAAGCAGACTCCCACAGCATGTACTGTAAAGAGAAAGCAGAAAAGGGGATAAATTGAAAACCAATCCCCAGCAGGCCGGAAACCCCCAGCAAGCAATTTTGTCCACCAACCAATTATGGGGGCATAGAGCAAGAAAAGGGGAAGAGAGGAAAAATCATCTGCCGGAAAGGCACCTCCTCCCACCATTATTAAAACTAACTAAATCATTTTGTCTGCTGCAGGAAAACAAAGAATTGATAATGGCAGCAAGACGCAATTCTAGGTCGCCCACCAGTAAAATGCGGGAATACATTTAAGTTCTAGGTCGCCCACCAGTAAAATGCGGGAATACTTTTAAGTTCTAGGTCGCCCACCAGTAAAATGCGGGAATACATTTAAGTTCTAGGTCGCCCACCAGTAAAATGCGGGAATACATTTAAGTTCTAGGTCGCCCACCAGTAAAATGCGGGAATACATTTAAGTTCTAGGTCGCCCACCAGTAAAATGCGGGAATACATTTAAGTTCTAGGTCGCCCACCAGTAAAATGCGGGAATACATTTAAGTTCTAGGTCGCCCACCAGTAAAATGCGGGAATACATTTAAGTTCTAGGTCGCCCACCAGTAAAATGCGGGAATACATTTGAGTTCTAGGTCGCCCACCAGTAAAATGCGGGAATACATTTGAGTTCTAGGTCGCCCACCAGTAAAATGCGGGAATACATTTGAGTTCTAGGTCGCCCACCAGTAAAATGCGGGAATACATTTAAGTTCTAGGTCGCCCACCAGTAAAATGCGGGAATACATTTGAGTTCTAGGTCGCCCACCAGTAAAATACGGGAATACATTTGAGTTATAGGTCGCCCACCAGTAAAATGCGGGAATACATTTAAGTTCTAGGTCGCCCACCAGTAAATTGCGGGAATACATTTAAGTTCTAGGTCGCCCACCAGTAAAATGCTGGAATACATTTAAGTTCTAGGTCGCCCACCAGTAAAATGCGGGAATACATTTAAGTTCTAGGTCGCCCACCAGTAAAATGCGGGAATACATTTAAGTTCTAGGTCGCCCACCAGTAAAATGCGGGAATACATTTAAGTTCTAGGTCGCCCACCAGTAAAATGCGGGAATACATTTAAGTTCTAGGTCGCCCACCAGTAAAATGCGAGAATACATTTAAGTTCTAGGTCGCCCACCAGTAAAATGCGGGAATACATTTAAGTTCTAGGTCGCCCACCAGTAAAATGCGGGAATACATTTAAGTTCTAGGTCGCCCACCAGTAAAATGCGGGAATACATTTAAGTTCTAGGTCGCCCACCAGTAAAATGCGGGAATACATTTGAGTTCTAGGTCGCCCACCAGTAAAATGCGGGAATACATTTGAGTTCTAGGTCGCCCACCAGTAAAATGCGGGAATACATTTAAGTTCTAGGTCGCCCACCAGTAAAATGCGGGAATACATTTAAGTTCTAGGTCGCCCACCAGTAAAATGCGGGAATACATTTAAGTTCTAGGTCGCCCACCAGTAAAATGCGGGAATACATTTAAGTTCTAGGTCGCCCACCAGTAAAATGCGGGAATACATTTAAGTTCTAGGTCGCCCACCAGTAAAATGCGGGAATACATTTAAGTTCTAGGTCGTCCACCAGTAAAATGCGGGAATACATTTGAGTTCTAGGTCGCCCACCAGTAAAATGCGGGAATACATTTGAGTTCTAGGTCGCCCACCAGTAAAATGCGGGAAGACATTTAAGTTCTAGGTCGCCCACCAGTAAAATGCGGGAATACATTTAAGTTCTAGGTCGCCCACCAGTAAAATGCGGGAATACATTTAAGTTCTAGGTCGCCCACCAGTAAAATGCGGGAATACATTTGAGTTCTAGGTCGCCCACCAGTAAAATGCGGGAATACATTTAAGTTCTAGGTCGCCCACCAGTAAAATACGGGAATACATTTAAGTTCTAGGTCGCCCACCAGTAAAATGCGGGAATACATTTAAGTTCTAGGTCGCCCACCAGTAAAATGCGGGAATACATTTAAGTTCTAGGTCGCCCACCAGTATAATGCGGGAATACATTTAAGTTCTAGGTCGCCCACCAGTATAATGCGGGAATACATTTAAGTTCTAGGTCGCCCACCAGTATAATGCGGGAATACATTTAAGTTCTAGGTCGCCCACCAGTAAAATGCGGGAATACATTTAAATTCTAGGTCGCCCACCAGTAAAATGCGGGAATACATTTAAGTTCTAGGTCGCCCACCAGTAAAATGCGGGAATACATTTGAGTTCTAGGTCGCCCACCAGTAAAATGCGGGAATACATTTGAGTTCTAGGTCGCCCACCAGTAAAATGCGGGAATACATTTGAGTTCTAGGTCGCCCACCAGTAAAATGCGGGAATACATTTAAGTTCTAGGTCGCCCACCAGTAAAATGCGGGAATACATTTAAGTTCTAGGTCGCCCACCAGTAAAATTCGAGAATACATCTAAGTTCTAGGTCGCCCACCAGTAAAATGCGTGAATACATTTAAGTTCTAGGTCGCCCACCAGTAAAATACGGGAATACATTTAAGTTCTAGGTCGCCCACCAGTAAAATGCGGGAATACATTTAAGTTCTAGGTCGCCCACCAGTAAAATGCGGGAATACATTTGAGTTCTAGGTCGCCCACCAGTAAAATGCGGGAATACATTTAAGTTCTAGGTCGCCCACCAGTAAAATGCGGGAATACATTTAAGTTCTAGGTCGCCCACCAGTAAAATACGGGAATACATTTAAGTTCTAGGTCGCCCACCAGTAAAATGCGGGAATACATTTAAGTTCTAGGTCGCCCACCAGTAAAATGCGGGAATACATTTAAGTTCTAGGTCGCCCACCAGTAAAATGCGGGAATACATTTGAGTTCTAGGTCGCCCACCAGTAAAATGCGGGAATACATTTAAGTTCTAGGTCGCCCACCAGTAAAATGCGGGAATACATTTAAGTTCTAGGTCGCCCACCAGTAAAATGCGGGAATACATTTAAGTTCTAGGTCACCCACCAGTATAATGCGGGAATACATTTAAGTTCTAGGTCGCCCACCAGTATAATGCGGGAATACATTTAAGTTCTAGGTCGCCCACCAGTATAATGCGAGAATATTTTTAAGTTCTAGGTCGCCCACCAGTAAAATGCGGGAATACATTTAAGTTCTAGGTCGCCCACCAGAAAAATGCGGGAATACATTTAAGTTCTAGGTCGCCCACGAGTAAAATGCGGGAATACATTTAAGTTCTAGGTCGCCCACCAGTAAAATGCGGGAATACATTTAAGTTCTAGGTCGCCCACCAGTAAAATGCGGGAATACATTTGAGTTCTAGGTCGCCCACCAGTAAAATGCGGGAATACATTTGAGTTCTAGGTCGCCCACCAGTAAAATGCGGGAATACATTTAAGTTCTAGGTCGCCCACCAGTAAAATGCGGGAATACATTTAAGTTCTAGGTCGCCCACCAGTAAAATTCGAGAATACATCTAAGTTCTAGGTCGCCCACCAGTAAAATACGTGAATACATTTAAGTTCTAGGTCTCCCACCAGTAAAATGCGGGAATACATTTAAGTTCTAGGTCGCCCACCAGTAAAATGCGGGAATACATTTGAGTTCTAGGTCGCCCACTAGTAAAATGCGGGAATACATTTGAGTTCTAGGTCGCCCACCAGTAAAATGCGGGAATACATTTGAGTTTTAGGTCGCCCACCAGTAAAATGCGGGAATACATTTAAGTTCTAGGTCGCCCACCAGTAAAATGCGGGAATACATTTGAGTTCTAGGTCGCCCACCAGTAAAATACGGGAATACATTTGAGTTCTAGGTCGCCCACCAGTAAAATGCGGGAATACATTTAAGTTCTAGGTCGCCCACCAGTAAATTGCGGGAATACATTTAAGTTCTAGGTCGCCCACCAGTAAAATGCGGGAATACATTTAAGTTCTAGGTCGCCCACCAGTAAAATGCGGGAATACATTTAAGTTCTAGGTCGCCCACCAGTAAAATGCGGGAATACATTTAAGTTCTAGGTCGCCCACCAGTAAAATGCGGGAATACATTTAAGTTCTAGGTCGCCCACCAGTAAAATGCGGGAATACATTTAAGTTCTAGGTCACCCACCAGTGTAATGCGGGAATACATTTAAGTTCTAGGTCGCCCACCAGTATAATGCGGGAATACATTTAAGTTCTAGGTCGCCCACCAGTAAAATGCGGGAATACATTTGAGTTCTAGGTCGCCCACCAGTAAAATGCGGGAATACATTTGAGTTCTAGGTCGCCCACCAGTAAAATGCGGGAATACATTTAAGTTCTAGGTCGCCCACCAGTAAAATGCGGGAATACATTTAAGTTCTAGGTCGCCCACCAGTAAAATGCGGGAATACATTTGAGTTCTAGGTCGCCCACCAGTAAAATGCGGGAATACATTTAAGTTCTAGGTCGCCCACCAGTATAATGCGGGAATACATTTAAGTTCTAGGTCACCCACCAGTATAATGCGGGAATACATTTAAGTTCTAGGTCGCCCACCAGTATAATGCGGGAATACATTTAAGTTCTAGGTCGCCCACCAGTATAATGCGGGAATACTTTTAAGTTCTAGGTCGCCCACCAGTAAAATGCGGGAATACATTTAAGTTCTAGGTCGCCCACCAGTAAAATGCGGGAATACATTTAAGTTCTAGGTCGCCCACCAGTAAAATGCGGGAATACATTTAAGTTCTAGGTCGCCCACCAGTAAAATGCGGGAATACATTTGAGTTCTAGGTCGCCCACCAGTAAAATGCGGGAATACATTTGAGTTCTAGGTCGCCCACCAGTAAAATGAGGGAATACATTTGAGTTCTAGGTCGCCCACCAGTAAAATGCGGGAATACATTTAAGTTCTAGGTCGCCCACCAGTAAAATGCGGGAATACATTAAAGTTCTAGGTCGCCCACCAGTAAAATTCGAGAATACATCTAAGTTCTAGGTCGCCCACCAGTAAAATGCGTGAATACATTTAAGTTCTAGGTCTCCCACCAGTAAAATGCGGGAATACATTTAAGTTCTAGGTCGCCCACCAGTAAAATGCGGGAATACATTTGAGTTCTAGGTCGCCCACTAGTAAAATGCGGGAATACATTTAAGTTCTAGGTCGCCCACCAGTATAATGCGGGAATACATTTAAGTTCTAGGTCGCCCACCAGTAAAATGCGGGAATACATTTGAGTTCTAGGTCGCCCACCAGTAAAATGCGGGAATACATTTGAGTTCTAGGTCGCCCACCAGTAAAATGCGGGAATACATTTAAGTTCTAGGTCGCCCACCAGTAAAATGCGGGAATACATTTAAGTTCTAGGTCGCCCACCAGTAAAATTCGAGAATACATCTAAGTTCTAGGTCGCCCACCAGTAAAATGCGTGAATACATTTAAGTTCTAGGTCGCCCACCAGTAAAATGCGGGAATACATTTAAGTTCTAGGTCGCCCACCAGTAAAATACGGGAATACATTTAAGTTCTAGGTCGCCCACCAGTAAAATGCTGGAATACATTTAAGTTCTAGGTCGCCCACCAGTAAAATGCGGGAATACATTTAAGTTCTAGGTCGCCCGCCAGTAAAATGCGGGAATACATTTGAGTTCTAGGTCGCCCACCAGTAAAATGCAGGAATACATTTAAGTTCTAGGTCGCCCACCAGTAAAATACGGGAATACATTTAAGTTCTAGGTCGCCCACCAGTAAAATGCGGGAATACATTTAAGTTCTAGGTCACCCACCAGTAAAATGCGGGAATACATTTAAGTTCTAGGTCGCCCACCAGTAAAATGCGGGAATACATTTAAGTTCTAGGTCGCCCACCAGTAAAATGCGGGAATACATTTAAGTTCTAGGTCGCCCACCAGTAAAATGCGGGAATACATTTAAGTTCTAGGTCGCCCACCAGTAAAATGCGGGAATACATTTAAGTTCTAGGTCGCCCACCAGTAAAATGCGGGAATACATTTAAGTTCTAGGTCGCCCACCAGTAAAATGCGGGAATACATTTAAGTTCTAGGTCGCCCACCAGTAAAATGCGGGAATACATTTAAGTTCTAGGTCGCCCACCAGTAAAATGCGTGAATACATTTAAGTTCTAGGTCTCCCACCAGTAAAATGCGGGAATACATTTAAGTTCTAGGTCGCCCACCAGTAAAATGCGGGAATACATTTGAGTTCTAGGTCGCCCACTAGTAAAATGCGGGAATACATTTAAGTTCTAGGTCGCCCACCAGTATAATGCGGGAATACATTTAAGTTCTAGGTCGCCCACCAGTAAAATGCGGGAATACATTTGAGTTCTAGGTCGCCCACCAGTAAAATGCGGGAATACATTTGAGTTCTAGGTCGCCCACCAGTAAAATGCGGGAATACATTTAAGTTCTAGGTCGCCCACCAGTAAAATGCGGGAATACATTTAAGTTCTAGGTCGCCCACCAGTAAAATTCGAGAATACATCTAAGTTCTAGGTCGCCCACCAGTAAAATGCGTGAATACATTTAAGTTCTAGGTCGCCCACCAGTAAAATGCGGGAATACATTTAAGTTCTAGGTCGCCCACCAGTAAAATACGGGAATACATTTAAGTTCTAGGTCGCCCACCAGTAAAATGCTGGAATACATTTAAGTTCTAGGTCGCCCACCAGTAAAATGCGGGAATACATTTAAGTTCTAGGTCGCCCACCAGTAAAATGCGGGAATACATTTAAGTTCTAGGTCGCCCACCAGTAAAATGCGGGAATACATTTAAGTTCTAGGTCGCCCACCAGTAAAATGCGGGAATACATTTAAGTTCTAGGTCGCCCACCAGTAAAATACGGGAATACATTTAAGTTCTAGGTCGCCCACCAGTAAAATGCGGGAATACATTTAAGTTCTAGGTCACCCACCAGTAAAATGCGGGAATACATTTAAGTTCTAGGTCGCCCACCAGTAAAATGCGGGAATACATTTAAGTTCTAGGTCGCCCACCAGTAAAATGCGGGAATACATTTAAGTTCTAGGTCGCCCACCAGTAAAATGCGGGAATACATTTAAGTTCTAGGTCGCCCACCAGTAAAATGCGGGAATACATTTAAGTTCTAGGTCGCCCACCAGTATAATGCGGGAATACATTTAAGTTCTAGGTCACCCACCAGTATAATGCGGGAATACATTTAAGTTCTAGGTCGCCCACCAGTATAATGCGGGAATACATTTAAGTTCTAGGTCGCCCACCAGTATAATGCGGGAATACTTTTAAGTTCTAGGTCGCCCACCAGTAAAATGCGGGAATACATTTAAGTTCTAGGTCGCCCACCAGTAAAATGCGGGAATACATTTAAGTTCTAGGTCGCCCACCAGTAAAATGCGGGAATACTTTTAAGTTCTAGGTCGCCCACCAGTAAAATGCGGGAATACATTTAAGTTCTAGGTCGCCCACCAGTAAAATGCGGGAATACATTTAAGTTCTAGGTCGCCCACCAGTAAAATGCGGGAATACATTTAAGTTCTAGGTCGCCCACCAGTAAAATGCGGGAATACATTTAAGTTCTAGGTCGCCCACCAGTAAAATGCGGGAATACATTTAAGTTCTAGGTCGCCCACCAGTAAAATGCGGGAATACATTTAAGTTCTAGGTCGCCCACCAGTAAAATGCGTGAATACATTTAAGTTCTAGGTCTCCCACCAGTAAAATGCGGGAATACATTTAAGTTCTAGGTCGCCCACCAGTAAAATGCGGGAATACATTTGAGTTCTAGGTCGCCCACTAGTAAAATGCGGGAATACATTTAAGTTCTAGGTCGCCCACCAGTATAATGCGGGAATACATTTAAGTTCTAGGTCGCCCACCAGTAAAATGCGGGAATACATTTGAGTTCTAGGTCGCCCACCAGTAAAATGCGGGAATACATTTGAGTTCTAGGTCGCCCACCAGTAAAATGCGGGAATACATTTAAGTTCTAGGTCGCCCACCAGTAAAATGCGGGAATACATTTAAGTTCTAGGTCGCCCACCAGTAAAATTCGAGAATACATCTAAGTTCTAGGTCGCCCACCAGTAAAATGCGTGAATACATTTAAGTTCTAGGTCGCCCACCAGTAAAATGCGGGAATACATTTAAGTTCTAGGTCGCCCACCAGTAAAATACGGGAATACATTTAAGTTCTAGGTCGCCCACCAGTAAAATGCTGGAATACATTTAAGTTCTAGGTCGCCCACCAGTAAAATGCGGGAATACATTTAAGTTCTAGGTCGCCCACCAGTAAAATGCGGGAATACATTTAAGTTCTAGGTCGCCCACCAGTAAAATGCGGGAATACATTTGAGTTCTAGGTCGCCCACCAGTAAAATTCGAGAATACATCTAAGTTCTAGGTCGCCCACCAGTAAAATGCGTGAATACATTTAAGTTCTAGGTCGCCCACCAGTAAAATACGGGAATACATTTAAGTTCTAGGTCGCCCACCAGTAAAATGCGGGAATACATTTAAGTTCTAGGTCGCCCACCAGTAAAATGCGGGAATACATTTGAGTTCTAGGTCGCCCACCAGTAAAATGCGGGAATACATTTAAGTTCTAGGTCGCCCACCAGTAAAATACGGGAATACATTTAAGTTCTAGGTCACCCACCAGTAAAATGCGGGAATACATTTAAGTTCTAGGTTGCCCACCAGTAAAATGCGGGAATACATTTAAGTTCTAGGTCGCCCACTAGTAAAATGCGGGAATACATTTAAGTTCTAGGTCGCCCACCAGTAAAATGCGGGAATACATTTGAGTTCTAGGTCGCCCACTAGTAAAATGCGGGAATACATTTAAGTTCTAGGTCGCCCACCAGTAAAATGCGGGAATACATTTAAGTTCTAGGTCACCCACCAGTATAATGCGGGAATACATTTAAGTTCTAGGTCGCCCACCAGTATAATGCGGGAATACATTTAAGTTCTAGGTCGCCCACCAGTATAATGCGGGAATACTTTTAAGTTCTTAGGTCGCCCACCAGTAAAATGCGGGAATACATTTAAGTTCTAGGTCGCCCACCAGTAAAATGCGGGAATACATTTAAGTTCTAGGTCGCCCACCAGTAAAATGCGGGAATACATTTAAGTTCTAGGTCGCCCACCAGTAAAATGCGGGAATACATTTAAGTTCTAGGTCGCCCACCAGTAAAATGCGGGAATACATTTAAGTTCTAGGTCGCCCACCAGTAAAATGCGGGAATACATTTAAGTTCTAGGTCGCCCACCAGTAAAATGCGGGAATACATTTAAGTTCTAGGTCGCCCACCAGTAAAATGCGGGAATACATTTAAGTTCTAGGTCGCCCACCAGTAAAATTCGAGAATACATTTAAGTTCTAGGTCGCCCACCAGTAAAATGCAGGAATACATTTGAGTTCTAGGTCGCCCACCAGTAAAATGCGGGAATACATTTAAGTTCTAGGTCGCCCACCAGTAAAATACGGGAATACATTTAAGTTCTAGGTCGTCCACCAGTAAAATGCGGGAATACATTTAAGTTCTAGGTCGCCCACCAGTAAAATGCGGGAATACATTTAAGTTCTAGGTCGCCCACCAGTAAAATGCGGGAATACATTTAAGTTCTAGGTCGCCCACCAGTAAAATACGGGAATACATTTAAGTTCTAGGTCGCCCACCAGTAAAATGCGGGAATACATTTAAGTTCTAGGTCGCCCACCAGTAAAATTCGAGAATACATCTAAGTTCTAGGTCGCCCACCAGTAAAATGCGGGAATACATTTAAGTTCTAGGTCGCCCACCAGTAAAATACGGGAATACATTTAAGTTCTAGGTCGCCCACCAGTAAAATGCGGGAATACATTTAAGTTCTAGGTCGCCCACCAGTAAAATGCGGGAATACATTTGAGTTCTAGGTCGCCCACCAGTAAAATGCGGGAATACATTTAAGTTCTAGGTCGCCCACCAGTAAAATACGGGAATACATTTAAGTTCTAGGTCGTCCACCAGTAAAATGCGGGAATACATTTAAGTTCTAGGTCGCCCACCAGTAAAATGCGGGAATACATTTAAGTTCTAGGTCGCCCACCAGTAAAATGCGGGAATACATTTAAGTTCTAGGTCGCCCACCAGTAAAATGCGGGAATACATTTGAGTTCTAGGTCGCCCACCAGTAAAATGCGGGAATACATTTAAGTTCTAGGTCGCCCACCAGTAAAATGCGGGAATACATTTAAGTTCTAGGTCGCCCACCAGTAAAATGCGGGAATACATTTAAGTTCTAGGTCACCCACCAGTATAATGCGGGAATACATTTAAGTTCTAGGTCGCCCACCAGTATAATGCGAGAATACATTTAAGTTCTAGGTCGCCCACCAGTATAATGCGGGAATACTTTTAAGTTCTAGGTCGCCCACCAGTAAAATGCGGGAATACATTTAAGTTCTAGGTCGCCCACCAGTAAAATGCGGGAATACATTTAAGTTCTAGGTCACCCACCAGTAAAATGCGGGAATACATTTAAGTTCTAGGTCGCCCACCAGTAAAATGCGGGAATACATTTGAGTTCTAGGTCGCCCACCAGTAAAATGCGGGAATACATTTGAGTTCTAGGCCGCCCACCAGTAAAATGCGGGAATACATTTAAGTTCTAGGTCGCCCACCAGTAAAATGCGGGAATACATTTAAGTTCTAGGTCGCCCACCAGTAAAATGCGGGAATACATTTAAGTTCTAGGTCGCCTACCAGTAAAATGCGGGAATACATTTGAGTTCTAGGTCGCCCACTAGTAATAATGCGGGAATACATTTAAGTTCTAGGTCGCCCACCAGTATAATGCGGGAATACATTTAAGTTCTAGGTCACCCACCAGTATAATGCGGGAATACATTTAAGTTCTAGGTCGCCCACCAGTATAATGCGGGAATACATTTAAGTTCTAGGTCGCCCACCAGTATAATGCGGGAATACTTTTAAGTTCTAGGTCGCCCACCAGTAAAATGCGGGAATACATTTAAGTTCTAGGTCGCCCACCAGTAAAATGCGGGAATACATTTAAGTTCTAGGTCGCCCACCAGTAAAATTCGAGAATACATCTAAGTTCTAGGTCGCCCACCAGTAAAATGCGGGAATACATTTAAGTTCTAGGTCGCCCACCAGTAAAATGCGGGAATACATTTAAGTTCTAGGTCGCCCACCAGTAAAATGCGGGAATACATTTAAGTTCTAGGTCGCCCACCAGTATAATGCGGGAATACATTTAAGTTCTAGGTCGCCCACCAGTATAATGCGGGAATACTTTTAAGTTCTAGGTCGCCCACCAGTAAAATGCGGGAATACATTTAAGTTCTAGGTCGCCCACCAGTAAAATGCGGGAATACATTTAAGTTCTAGGTCGCCCACCAGTAAAATTCGAGAATACATCTAAGTTCTAGGTCGCCCACCAGTAAAATGCGTGAATACATTTAAGTTCTAGGTCTCCCACCAGTAAAATGCGGGAATACATTTAAGTTCTAGGTCGCCCACCAGTAAAATGCGGGAATACATTTAAGTTCTAGGTCGCCCACCAGTAAAATGCGGGAATACATTTAAGTTCTAGGTCGCCCACCAGTAAAATGCGGGAATACATTTAAGTTCTAGGTCGCCCACCAGTAAAATGCGGGAATACATTTAAGTTCTAGGTCGCCCACCAGTAAAATGCGGGAATACATTTAAGTTCTAGGTCGCCCACCAGTAAAATGCGGGAATACATTTAAGTTCTAGGTCGCCCACCAGTAAAATGCGGGAATACATTTAAGTTCTAAGTCGCCCACCAGTAAAATGCGGGAATACATTTAAGTTCTAGGTCGCCCACCAGTAAAATGCGGGAATACATTTGAGTTCTAGGTCGCCCACTAGTAAAATACGGGAATACATTTAAGTTCTAGGTCGCCCACTAGTAAAATGCGGGAATACATTTAAGTTCTAGGTCGCCCACCAGTAAAATGCGGGAATACATTTGAGTTCTAGGTCGCCCACCAGTAAAATGCGGGAATACATTTGAGTTCTAGGTCGCCCACCAGTAAAATGCGGGAATACATTTAAGTTCTAGGTCGCCCACCAGTATAATGCGGGAATACATTTAAGTTCTAGGTCACCCACCAGTATAATGCGGGAATACATTTAAGTTCTAGGTCGCCCACCAGTATAATGCGGGAATACATTTAAGTTCTAGGTCGCCCACCAGTATAATGCGGGAATACTTTTAAGTTCTAGGTCGCCCACCAGTAAAATGCGGGAATACATTTAAGTTCTAGGTCGCCCACCAGTAAAATGCGGGAATACATTTAAGTTCTAGGTCGCCCACCAGTAAAATACGGGAATACTTTTAAGTTCTAGGTCGCCCACCAGTAAAATGCGGGAATACATTTAAGTTCTAGGTCGCCCACCAGTAAAATGCGGGAATACATTTAAGTTCTAGGTCGCCCACCAGTAAAATGCGGGAATACATTTAAGTTCTAGGTCGCCCACCAGTAAAATGCGGGAATACTTTTCAGCTCTAGATTTTGGAATCAGTAACCCCACCTGAAGGCGGAAGGTTACAACAGAGATCCCCAAGCAGGAAACAATAAAATCCCCAGCACCAAGAAGCAGAAGGCTGCAAAGGCAAACGCGCGATTCAAAAGGAAGAAGGAACGCGTCTCGAAGGAAGCAGTTTGGGGGAACGTTATAGCATGCCCAACATAACAATTTTGATGAAGAAAGCCATACCACTGAAGAAACCATTGAAAGGCTTAAAGAAGAGGGCCATGTTCCCAGCAGATCAAGCGAAGTGATGAAAACTGGCATTCAGAAAAGGCGAAGGACCAGTATCATCCCCCAAGTTCACAAAATAAAGGCATCGGAGGAAAGCGCTAGCCGACAAGAAAGCAAGGTAACAAGAACAAGTCGAGGATAGATGAGATCTCATGATCCATAGTCTAGCTTAGCTTCTTGTTTTTCCTTTCAGAACAATGTAACAAGGAGATCGGTGAGCGGTAGCATCCTGCAGCAGCATGCAACAGCGCACAACAGCAGCGAGCACTACAGTCACACGGTAGTCCCAGCTACCAAAATTTCCCGAACTACATTGACCTGATTCCTGTTCAGCCCAGGATATGTAGGAAACCTCTGAAGCAAAGGTTCGGTCAAATCTTTTTCAAAAAATGCTTCACACGGAGTACTCGGACGAGCAAAAATCGCCCGCTTTATCTTTGCGCGAAAACCCTTCGTGTCTTCGGGCAAAGAGAGGCAGCTGTAAGCACGTGATTTTTGCTTCACGAATAATCGCTCCAAAAGAAAACAAAAATAGTGACAAATGACTCCGCTGTACAATTTTTCGATTTTTCGTGGCATGTGCTGTTAGTCATTTGTGGTTCGGTCCATGTTGCATTTGATCTTATCAATCAAAATAGAACTTATGTCTGTCATGGTAATCAAACCGTAATTCGGTCGTTGAAAGAAAATTCAAAAAAATATATATATGCATCGTTCATTCTAGGTTGTGATTTAACTTACTTAAACATTTTAATTTGGTGTGATAATTGTATTGAAGTGTTACATTGTGTTTATTTTAATTTCATTTTTTCATTTTTTTTAAAATTAGGGAAAAACAAAAGAAAAGAAGTGATGAAAATCGGTTTGGGCCCAAGAAATAAAACAAAAATAGGCCCAAACCGGCACACAAGTCCAGTCCAAACATGAGCTGCCCAGGCACCTCCCCAAACGACGCCGCATCAGGCGTCTGATCTGAGCCGTTCAACCACACCCATCCAACGGTCCACATCCGCATCCGTAACCCGACCTGTTTAGCCGGTCCAACCCAACCCCTCACTTAAATCCAAACGACCCCGTTTTAATGCCAAACGACCTCGTCTCACCCCTCACCAACAGATCCAAGCCGTTGAGATCATCTGATCTAACAACCCGGATCCAATCCTCTACTTCGTATATAAACCTTCCCTCACACCCCACGCCCCCTATCCGAACCCCCCCTTCACTCATCTCTTTCACCAAGCCCTGAACCCCCGAAACCCTAGCAGCCGCCCTAGTTTCCCTTTCACCAGAACCCGGCGGCATGAACGCCGATGACCACCTCCTGAACACCCTAGGACCACCTCACTCTCCTGAACATGGATCTGTTAGTCACTAGCCTCGAATCACCTTCCTTCGTCTCGAATCTTCATTTGAAGATTCGAGTCGAACTCTGACTTATACCAAACCTCACCATCTTCGTACCAGACACTCCCCTGACCTCCCTCGTGACCAAACCAGGCTTGGTTTGGTCCGAATCCACCCACAACTCCTAAAAAACCAGATCTGAAGATCCAAACCCTAGAACATGAATAGCCTTGGAAACCGGCCAGTCTTAACAGGGTTTGAGGTCTAATAGACCTTAATCAAGGTGTTCTCGTGTGAGAACACCCTGATTAAAGTTTGTTCGGCCTCAAGGGGTCAAAGTTGAGTCAGATTTGGGTCAATTCTGTTTGGACATTTTTCGGTAAGTTTTTCTTTTCCTTTTTGTTTTATTCAACTGCTAATTAAGTTGTCAGCATGTTTCGTTGTGTTTGTTTGTTATTTTTGTTAGGATTTCTTCCATCTCTGTCAAAGACCCTTTATTTGGTCGATTGTTTTCTGTATATGCTTTGAACGTATCCTGTGATAAACATGTTCAATTAGATTAATCGTCAAATAAGTTAACTCATATAGGTTCCCAGTAATTGAACAAAAGATATTTGAAGTCATTCGGGACCCTGTACGTGTTGTTTATATGAGCGACTGATTATTACCTGTTATGCTTAGTATAGTCGACTCGATAAACGTCGTCGATTAGTTTTCTATAACTAATGGATCAAATGAGCTAATAATTTCACATGACTAATTGAACCATGTCACTGACTGAATGCCCGACACTGTTTGAAATGGGTTTGTTTGCATTGCAAAAACGACTGAAAAGGTTCAGTCCAGGGCAGTCCTGAATTTGAACTTTCAGAAGTTCAAAATGCCCTGATGCTGCAATGGGTTTAGGGCAGTAATAATCAGGGTTTAACAGGGGTAGTCTGGGGTTTGAAAAGAACAGAAAAAGCTTAGTTTAAATAAGCTGACAAGTAGGGTACTAAATTAGGATTAAACTAATGCCAATGGGGAACAAGACACAAGAGTATGAGAATTAAAATGAATACTTAACTAAACCCATGACTCTTGATTAAAGCAATAAGGCCAAGCGTGGGGAACAAAATGGCTGGCATCAATAAGATGCTTAGGCATGGGGTTTAAAGGGTATGGGCAGTCTGCAACTGGCAGAATCCAGGCAGCTTGACTGCACTGGTTTGTTGGCTTATAAATAAGCTATTTTCAGAATTTAAAAGGGGCTGAAAATTTTAGTCTTGAGGGGGGTCTTGTGAGTTGAGAAAACTGGAAAAAAAAACAGAAAGAAATTTCCAAAAATACTGTAACTGAACACTGTCCAAAAACTGCACAAAGAAACCAAGTTGGCTATCCTAACTGGGGTTGTTATTGTTCCATTAAGAGAAGTCTGTGTATCTTCAGCTGTGATTGCTACTACATTGAGTTTCTGTGTGCTGTACATTGAATTTTAGTCTCCCTGATTGTTTGAAACTGTGATGGTTGTTTGCTGAGCTTTGGTGGTTATTGAATTTCTGCGGCTATAATACAAAATATTCTGGTTCTTTTCTCGATTGGTTTTGTTTCCCATCCTGTTTCCTGGGATTATTTGTCTGTTGCTCGACCAACGTGTGAACTCCATCTTTGTGGCTGTTTGGTTGTTGCTGTGTTGGGCTGTATTATCTGCTGTTGCTGTGCTTGCTGCGTACCACTCAGCTGATCATTTTCTTCCTCCTTTTGTTCTCTATATCAGGTACACAAATATACTACCAGTGTAACTTGAAAAGTTTGAGCATGAATGTAAAGGAGAAGATCTGCAGATGTTTATATATACATAGACTGTTACATTAAATATCATGTACTGTATAATAATTTTCATTCCTGTTTGGATAATAGAAGTAGCCTGCATGCTTAGTATATATCAATGTAGATTAGTTGAATATTAGTTCATATATGTATGCTGTTAGGTGAAAATATTCCCAATACAATGGGTTGTATCTTAGACTTAGTTTGATTGTGTCGTATATTCTTTAATGTAGGCCAAGCATGAAAACTATCCACTATTAGTTAAGTTCTTTCCCTTCTGATAAATGGTCTCATATAACTGGTAAACCCTACTTTAGAACAAAGAACACAAAGCTTGCAGTCTCAACCTCATGAAGGTCGAGCCCGGGTCAAAACAGACCAAGCAGGCCCGCATCGAACAAACAGTGGCCCAGGTCTGGTCCATCCCGCATGAGCTGGATTTGGGCCCGTAATGTTCAATCAGTTGTCTGTGTGCGTAGTCACGTTTTCTTATTTCATAAAAGCATTTTGAATCCTGCTATAAATAAGCCTGCAAGCATTTAATTAACTAGGACTATCTCTGTTTTCAATTAGTAGAGACAAACGCGACAAGAAACGTAGTTGCTATAGGAAATCCTTTTAAAATAAGGACGGGATGAGCCCCGACAAGATAAAGAACAAGCTGCGGGGCCCTCGTTAAATGTATATATCGAAGCATTCAGTTTCCAAGGTGGGTCGTTTAGCAAATCTCACGAACCTCCCGGAATAATAACGCGATAGCCTCTTTAAGCGCGTATTTAATAATTTTACCTTCATAAATTCGGGTGCACATTTATGTGACCCAAATCCAAATCTCGACGGATTCGAGATGTGTTTCTAATCACGGGTACATTGATTGTGACGTGGTTCGAGATGCGTGTCCATGACGTCGCAAATCCCTTTTAAAAATAAGAATGAGACGAGCCTCGACAAACAGAAATGTACAAAGCTGTGGGGCCCTCTAAATGTATGTATATATTAAAGTGTTTAGAATTCGGGATGTTCCGTTTAACGGATTTTTACGACCTTCCCCAAAATAACAAGACGCTAGTTGCTTTAGGCACGCCTTTAACAATTTATTTTCCTTAATTCGGGTGCACATTTATGAGACCCAAATCCAAATCTCAACCGAGTCGAGATATATCGATAACCACGGGTGCATTGATGTAACGTGGTTCGAGATATGTTTTCACGACGTTGCAATTCTTGTAAAATAATAATAACGACAAAAGCGGTTAAAAGTTAAAATTTGGACATATGTATTAAATCAGATAATCAAGCCAAATATGATAGTTGAGCGACCGTGCTAGAACCACGGAACTCGGGAATGCCTAACACCTTCTCCCGGGTTAACAGAATTCCTTATCCGGATTTCTGGTGCGCAGACTGTAATATGGAGTCATTCTTTTCCTCGATTCGGGATTAAAATTGGTGACTTCGGACACCCTAAATCTCCCAAGTGGCGACTCTGTAATAAATAAACAAATCCCGTTTCGATTGTCCTTTAATTGGAAAAACTCCCTTGCACCCGCCCGGGTGCGGAAAAAGGAGGTGTGACAACTGCTATATTTTTGTATTTTTAATGCATTAAGAAAATTAAACATGCCCACAAATATATCCAAACAATCAGGAAAATCACACATAATTAAAGACAAGACCTAATTTTGGGAATTATTTTGGAGTAATTCGTATGAGGCAAAAATCACGTGCTCACAGGCAATATGTGGGTCTATCTCATGAAGATCCACAGAGGCACATTCAGAATTTCTTGGAAATCACGGATACCTACAATTATCCGAATGTTTCCAAGGACTATGTGAGGCTGACACTTTTTCCTTTTTCACTATTAGGGAAAGCTAAGGAATGGTTGCAGAAAGAGCCTATGAACTCAATCCACACTTGGGATGATCTAGCACGAAAATTTTTAATCAAGTTTTTCCCCACAAAGAAGACGAAGTCATTGAGGATTCAGATTCTTGGGTTCGAACAACGGGATGGAGAGACACTTCGTCAAGCTTGGGAAAGATACAAAAAGCTACTTAGAGACTGCCCGCATCATTGTCAGATTGATGAGGTATTGGGGCACACTTTTATTGATGGGCTAGATGAGACCTCAAAGATGAATCTTGATTCAGCTTGTGGGGGTAGTTGCATGGCGAAACCGTATAGTGAAATTCAACTCTTACTAAATAACTTCACTGCTAATGATCATAACAGGCAAGGAGATGGGGATTCACGAAAGACAATTAAATAGAAAGCAGTAGGGTTGATTGAGCTTGATGACTTCTCAGCCATGAGAGCTGATATAGCAAAACTAGTAAATCAGGTGAATAGAAATGACAATACAACAAACACAACAGATGCAACATGCACAACAGATGTCTCTTTGCTGCGAACTATGTGGTGACAATCATATGAGTGACATGTGCCCCACGAATCCTGAATCTATATACTATGTGGGGTAACAGAGAAGGGGTCCAATGAATCAGAATGCACAATATGGGAATACTTACAACCCAAATTGGAAGAATCATCCCAACTTCTCATGGGGTGGAATCAACCGAATTAGACTTATTATAAACCCCAAGAAAATTTCAATCAACCGCAGAAGCCACCTCAACAAGTAGAAGATAATACGAATGATTTGTTGAAGAAGTTGTTGCTTGACAATCAACATCTCAGGACCGATTTCAGAAATTTGGAGCGCCAAATGGGACAGCTTGCCAGTGCTCAAAACACTAGACCTGTTGGAGCTCTTCCAAGTGACACTGAAGCTAATCCGAAGGCATCCCTTAATGCCGTGTCGTTGAGGAATGGGAGGCAATTAGAAGAAGTTCGGTCGAAAAAAAAGCAAACAAGTGACTTTTAATGAGAGGCCAACCACTATAGAATCAACATCAGAAAAATCTAAGGAGTCCGAGAAGCCAGCTGGAGAGGCGGTGGCTGAACAACCCCCACCAGTGGTTGCAAGGCCACCACCTCCGTTCCCTCAAAGATTGCAGAAAGTAAAAGATAACGCCACATATAAAAAGTTTCTTGATATTTTGAAGTAGGTGAAAATTAATATTCCATTGGTTGACATCTTACAAAAAGTGCCCAAATATGCAAAGTACATCAATGACATAGTGGCAAATAAGGCTGACAGAATTCAAAACTATGGCACTCACTGAGGAGTGTAGTTCAAGAATTCAAAGCAAGTTACCTTAGAAATTGAAGAACCCAGGTAGTTTCACTATCCAAATCTCGATTGGTAAACATGCAGTTGGGCGAGCCTTATGTGATCTTGGAGCGAGCATCAATTTGATGCCGCTATCTGTGTTCAGACATTTGGGGTTTGGTGATCCATGACCAACAACGGTAATCTTACAGCTGGCCGATCGCTCCCTAGCTCATCCTGAAGGAGTTATTGAAGATGTGCTAGTTCAAGTGGGGTCTTTCATATTCCCTACCGATTTCATTATCCTGGACTACGAGCCCGATCAGGAAGTCCTATTTATTTTGGGGGGTCCATTCTTAGCCACGGGCCGAGCTATTATTGATGTTTGCGAAGGAAAGATGACGATGATAGTAGGTGATCTTGTGGAGGTATTCAATGTTTATAAAGCACTCAGGTTGCCAGCCCACTATGAATAGTTATCCATGATCTCTATGGTGGAGAGTGATGCCACATCGTTAGTGCCATATATAAGCCTGTAGATCCTGTTGAACGAGTGTTGATTGGGGATGAAGAGTGAAGATGAAATGATGGGAGAAATTGAGAAAGTACTAGATATGTCCTGCAGTTATGTCCATGGGTTTGGAAAATTTGAGGAGTTGGGCAGGCCTGTCACTCTGACCCATCCAAAGCCATCTATTGAAGAAGCTCCGAAGCTAGAACTTAAGCCGTTTCCAGCGCATCTGCGCTACGCTTATTTGGGAAACTCTGAGACATTGCCCGTGATTATCTCATCCAGCTTGACCAACATTCAAGAAGAAAAATTGCTCAGAGTACTCTGCGAGCATAAAAAGGCTATTGTATGGACTATTGCTGATATCAAAGGTATTAGTCCATCAGTTTGCATGCATAAAATCTTCTTGGAGGATGGACACCGCCCTAGTGTGGAGCAGCAGAGGAGGTTAAACCCCATTATGAAAGAGGTTGTGAAAAAGGAAGTAATCAAATTGCTCGATGCGGGTATCATCTTTCCTATTTCTGACAGCAACTGGGTAAGTCCAGTTCAATATGTTCCCAAAAAGGGAGGGATGACTGTGATTGAGAATAAGAAAAATGAGCTCTGCATTGATTATAGAAGGCTTAACAAAGCAACCTGGAAGGACCACTTCCCACTTCCATTCATTGACCAAATGCTAGACAGAATAGTCGGGCATGAATATTATTGCTTCCTTGATGGTTATTCGGGATACAATTAGATTGTCATATACCCAGAGGATCAGGAGAATACTACTTTTACTTGTCCTTATGGTACTTTTGCCTTCAAGCGAATGTCATTTGGTCTTTGTAATGCACCAGCCACTTTCCAGAGGTGCATGATGGCTATATTCACTAACATGGTGGAAAAATTTGTGGAAGTGTTTATGGATGATTTTTCAGTTTTTGGGTCTTCTTATGATGATTGCTTGAGGAATTTAAGCAAGGTGTTGGCCCATTGTGAAGAAACAAATCTGGTACTGAATTGGGAAAAATGTCATTTTATGGTACAAGAAGGCATCATATTGGGTCACAGAGTATCTAGGAGCGGCATTGAAGGTGATAAGGCGAAGGTGGTTAAAAAATTACCTCCACCTATTTCAGTGAAGGGTGTCCGGAGTTTCTTGGGACACGCAGGATTCTATGGGCGCTTTATTGAAGATTTTTCAAAATTGCTACTCCTTTGTGCAGGCTGCTTGAAAAAGATGTAACTTTCAACTTTGATGATGCTTTCCTCAAGGCATTTGAAGAACTCAAAAAGAAGTTGTTGTCTGCTCCCATTATTGTGGCACCTGATTGGTCCTTACCATTTGAACTTATGTGTGATGCGAGTGACTATGCTATTGGGGCAGTGCTAGGCCAGAGGAAGGACAAGGTATTTTATTCCATCTACTATGCGAGTAAGACTCTTGATGATGCACATCTGAATTACACCACCACTGAGAAGGAGTTGTTAGCTGTTGTGTGGGCCTTTGAGAAATTTCGGTCATATTTGGTGGGAACGAAAGTCATAGTCCATACTGATCATGCAACAATCAGGTATTTGTTTACAAAAAAAGGAATCTAAGTCTATATTGATGCGTTGGGTTTTGTTGCTGCAAGAATTTGATGTAGAAATACGAGATCGAAGGGGGACAGAGAACCAAGTAGCTGACCATCTATCAAGGCTGGAAAATCACGATCACGTGGATGAGGGTGGCCAAATTATAGAAGTATTTCCTGATGAGCAACTTTTTGCTATAACCCAAGACCCTCCCCCATGGTATGCAGACAATGTGAATTATCTTGTGAGTGGGATACTTCCTCCTGAAATCCAATCTGAAGCTAGAAAAAGGTTTCTACATGATGTGAACTTCTACTACTGGGATGAGCCATATTTGTACAAGCAATGTGCTGATCAGTTGATGAAGAGATGCATTCCAGAAAAGGAGGTGGAATTATTGTTGTATGATTGTCACATCACCTTATGAGGGCCATCATGGAGGAGATAGAACAGCTACAAAGGTACTACAATTCGATCTCTTTTGGCCAACTTTATTCAAGGATGTCCATGCATTCGTTAAGAAGTGTGACCAATGTCAGAGAACAGGAACAATCACAAGGAGGCATGAGATGCCTTTGAATAACATCCTAGAAGTTGAGCTTTTTGATGTGTGGGGGATAGATTTTATGGGACCATTTCCACCGTCTAGAAGAAACAAATACATTTTGCTAGCAGTTGACTACGTGTCAAAATGGGTGGAGGCAATTGCTTTGACAACAAATGATGCCATGGTGGTAGCTGCTTTTGTGAAAAACAATATATTTTCGAGATTTGGGACTCCACGTGCCTTAATTAGTGATGAGGGGACTCATTTTTGCAATTGGTTGTTGAATAACCTTCTAGCTAAATATGGAGTTCAACACAGAGTTGCTACAACATTTCATACTCAAACAAGTGGACAATCTGAGGTGTCAAACAGAGAAACAAAGCAAATATTAGCGAAGACGGTGAGTGTGAATAGGAAGGATTGGGCTGCAAAGTTATATGATGCTTTATGGGCGTATAGAACTGCATATAAAACGCCAATTGGGGCGTACCCTTATAAGCTTGTTTTATGGGAAGGCATGTCACTTGCCCGTTGAACATGAACACAAATCATATTGGGCAATTGAGAAGCTGAACATGGACCTTGTTGCTACGGGTGAGAAAAGACTTTTGCAGTTGAATGAGTTAGATGAGTTCAGGTTGCACTCTTATAAAAATGCTAAGCTTTATAAAGAAAAGACAAAAAATGGCATGACAAGCATATCAAGTCGCGTCACTTCGAGCCAGGACAACATGTATTATCATTCAATTCTAGGCTAAGGCTGTTTCCTAGAAAGCTAAAATCGAGATGGTCAGGCCCGTTTGAGGTGGTGAAAGTCACTCTTATGGTGCAATTGAGTTGCGAGCTTTAAATGGTGAAAGGAAATTTTTGATAAATGGACATAGAGTCAAGCACTATTGGGGAGGAATGATTAATCGTGAGAAGACCAAGGTTGTACTCACTAATGAGTAAGCGAGACTCTGCGTCGTGCCGCGACGTTAAATCAGGCGCTTGTTAGGGGGCAACCCAATTTTATTGCTTTCGTAGTTTAACTTCTTAATTTGTATTTTCTTTGTAGGCGTACTAATGATAAGTAGAATAGTGTAGGACATGTAAATTGTGTATATAAAAGGCTTGGGGGATCGGGATGTTACAAAAAAAATTCTCGAAAATACTGCCTAGGCCAGCGCCCAAAGCTGCTTGGGGGCTGAAGGTAAAATACTAAAATCCCTCAGCGCCAAGCATAGCGCTGAGCGCTGGGCTGGGGGTGATCAGGTAATTTTTTATTTTATTTTATTTTCGTTTTTTTATTTCTTTATTAACACATACCCATTTAATCCAACCCAAATACCAATTTACACTAACACTCTAACCCATCCTAATACCCATATCCATTCCTAACCCAACTTAACAATAACCCAAAATCACCCAAACTCCTAACTCCAAAACAAAAACGCTGCTCCCTTCCTCCTAATTCAGTCGCGATTTTTCTCTTCTTCCTTACAAAAATTTTCTCAAACTTTTATTTTGCTCTCCTTCTACACTTGTAAGTTCTTCTTTCTCTTCTTCTTCTTCTTCTTCTTCTTCTTCTTCTTCTTCTCATTTGTATGATGAATTGTTAGATAACAATGTACATTCCATCCCCAAGAGCCCTAATCCCCAAATGTTTTTCCTATGCAGTTCTTAAGAATTTGTTATGGTAGGTGGCTTGTGTTGGTCGAAATTGTGTGGTTATTGTGTATATGGAGTAGTAAACTAAAATTTCCTCTACTTTGTTGAAAATTGGGAGGGCCACCATATTCCACCATTGTTAAATTAGAAGCACACACTTTATGCCGCAAGGTGTTTGCTAAAATGCTTGAATGAAGATTTTGGTGTACCAGTGAAGTTTGAGTAACCGTGTATATTTGTGTATGAATTTGGGACAAGTGTGGGGTTTGTAGGGATGCTTTTACATGCTAGGGAGTTTGGCTTTGATGCAAAACATGTTCTTACACCATCTATCTTATATAATGTATGTTGTAGAATCTTGTAAATTTAACTAATTTAGTGTAGTCTAGTAGTTGGGGAAGGGTGAGTACCATATGCCTTTTGCTCACCTTAATGTGCATTCACATAGCCATGATCAATCACTATTATATGGCATGGGGAAGTCTAGAGTACCAATATCTTTGGGGTGCAACACTTGTACATGTTAGATCAAAAAGTGTGAAGTATTGTACGTTTGTGCCTTCGATTTTAAGTGTGGGGTCATTTCATGACTTGCACGACAACCTTAGGCATATTTCTTGACAAGTTCTCACATTCATGTTTATTTGTGTTGCAGGATACTACGGCTCGGGATGGTTCTAGCAAAGGCAAGGCCATTGGAAAGTCCTCCACCACCTCCCCAGCGCTCAAAAAGCGAAAGCAGGGAGAAAGCTTCTCACGACAGTCCAAAGGAAAACAGGTTGTCGAGGGATCTCAGCAGGCGCCATTGAGGCTGAGGCCTCGTTTGGATTTGGCTGATGCTGCAGCTATTGCATGGCACAGGGACTTTGTGCCATCTGGACGGTACTTCTATGAGATGGGAATTAATACCTCGGCTTTAGAAAGAAACGTCCCGAAGGTACTTGGCAGGCTACACGCACTAAATATGAACAAGTTCTTAGAATGCCCGGGCATGTGAACCTTAGCATGGTTCGCGAGCTTTGTGCTAACTGGGATAATGTATGGAGCGTTGCACGTGTAAGGGGGAAGGATGTGTTGCTGTATTGAGAGTTTTATGTAAATATTTAGGGGTTGAGTATGCTAACCCGAGGAGACTCCAACGATTTATCAGACGCCCGAAATATGAGTTGATACGTCACACTCTTTATGGCATAGATTCCAACGCTAAGTGGAACATGAAATAGGGCAACATTAGCCTTTCTATGGTTCACTCCAACTTCAAAAAAGCTGCCAAAGTGTGGCAGAATTTCGTGCAAACCAGACTCATGCCGGCGGAGCACAACAACGAGTGCACTCGAGCTTGAGTGTGTGTCATATTTGTTTTAATGACCGACATACCCATTAATGTGGGTGAGATTATGCTTAGTGAGATGGCCCGTACGAGATTTGGGCGATAGATTAGGCAGTTATTCTTCGGCAACTTACTCATATAGTATATGCTATTCCGAGGAGTGTTGGAGTACCCCAGATATTATGAGGTGGTGGAGGCTCCGTCAGGGCTTATAGACATCACATCTCTGTTAGAGACATCGTCAAATCTCACTCCCGCATCCCGACTGGAGCGAGATGAGAACTTCAATAGGTACCTCTATAATTCTCTGAATTTACTCATGAGTAGGTGTGGTATTTCAGACGAGGAGCGTATGCATTTATGCAATGATTTGTCAAGCACGTCCAAGAAGATGTTGGGGATTGCACCTGACAGCCCCATTCACTCGTCGGAGGACGTCAACTCTGTCAAGGGCTCAGACACTGAGGATGAGGATGGGGATGGTGCTATGGGGCCCATGACTTTGGTGCCTCTAGGACCGGATGATGATGATCCTAGAGCTGCTGGTGGAGGGCATGTTGCGGAGGTGGACTCCGACTGACAAGGAGTTTTTCTTTTCACCATACTCTATTTTACATTTTTATTGCATCGAGGGCTATGCATAGTTTAGTGTGGGGTGGGAGGAATACTACATGTGTTGTAGCTGTATATATTGTATCAACTTGTTTTAATTTGTTTCTTTTAGTAGTTCTAGTATAGTTAGTCTAGCGTAGTTTAGTTGCTTTAAATCAAAAAAAAGTATAAAAATATAAAAGAAAAAACAATTTGAAAAAGCTCGGACTTTTCCCGATGATGGATCTTTTGAACAATTTTCTTGAGGGATAAAGTCCGATTAAAAATACCAAAAAGAGTTTTTTTATAGCTAGGTAGTATTCCTTGGTTTTTCTTTGGGCACCGGTTCTTTTCCAAGGATGTAGCTTGAACCGCGTACTTTATTTTTTTTAGGAGTAGTTAGGAAGAAACTGAGTCGCTTTGAGATACTCATTGACATGGTTGATGCTGATACATTAGGCTATGACATACATTCTATCTTTTCTGTATATTTGGTTGAATTGTGAAGACTAAGTAAAGTAAATTGCCTATTTTGTGACGCTTTCTTTCAGTTGTTTGACTTGTATGATACATAGTACAATATTGCTTAAATTCCTAAATTATGTGTGCTTGCTTGACTTAAGAGTTGAACAAAACCATCTTGATTGAGTCATGTGTAATGTGTGTGTGAGGATTTGTGATTTTCTATGCTATCCTGTGTAGTCTAGAACTTGCCCCGTGTGTTAATTGAAGCGAAATTGTAAGTTGTGCTAATCTAGGAGATGATGTAGGATTTTTCTTGCTTGATCATAGATGTGCTTGTCACATAAAAAAATAAAATTTTCCATTGCTAGCCCCTTTGAGCCTATAGACCTTTTCTTTGGCAACCACATTACAAGACATACCCCTATTTTGTTCTTAATTTGATATTGATTGAACTTTTACCTCCTAAGGCACTTAGTCGCTAAAAGAAGTAAGGTGAGAGATTGGGGAGTAGTTTTTAAGTGGAACCATGGAAGGTCCCGTTGGTGCACTAAAAGTTGAAATCAAAAGTCACTAGCCGATGAGCTTTAATGTATGGAGTGTGTGAAAAAAAAAGAGAAAGAAAAAAATTGCAAGAAAAAAAAATGATAGTGAATTTATGTAGAAAGAAATACACACCTCCAATTCTTATTGATTTGTGCTAGTGGGAATATAGAAGTGTTTAATTGAAAAGAGGGTTACGTTGTATATGGCAAGTGAATTGGTAGAGAAGAATATGTGCTTGAATTGTGAATGTAGTGTATTAAAATGCTTAGGAAGGTTAGTCACTATTTCTAAATGTATCATACCCATCCCTTATACTACATTACAACCTTGAAGTCCTAATTGATCCTAGATTTGGCTAGCTTAAATTAGTAGAGATATACACTACGGGCAAACTTATGGTACGACCATGGGATGCATATGAATTCTTTGTGAGACTGAGCGAATTTTGTTCAATTGTGTGATGTCCTTAATCTATGTTCAAAAGCATATTTGAATGTGTGGACTAATCTGTATTCACTCTTTCGGTTGTGGTGAGGGCAATTAATCTCATGAATGATTGGCAATATTGTAAACTTTCTTGTTGGATGAGTGCGTGAATTGAGGGTGCTTAGTGGTTACAAGTTGACTCTTAAGGTCAGGTGTTTGTGAGTAGGTTATGGGAGTGATTGAATTGAATTGTTATACTTGGGCATGTTTGAAGAGAGGAAGAATGTGAATTTTTGTATGTTTATGCTTAATTGCCGGTATCAATCATAGTCAAGGTTAAAGTGTGTAATTAAAAGTTAAAGTACTCCTCTATAATTGATACTTATACGTGTTGGAAGGTGGTGGATTGTCCCATTACTCTAGGACGAGCAAGAGTTTAAGTGTGGGGTGTTGATGTTTAGCTTAAAGCATAAATATTTCTATGTATATCCCTCATATTTTACTTTTTTTTCATGAATTGGGGATGATAAATGCGATGATTTATACTAATTTGAAGTGTTTTTATGTGTATGAATGATTCGGGAGCAATTGGGTGCGAAACATAAAAAATTAGAGCCAAAACGAACGAAACCGGGAAACTTGCGAATTTGGGCGCCACAGGCAGCGCCTTGGGCCACCTGTGGCGCTGGAAGCAGTATGTAAATTTTGAGCAGCGCCCTGGTGGTTGCCTGGCACTACCCAGTGCGCCGATAATGTGATTTTGTCCTATTTTGCCTGGGATACGGTTTATTCGGCCCTAGACCTACCCAACACGTATAAAAGCAAGATTAGACCCATTTTTAAGGGGAGAGATGCCACTTTGGTGGAAAAATACACACGAGAAACATTCAGGAGCAAGAACATCTTAGATTTCTTCATCTTTTCTAGTATTTTCAATTATTCAAAACTTATGCAATTGTTTTTTAGTGTCATGAGAGGCTAAAAATCCATTGTTCTGGGGTTGTGATTTAGCCATGAATATTATTATTTAACGTTGACTCAAACTTGATTACAATTCACTAATATATAGTTATTTCTTTAATTCTATGATTAATTGCTTAATTGTCTGGCCAACAATTAGGTTCTATTTACTATCTATGCTATGCTTGGGAAAGCTGTGTTTAGATTAGAGAAGAATTGAAGAGAGAATGATCTTAACCCTTGGGGGAGGATTTGTGGTTAGGATAGGAATATACCTAGTCACCATGCTTAATTAAATATCGTAATCTTAATGTATTCTTAATAGATTGATTTCATAGTAATATAGGCGTTAATCTATTTTGAATAGGCGAGTAGTACTTAGGGAGAAGGCTGTGAGAGCAATTATCGATTAATTAGCAACTATGAGTGAATTGTATGAGAGAGAGAGATCTAACTAGATCACAATAGGATTGGTGAATCGATCAGAACCCTGGAATATTTGTCTCTATTGAACACATAATAATCAGTTTACTGCTTCATAATTTAGTTATTACTTCGAATTGTAGTTTAGTATAATCACATTCTTGAACTCGAATTTAGCTTGACTGAATAACAATATTGGTGAGTTAGTGGGTAGTTGATATAAGTCTCTGTGGGTCGATGATGAGAGTAAAAGCACTAAGGATGATACCGTGCCATTATTTTTATATTATCATTTGAGGAAGAAAGTAAAAGCACGAAGGGTGATGTCGTGCAATTATTATTTTTATATTATAATTTAAGCATGAGATTTCATTGCATGAAGGGTATTTTTGTGCATGAGAGGAAGAGAATCATGCATTATACTGTATTATCTTTATATTGTATATACTTTTACGCCGTTATCCCGAGTTGTTGTTGTGAGCACGTGATTTTTGCCCTACGGGAACTACTCCCAAAAATTCAAAATAAAATAATTTTGTGTTGCTTGCGATTTATTTGTACTTGTCTGTGCATGTTTATTTTTATAAAAATATGTGTTGCATGTGCATTTAGGAGTTAATTTTGCAAGTAGCAATTAATTAAACAATATTTGGATTTTGCGAGAATGAAAATCACAAAATATGTACTTGGCATTTTTTTTAGCATTTAATCTTCAATTGTGGGATTTTATTTTTGGTGTGATAAATGTTATTAGGAATTAATTAGTATTTTTTTTAATTTGGTTTATAATTTAATTTAGAAGTTTAGTTTTATTAATTGGGAAATAAAAGAAAATTGAAAAGGAAAAGAGAATAAGAAGAGGAAATCTGGTTGGGCCAATTTGGCCAAGCCCAAGACCAAAACCCAGTTCTTACCCAAGAAAATCAGCCTAATACCCGCCCCAAATCCAGTCCACCGGCGACCAACCCAGAACGATATCGTTTGGGCATTGTGAATCTGGACCGTCAATCTCATACGATCAAACGGTCCAGTCCGTCTCCAGATATATCCAAACGACGTTGTATCTGGCCAATAGATCCAATCCATTGATTTGTTTTGATCGAACGGTCCAGATCACCCCTAGCATAATCCGTTTTTGACCCATTACTTGTACCCGGTCTAACCCGATCCCCAGTACTACTCCAAACGACACCGTTTCTCATTAGTAAAGTGATCAAGGCCGTTGATCGTGAATGATCAAACGGCCAAAATCAAATCCCCACCCCACTATATATTCCTTAAACCATACCCTGTCCCCTAAGCCATACCCCCCTTCGCCTTCGTCTCTAACCTAGAGATAGGCCCCAACACCCGCCGCCTTCAACCACCGCCCTCCGTCCACCGAAAATCGCCTCACGGCGGTTCCGGTGGTCCAAACAGCCCCAAAATTACACTATAGCCTCCCCACGACGTCCTTTTTCCAAATCCCATATCAGCTTTCCTCGAATCAGTACCCAACGATTCGAATCTTAGATCGAAGAATCAAACCAAACCCTAATCCATCCAATGACCACCAAAATTACACCACAGCTTCCCCTCGACCTCCCCAACCTAACCCCTCTAACCATCACCCCCGAATCGTGGCCGACTGCTTCGAATCTCAGATCGAAGGCACGACCTCAAACCTCAAACCTACCCAATCAGTCCCAAAGTTACACCACTGAACCACCTAGCTACCCCCGCCCCAAATCCCACCCAGGTTCCGTCCAAATCTTGTTAGAGCTTTTCGAATTTCAAATCGAAGGCAAACCCTAGAGGGACCAGCTTCAGACTGTGTACGAAGTTAAGGGTTTGAGGTCTTAACCGACTTTAGTCGAGTGTTCTCAGTCGATAACACTCGATTAAGGTCCATTTGGGCTTCAAAATTTCAAGACGAAGTGTCAATGAGAACGGAGTTCATTTGGGTTTCTGATTTTTGAGGTATTTCTCTTTTTTTTTCCTTTTTCTTCTTTGATTGTTGTTTTCCTAATTAGGTTTCCTTGCTATGTTTGTTAATTAATCCTCCTCCTTTTTCGGACCTTTTTCTGGTCCAAATTTTCGTCACTGTATTAATTGGATTTCATAGTTGATAGGATTTAGTTGGAATCGCTCGAACCCCTGTATGTTTGGTTGCACTCTGGATTAGTTTCTTCTTTACATTGTTGAGTATTTTGAGTTAGACAAGTTCAGTGGGTGATTGTATAAAACTGTGATCGTTTGATATTACTGTAGATTCAAATTGTCTTATTAGGTTATGTTTGATTCTTTCCTCTCCGTTGCCAATCAGTTTGTTGCATATGAATTTGGGATATTACAATGTTTCATTCATTTTTAGGCAAGTATTGGTTTAGAATTGTGAATGCAGTCAGTTATTCCCATATACATGTGCATCTTAGCAGTTTTACATCAGTCTGCTATTTGATCTAATCTGAGTTCTAAGTTCAAACTGCTAGGTGAATTTGAATTAGATTGGTTATAGCTGCTATAGTTCTGTGATCAATTAGGAATCAGCTTAGTTATTTGATTAAGTAGATTGGTTTTAGCTGATGAGGTACAGGGGATTGGACTAGGACAGTAAATCACAGTAATTTCAGGGGTAGTTTTGGGGTTTAAAAGTTTGGCAAAATGGTCTTGCTAAGTGGGCTGTCAGTAAATAACTTAATTAACATTAAATTAATGCATTTGTTTAGTGCTAATGGGAAACAAAATATAATAGTAGGGGAAGGCTTAAAAGGGATTGATTAAAATATGTGGCTCATGCCTGTTTGAACATTAAATAAGGAAAGGACAAGGGATAATGGGAAAAAGAGACTCTAGTGGAATTCTAAAAGAGATCATGGGCAGAATTAGTTTCTTAATTCTGCCTGAGTGCTCTTGAGAGTTGGCAAGGCCAGTGTTTGGGTATAAGTGGAGGGACTTAGGACAGAACTAAGGGGCGACAAAAGAAGAAGAGAGCAATCTGAAAGGGGCAGACCTTAAAAGAAGAGAGCAATCTGAAAGGGGGACAAAAGAAGAAGAGAGCAATCTGAAAGGGGCAGACCTTAAAAAAAGAGAGCAATCTGAAAGGGGGACAAGATAAGAGAGGAGAAATCTGAAAAGAGAGAGTAAAATGATAAAGGAAGAGAAACACACAAGAAAAAATATTATCGTTCCATTGAGGAAGTTTTCTGATTCTAGTTCATCTAGGATTAAAATAGCTTAGGTTTTCTCGGTATTGTTGAGTAACTGAAGCTTGAAAGGTACAAGAATATGATTTCAAGTTGAATCTGGTTTGCTCGACTGAGTTGATTGGTTATTTGCTTGGGCTTATTGATTGTTGGGTTGATTCTTGGATTCTCTGGTGTCATTTGTTTTCTGAAAATTCTCCTATTGTCATTGTTGAACCCTGCTGGATTGGTCATTTGTTGTTGCTGTTTGACTGACCCCCTCATTTTTTGGTTTATACTTCAACTTCTAGGTACACGACTCGAGACTCTATGGCTTTAGCTTCACATGATTGAAACATAAAATCAATGAAGATCGACCAAATGTCTTCTGTTGTTTTTTAAAAAAAATTGATTCGTTTTCTGTGATTTGGACTTGGACTCTAGTTCAATTGTGTGGAACAAAAATTAGTTTTGTAATCATATGAACCAGATTCGAACAGGGCTGTTGTATAATTTGAACTGCAATTGGATTGTGTTAACTATCATTTGGTACAGACTATTAGGTAGTATGAGAACTTGTGTTCCTTATTAACTAGGGATTTGCATGTTCGATAGCTGTTATTTTGAAATTTTTTCTGTGGTCCGTTTATTGTGCAATAGATGTTAATTGCAATTTGAGGACTGATATATGGATTGCTGTAGTTAAGGTAGTTGTACTAGGCTGCACCAATTGAGTGAACTATTTGAATTGGTCATAGGTAATCTGGTTGTTAATATGAATACAGGTTGATGCACCTTCACCTAAAGCCAAAGCTTGTAGTAGTTATATCAATCAGCCACTTAGTTAATTGTAACCTCATATGATTGATTACCTTGAGCATCAACTGATATATTAGCTTGAAGTAGTATTTTCAAATTAGTACAAGAATGTTAGTAAACATCAGAATGTGCGCGTCTATTGGTTATCCATTAAACCTGATAAGTTTCACTTAGTTATTAAGATGTTAATCTGATCAGCAACATCTGAATAATGCATCAGAACAATTGTTAACTGGTCATTTGCTCAATTTGAACTATCATGTTTGGCTTAATCACATGGGCTTAACCATTCCTTTTCCCCCAAGAGGTGTAATCTCCCGATTGATAAACGTGCAGCCCAGGTCCCGTTTTATGACCGTATGCGCTTGGACTCGGGCTGAGATATACGGATGGCCAGTGTCGAAGCCCGATGTTTGGATTTGGTACATCATCACCAATTAGTCTGCTCCAACCCCGAAACAAATCGATTAGGACCTGTACTTGTTTATTTATTAGAGATCAACAAAAATAGAAATCATAGTTACCTTAGGATTTTCCCTTTAAAATAAATAATAGATGAGTGAGCCTCGCCAAATAGACGCATAAATTGTGGGGCCCTCAATAAATGGTTAAAATGAAATATTTAGAATTCAGGATGGGCCGTTTAGTGAATTTCACGGCACTCCCCAAAGATAATAATGCGCTAGTCATTATAGACGCACTTTTAATAATTTACTTTCTTAAACTCGGGTGCACATTTATGTGACCCAAATCCAAATCTCAACAGAGTTGAAATATGTCAATAACCACGGGTGCATTGATGTGACGTGGTTTGAGATGTACTTTCACGACGTTGCAATTCTCGTTAAAAATAATAATAATAAAAGCGGTAAAAAGTTAAAATTTGCCCATAGGTTCAACATGTATTAAAATCAGATAAATAAGCCGAATATGACAGTTGAGCGACCGTGCTAGAACCACGGAACTCGGGAATGCCTAACACCTTCTCCCGGGTTAACAGAATTCCCTACTCGGATTTCTAGTTCGCGGACTGTAATACAGAGTCAATCTTTTCCTCGATTCGGGATTCAACCGGTGATTTGGGACACCATAAATCTCCCAAGTGGCGACTCTGAATCTTTAAATAAAATCCTGTTTCGATTGTCCTTTAATTGGAAAAACTCCCTTACGCTCCTGCGGGCACAGGTAAAAAGGAGGTGTGACAGCTCTGGCGACTCTGCTGGGGATCGAACCCAGAATCTCTGGTTCAGGGTTCAGAATTCGAGCTTTAAATAATTGTTATAATTGGCTTGTTTTATCTGATTTTTTACATGTTTGGGCCTAATGTGCTAAATGTTGCTTTTACCGCTTTGATATTATCTAAACTGTATATAAACTGCTACTGAACCCTTCTCTTCTCACCTTTGGGGATGTGCTCACTGGTCGAGACTCCCTATTCTGTTAGTGTCATACCTTGAAATAAGAAAGAGGCTCGGACAAGTTACTAAGCCGGATGGCCTTTTGGTTCCCGGTACGTAGCCCCCTCCTCGACTCGAGTTATCCGCTCGGGTACACAGTCTAGAACAAATACCCAGGTTATGAACCTAGAATAACTCAGCTTCATACCGGTTCCCTAGTAGGAACGTTTGTTTGCATCACGTGCATTTGACTTTGGAGGCTCAACACATGGGTTGGGTCTGTCTGGGACAGGTGTACCAAAAATGGAAAAGATCATCCTGATGCATCTTACTTGCTACTTGTGCATTTATTTTCTTCGGACTTTCATGCTGACCGACTTTTGAATATTTTGAGGAAAGAGAAATAGAAGTATGAGGGTTATAGAGAATTAATCGCCTGTTTTGAAAAACCAATGTCCAAATAGTGTCGAAACTCTGCCGAATTTTTGAGAAAATGAAAAAAAAGAAAAGAAAAAAGAAAAAGAAAAAAAAATATATAGTTTTATTTGCCAATGAAAAGAGTCTGGTTTTCAAAAGAAGTTTGTTTTATCGGCCCGAACTACGCCAGTTTGATTCCCACAGGGTGTGAGATACGTAGGCAACTCCCATCGGGTCCAACTTCACTTTTTGCGAAATTAGCCAAAAGAAAAAAAAAATATTCGAAAATAATTAGGGTGATGCCATTCTTGCTAGAAATAGCCGAATGTCCCTAAAAGGGCGCCGGAAGGCTATTTTTGCAAGAACAGCCACTTGTGGTCATCTTTTAGGCTTTCACCGGTTAGCCGACACAGCCTTAAAATCTTCGACCCCGAGGTGCTGAAAGGCCGTACTGGCAAAATCGGGTTTTATTTCAAATAAAAAAAAAAGAAAAAAAGAAAAAAAAAGAAAAAAAAAAAAGAGAAAAGTGTCCATGTTATCTTTGAGTCAATTGAATCATGATTTTTGCTTAACCACCCTAATAAATGTGCAGAATGAGCACAAGTTAGAATTTGCACGTAATAATTATGAACAAGATCCCTTTGGAGTTGCACATGTGGTGGGATGACTTGGGCGAATCAGGGCGCGACACAGTCAATCTATACCTGGGAGGCCTCACTGGGTTGCTGAAGATTAATCCTAGGGGGATATCATAAAGGCCTTGGTCGCATTCTGGGACCCGGCTCACAACGTATTTCACTTCTCGGATTTTGAACTTACCCCAACATTGGAAGAAATAGCCGGATACATCGGGGTTCCCAAGGTTCCTCTGAGACACCAGTACCTGATCGCTCCAAGGGCCGTAGCCGTACACAGGTTCCTAGACTCTTTGAAAATAAGCAGGGGGGTCCACAATCCAGATTTGGCAGCTGGTTTTTGTACTTTGTGGTTTATATACAACAGATATGTCCACATATTGGGGTTCAACAAACTGGAAAACAAAATCTGTAGCAAAGGAAACCGCCTTAAGTGGGAAGAACATAGGTGTTTTGCATTCATGGTAGCCTTTTTGGGACTCCTGGTGTTTCCTACAAAAGACGGGAACATTGACATACGAGTATCTGGGGTTGTCAGCACTTTACTTACTTAGGCCAATAGCACCCTCGCACCCATGATAGTAGCTAAAATCTTCCGCGCTCTCACAGCCTGCAAAGCTGGGGGAAACTTTTTTGAGGGGTGCAACGCGTTGCTGCAGATGTGGATGATCGAGCACCTATGTCGTCGTCCCCAATTTATGAGTTATGGGTCGACGGAGAAAACGTACATAGAGGAATTTCCTACGAGGGTTGATGGAATCAGCTTACCAGAAGGGCTCACAGAGTGGACAGCGCACCTCCGTTCTATCACTGCGGGCCAAATAAAATGGACATTTGGATGGTTTCCTGTGGATGAAATCATATATATGCCAGCCACTGGACCCCATTTCCTTTTGATGGGGCTCAGGAGTATCCTGCCCTATGCCCCTTATCGAGTTTTGAGGCAGTTGGGGAGATGCCAAATAGTTCCGAAATATGAAGATCTCAGTGGCCAAGTAGTCGAGATCGGGCCCAAGGGACAATTTCATGAAGCAGCAGTCCGACAAATTTGGAGCGAGTGTCAATACTTAACAGCAAATACATGTGTACGTGATCGGTCCAAGGGTGAAGTTTCGCCGGGATACCTTGCTTGGTTTAGGAGAGAAATCGAGTTTGGGAGACCGGCCAAAAGACCCCATCTCAAGGAGTTCATCAAGGCGTCGCAAGAACAGTGAGATTGGTTGGCTAAAGAAGAGAGTTACAGGGTAGAAATAGGCAAGCTGAAACAACAGATTAGAGACCTGGAATTTGAAAATAGTCTGCAAGTTGACGCCGATCAAGGAGAAAAGAACAAATTGGCCCAAGAAAATGAGGCGCTGAAAGCCCAATCCGACAAATAAGGATAGATGCTGACAACCAACAAAGGAGTCGATCGGATGAGCGATTAATAAAAGGGTTGAAAAAAAGAAATCAGTGAGTGTCGGAATGATTTGAAGAAATCTGAGGGTACCATAGAACAACTTCAGGCACAATGGGCAAAAAGAACAAAAGAGCGCACACAGTACTTATAGCAGTCGAGGAAAGATTATGAAAAGATCATTGCCGGTCTAAAAAGGAAGGTGACCACCCTGGAGAGCAAGGAGGCTAAACAAGCCAAGGCTTTTGAAACCAAAAGTAAACACTGCTATTATCTAATGGCCTCGATGGAAGATGAAATACAACAGTTACAGAAACAACATCTGCATGATTCTCGGGTTTTGAAGACTAGAAGGGATCAGATAGAATGCCTACTCCTAGAGAAAGACTGAACCAGGGACAAGATTTTGACTATTGCTCATGCTATTACCAGGAAATGTCGGGTGTGTGACAACATGACCCACACTACTTTCTTCTCTATGATGATGATATTTGTGAAGCTAATCATGTATGAATTGGAATAGCTGGAGAGGGGCCTTACACCTAAGCCCGCGGCGAGGCCGAATGACGCCCCGCGAGCACCCAAATTTAAAACTTTAATGTGTTCATAGTTTGAATCTGCATTTTCTTGTTCCTTAAGAGTCCGTTTTTTCTTTCGCATCAGAGTCTGTCAGAAGTTATTGAGTTCGGACTTGGTTTGGTTTCGAGTCTGTTATTTTCCTTTCCAAAAGCGTCTGGTTTGTAATAGAATGTTTATTAATGAAAAATCGAAAATGTCCAAAAATTGTCTCTTTGCTTTTCGCACTTATAGGATAGAACTACGCACGGTCTGATTCATGCGGGGACATGATACGTATGCAATCTCTATAGGATTCGACCACCACTAAGAAAAGGGGAAAATGAAAAATGAATAAAGAAGGATAGAATAAAGGAAGCTTAAAAGAAGGGGCACAATTGTGAGAGGCCGGAATGACGCACACAACCGAAGCAAATGCATGATAGAAATGGTTAATTGCCTAGGTGCATTGCATCCCAACGTGTAATTACATATGTGTTAAACTCTAAAAACTAACAAGTTTATTGTTTTCCAGAGAATTCAAGTAGTTAGTTTATTTAGAGGATACTGGCACATTATCATTACCAAACTAGATCAAAGGGACCAATACCAGAAATCATGTCTATCCCAGATGTCGACACTAGTGTTGAGGTAGAGGAGTTGGACGTCTATAAAATGAAAGAGGAGATGCTCAAGCTTAAGCAACAAATGGCCGAAATGTACCAGGCTTGGTCCAAAGGGCAATCACCGCCAGCTTACCCTGCTAACCCGGCTTTTACCCCACCATTATCTCAGTCTCAGGATCATCCCGCCACCGATCCAGGTTTTCCCATTTATCAGCACTACCATGGCACTACTTCTCATACGCCACAAGCTCCACCCCCAAAATCAATTCCATACCCTCCTCCGCCAATCACCCCTGTCTTTGTGGCACCTCCACCAGCTGCACTCCATAAATCCCCGAGTGAACCTGTGTTCCAAGCGCAGGACAACCAGTATTATTTCCCGGAGCTTACCTTCAAAGCGCCTGAAGCCTATCCAAATGATCCACATTCTGACCTACCAGGGAAAGCAGAAAAACCGGCCAGAAATCCTGAACAGGAAGAGATGTTCAGAAAAATGAAAAGCATAGAACAATCCTTCAGGGATATGATAGGGTTAGGAGGTCAGGTGAGTGTAGCTTACAAAGACCTGTGTTTGTTCCCAAATGTACAACTACCGGCAGGGTTCAAAATGCCCAAATTCAACTTGTACAACGGACACGGTGATCCGGCGGTTCATTTAAGAGGTTTTTGCAGTAAGATGAGGGGAGCCGGAGGAAAGGATGAATTGCTAATGGCTTACTTCAGTCAGAGTTTGAGCGAAGCAGCATTGGAGTGGTACACCCGCCAAGATCATGGAAGATGGTACACATGGGATGATCTGGCACAAGCATTTGCTTGTCACTTTCAGTATAATCTTGAGATCATTTCAGACCGACTATCTTTGACTAAACTAGAGAAGAAGCACAGTGAAAGCTTTAGAGAATATGGTTTCCGGTGGAGGGAGCAAGCAGCAAGGGTAGATCCCTCAATGAAAGAAAGCGAGATGGTCGATTACTTTTTGCAGGCTCTGGAGCCAACTTACTTTGGTCATTTGGTGTCCGCAATTGGCAAGTCTTTTAATGAGGTTGTAAAAATGGGAGGCATGGTCAAGGAGGGGCTTAAGTCCAACAAAATCATGAGCTATTCAGCGATCAAAGCAACCAATCATGCCATCCAAAGCGGCACTGGGGTGTACTTGGGAAGAAGAAGAAAGAAGATGTCACGACTGTTGAGTCCGGAGCCTGGTTCAGATCTAGAGGACCATCATCCTACTATAGCCAACCACGACCCTACCACCAAAATTACCCCCATACTCCATATAGCCCTCCACAACATTACTACCCACCGCCAGATCACCATTTTTCCGTCCATCATGCTCAAGTCTATACCCAAACCCCGGCACACGCACAATGGCGTACGCCGGCTCTACAAAATACATACCCAGCTCCACAAAACACATATCCACCCCCAAGGGCCTACAAAAATCCCCCCGGGATAGGTTTCCGACTAAACCCAGCCCTCAAGAATGAGAGACCACAGAAGCAAAAGACTTTCACTCCACTGGGGGAATCATATACCAATCTTTTCCACAGATTGAGGCAGTTGGGCATGTTGAATCCAATTGAGCCTAAAATGCCAAATCCTCCCCCTAGAAATCTTGACCATTCGGTGAGTTGTGAGTACTGTTCAGGAGTCCCTGGTCATGATACAGAGAAGTGCTGGAAACTAAAAACAGCGGTGCAAGAGCTTATTGATACTCATCGAATCGAGGTTCAAGCCCCAGAAGCACCAAATATCAATCAGAATCCACTGCCAGCTCACCATGAGACACACATGATTGAGTTGATACACAAAGAAGGGGATCCCAGGAAGCCCTCACAGACGATAATGATGATTCGTTCCAGCGAAACCAGCTCAAAGGAAAAAGTAACCAGTGGGAAATCAGTGGTCCAATTGAGAGGGGTAGATGATAAGCCAGCGGTGGTAGCTGAGAGAGGGTCGTCAAACATTGTTGCAGTGAAACCAGAGAAAGTTAAAGTGGTAGTGCCAGTGGTCGTAAGTAAACCTGTTGTGGTCGTGAAGGGTGCCCGCACAGAACCTATTATTATAAAACCAGTAACTCAGCTTCCAGTAATCAACAGCAAGGCTGTTCCTTGGAATTATGAACGGGTGATGTTGATTTACAAGGGGAAAGAAGTCAAAGAAGAAGTTTGTGAAGCGCAAGGTTTGACTCGCTCAGGAAGGTGTTTTGCTCCCGAGGAATTAAGAAGAGCTAAAGATAATTCAACGTCGGTAAAGAAAGCTGTAACTAAAGGAGAGGCAGAGGAATTTTTGAGAAAAATGAAAGTGCAAGACTATTCTGTTGTAGAGCAGTTGGGGAAAACGCCCGCTCAGATCTCGTTACTCTCGTTGCTAATCCATTCAGATGAACACCGCCAATCACTGATGAAAATCTTGAATGAAGCCCATATTCCCGACAAGATCTCGGTAAACCATCTAGAAAAGATAGCCAACAAGATTTTTGAAGTAAACAGAGTCACTTTTTCCGATGACGAATTGCCAGTAGAGGGTACTGAGCACAACAAAGCCCTTTACCTGACAGTGAAATGCGAGGACGCCGTGGTTACCCGGGTATTGGTTAACAATGGTTCAAGTGCGAACATCTGTCCTCTCTCCACTCTAAGCAAGCTAAAAGTAGAAGAGGAGAGGATCCATAAGAACGGTATCTGCGTGCGGGGATTTGACGGCGGAGGCAAAGACTCAGTCGGGGACATAGTGTTGGAGCTGACCATAGCTCTAGTAGAATTCACAATGGAATTCCAAGTGCTGGATATAGCTGTTTCCTACAATTTGCTATTAGGGCGACCGTGGATTCACGTCGCTAAAGCAGTGCCATCAACACTCCATCAGATGGTCAAGATTGAATAGGACAGACAAGAAATAGTGGTGCACGGCAAAGATAATTTGTGCGCTCACAACAGAACCATTGTGCCTTTCATTGAAGTGGAAGATGACGAGGGACCATGAGTCTACCAGGATTCGGACGCAATGTCGGTCGAGAAAGTTCCAGAAGGGAAATATATCCCGAATCCGAAGATAAATGTCGCATCAGTCATGGTAGCATATGAAATGCTGAAGAATGGTTTTGTACCGGGAAAGGGTTTAGGGTAAGATATGCAAGGCATCATACAACCCGTGTTTCTTCCTGAAAACTTGGGAACATTCGGTCTGGGATTCAAGCCCACGCCGCAGACATAAAAAGAGCCAGGAAATTGAAATAGAGGACATGGGTCCTTTCAAAGCCGATCCCACGTCTTTCCAGATCGTTTGTCAAGTCCAGTACAAGGAATCGACCGGTGACAACAATTCCCAGTTCTGCGATTAATCCTGACAAGGAGTTGATTGAGAGATTTGAGCAGTTGTTCGACAGTGTGAACATGGTGGAAATTGGAGAGGGTTCTAGCAACGCGAAAGTGCAATTTTTCGGGCAAAAAACAAAGCTTAATAATTGGAAGACTACTCCTCTCCCTACCCGGAAGGAGTCTTGGTAGTTCGCTTTGATTTTTCTTTAAGTTTGTACGGATTATTCCAGGGTTGTAATCCAGATTTCATTTTTTTCAGTTTGTTTGAGTGTGCAAACCTTGTTATCTTTTATCAATCAATGAAATACAATTTCCCTTGCTTCATCATTCCTGATGATTTTTCTTTTGTTTTGTTTTCTTTTTTATATAGTTATTTTTTCGCTGGTTCTAATGACATGGCATGCATAAGGAATTCTCAGCCCAGTCTTAAAAATCAATCTGATTCCGAAATGTTAGTTCAAGAAGTAGATTGTGGTTACGAATCAGAATGTGATGATGAAGCCTTCGAAGAGATTAGTAAGGAGTTAATTCACTTCGAAGAAAAACCCAAACCCAATTTGAATAACACAGAAGTCATCAATTTAGGGGACATAGACAATATCCGAGAGACTAAAATAAGTGTCCACCTCGAGCCAAAAATCCGGGAGGAGTTAATCAAAGCACTCATCGAGTACAAAGATGTTTTTGCGTGGTCATATGACGATATGCCGAGTTTGAGCACTGATTTAGTTGTCCACAAATTACCCACTGATCCGGCGTTCCCTCCTGTCAAGCAAAAGTTGAGGAAATTCAAAATTGATATGAGTGTGAAGATTAAAGAAGAAGTTACCAAACAGTTGGATGCAAAGGTTATCCGGGTCACCCGATATCCTGTTTGGTTGGCTAATATCGTGCCTGTGTCGAAGAAGGATGGCAAGATCAGAGTATGCATCGATTACCACAATCTCAACAAAGCAAGTCCGAAGGATAACTTCCCTCTACCCAATATCCACATTCTGATTGACAATTATGCCAAGCGCGAGATTGGATCTTTTGTGGATTGTTATGCCGGGTATCATCAGATTCTAATGGATGAGGAAGATGCAGAAAAGACAGCCTTCATCACGCCATGGGGAACTTATTGCTACCGAGTAATGCCATTTAGGTTGAAGAATGCTGGGGCAACTTATATGAGAGCGATGACTACTGTATTTAATGATATGATACACAAGGAGATTGAGGTATTCGCAGGTACAACCTCAAGCTTAACCCCGCCAAGTGTGCATTTTGTGTTCCATCCGGAAAGCTGTTAGGATTCATAGTCAGTCGGCGAGGCATCGAGTTGGACCCATCAAAGATCAAAGCCATACAAGAATTGCCCCCTCCGAGGAACAAGACTGAAGTGATGAGTCTGTTAGGAAGGCTGAACTACATCAGCAGGTTTATTGCTCAGCTCACGACAACTTGTGAGCCTATTTTCAAGTTGTTGAGGAAGGAAGCTGCGATCAAGTGGACTGATGAGTGTTAAGAAGCCTTTGATAAGATAAAAGGTTACTTGACAAACCACCTGTGCTGGTTCCGCCAGAACCAGGGAGACCTTTGATTCTTTACTTGACAGTCTTGGAAAATTTATTTGGTTGTGTACTGGGGCAGTATGACGTCACAGGCAGGAAAGAACAAGCCATATATTATCTTAGCAAAATGTTCACAACTTATGAGGTTAAGTACACTCACCTAGAAAGGACATGTTGCGCCCTAACTTGGGTGGCACAGAAGTTGAAACATTATTTGTCATCATACACTACTTACCTCATTTCACGCTTGGATCCATTGAAGTATATCTTTCAAAAGCCTATGCCGACAGGAAGACTCACAAAATGGCAGATTTTACTCACAGAATTTGACATAATCTATGTGACTCAGACTGCGATGAAAGCCAAAGCATTGGCCGATCATCTGGCCGAGAACCCGGTCGATGAAGAGTATGAGCCACTGAGGACTTATTTTCCTGATGAAGAGGTGATGCACATTGATGAACTAGAATAGGTCGGAAAACCAGGTTGGAAACTTTTCTTTGATGGGGCTGCTAACATGAAAGGAGTCGGAATAGGAGTTGTGCTTATTTCTGAAACAGGGCAACACTATCCTGTTACAGCTCAGCTTCGGTTTTATTGCACCAACAATATGGTCGAATACAAGGCATGCATTTTGGGTTTGAGGCTAGTGGCAGACATGAATGTTCGGGAAGTTCTGGTCTTGGGAGACTCGGATCTTCTGGTGCACCAAATTCAAGGAGAATGGGAAACGCGAGATCTGAAGCTCATACCATACCGACAATGCTTGCATGATCTTTGTCAACGGTTTAGATCAGTGGAGTTCAGGCATATTCCAAGGGTCCATAATGAGGTCGCCGATACTTTGGCTACCCTAGCATCAATGCTGCACCATCCGGACAAAGCCTATGTCGATCCTTTGCATATTCAAGTACGAGATCAGCATGCTTACTGCAACATGATTGAAGAAGAATTGGATGGCGAACCGTGGTTCCATGATATCAAGGAATACATCAGAATGGGAATATACCTAGTGCAAGCCACGGAGGATCAAAAGAGAACAATTCGACGGTTAGCAAGCGGATTTTTCTTGAGTGGAGGAGTTTTGTATAAAAGAACACCAGACCTGGGATTGTTAAGATGCATAGATGCTAGACAAGCTACGTCTGTCATGTCCGAAGTACATTCAGGAGTCTGCGGACCACATATGAGCGGATATGTGTTGGCAAATAAAATTCTCCGAGCAGGTTATTATTGGCTCACCATGGAGCGAGATTGTATTAGTTTTGTGCGCAAATGTCATCAGTGCCAGATACACGGAGATTTGATTCATTCTCCGCCATCGGAATTACACACAATGTCAGCACCATGGCCCTTTGTCGCTTGGGACATGGATATCATTGGACCACTTGAGCCAGCAGCATCCAACGGGCATAGGTTCATTCTGGTAGCCATTTATTATTTCACCAAATGGGTTGAGGCCAAAACTTTCAAGTCTGTGACCAAGAAAGCAGTGGTCAATTTTGTTCACTCTCATATCATCTGTCGATTTGGAATCCCGAAGGTGATCATCACAGATAACGGTGCTAATCTTAACAGCAATTTGATGAAAGAGGTATGTCAAAAGTTTAAGATTACATACTACAATTCTACCCCATATCGTCCCAAGGCGAATGGTGCAGTTGAGGCAGCCAACAAAAACATAAAGAAGATACTTCGAAAAATTGTGGAAGGTCTAGACAATGGCATGAACAATTACCATTTGCGTTGCTGGGTTATCGCACTACTGTCCGTACTTCGGTAGGTACAACTCCTTATTTGTTGGTATATGGAGCTGAAGCAGTAATACCGGCGGAAGTTGAAATCTCATCCCTTCGGATTGTCGTTGAGGCTGAGATTGATGATGATGAATGGGTCAAAACCCATCTAGAGCAGTTGAACTTGATTGATGAAAAAAGAATGGCAGCTGTGTGTCATGGCCAGTTGTATCAAAAGAGAACGGCGAGAGCATACAACAAAAATGTGCGTCCCCGAAAATTCGAAGTGGGTCAGCAAGTGCTGAAATGCATCCTTCCACATCAAGCTGAGGCAAAAGGAAAGTTCGCCCCGAATTGGCAAGGGCCATTCATTGTAACCAGAGTATTGTCCAATGGTGCTTTATGTTTAACAGATATCGAAGGAAAATGCATAGACATGGCTATCAATTCTGATGTGATTTCTTTGGTACAATTGTTTATTGTTTGTATTTGGCATTATTTCGAAGATTGAAATGACGAAGGTAATTTGTTCTACTATCTAAACATTTTACCCTTTGTTCTCCTTTTTTAGCCTTATTTATTTCTTTCATACCCATCTTTTTGAATCAATAACGAAAAAGAGAGAAAAGAAAGAAAGGAAAAGAGAAAAGAAAAGAAGTGAAAATATAACAACAAGGAAATTCAATGTGAACTACGTTTGACCTGATCCCTGCTAAGGGTACATAGGCAGCTTTACGGCTCGGTCATAGTAAAATAAAAGTCGGAAGATCCCCAAGCAAGAAACCGGGGCAGAGGTTGTATTTGTAATAAGAAATGTGATTCCAAAAGTTGTAATCTTAAACCCATGTCAAATTATTTTGAGCCTTTGATACTCTTTCTTTCTAATCCCATCCAAAAGCCCACATTACGGTCCAAAGAAAGACCTTCTGATCAGTTTTTCGAGAGATGGCAAGTCGAACAAACAGAGGTGATTCATATCAAGGTAATACTCCGGTCCAAGCAGGAAAAATAATGAAAATGAGAGAGTCTTATTGGTGAAAACCTTCACAGGCACCATAAGGCGATGGAAGTTGAGAGAAATAAAATGAGAGAGTCTTATCGGTGAAAACCTTCACAGGCACCATAAGGCGACGAGAGTTGAGAGAAACGAAAGAGTATTATTAATGAAAACCCCTTTAAGGGCACTATAAGGCGACAAGGAATTAAAATGGGGGCAAACGAGATAAGCTTGATGGAAAGGATCCGTCGAGACATCAAGCAGAATAAAGATGTTGTTCGGCAAAAAGAAGATGGGTTGCGGGACCTTTGAAATGCAAAGTAAGGCCATCAGAAAGATTGAGTGATATAATAGACTGGGTTGATTAATCCGAAATGCATGACATGATCATTGAGATCGGTTATACCATTCAGATAAGTCCTTTTCCTTTTATTCTCTTCAAACAATTCTTTAGGAAGATTTTTCTTTTTATCTTTTGAAGTCATCATCTTTCATTTCTTTTGGTTAAAGATTTTTTATAGTAGTTTGTTTTTAAGAAGGATTTTCAAAGCCAACTCCCAGTCGCCAACATGGGGCAAGGTAAATGGGGATAAGACAGGCCGAAGAATATGTGACGGGACAAGAAAGACGTCATTATAAGACCAAATGATGGATTGCTCTAAGATGTCGTGGAAAGTATGGAGTAAAAGTGGAAAACAACGGTTGAGAAGTTGGCAAATAACAGAAGCATCAAGAAGGTCGAAAGTTATCGGCCAAGTTTCAAGATGGTCGAACAACGCAGAGCATGGAAAAAAGAAAAAAAGGGAAACCATCCCCAGCAGTAACGTCCCCCACGTTTTAGACTAACAAATTTTCTTTGATTTGAAGCAGGGACAGGAAATGTTATTGATGACGGAAAGACATGCCGCAAGAAAGATTATCAAACTGGGGCAGAAAATTTTCTTTCATTTCGAAAATTTTCTGGAAGTCTAACACAAGTTTTGAGGGAAGTGGTATCCCCAGCAGTTTTCGAAAGAAGGCAATACAAGTTTTAAAGAAAGCAATTTCAGGAGGAAGATAACACAAGTCTTAAGGGAAGTAGTTCCAGAGGAAAGAAAACACCAGCTTTAAGGGAAGTAGTCTTTGAAGGAGGAAAATAACATATTTTTTGAAACACCGGCGTTATACCCAGCAGTTCTCAGAGGAATAAAACACCAGTTTTGAGGGAAGCAGTTCTGAAAGAAGATAATTCAAGTTAGAAGGAAAACAGTTCAAGAGCCAAGAAGGAACAATGGCGATAGAATGCATTTTAAAGCCGTTGATGAAGTCAGGAGCCCGCCTGGAGAATGGAGGTGTTATATCTTTAAGTTGTAGTTGAAGTCAGGAGCCCTCCTGGAGAATGGAGGTGTTATATTTTAAGTTGTAGTTGAAGTCAGGAGCCCGCCTGGAGAATGGAGGTGTTATATTTTAAGTCGTTGATGAAGTCAGGAGCCCTCCTGGAGAATGGAGGTGTTATATTTTAAGTTGTAGTTGAATTCAGGAGCCCGCCTAGAGAATGGAGGTGTTATATTTTAAGAAGTTGTTGAACTCAGGAGCCCGCCTGGAGAATGAATGTGTTATATTTTAAGAAGTTGTTGAAGTCAGGAGCCTGCTTGGAGAATGGAGATGTTATATCTTTAAGTTTTAGTTGAAGTCAGGAGCCCGCCTGGAGAATGGAGGTGTTATATCTTTAAGTTGTAGTTGAAGTCAGGAGCCCGCCTGTAGAATGGAGGTGTTATGTTTTAAGAAGTTGTTGAAGTCAGGAGCCCGCCTGGAGAATGGAGGTGTTATATCTTTAAGTTGTAGTTGAAGTTAGGAGCCCGCCTGGAGAATGGAGGTGTTATATTTTAAGAAGTTGTTGAAGTCAGGAGCCCGCCTGGAGAATGGAGGTGTTATATTTTAAGTTGTAGTTGAATTCAGGAGCCCGCCTAGAGAATGGAGGTGTTATATTTTAAGTAGTTGTTGAACTCAGGAGCCCGCCTGGAGAATGAATGTGTTATATTTTAAGAAGTTGTTGAAGTCAGGAGCCCGCTTGGAGAATGGAGATGTTATATCTTTAAGTTTTAGTTGAAGTCAGGAGCCCGCCTGGAGAATGGAGGTGTTATATCTTTAAGTTGTAGTTGAAGTCAGGAGCCCGCCTGGAGAATGGAGGTGTTATATCTTTAAGTTGTAGTTGAAGTCAGGAGCCCGCCTGGAGAATGGAGGTGTTATATTTTAAGAAGTTGTTGAAGTCAGGAGCCCGCCTGGAGAATGGAGGTGTTATATTTTAAGAAGTTGTTGAAGTCAGGAGCCCGCCTGGAGAACGGAGGTGTTATATTTTAAGAAGTTGTTGAAGTTAGGAGCCCGCCTAGAGAATGGAGGTATTATATTTTAAGAAGTTGTTGAAGTCAGGAGCCCGCTTGGAGAATGGAGGTGTTATATTTTATTGAAGTCATAAGCCCGCCTGGAGAATGGAGGTATTATCTTGTTAAGTCACAGCAGAAGTCAGGAGCCCGCCTGGAGAATGGAGGTATTATCTTGTTAAGTCATAGTTGAAGTCAGGAGCCCGCCTGGAGAATGGAGGTATTATCTTGTTAAGTCATAGCAGAAGTCAGGAGCCCACCCGGAGAGCGGAAGGTTGCAACAAAGATCCCCAGCATAAATTAAAGTTCAGAAGTCGGAAGGAAGGCAACACTAGTCAGAAGAAGGCAGTTCAAGCTTCGAAGGAAAAATAATTCGAAGCTCACAAGAAGGAAATAAGCAGTTCAAATTCGACAATCAAGAGAAGACTACAAGTCAAGACAGAAAGAAAGAAACATCAGAGGAAACACCAGTCAGCAAGACATCAAAGCAACAAGAGACACAAGAGCACGACTGAAGATCTAGATAAGATTTTGCAATTCCTAAGTTTAGTCTAGCTTCTTGTTTTCTGTTAGCATGGTATAACAAGGAGGTCAGTAAGCAGATAGCAGCAGCAGCAATAGCAGTGACAACAAAACCACAGCTTCATGGTAGTCCCAGCTACCAACACTTCCTGAACTACATTGACCTGATTCCCTTTTAGCCAGGGATATATAGGAAACCTTTGAAGCAGAGGTTCAGTCAAATCTTTCAAAAAATGCTTCACACGAAGTATCCGAACGGGCAAAAGTCGCTCGTATCCGCTCACTTTATCTTTGCACGGAAACTCTTCGTGTTTCCGGACAAAGAGGGGCAGCTGTGAGCACGTGATTTTTTCCCTACGAGAACTACTCCTAAAAATTCAAAATAAAATAGTTTTGTGTTGCTTGTGATTTATTTGTACTTGTCTATGCATGTTTATTTTTATAAAAATATATGTTGCATGTGCATTTAGGAGTTAATTTTGCAAGTAGGAATTAATTAAACAATATTTGGACTTTGCGAGAATGAAAATCACAAAATATGTACTTGGCATTTTTTTTAGCATTTAATCTCCAATTGTGGGATTTTATTTTTGGTGTGATAAATGTTATTAGGAATTAATTAGTATTTTTTTAATTTGGTTTATAATTTAATTTAGAAGTTTAGTTTTATTAATTGGGAAATAAAAGAAAATTGAAAAGGAAAAGAGAATAAGAAGAGGAAATCTGGTTGGGCCAATTTGGCCAAGCCCAAGACCAAAACCCAGTTCTTACCCAAGAAAATCAGCCCAATACCCGCCCCAAATCCAGTCCACCTACGACCAACCCAGAACGACATCGTTTGGGCATTGTGAATCTGGACCGTCAATCTCATACAATCAAACGGTCCAGTCCGTCTCCAGATATATCCAAACGACGTCATATCTGGCCAATAGATCCAAGCCATTGATTTGTTTTGATCGAACGGTCCAGATCACCCCCCCCATAACCCGTTTTTGACCGATTCCTTGTACCCGGTCTAACCCTATCCGTAGTACTACTCCAAACGACACTGTTTCTCATTAGTGAAGTGATCAAGGCCGTTGATCGTGAATGATCCAACGGCCAAAATCAAATCCTCACCCCACTATATATTCCTAAAACCATACCCCGCCCCCTAAGCCATACCCCCCTTCGCCTTCGTCTCTAACCTAGAGACAGGCCCCAATACCCGCCGCCTTCAACCACCGCCCTCCGCCCACCGGAAATTGCCTCACGGCGGTTCCGGTGGTCCAAACAGCCCCAAAATTACACCATAGCCTCCCCACGACGTCCTCTTTCCAAATCCCATATCAGCTTTCCTCGAATCAGTACCCAACTATTTGAATCTTAGATCGAAGAATCGAACCAAACCCTAATCCGTCCAATGACCACCAAAATTACACCACAGCTTCCCCTCGACCTCCCCAACCTAACCCCTCTAACCATCACCCCTGAATCGTGGCCGACTGCTTCGAATCTCAGATCGAAGGCACAACCTCAAACCTACCCAATCAGTCCCAAAGTTACACCACTGAACCACCTAGCTACCCCCGTCCCAAATCCCACCCAGGTTCCGTCCAAATCTTGTTAGAGCTTTTCGAATTTCAAATCGAAGGCAAACCCTAGAGGGAGCAGCTTCAGACTGTGTACGAAGTTAAGGGTTTGAGGTCTTAACTGACTTTAGTCGAGTGTTCTCAGTCAAGAACACTCGATTAAGGTCCGTTTTGGCTTCAAAATTTCAATACGAAGTGTCAATGAGAATGGAGTTCATTTGGGTTTCTGATTTTTGAGGTATTTCTCTTTTTTTTCCTTTTTCTTCTTTGATTGTTGTTTGTTGTTTGCCTAATTAGGTTTCCTTGCTATGTTTGTCAATTAATCCTCCTCCTCTTTCGGACCTTTTTCTGGTCCAAATTTTCGTCACTGTATTAATTGGATTTCATAGTTGATAGGATTTAGTTGGAATCGCTCGAACCCCTGTTTGGTTGCACTCTGGATTAGTTTCTTCTTTACATTGTTGAGTATTTCGAGTTAGACAAGTTCAGTGGGTGATTGTATAAAACTGTGATCGTTTGATATTACTGTAGATTCAAATTGTCTTATTAGGTTATGTTTGATTCTTTCCTCTTCGTTGCCAATTAGTTTGTTGCATATGAATTTGGGATATTACAATATTTCATTCATTTTTAGGCAAGTATTGGTTTAGAATTGTGAATGCAGTCAGTTATTCCCATATACATGTGCATCTTAGTAGTTTTACATCAGTATACTATTTGATCTAATCTGAGTTCTAAGTTCGAACTGCTAGGTGAATTTGGATTAAATTGGTTATAGCTATTGTAGTTTGGTGATCAATTAGGAATCAGTTTAGTTATTTGATTAAGGAGATTGGTTATAGATGATGAGGTACAGGGGATTGGACTAGGACAATAAATCACAGTAATTTCAGGGGTAGTTTTGGGGTTTAAAAGTTTGGCAAAATGGTCTTGCTACGTGGGTTGTCAGTAAAGCACTTAATTAACATTAAACTAATGCATTTGTTTAGTGCTAATGGAGAACAAAACATAATGGTAGGGGAAGTATTAAAAGGGATTGATTAAAATATGTGGCACATGCCTGTTTGAACATTAAATAAGAAAAAGACAAGGGATAATGGGAAAAAGACTCTAGTGGAATTCTAAAAGAGATCATGGGCAGAATTAGTTTCTTAATTCTGCCTGAGTGCTCTTGAGAGCTGGCAAGGCCAGTGTTTGGGTATAAGTGGAGGGACTTAGTACAGAACTAAGGGGGGACAAAAGAAGAAGAGAGCAATCTGAAAGGGGGACAAAAGAAGAAGAGAGCAATCTGAAAGGGGCAGACCTTAAAAAAAGAGCAATCTGAAAGGGGGACAAGAGAAGAGAGGGGCAATCTGAAAAGAGAGAGTAAAAAGATAAAGGAAGAGAAACAGACAATAAAAAATATTATCGTTCCATTGAGAAAGTTTTCTGATTCTAGTTCATCTAGGATTAAAATAGCTTAAGTTTTCTCAGTATTGTTGAGTAACTAAAGCTTGAAAGGTACAAGAATATGATTTCAAGTTGAATCTGGTTTGTTCGACTGAGTTGATTGGTTATTTGCTTGGGCTTATTGATTGCTGGGTTGATTCTTGGATTCTCTGGTGTCATTTGTTTTCTGAAAATTCTCCTATTGTCATTGTTGAACCCTGCTGAATTGGTCATTTGCTGCTGTTGTTGCTGTTTGACTGACCCCCTCATTTTTTGGTTTATACTTCAACTTCCAGGTACACGACTCGAGACTCTATGGATGTAGCTTCACATGATTGAAACATAAAATCAATGAAGATCGACCAAATGTCTTCTGTTATTTTTTTTTAAAATTGATTCGTTGTCTGTGATTTGAACTTGGACTCTAGTTCAATTGTGTGGAACAAAAATTTGTTTTGTAATCATATGAACCAGATTCGAACAGGGCTGTTGTATAATTTGAACTGCAATTGGATTATGTCAACTATCATTTGGTACAGACTGTTAGGTAGTATGAGAACTTGTGTTCCTTATTAACTGGGGATTTGCATGTTCGATAGCTGTTATTTTGAAAGTTTTTCTGTGATCCGTTTATTGTGCAGTAGATGTTAGTTGCATTTTGAGGACTGAAATAGGGATTGTTGTAGTTAAGGTAGTTGTACTGGGCTGCACCAATTGAGTGAACTATTTGAATTGGTCATAGGTAATCTGGTTGTTAATATGAATACAGGTTGATGCACCTTCACCTAAAGCCAAAGCTTGTAGTAGTTATATCAATCAGCCACTTAGTTAATTGTAACCTCATATGATTGATTACCTTGAGCATCAACTGATATATTAGCTTGAAGTAGTATTTTCAAATTAGTACAAGAATGTTAGTAAACATCAGAATGTGCGCGTCTATTGGTTATCCATTAAACCTGATAAGTTTCACTTAGTTATTAAGATGTTAATCTGATCAGCAACATCTGAATAATGCATCAGAACAATTGTTAACTGGTCATTTGCTCAATTTGAACTATCATGTTTGGCTTAATCACATGGGCTTAACCATTCCTTTTCCCCCAAGAGGTGTAATCTCCCGATTGATAAACGTGCAGCCCAGGTCCCGTTTTATGACCGTATGCGCTTGGACTCGGGCTGAGATATACGTATGGCCAGTTTCGAAGCCCGATGTTTGGCTTTGGTACATAATCACCAATTAGTCTGCTCCAACCCCGAAACAAATCGATTAGGACCTGTACTTGTTTATTTATTAGAGATCAACAAAAATAGATATCATAGTTACCTTAGGATTTTCCCTTTAAAATAAATAATAGATGAGATAAGCCTCGCCAAATAGACGCATAAATTGTGGGGCCCTCAATAAATGGTTAAAGTGAAATATTTAGAATTCGGGATGGGCCGTTTAGTGAATTTCACGGCCCTCCCCAGAGATAATAATGCGCTAGTCATTCTAGACGCGCTTTTAATAATTTACTTTCTTAAACTCGGGTGCACATTTATGTGACCCAAATCCAAATCTCAACAGAGTTGAAATGTGTCAATAACCACGGGTGCATTGATGTGACGTGGTTTGAGATGTACTTTCACGACGTTGCAATTCTCGTTAAAAATAATAATAATAAAAGCGGTAAAAAGTTAAAATTTGCCCATAGGTTCAACATGTATTAAAATCAGATAAACCGAATATGACAGTTGAGCGACCGTGCTAGAACCACGGAACTCGATAATGCCTAACACCTTCTCCCGGGTTAACAGAATTCCCTACTCGGATTTCTGGTTCGCGGACTGTAATACAGAGTCAATCTTTTCCTCGATTCGGGATTCAACCGGTGACTTGGGATACCATAAATCTCCCAAGTGGCAACTCTGAATCTTTAAATAAAATTCTGTTTCGATTGTCCTTTAATTGGAAAAACTCCCTTACGCCCTTGCGGGCGCAGATAAAAAGGAGGTGTGACAGTTATTACCGCATCTATGCTTTTTATGTTGCTTGTTATTGTCATGTCTTTATATTCTATCTTATTTGTTATTGTTCTATCCATACCTTCTATCTGTTTACTTTGTTACATTCATGCTTTTTTCTTGTTTATTATATTTACATCTATGTTTTCGCTCATTTGTCGTTGTTATATCTAGACCTTTTACCTTGTTTGTTATTGAAATCTATGTTCTTCTACCTTATTTGCTATCGCTACTTTTGCGCCTCTTACCTTGTCTGTTACCGATACCCATATACTTCTGTCTTATTTGTTATTGTTATCTGTGTACCTTCTACTTTGTTGTTGTTGTTGTTGTTGTTGTTGTTGCTGGGATTCCTTCTTTCCGGTTGGTACTATTATACATATGCCCGTCGAGGATGAGATAAATGCATGAAGGGTATTTTTATGCCAATTGATTTGATATACATGCATAGTTGGTGAGGATGAAAATGCATGAAGTCGTGCCATTTGATTTGATATCTTGAACACAATTTTCATATTATGAAGATTCATGGGTCTACTATGTTGTTTTAGTGGTTATTGCTTTAACCTCATGACTTGAGTTGTTATAAAAGGATTGGCTATGATATCAATGAAACTGGTTGTTATTTCTTTTAGTTAATCATTTGCTACTTCTCATGTTTGTTCTTGTAATCTACTTTATTATTTTTAGTGTTGTTTCTATTGCAATTTAACTGAACATATTATATTAGTGAGTATATTTCTTACTTAAAAACCTTGTCACTACTTCATCGAAATTAGTCAAGATACTTATTGAGTACATGTGATCGGTTGTATCTCATACTACATCTCTACATCTTGCATGCAGATATTTGTAGAAGAGTGGCTGCGGGGTTCGAGACTCTAGCAGTGAAGACATACTAGCACTCCCGATACAAGCTACCATTTATTCGTGGTAGATTAGAAGTTATAACTTTGTTTATGACCTTCAAATTAAAGTTGTACTCTTATTCATAGTCGCTCGTGACTTGTACTTCTAGTCTTTGGGATAGTTGTATTAAATCCTTTTGGCTATTTTGTTTATTATCTACGTTGAGTTTTTATCATATTAGTGACTTATACTGTTGGGCTTACCTAGTGAGTTGATTTGATGCCATCACGGCTTAATGAGATTTTGAATCGTGACAGGAATTAACATTATAATCTGTTTTTTGTTATATTTTATCTAAGCATCCTTAACTTCTACGGAGGCAAGGTGGAAGGTTCTCATGTGTAAACCTTTTGATTTGGTATAAAAGGAAGACGCCACCTACGACGTAATTGTAAAATAATAATTCATAACCCATAAATTTCAAATCATAAATTTGCCTTTATATATGAGAGGGTATCTTTTCTATGTTAACTATGTTAAGGTTAGGATGGGAATTGGGATATCAGAATAATGTACTATTTTGGTGATGTTAGTATTTTTTTTGGTTTCTCATTCGGTGTCCGGTATTCATATTGGGGTCCGACTAAATTCGAATTTGCGCCGAAAATTCCTAATAAAGGCGACTCCATATCCAAGGACTCGAATCAGAGACCTCTAGTTAAGGATGAAGGAGTACTTACCACTTCATCACAATCCTTGTTGGTTGGTGTGGTGTTAGTATTGGTTATAACAAGAAAGACTCAATCCCGTTCTTTAAAGAAAAATGATCTCCACTCTGTTATAACACCCGAAATACTCTAGCTTGATTGCTGCATTTAAATTGGGAGGGGAGAGGGGAGAGGGGAGAGGGGAGAGATATATGAATGAATAGAAACTTAGAAATGATCAATTCATAAACAATCCTCTCAAAATGTAAAATAGCTCCTCTTAACAACAACATCCAAAAAAAAACCAAGTGAATGTATAATCCAAAGTACAGGTAAGGAAACGAGCCATCATCATCCTCCTAAATAAAGAGATGGCAATTCATATATATAGAGACAAAAGCAAATGATCATGCAGGATTTAAAAAGAGTTACTACATTAGAAAGCAGAGTAGACCCCATCCTAAGACTAAACTTTTAACAATTATTGTTGACAGCTTCAGGCCTTCCACTCCACTCTGCAAATAAAACATGCATCCGAATATCAAAAAATGACTATGGGAATAATTGATCTTAACAAGATATACTAATTACTCCCTCCATTCTTTTTTCAGTGATCATTTCAAGGGTTTGACACACTCATTAAAAAAAATTACTTGATAGTATTAATTAAGTGGTTATTTTACTATAAGAAACCTTTAATATATGCATAGGAAATGTACAAAGAAGTGTTGAAAGACTTCTAATAAGTTTGTTCAACATTTATTATACAAGGAGAATCTTGGGGAAAAAAATTAGTATCTTTTTGATTTCTTGAAAAGTTACTTACTATTTTAACACAAATTTAAAAGGGAATGGAGGGAGTATTAAATAGGATTGCCAACTTAGAAAACTAAAGGAAACAAGGAAATCCAAAATATAAAGATCTATAATGATGATTATGAATTTCACAATCAAGAATAAAAGCTTAATTAGGGGTAATTACTTAAACAGTCAATTGTTAAGGGATCGTTTGTTTTGAAGGCAATGTTATGCAGTGATTATAATGTATGAATTGCATTATTAAGGATTAAATAATCGTTTGTTCATTGCATTATAAATGAAAATTTTAACGTATAATATAATGTTCTTTACATTTTTACCCTTGTTTTAAAGGGAATAAAATAAAAATATAAAATGAATTGCCTTATAAGTGAATGTTAAACTGAAAACTAAACTATTTATACACAAACTAATAACTAAAAAACTAAAAATAAAATGATTTTTACTTATTACATTAAAGTGTATTCTATTGGTTGTAAAATTATTCACACTTTTACAGTTGAATATCTATAACGTACTCCTTCGTTTCATATTAGATGAGGCAGTTTGACTTGGCAAGGAATTTAAGAAAAAAAAGTAAAATACTTTTGAAACTTGTGATATTAAAAGCTTAAGGGATAAAATGCTTGTGAGACCATGAGATTTGTGTGGCTATAAAAGCTTCTCATTAAACGTAACTGGATAAAATAAAATTTAAAATTGAATTATTTTCAAATTTAGAAACGTGTCATTTGTTTTGTAAGGCACTAAAAAGAAAAGTATCTCATCTAATACAACGGAGGGAGTATATATTTAGAGCATATCTTAAAAATTGAACTTGTTTAAAGCTAGCATACAATCAGATCCTATGGACGGATCCAACGTATCCGATCCGCAGTATATAGGGATTACATAATATATATATATATATATATATATATATATATATATATATATATATATATATATATATATATATATATATATATATATATATATATTGAAAGTGTAGGGGTAAATTTTTCATTTTTCATTTTAAATTCTTAATCAGCTACAAAATGATAAAGAAAGAAAATAAAATACCTGATCAGTGGCTGAAGGAGCAGGAGATAAAGCTCCAAGACTGGGAGCTAGAGCTGGAGCACCAGTGGGAGGTAAGGGAGGACTCAATGCCGAAGGAGATGGTGCCGGAGATGTTAACTTCTTTGCAGGAGCCGGAGCCGGGGTTGAAGCAAGAGGTGCTGGTGAAGGAGCTGCTGGCGGAGGAGGGGTAGCTGGAGGTGGTGGAGAACTCACTGCAGGTGGAGGAGTAGCTGGTGCCGGTGGAGGTGTAGATTGTACAGCTGGAGGAGGTGAAGTTACAGTAGGAGGTGGGGAAGAAACAGTGGGAGGTGGTGAAGCAGTTGGCGGTGGCTGAGCTGGCGGCGTTTGTGTGTTAACCGGAGGAGGAGAACCAGTAGGTGTAGGAGGAGCTGGGGTATTAGTGGGTGTTGGGGGTGCTGGTGTATTAGTTGGTGTTGGTGGTGCTTGGTTAGTGGGCGTTGGAGGAGCTTGGGTGGTGGGTGTTGGTGGTGCTTGGTTAGTGGGCGTTGGAGGAGCTTGGGTGGTGGGTGTTGGAGGAGCTTGGGCAGTGGGTGTTGGAGGAGCTTGGGTGGTGGGCGTTGGTGGTGCTTGGGTGGTGGGTGTTGGAGGAGCTTGAGTGGTGGGTGTTGGTGGTGCTTGGGTAGTGGGTGTTGGTGGTGCTTGACCACCAACTCCGGCGATGACAATGCAGATAAATCCAAACAAAACAGCAATTTTCCCCATCATCTTTACAATGGAGAGAAGAAAAAGGAAAGGAGAAGAAATTTCTGCTGCTTGGACAGAGAGGTTTAGAGGGGGAATATATATATATATATATATATATATATATATATAAGGGTCTTTCTAAAGGAAGGAAGTAGTTTTGAAGTGAGAGTAGAAAGGTGGCAAGTCTTTCTACGATTTGTAGTAACTACAGAATAAATATACCTAGATCAAACGATGTTATATTGTTGTCTTACGTTAGTTAGTACTTAGTACTAATTAAAAGACCTCGACTATAACTAGTAGGTCTCGCACTGGAAATGGAATGTCGACTTGTTGTTCAGCTTATCAAAGAAGTTAGGGTCATTATTTAAGATTGCAAATACTTGTTGGAATAAGCTATCAAAGGGAATATTAGACATAACTGAAGAGGAACAAACAAATGTGCTGACTTTTTTGGCCAATAAATTAGGTCACAACCATAAAGAAGATATTAGGAAAGATGCAATTATAAGGAAATGAAATTTTTCCTCCAGATTTAAGCAATCTAGCTTATGAAAATTTTTAATATTTTTATTTAGTATCTCTTATAATGTTACCAAAAAAGTAATTGTACTGCTCTTTATTTTACTCGGCCACCTTGTAGTTTATGTGTTGTTGAAATACAACAAAGAAAAAAAAGTTCTTATCTTTCACGTTATTTTAGACAAGACTTTGTAATGTAAAACTGTATAGTTAAACAATTAAACATGCTAATGTGAATTTTGGTAAAGCAGCATCCTCTAAAATGATTGCATGCTGGGGCTGCATGTAGCCAGGGGCGTGTCTCACTATTAGAACACATACTCCTCTCCCTAAATTACGTATATTAATATTATATTTTTTTAAAATTTACTTAATTATATGGGCGTGAACCTATGCTTAAAGATTTCTATGGTACAATAATTATTGGATGCACCTCCATGACTAAATTGGTGATTCAAATCTCACTCCGGACGGTCTTGTTTTCGGCACGAAGTATAAATATATACGTGAACATCACTAAAATTTTAAAAAGAATATAATTTTAAACCTATAATTTCAAAAGTGTAGTGGGTACATGGTAGATACTAAAGTTAAATTCGTCAAGTATAAATTGTAAATATGCATCTTCACAATAGTACACCTACTAGATGTGCCTCTGTCTGTATCTGTGCCAAACGAGAGAAGGCAGGGCTCAAGAAACGGGTGGGGCCCGGCCAATCCCTGATAAGAGAGCCGGTTGGTATATATTGATTCGAAATGAAGGAAGATCATTCGACGTAATTGTGAAGCCATTTTAATTTGCTTGCAAAGCAATTCCACTTTCCACTCTCCACTCTCCACTCTCCACTCTCCACAAATAATTTGAGCTTTTCTTCATTAATAATGATAGTAATCCTCAGCAACAGACAGGTTTATTATCGTCACGTTAATTACCTTTTTTAAAGCCTAACTCATGAGTTTTGCATTATCATTATACGTAAATAGTTCTGTTTGTTACAAGAAGTTCAAATAAGCATTCATAATTAGGTTGATTAAGTTCTCATTCTTTATTTCTTCTACTCTCTTTTTTCAGCTCTTATTGCCCCTCATTATAAATTATATGCACTACCTTTCAACCCGTTTAGCATTACATGTAAAGTACTAGCATATATTCAGCGTATTTGTATTTCGAAGGTGTTTAACCCAAAAAAATAGTTTTCAAGGTCAAAGCAATAATTTTATATGACGGGCCACAAGCAACCGATTCAATCCGAAAGATATAAAATTTCGTTAATACAACGTGATAAAGAAGTGAGAAATAAATTCAATGACAAATAATATAATAAAAATAAAGCAGAGAAAAAAGAATTCTTATTGAATGATCCTTGATAGGATAATGAGCCGAATAGAGCTTGAAGGGCCGAACTATGGTTAACTTGGGAGCAAGATGCTATGAATTACAATGTATAAAATTGTAGAGAAGAAAATTAGATTCCCCTCATGGTGGTAAAAGTATGTCTATTTATAGAGCTAAATCTAAGTAACTAGTCTCCTTGAATTATGGGTCCATTATGAGCATTTACTCAATCCATGCATTACTTTTGGAAGACTTGTAACAGCTATGTAAATGCTGGAATTCCGTAACTGATGAGTTAATTCCATAACTGATGAGTTAATTCCATAATTAATGAGTCAATCTTGTGTCTGTTGAGTCAATCTCGTGCCTGTTGAGTCAATCTCGTGCCTGTTGAGTCAATCTCGTGCCTGTTGAGTCAATCTCGTAATTGGTTGCCCTGTTCTGACCGTTACAATCATTTATTGCATTTATTAATAATTGATTTGTAACTGATGGTGTAATGATGGTAAATCTCATATAATCCGGGATTAATTTATTCCTTCCTCATTTGTAATTATGAGATATTCTCCCGCGCCTGATCTGGGCTATTTCATGATGATCAGTTTCGGGGCTAACAGGCACGGTATGAGTATGTTCGGTCCCGGGGGTGTTTCACTTATCATCTTTACATGTCATTCTTCACTTTTCTTCAAACTTTACTGACACGTGTCGTCATTTAATAGACCCACATGGCGAGTCTAATTTTTACTAATACAGATAGTCCCCCCACTTTTCGGTTACTCACTATGATGTGACCGGGAAGTGGAAGATTTTATCCTTTTCATCCTTGCCTCTGCCTCATTAAAAACCTTGCCAGAAAAATCCAATAGGGACAAAAACCGGATGAAGGAAAAAAGAGTGCAGAACTTAGATATTCAGATGATAACTCCACCACTTATGTTCCTTTCGTCAATAATCGGTTGGTTTACCCCTGTCTTATTTCGGGGTTTGAAGACAAATCTTTGTCTTATGTTTGCAAAGTTTGATATATATATTTCGGCTTTATTTTCTGCCTATTTTAATGTTTGGGTTTTTGTTTCACCCTTTAACTTTGCATTAAAAATGCTTCAATGCTCCGTGACTTTATTTGAATAAGCACGAATTATAAAAGAGGGCCCTTTTATGAACGACACTTAATGAAGAAGACGTCTCACCTTCATAATGATGTAAATATACAAAAGAGAGATATGAATTTTCACATGTTTTTCTTTAATAATGTTTTGAAGAAAGTTTTTACATTTAACTTTCATAACATTTCACATGTGTTTGTGTATCGTCTATAACTCATTTTGCAACTGTTTTTTCTTTTAAAAGATTCGATATAAGCTTGCACTCGTAACTGCTTTTCTTTTGCAACAGTTTATTTTGAATTAGTACAAGGAGATAACTATTTTTATTTACAACAGTTTTAAATATAAGGGTATGAATTTTTATCCATAACTATTTTTATTGATAACAGTTTTCAAATGAATACAAGGGTAATGATTTTTCATCCGTAACTGTTTTCAGTTACAACAATTTTTGAGTAAGTACAAAGATGTGCATTTTTACCCGTAACTAATGTTCTGCTTTTAACCTTTTTTGAAATATTCGTTTATATTTACGAATATGTTTTCAAAGATTTTCGAGTCATGCTTATGTTTTTGGCTCGTGACTTTGCTCTTAACTTTCGATTTGTTGGGTAGACCTTAGGCTTGACTTGAATTTTGATTTTTCTAGTCTTCTTTGCCTTCTATATATATAGTCCCCAAGTGTTAGAGCTTTGAAGTATGAAATCTCGAGCATTTGATTATTCCTTCCACGTGGTCCATTTCCTGAAAAGGAAAAACATACGGGACTCGGAGGTATATATTTAGATGATGACTGCTTAACCCTTTTTTTTTACCAAAAGGGTTGTAACCTAGACCGGGATTAATACAATGTTCCTCGTGTCTTTCGGATCTAATATCATCATGTGGTATTTTAGAGAATTTATCCGAGTACTATTTTTTTGGCACTTTAAAAATTTATTTGAGTGCTCATACTTAGTCTTTTAGACTTAAAATATATATTTGGATGCATCGTTACATGTGCGATGTCTTAATGTTGCACCTTTGGGTGTCTAACTTTTATATGAAAGAGGACTCTTTTATATACTTTAAACGCTATGAAGAGGACGTCTCCTTTTCATTCAGGCATAAAATAGGATCGATTGATCCGCGTAGACTTTTAGTCTGAGGGAATATTAATCCCGGTAAGATTTACAAGAGTATTGACCCCATTAAAATTAATAGGAGTATTGACCCCGGTAAGACATTGAGTTTGAGGGAGTATTGATCCCAAATAAATATATATCTTAGTAGATTTGTCCTGAAGAGACATTTAATCTGATTGGATTTTGAATCTAAATTGGAGTATATGAACATACTTCCAAGTAGAGAGGGACACATGTCCGAAATAATATTTGAGATTTACGGGATAATCGATCCGAGTCATAATATAATTAACCATTAAGAAAGGCTTAGATATTTAGCTTGAATGGTCGTTGTTGGACCGAATATAAATCGCGTGTTTGTTCAAAGTGAACTTTATTCTGGTGGCTTATTTGCATACATTTATCTTGACTTAGATGTAACACTCTCGTTTTTTATCGTGGGATTCTTGACTCTGACATGGAGTTCTTGATCCTTTTTGTGTACGTGTAGTATATGTATTTTTGAAGAACTCATTCAACACTGTTTGAAGTTTATGCTTGATATGAGTAATACAACTAACTGAGTTGAGCTGGTAAATAATGTCAGGTCAAATTGACTAATCTTCAAGTATGAGTAATCTCCCTAGTGTTTGAGTTTTGAGGTACGAGAACTCAAACAATGGAATCATAATTTGACAATTCGCGGTCTAATAGTCCCCAGTAGGATAGTTAGTTTCAAAATTGATGGACTTTCAAATGGTTCAGTTCCAACATAGGGACGGTACCGAAGCTCTTTTTATCAAATATTTTGTACTCTGACCGGGAACTACGGAGGTTCCAAAATGTTGTCGAGGATCATGCCATATCTTGATTTGAGCTATTCATACTGACTTTGATGAGTTTTTGATTTGAAGCCTTTTTATCGGAGTAATTTTCACTGCTTTCTTTATAAATTTCTCGCATCATATATTTTGATTGTTTGGTCCATGTGGCATTTTAGCTTTTGGAGCCTTGAATATTCTCAAATATAATTCTCCTCCAACAAGGCAGGTAGTACGGGATGAGACGCACTCAGAGTTATCGAGAGCATGCTTATCTTTGGGCAAAGTCCCATTCTGCAAGTAATAAATGAATTTATTATGCCAATTCCAAATTAAATTAGTCAGGCTTAACTCATTTTCATTTTAATTGATGATAGATCAGGAATCGCCTAAATAAGATATGGCTCGATCCCGAGACTGTTTGATTCAGAAATGATATTCTCAATAAATTCCCAGAGTTGCTTTCTAAGTCAGTGATATCAGCAGTAGATCTAAGACTAACACATCCGGCTCGATTTTCTTGGGCTGCATAGTTTTCTTGGATTTGATCAATCCTTAAATCAATATTTTTGCTCTGAGTCCCCAAGCTAATTTAAGCCTTGTAGCATATGCTTCATACTCGGCTTTGTTGTTAGTAATAAAATAATTTTTATGAATTATCTAACTACTTTCTCTGATAGGCATTAAGCATTGCCCCTAACTCGGAAAGTTTAGTACTTGTGAACCTAATTGTGTAGAAGGTCCAGATCCCGAGAATTATCCCAGAAATAACATGTTCGGGTAATATGTTCGAGCTAAAATTAATCATGAAATCTGCTAAATTTGTGATTTTATAGTCGTACGTGGTTGATAAAAAATATCATATTCACTTAGTTCGACTACTCATTTAGCTAGCCTTCCTGACAGTTCATGTTTATGCAAAATATTGGGTAATGAAAATATAGTGACTACGGGAATTGAATGACATTGAAAATAAGGCCTTAGATTTAGGGAAACTACAATTAATGTCAACTTATCAAAATGTAGATATGTAGTTTCCGTATCTAAGAGCATTTTATAATAGATAGGAGAATGTGTACCTTTATCTTCTTGAATTAAAATTGCATTTATCGAGACATTCGAGACAATTTGGTATACTGACAACCATCTTTCTCCTCGGAATTTTGAAAGTAATGATGTGTTGTTGTTAGATAGCAAGTTCGAATGATTCAACTTTTCGGACTAAACCGATTTTTCGAAGATCTGTAACTTTATCTTTTATGATTTGACTCTAGTTTCTTCTTTTGCTTGGCCGGATTATACTGCGGGTCAATATTGAGCATATAAAACTTTTCCTCTGATGATACACCTGCTATGTTAGCATGGAGGCAAGTAAAGCAATTTTTGTTAGCATGTAAAAGTTTAATCACCTTTCCTTTAAATTCGGTGTCGAGTCTCGACCAACATAAACCTTCCTATTTGGGAAGTCAATGATAATTTCTAGTTTTTCAGCATTTGACCTCATGGCTTCTGATGCCTCCGGTTCAATAATTGCTTCCGAAAATATTTGTATAATTGTCCAAGGTTATTTCTTCCTTCCTCCTGTCTATTCCATCCCGCAGCTATCTCTTCTTTTTCAGTTGTTAGGTGTGGTATCTTTGTAAGCAATCTCGTGGGTGTTTTACCCATGTTCTTCCTAATCTTCATTCTTCTCCTGTGAAATTTTATATTTTAGCAAGGTAATTCCTTGCCTGTTCGGGTAGAGCCAGATCTTTTCCAGCCTGTGAAGAGAATCTCGTATCTCTTTGCTCGGACCTATTTTTTAAATTTTTGCATTTAGATTCGAATCACCCAAGAATCACATCCACTTGATCTCCGGACCTGTTTTTGACTTTCAATTGAATGGACGTGTCTTCCTCTATTTGAAGCTTTGTATTATATCGAATGTAAATTTTACTCCTCAGTTCCGGGAAGGTCCGACATTATTCTTCTGGCTCCTTCAATCATATCCGGAATCACCTCGGTTTGGTTTTCGAACCTGTTTTGGACACTTATTAGTGTCGATTCGACTTATCGTGTCTTCTTCTGTTTAAATTTCGGTGCTGCAACGGTTATGCATATCATTCTCGCAGGATAGATAAGAATTCCCGGAGGTGTTCTATCCGCTCGTTCTGTTCCTTGATCTGTTTCTGTAAGGTTAGAACTAAATTTTGCAAATTAAAATTAACCGGTGTATCTGAACCTCCTGTTCTGGAACTGTTTCGTACAGATCTGTTATAATTAGCTCAGGTACAGATAGTTGCGGTACCAATATATCGATGTACATTCTCTAGTTTTCTCTGCTTGTTACTTACATATCATTATCATGGCTATTCTTCCCTTTTTATTTTGCATGATATGCCCTCTCCAACTTGGTTTTCCTCAACTGTGTTGATTGGTAAATTTCGGCCATGATGAAGGTTTAAACTGAAAACAAGCGAATATTAACAAAAATTGATACTATCTTTGGATGAATAGCAAATTTGCTTGAGTTCCCGGTAACGGAACCAAACTGTTTAACCCAAAAAATAGTTTTCAAGGTCAAAGCAATAATTTTATATGACGGGCCACAAGCAACCGATTCAATCCAAAAGATATAAAATTTCGTTAATACAACGTGATAGAGAAGTGAGAAATAAATTCAATGACAGATAATATAATAAAAATAAAGCAGAGAAGAAAGAATTCTTATTGAATAATCCTTGATAGGATAATGAGGCGAATAGAGCTTGAAGGGCCGAACTATGGCTAACTTGGGAGCAAAATGCTATGAATTACAATGTATAGAATTGTAGAGAAGAAAATTAGATTCCCCTGATGGTGGTAAAAGTATGTCTATTTATAGAGCTAAATCTAAGTAACTAGTCTCCTTGAATTATGGGTCCATTATGAGCATTTACTCAATCCATCCATTACTTTTGGAAGACTTGTAATAGCTATGTAAATGATGGAATTCCGTAACTGATGAGTTAATTCCATAACTGATGAGTTAATTCGATAAATGATGAATTAACTCCGTAATTAATGAGTCAATCTCGTGCCTGTTGAGTCAATCTCGTGCCTGTTGAGTCAATCTCGTAATTGATTGCCTTGTTCTGACCGTTACAATCATTTATTGCATTTATTAATAATTGATTTGTAACTGATGGTGTAATGATGGTAAATCCCATATAATTCGGGATTAATTTATTCCTTCCTCATTTGTAATTATGAGATATTCTCTCGCGCCTGATATGGGCTATTTCATGATGATCAGTTTCGGGGCTAACAGGCACGGTATGAGTATGTTCGGTCCCGGAGGTGTTTCACATATCATCTTTACATGTCATTCTTCACTTTTCTTCAAACTTTACTGACACGTGTCGTCATTTAATAGACCCACATGGCGAGTCTAATTTTCACTAATACAGAAGGATTGTTATTTTCCATGGCACATACACATCCATCTTTTTGACGGTGCGAACTAAGTGATGCATAATTTTTGTTTGAACATAATATATAATTATATCTAAGTTCCCTTCTACTACATATCGATCATCAAGAAGTAACGAGGGTTGTGATGCTTTGAACCACTGCTTTTAGATGATGAAATAAATATGACTTAAGCTTTATATAGAAAACTATACATTAAATTTCTTAAGCATGGATGTATAGAGCATAACAAAGCTCGAATTAGAAAACGTAGTCCTCGATGGCAAGTTAAATTAATTGGCAGACCTTAATGTAAATATCAACTTTATGAGTGTACGTGATCATTAGTTGAATAGACAAGTTATCTGTAAATCCCTTTCTTTTCGATGGTTTAATAATGCAAATTACCCATGCCCACCATAATTCATAATTGTACAGCTAGCAGGCTGGATGTTGGGTGGGCCCTATATCAGGCCCAAACAGCTTAGGCCTTAGAGTAAAAGGAATAAGCTCCATATACTTCGCTACACGTGTAAAGGATAATTTGGGGTTACCCTTTTAACTGTTGCTCTGTTCCTTTCATTATTCTACTGTTTATCTTCTTCTTTTTCAGGAAATAAATAGTTGAAGTTTTGATATCCTTTCACATCATCTAGCCCACCATGAACAGGCCTATTTTAAACTTCCTACTTTGTCTTGTATATTGTTGGATATGACTTTATTATAGACTTGGCTAGCGTTTGGACAAATAATTTTTGAAGTAGTTTTGAAAAATAATTTTTGGAAGTTAAAATTATGTTTGGACATGCATTTTATTTAAATTTTTTTTGAAGTTTTGTGAGTAGGAACTTGATTTTCACCCAAAATCTACCATAAACTAGATTTTGGAAACTTGAAAAATATTTTCAGAAATTTTTCAAAATCAGATCACTAATCTATGGACAAACAATGTTTTCAAAAAAATTTGGAAAAAACTTGCCAAAATGTATGGCCAAACGGGGGCTTGGTCATTCAGATTTATTCAGACTCATTAAATGATGATGAAATAAGAAAAATAAATGCACTTAATAATTAAGATATGTATGATTAAGATTTATATTTAAAAAATAAACACATTTAATGACTGAGATCTGAATGACTAAGATTCAAACGTGCAAACAAATGAGGCCAAAGACTCCTAGACCAAGTCTGATTCTACTAAGAGATTTTTACCTATCTATACTACATATAAAACTTATTTATCCTCACTACAAAAGTTTTAACTTAATTATATGGTCATTTACTAATTATATACAAATTTATTTTAAATGAGTATCCCATTATATCAGGAATTGAATAAGGAATATCATTTATTTTCACTTCTCCCTCTCTCTCCTCAATTTTTCTTCCTTTGATGTTTTTTCCTTTTCATCATTTTATATTGTATAGAGTTTTAATGAAATTCATCAATTGATTTCAATCATTTTTACTAAAGAGTTTTAACTTAGCACTTTCCTTTCATGTTGCACAATTGATGATCGAATTGAAAGTGTAATCAATAATTTTTGAATGTGTTTGACTCTCCACCACTGATAACTATTAAAAAGCTTCGAAGCTTGAATTCAAATTTGGTTTTCAAAAATTATTATTTGTTTGGATTGGATGTTGTTATAAACAATTGGGAATATTCTTTGGTGTTTGGTTAAGATTAGACTTGATTTTTGGCTGAATTTCATATTGAAACTCGAAGAAGAAGACGACATAGCATACAATATACTACGAAATTGTATTAAAGTTGTATGTAAATTGTATTTATGTTGTATTATGTTATAGTTATATTTTTTTTATTGGAATGTTGTATAAACGTTGAAAAATAGTTGTATAATATATGAATCTTTGTATGAAGTTTGTATTTAAGTTATAAATAGTATCTTTTTACATAAAGTTATTGATATGTATCAAAATTGTATTAAGAGAGGAAGTTTTGATTAGCATTTCAGAGATGAAGAAGAACACACCACATACAAAATATATACAAATCATATACAAAAATACATACAAAAGATATATTGTATAAAATTTGTATTTAAGTTGGTATGATGTTGTAGTTGTATTTAACCGAGTAAAAATAATGTAGGAAAATTGTAGATAAGTTATAAACAAGTTTTTTACTATATAATTAGTTATATAAATTTTATTTTAGTTTATATGTTGTTATAGATGTATCAAATTTGTACGATATTTACTTTTAGTTTGTATGCTTCATTAAAATTGTAGCTGCTATCACTTAAAATATCATTTGCCACATGAATTGTTTTATTTTATTAGTAAGTGGTAGGATAAAATAAAAATAATATTCTATTTTTACTAAATAAATGTCGGGAAAACAAAACAATTGCAAAATTAACCAAACAGTGTATGAAGGTGACAATTAAGGAAATGTATTTACTTCTCTTCTGTTTCGTCATGCACTTCTATAAAATTAGTCTCTATAGTCGGGCGTTAGCAGGAATATTTCAAGTCATATTGGATTTGAAATAAATACCATATGTAGTATTGGATTAGGTTTTTAAATTCTTTTTGAATCGTAAAACGTTGGTAGTTTGGGATAAAATTACTCAGAACTTTATTTTTCAGTTGGAATTTAAAACGAAAACTACCAGATTTTCTTCATTGTAAACTGGATCATTAAGTTGATAAAATTACAATAGGTGGAATATAGGCACCGAAAACTAACACTCTTTTTCCGAATATATACTAAATTTGAATGATTGGATGCCAAAAAAAAAAAAAAACACTTTCTAAGGGAAAATAGCCGCTTGTGGCAGTACTTCTTTCACGTTCTCTTCTTCCGTAAAATAATAGTAACTCGTAAAAACACATGTGATATCAACCTAGCAATCAACATTGTAGTTCAAAAGAAGTATGCAAATACAAAACATAGTAGACAGCAAATTTGTGTATAACCCGATATAAATATAAAATATAATTGATTGCAAAATTATCTATAACCTGTAGGTCTTTATTAAAAAAAAAAATAACACCAATTATACTTAATGATTAAATTAGAAAAGATTTTAATTAAAATTCCATATACTATCAAGATGTAATATGAAATTTCCTTTATGAATTGTGTTGAAATTTTAATTGTAAAATTTAGCGACAAAACTAATTTTATTGTGAAACTCCATACATTAAAATATTTGAAATAGGTAATTAACGATTTTCATTCCTAGTGGTTGGTTTAATGGAGATCTTACAGCAAAGATGATTTTCATTCCTAGTTTTATGGTGGTCTTAGCAGTAAATAATTATTATTCCACCTCCCATTGCTTTGTTCCATATTGATTCTCCTCAATTCTGCCCCACGCCAAAATTAACATACGTATGCAATAGCATTCCACGCCCTAAATTTTAAACCTATAAGTTTCCTTGCTTGGATACAACACTGTCACAACTTTAACTCTTCAAAAGCTACGTCTTTTTTCAAGTATAATTCTTCCGAAGAAAGTGTTAGTTTCTAAATTATGTCCATCCTTGTAAGTATTTATTTGAAAAACTTAAGGGCATAAAAGTCGATCAACATTTTAGGGTTATTTTAGTCGTTTAACACTTAAGGGCATAACTAGTCTCTATGAACGTACGTTGACATGTCATTTATGGAATCATTCTCATTTAGTGGAAACTTTCTGTTAGAAATAGAGGAGTAATATTTTTAACGACATTAATATTCAGAACATATTTAGTTTAGCTATTAAATAGAAATTAAAGTTGTAGAAGTCTAACTGTATAAATTTTAATTTGCTTTCGTTCATCAAATTAATATCGGAAGGCATGTGCTTGTTCCCTTACTAACTGGTATATTCGTTGTGCTTGTATCTTCTCTTATTTGTTCTCGACCAAATACAACTGGTTTTAGAAAGACTTATAAAGATATGAATATGTCTCTTTAGTTATTTTTACTATAAATCCCGTAAAAACTTGTACATATAGTAAATCTCTCGTACATGAAAAACTCATCCGTTATTTATTCGAAGGGGTAATTTAATTTTTAAAATATATAAAATTCCATCAATTACAGAGGTATAACAAAATTTTACTGCATGTATGGGCCTTTGAATTCTAAATAATTAGTTATATCATATATGTAAGCTATTATGCTTTGAAGATGGATAATTTAATTATGGTTGGTCTAGTCAAACCTTTAAGCTTTTTTAGCTTTTTCCTCCCTATTTCAGCACATAATGGCTCAGTTTTTGTCAGCTAGCAACAAAACTACACAAAAATATAAAAACAAATACCAAAATACAAAAAGAGGTTAAAGATCTAAGTATCTTACGTAAATTAAAAAAAAAAAAAAAGAGAGAGGGGGGGAAATTACAGACGTGCCCTTCTAATCCAAATAGGATCAACTTTATAGGGTTGACATATGTAAAATTTAAATCGAAAAAGAATCCCATCATTAGGTAATTTATAGTTGGATCCTTAAATTATACAAATATTTAAAGGCATAAAAGTAGATCAATATTTCGGAAATATTTTAATCGTTCAACATTTAGCATAAATTATTTATGCTTTTATAATAATATAGATATAGATATACATATAAATAAATAGATGAAAAGATTTTTCTCCTTAATTTTACAAGCAATTAAGGCGGCAAAAAAATAAGGAAAGAGGAGAGGAGAAAAAAAGAGAAAAAGAATGTAACTGAATCCCCTAATTTAAGATAGTAATAATAGATTCTATATAAATTGTAAGCAAATCTTGTTTACGGCAGATAATATACAAAATTAAAATAATTTTAATATATAAATTTTAAATATTGTATAGGAAGGATAAAATACCTTCAATTAATGCATAGGCTGATGGGCCTAAGTTTGTTCTCCAAGTCTACTGTTAGATCCCAACTGTCTCGTGGGCTGAAGACAATGTGTTAGTTGTGCAGTGTAGAAATGGTACCACGTAGTCACTCTAAAGGGATGCTATTTAAGAATTAGCCATTGTGTCTTTGAATTTTAGTTTTTCAGTTTAATATTTTGGGATAAAAATGTTCTGAATTGTCCTGAAGTTAAAAATTTTAGTTTAGACTTTCATGACAAAATAAGTACTGCTTAATCTCTAAATAGTATCCCTGAAAATGATTATATGTGCACTTGCCCCTTGCCCAGTGGTATTATCCATTCATGATTGAAAAATAGATGAACCAACGATTAGTATATATATAAATATTGTATATTTTCTAATAATTTTAAAATAGAAGTAGGTCTTCTCCCAAGGGGGTGGCCTAACAGATACGAAGTTATGTAAAATTTTCCCATTTACTTAAACTTTAATTGGATGATTTACTCGAACTTGTAGCTGAAAGATAAAAGGTACGATAGATTTAGATGACTTTTGAATGAACTATCTTGAAATCTATCTAATGTATACTAAAATAGGGAGAAGGAAAAAGTTGGACTCGCATGTCTTTGATTTATGCTGCCGAAGTTTAGTGGACTTATTCCGGAAGGGCACGGTTAGCCACTAATAAGATATGTATTTACTTTTAAGTTAATGTTTAAAATGTCTTTAGTCTTTAGCCACTTCTTTAATAAACTTTACCCGTCCGGACGAAAATACTCTTCTGCTCATAAAGTTCAGGACAAGTGTCCTTAACTTATGAGCTTGTTACTGTCACGACCCAAACCAATGGGCCGCAACGGGCACCCGGTACCTTACTTAAGTAGAGTAAAACATGGGGAAAATACTCGACATTAGATAACCCAACATGTAATCCAAACCTATACATATGGCGTACGGGCCTATAAGTCCGGCATGATCCTTTATATACTCAAAACATAGGCCGACAAGGCCACACAAGAATCCGTATACATGACATCTGTCTACAAGCATCTAAAAACATATAATATCATAAAGGTCGGGACAGAGCCCCTACATACCAATCAATGCATGTGCTAATCATAGAGACCAAATAAGCAACTCCGAAGCAAATGGAGAGCACCAATATCTTCCGCTGAGCTGATAACCTACTTGGAGGACTCTTGACCTGTCTATCAGGACGTGCGGGCGTGAAACGCAGCGTCCTCAGGCAAAAAGGACGTAAGTACAAACAATGTACCAAGCATGTAAGGAATGAAAATCAGTAAGCAATAGGCATGAGAGAGACATGGAGTAAAAGACTTGACATGTAAGTTTGAATAGCTCTGTGAATCCTTTAATATTTAAAATGTCATGCATATGCGTATAAATGTCATACAATGCGTGGGTATATGCGTTCGTAACATCATCAAGCCTCTGAGGGCATCCCATCATATCATCTCGGCCACTGTGGGCAAAATCATCAACGTATACCAGCTGATCAGGTGGTGGTGCGTATATAACGCCATAACCTTTTCCCATATATATATAATATACATATATACGCTTATATAACGCCATCTGGTCATGGGTCAATGTACATGAATGCAATGCATGAGAAGTACGTCAATAAAATCTTTTGGAATGTCATAAGACCATTATGCCTTGAGTAGCATCATGAAGTAAACTCTTTTTTTCAACTTACGTATTTTTCTGAGACCCATGAACAAATGATAAAATAGTAGGACATATGGAAATTCAAGAATATAAGCACCTCTAATACTTCTACGAATAGAGTCATTTATGGAAGTTGTACAGTTTCTCATTTCGTTTGTGCCGTATAGATCATGCCAAAAAAAAAAGAAGGGATAACTTTAACATACCTGAGCCGGTTCTCTTAACAATTTTTCAACACACGTTAATTGCGACAAAACACGTAACACCGGATCGTAGTAGGGAAAAATCCTTACAATATTCTTAAGAAAAATTACACCGTTCTTTCATAGAATACCATTCACATTGTTGCTACTTCAATATAGGTTAGACGTAAAGTTTTCCTCTTCGGTAGAGTATTTGAAGATGTTTGAGACTCTTTGAGTAGTTTGCAAGTGCTATGATGGTGTAGATTCTAAAGAAGGAAGAAAGCAACATTTGTGTAATGCTACTTGAGATGATCCTTGCGCCAATGTTTAATCATTCCTCGGAAATTCAAAGTGAAATGTTGTCATCCGTATCTTTTATATCCAAAGTGAAGTTCAGCAAATTCCAAAATGAATTCTTTAAACGGTTAGTTAGTAGGCCCTCATTAATTTAATGACTTAACCCCTAAATCTTTCAAATGTTTCATGTTGCATTTTAATTTAAGAGTCATCCTTTTAGTTTCTTAATGGCTGCCACGTTGGGTGGATTTAAGTTTATTCAAATTTTATCCACCCATTTCCTTAATTACATGGCTAATCTTTCACCAAAAATTCACAATTAACCAAATATTCATATAATTAAAAATTATCTTAAATTACTTAAAATACCACTCACCTTTAACACACTTTGCACATTTTGCTATCATGGTCATGTGGTATCTTGTATGGTACTAGTCCATAAATAAAATATCGGGTATTAATGCTCGGCCCGTATTTTATCCCAATATGCTAAACTTGGACGAAAAATTTATTTTCTTTGACTTGTTTTCCCTCTCATCTTCACGAATTTATTTATCATTTGTTTAAAATAGCATAATTCTTATAATACCCAAATAATCTTTTACTTGGACTAATGTCAATTACCTTATGAAAAATTCAACGTACAATACTACATGGTGCAACATCATCGTAATTTAATACTGTGAAGCGTAACATCATCGTAATATAATATTGCGGGACGTAATATCGACGTAATATTGCGGGGCGTAACATCATTCCCCCCTTTGGAACATTCATCCTCGAATGTCGACTGATGCTCTTATCATTCTCATAACTCATAGTCTTGTGAATACTTTAGTACTCATCTTGCCATCTAGGCGATTGTTCTGTGAATGAATCCCAAAGGCTAGAGTATTCCCCCCTTTAAGCCTCTTTCTCATACCACGACTTGTAGTTGGAATCCTTCTTATCTCATAACTGTTACTACCTTCTATCATGCAGCCTTTACGACTCTAACTTTGTATGTGTGCCTGACTCTTCTCTTCTCTTCCAGCTTTTAGCCAATATCTAGGCTTCACTCTGTGAACAGGTACAAAATTATGTCAAGCTGTCCCTCTGGCGTCATTAGCTTTACTACATCTAAATAGGCCATACTATACCAAAATTCTTACTTCGATTTATCGTTACTGAGGTCTACTACCAAACTCCAGGTTACTCTCGTTGCTTATCCTTTATGCATAAAGCTAAATCCTTTAACGCTTCTTCATTACTGTTCATCTTATGACTGATGGCCAAATCTCATTTCGTAATTTGCAACTTTACCCATCCATTGTTGATTTATCTCAATGTTGGATCTACAATCATTCATTGATAACTTGAAATTTCTTACATAATATTGCCACAAGGGCTTACGTTGCGTCATGGAATATTTGAAGTGATTTTTCTGATTCACCTGGGTAATACGATATTATACTTCCATAACCATCTTTTATAGCATCCCAATGAGACTCGCCTTACGTGACTATTTTAATCCTATCCAATTCATGAAATCCCTTTCTTTTTGACCATTACTCAATCGAAGGCCCAAACGTCGTCCTTTATCTATCAAAATCACGCCCCCATTCTATAGCATTCCATCTCTTCTAAATGCTATTAGTCTTAGACTCTTTTGAGTTCATTCATCAGCTCTTTTTGTTTTCACAGGCTTAATCCCGAGGACTTATCCATTTTCGTCACCTTCTTACTTGCTTTCTCCTTATCCTTACTTTTGTCTTTCTAAGACCTTGTTGTTCTATCATATTTTAGCGTGCGATCAATTCCCATGCATTTTCTGTAACATCAAGCGAGACATTGCATCGTCTCTAACTCTTCTTTTACTCTCTAATTAGACCTTTTGGTACTTAAAAACCATAGGTTAGGAAGTATTCCACTGACGATGCTGCTATCATTCCTGGTTATTGAATCCCCGTGCTTCTAGCCTTTTATCTGCAGTATGGACTATTCACGACCTTCTGTATTTGAGTATCTTGTATGTTGTTCCCCTTTACCCTTTTTACCTTAAAATCTTGCATCGTATCTTCTATCTCTTTTACGACCTCTCTTCCACATAGGTATAATTCACGTTCACAACTTGAAACTCTATTATAGAACTTGCACTTCTGGGCATATATAATTTGGTGGGAGCTTCATACTGACTTCTTATGAGGCTAGTACTTTTTCTAACTAGCTTTATCATAGAGCCGTTATAGAATATGATTATTGTAGTATCTTATTTATCTTTGATATTAAGAGTAATTCTGCAATATTCTCAATCATGATTTCTATAATTTCTGGGTCCAATAACCAAATTCCTGATTTACTTCGTTGATGTAACTCTTTAGTTTCCTCCTTCTTTTGATCGGCCTTTATGTCGGCTTAAATTATCTCCCGCTTTGGGGACCATGGTATTAGTTATTCTGTTTAGCCGTTTATGGGCTTTGAGGAATATCCATGAAACAATTCTTTAATAATTCAATAAATCTGGGCTCAATTCTTTCTTTCAACGTATACCAGAACCTTCTACGGCTGTATATGCTGCATGTATAAAACTCCGAACCCTTAAGTGCATTCATAATGTAACCAACTTTGGATCATTGATTGAATAATTTCTTTCGTTCCATCTTAGCTTTCTTTTAAGGTAAGCTAATTCTTTTCTTGGTCTTTCTGCCCCCGTGTTGCGTCCATACTTAGCTTATCTTAGTGCCCACACATGCCAAAGTTTTCGTGAAAATCATATGATCTCGAATATTACTTTTAATTTTACTTCCCGTTCATTAGCCATGGTAGGTTCCACTTTCCTTTGGAGTGATTCCAATGCTGTTGTGAGACTATTGTTACACGTCATTTCCTCTTTAGGTCGTTGTGCTTTGGTTGGAGCCTTCTTCCTTATTTTCTGAACTAGTCTTTCATTGTGGTACTTATGGGGGAATCCTCTGACTCTTATAAGGCTGTGAGCTTATCACATCGTATGCCTGACGGAATTTGTGATGTTTTTCCTCGCCTATAATTGCCCGTAATTACTTATCTCCACGCCCTTGTGCTTGTAAGGTTACTCCTGAACTAATATTTTGAATGTCTTCACGGTAGCACTTTCTTTTATTTCCGTAACACTCATATAGTACCTTTTTAACTTCCCCAACTCCTATACGGATATTTTTCAAGGATCACGATGTCATAACTGTGAGGTTGAATTCTCCATATTGGGGTATCCTATGTTTAGCTTGCACGATCTGTTGATTTGTCTATATTCTCTTGTCTAGCCATAGCTGGGCTCTTCTTGAATCAACTACTAATTGCTTGTTGGCCCATTCCCGTATCAATATTCCACGTAATCTTTCTTGGATCATTTTCTTTGTCTTAACTTACCTCTCGCACTGGCTCATTATTAATCAATAATATTTCGGGCAGGAACCCTTATTTCCTCTCCCTAACGTCGTGTTTGCATAATGCTATGGTATCGTAGCATATCTGTAGGCTTTGAATAAGTGCAATCTCATCCCTTTTTCGTTTTATCGCATTCTTCCTTTACCATTCCATAATTACTAGAACCACTTAATTCTGATGTAATGTCACGTCATTTCATGTTCCCTCCTTTAGGGGAGTACTAAAAGTTGGAGCTACGACAATCTGTCTATAGATGTTCTACCTTATCACTTTTGGCGTCCTTTCATATCATCGATGACCCTTACTTTTCTTGTGGTAATCCTTCTGTATTAAGGATAACGAAATTCCTTACTCACGAGGTGACAATTACTATAACTGGCACATACAGTCTCTTAAGCTTAATTTTGCTCACATTGCTTACTTTAGGGAAGTGTCTTCCTGAATGACCATTCTCTGAATTTCTCATGAATCTTATTCCATTGTCCATTCTATTATTGCCGGTATGAAATCTGAAATTCTCATTATATCGACCATTATCAAATCACTAAATCCCCAATTCATGTTTACTTTATCTTGTTCACCAGCCCATACCGATCTCTATTATTCTGGGGATTAACTCTCCCTTTTGGTAGTCGCGTTGGAGTCACGAACTTATTTCTCGTAATGAGGATATAACTTTATGGCATATACTCTTTTGTTGTCTCAAGGCCTGGCTCCTCTCGTCTTTTCCTTCATTTGACTATATATCCTATAGTACCATCATTCATTTTTCATTTTTTTCCATTGTCATCGGATAAGTAGGATTTTAACATATTTTATACCCATACTTGCCTGCGCTTTGAGTGTAATTTGCTACAAAATAGTCCCAAAATGCTTACAGATTGCGCTTGATTGCAGGTTTGAGCTATAAAGTGACAAATCGTCAAAGATCAGCTCAAATCGGAGTGAAACCTGCTCAAGTGTCAAAGATCATTAAAGTAAGGACATTCAGAACTTGGTGCGAACCGCACCATCATGTCATGCGGCCGCACCATATGAGTTCAGAGACTGTGAAACTACAAGTCAAATTCATGCGGCCGCGTCCCACTTCATGTGGCCCACGTCTCACTAATGCGGCCGCACAATCTTGCTATGCGGTCGCGTCCAAGAAGTTCAGAGAGTGTCATATTCCAGAAGCAAACCACATGGCAGCGTCCCACTTCATGCGGCCCGCGTCTCACTCATGGGGCCACACAATCTTGCTATGCAGTCGCATCCAAGAAGTTTAGAGAGTGTCATATTCCAAAAGCAAACCACGCGGCCGCATCCCACTTCATGCGGCCTGCGTCCCTCTCCATGCGGCCGCACTCTATTGTCACGCGGTCCGCGTCAGTGAAGTTCAGAGAAGCTGCCAAAACCATTCATACGACCGCACAACAACTTTGTGTGGCCCCGCGCCAGTCTTCATGCGGCCGCATTCCAACTTTGTGCGGTCCGCATCACCATATTCAAAGAGCAAGATTCAGAGGTCAAGCAACCCAGTGCAGTCGCGTGCCAACTTTATGCGGTTCGCACTAACCCCGCAGGGGCATTTTGTCCAGTTTTTCCAGCCCACTATAAATAGAACATTTTACCATTTTTAGGTCAAGTTTTGTACATCTGATAGCTGCTGCACTCGTGAGACTTATGTTTTGGCCTATTTTGGGCATTTATAGCTTGGTTTCATCATAGATTGTTATAGTTTAACATTAATAATTAATTAATATGGTTGTTTCATCTTCTATTTCTTCAGTTTCTTCTTTAATTATGTCTAGCTAAACCCATTAGCTAGGGTTGTGGCTCAACCCTAGTGTGGGTAATTAATGGGTGTTGCTTCTTAATGATAGATTGATATTGGGTGTTTGTTATTTGGGTTAATTTTATGGTTTAATTAAGGATTGATGGTTACAAACATTGATTCTAGCTTAGTGGGTCTTGACTCTTCTTGAGAAAGAGAGTCTATGACCCCAAAATTGACCCAACAAGTAATTGGGGTGGACCCATGAGAAATGGTAGTCCCAATTAACGGGTTAAACCTCGAGAGAGTAATCACCCTACTTAAACCCAAGTTGCTTGGTCTAATTGGCCTACCCAATTGGTTTCGAGAGAGTCAATTGGGCAAATTCGCTCTCCCTACCGAGAGGTGTGAGAGTGGGTACAATTGTGCAACGGTTATAACGTTGATCCCAAATATGTCAATCTATTATTAGTAATTTCTACCCGTTAGTTAACCACCTAGGTGATGCCACGACCCTATTGCCTTTCTCTATATTAATAACAACTTAGAACATATCCCTTCAGCATAAATTAGCTTAAACTTGTAGTTGATAATAGTAGTTATTAAACAAAAACCCCAAAAAATGTTAGAAGTACAATTAGGAGCAAGCACCCATTCCTAGTCTGAACAAATACGCAACTCCATTCCAAGCTCCCTGTGGAAATTGACCCCGATACCACTATTCGGGTAAAAGTCATAGCGTCCGCTCTTCCTACCGTTGTGTGAGGTTGAGTTTGCTGCGATCATCATCCATGCATCACATCTTACTCATAACGCTTCATTAATTCTCTTCTCATTTTCTGCTAATATTTCTGTCTAACACTTTATTTTGAAAATTTTCACAGGATATTCATTTGCTTTTAGCTCCCCTTGCTCCATCTACTGGCTCTTCGGGTTGCCTAACATTCTTTCTTTACTAGGGATGGGAGCCATACTAAGGTAACATTTATCCTTTCAAGGCTTACAGTGCCTATCTTTATAGTACTCATATCTAGCTGTATTATTTCAGAGTGTACCATCTGGGTGTCTCACAAGGAGATTTTGTTAGCATATTTACAATATCCTTCGGAAATATCAACTAACGCAAGCAATCCAACCATCATTTTAGGTTACTCTAACCCCAGCCGGTTCCTGATATTCGTCCTTCTCTTAACTATTTCTGTTAGCTCCCATGGAGCATAATTGAGATGGGTGTAACTAATTGTACATACCTCTATTAAAATTGAAGGTATCTCGAAATTCTTATATTCTCTGCTTGAATTGTAAATACTGTTAATCTTCATTAACTAGGTACCTCGTACCCTTCTTCACCCTGCTTCTTTTACTTGCTGAAACTTGTGTCTACCTTCCGATTCTCTTATTCCTTTTTACCGTATGAGTGGATAGACATTATGGCCTTAGGGATCCTTATCAAGAATCTTACACGTCTTAGTACACACATGATCTGCTGAAAACCTCAAATATATCCATCATAAGCATGATGCAAAAATCGAGTTCCTCTGAATCAGCTTTTCCACAGTTATATCTCTTACCAACCACCTTTCTGGATGTAGGTATCGTCATATTATGAATAAGATAGAGTTAGGAAATTGAGTTCTTACAATTGAGCTCTATGACACGATCTAGAGTAAGAAGAAAGAATGACAATCCTAAATGCCCTGTAGCCTCCTGCTTATAAGTGTGGTTCACGATACACCCATAAACAAGACTCTACTAGACACGGCTTGTAGACTCCTTAGGACAAAATTGCTCTGATACCACTTTTGTCATGACCCAAACCGATGTGCCGCAACGGGTACCCGGTACCTTACTTAACCGAGTACCTACGTAATGTATCTTTCGTATTATACTATCAAAGGTAAATGAGCCAGAGAGGCTATCGTGAGATAAGTAGAGTAAAATATGGGAAAAATACTCGACGTTGGATAACCCAACATGTAATCCAAACTTATACATACGGCGTACGGGCCTATAAATCCGGCATGATTCTTTATATACTCAAAACATAGGCCGACAAGGCCACATGAGAATCCGTATACATGACATCTGTCTATAAGCTTCTAAAAAAATATAATATCTTAAAGGTCGGGACAGATCGCCGCCATACCCATCAATGCATGTGCTAATCATACAGACCAAATAAGCAACTCCGGAGCAAATGGAGAGCACCAACATCTTTCACTGAGCTGATAGCCTAGTTGGAAGAATCTTGACCTGTCTATCAGGACCTGCGGGCATGAAACGCAGCGTCCTTAGGCAAAAGGGACGTCAATACAAACAATGTACCGAGTATGTAAGGAATAAAAATTAGTAAACAATAGACATGAGAGAGACATGGAGTAAAAGACTCGACATGTAAGTTTGAATAGCTTTGTGAATCCTTTAATATTTCAAATGTCATGCATATGCATATAAATGACATACAAAGCATGAGTATATGCGTTCGTAACATCATCAAGCCTATGAGGGCATCCCATTATATCATCTCGGCCACCGTGGGCAAAATCATCAATGTATACAAGCTGATCAGGTGGTGGCACGTATATAACGCAATAACCTTTTCTCATATCCTATATATATATATATAATGCCAACTGGTCATGGGTCAATGTACATGAATGCAATGCATGAGAAGTACGTCAATAAAATCTTTTGGAATGTCATACATTATGACTTGAGTAGCATCATGAAGTGAACTCTTTTTTTTTTAACTTATGTATTTTTCTGAGACTCATGAACAGATGATAAAATAATAAGATACATGGGAATTTAAGAATATAGGCACCTCTAATACTTCTATGGATAGACTCATTTATGGAAGTTGTACATTTTCTAGTTTCGTTTGTACCGTATAGATCATGCCAAAAAAAGAAGGGATAGCCTTAACATACCTGAGCTGGTTCTCTTAATAATTTTTCAACACACGTTAATTGCAATAAAACACGTAACGCCGGATTATAATAGGGAAAAATCCTTACGATATTGTTGAGTAAGATTGCACTGTTCTTTCGTAGAATACCATTCACATTCTTGTACTTCAATATAGGTTGACGTTAAGTTTTCCTCTTCAGTAGAGTATTTGAAGATATTTGATGAGTAGTTTGCAAGTGCTGTGATGGTGTAGATTCTAAAGAAGGAAGAAAGCAACATTTGTGTAATGCTACTTGAGATGATCCTTGCGCCAATGTTTAATCATTCCTCGGAAATTCAAAGTGAAATGTTATCATCCGTATCTTTTATATCCAAAGTGAGAACTTTCAAAATGAATTCTTTAAAGGGTTAGTTAGTAGGCCCTCAAATTTAATGGCTTAACCCCCTAATCTTCCAAATGTGTCATGTTGCACTTTAATTTAAGAGTCATCCTTTTAGTATCTTAATGTCTGCCACGTTGGGTGGATTTAAGTTTATCCAAATTTTATCCACCTATTTTCTTAATTACATGGTTAATCTTTCACCAAAAATTTACAATTAACCAAATATCCACATAATTAAGAATTATCTCAAATTACTTAAAATACCACTCACCTTTAATACTACATCTTGCTATCATGGTCATGGTCATGTGCTTGTACATCTTGCTATCATGGTCACAATTAACCAAATATCCACATAATTAAGAATTATCTCAAATTACTTAAAATACTACTCACCTTTAATACTACATCTTGCTATCATGGTCATGTGGTATTTTGTATAATACTAGTCCATAAATAAAATATCGGGTATTAATGCTCGGCCCGTATTTTATCCCAATATGCCAAATTTAGACGAAAAATTCATTTTCTTTGACTTGCTTCCCCTCTCATCTTCACGAATTTATTCATCATTTGTTTAAAATAGCATAATCCTTATAATCCCCAAATAATATTTTTCCTTGGACTAATGTCAATTACCTACGACAAATTCGACGTACAATACTACAGGGTGCAACATCATCGTAATTTAATACTGCCAAGCATAACATCATCGCAATATAATACTGCAGGACGTAATATCGACGTAATATTGCGGGGCGTAACAGTTACTGTAAGTTCGTGATTAACTGTCCTTAATTTATGAGCTTGTTACTGTAAGTTCAGGACTAACTGTCATTAATTTATGAGCTTGTAAGTCTAAGTTCAGTACTACATGTCCTTAACTTTTGAACTTGAAACTCGAAGTTCAAGACTACATGTCCTTAATTTATGTGCTTGTAACTCTAAGTTAAGGACTACTTGTCCTTAATTTTTGTGCTTGTAACTCTAAGTTAAGGACCAAATGTCCTTAATTTTTGAACTTCCAACTCTATGTTCAGGACCAAGTGTCCTTAACTTATGAGCTTGTTAATGTAAGTTCAGGACTAGCTGTCCTTAATTTATGAGCTTGTAAGTCTAAGTTAAGGACTACTTGTCCTTAGTTTTTGAACTCGTAACTCTAAGTTTAGGACCAAGTGTCCTTAACTTATGAGCTGTTAATGTAAGTTCAGGACTAGCTGTCACACCTCCTTTTTACCTACACCCGCAGAGGCGTAAAGGGAGTTTTTTCAATTAAGGGACAATCGGAAACGAGATTTATTATTTAATTTAGAGTTGCCACTTAGGAGATTTATGGTGTCCCAAGTCACCGGTTGAATCCCGAATCGAGGAAAAGATTGACTCTGTATTACAGTCCGCGAACCAAAAATCCAAGTAAGAAATTTTGTTAACCCGAGAGAAGGTGTTAGGCATTCCCGAGTTCCGTGCTTCTAGCACGGTCGCTCAACTGTCATATTCGGCTTATTTATCTGATTTTATACATGTTGAATTTATGCGCAAATTTTAACTCTTTAACGCTTTTATTATTATTATTATTTTACAATGAATTGCAACGTTGTGAAAATGTATCTCGAACCACGTCACAATCAATGCACCCGTGGTCGTCGACACACTTCGACTTCGTTGAGATTTGGATTTGGGTCACATCAATGTACACCCGTGTTTAAGAAAGTAAATTATTAAAAAGCTCGCCTAAAGCGACTAGCACATTATTATTTTTTGAGAAGACCATGAAATCTTGATAAAATGGCCTATCCGAAGTCTAATTAATTATTAACCATTTATTGAAGGTCCCGCAGCTTGCGTTTTATTTGGCAATGCTCGTCTCATTTATTTTTAAAGGGCAATCCTAAAGTGACTACATTTCTATTAAATTTGTCTCTAAAAGAAACGAGAAAAGTCTTAATTAATTACATGCTTGACAAGTAGTTGTTGGATTAGGATAGATGATAACGGTAATTTACACTCGAACTTGTAAAAATGGAGAAATGTTTCGTGCCTTTATTCTATAAGCGAACTACTAAAGCTGAAATTACCAAATGCATACAAAATTGTCAAGATACAACAAACTAACCCTTTTCCAAATTGATTTAAACTAACATTCCTAAAATTGATTTATACTATTGGAATTAATGGCTAGGAAATATTATCAACATGGATTCGAATATTGGCCTATATGCTGCCTAACGGAATTAAACACTGCCTATTTAAAATTTGCCTTAAATACAAAAAGAAAGTTGGAGATGAAATTTGGCCACTAATCTCTTAACTTATTTGTTCATTCTACAAATTACATACTTAACTACATGGAATCTGTAATTGACAACTACAAACTATAGTTTGAAAACCAAACAGTTCCAGTTAAATACAAGACTACGCCATGCATTCCAGTTGAGTTATAAAACTAAACTATATAAATACTTGTCACATATCTTATTAAACTATAGGTACAACAATAATTCATCCAACAACCTAGCATTTCATTTCATTTTTCACATCTCACAGCCACATCAGTATTGATTCGAAAATGTACCTGATATTGGAAGCAAAGAAAAGGAAGATCAACAGAAATGTAGTAGCATACAACAACAACAATAGCAACCCAGAAACAGATTAAAACCAGCAGAAATCCAGCAGACAACCAATGGAACAGTTTTAACCAACAGCAAATTCAGGACCACAAGTTGCAATTTCATAAGTACCAAACAGCAACACAGATACACCAGAAACCCAGGAATAAAACCAGAAATACCACCAGCAATCACATGCAGAAACAGAATGTATTCAGAAATGCGATAGAACAGTAGATTTTTCTGGTTTTCAAACACTCAAAGAAAAGAAGCTTGAAGCTTCAAGGATACAGTAGCAAACTGGCACTGATTTTTAACAGTGGAAGAAAGACTTCACTTTTCAGCTTTGTTTTATCTCTCAACCCTCTTTTTTAACTTTCTCCAATTACTGAACTTTTAGGTGTTTAAAATTCAGCCTATTCAACTCTAAAATTACTGAATTTTGATGATAAAATCTAGCAGGTTTTTAACTTGAACTATGAATGTTTTCTCTTTCTTCAAAGTCAGCTTTCATTCACTCTTAAACTCTCCAAAATTCCTCTCTTTTCAGTCTTCTTCCCTCTTTTTTTCTTAGTCTTTTTCTCAAATTCTCTCTCTTCTCCCCAGGTTTAAAAGTCAGTCCCCAACACCCTTTTATACAAATCTGCCCCCCTCTCAAACATACTGCCCGACCCTTTTCCTTATTCAAATTAGAATTTTCCACTAAAATCTAATTTTTTTCACTTTAAATCCCACTAAGGAAGCTTTTCCTTATTTTCAGTCCCCCCATTCCCTTTTGTTCCCCATTAGTGTATTAATTAATACCCCACTAACAAAGCACTAATACTAAAATATAATCCTAACTATTTCATTCCTAAATCATCCCTGAAAACTCCTTAATATTACTGCCTCCTAATACAATTATTTAATTGTATTAAAACCTTAATTCTGAAATCTGTTTAACAAACAATTAACCAAAACTAATTTGATTAACAGCTATAACCAATTCTCTTAACAAACTGAATGATTAAGGTTGAGTTCCCCTTGAATCTCATGAACTGAATTTGAATCACAACATAGAACTCAACAGAATCATTATAACTGAAATTGAAACTAAACCAAAAATGAGCATGAATGCAGGTTCATTGTCAGCCTATTGACAATGCCCTGAAGCTAAATGTCCATAGATCAAGCACACACAACATTCGACCTTAAATCATTTTACGAAACTACTGATAAAACTAGACTTAATCGATGATAACTGATTAAACGATTGCCTACAACAATTGACAGCAATTACTCAAAAATAGATAATCAGGCCATTCAAGTAGCAATGACAAGAACAAGGATTTATAATAAAGCTAAACTAATCGATGAATTTATTCGAATCGACTACACAACCTATAATTAACAACGAACAGAAACAAATTCGACCAAATAAAAGGTCTGAGGGAGAGGAACTGGACAATCGACAAAAGAAATTGAAAAACCAATAAAAACTAAACTAAACAGATAAACAAAATAAACAAACACAAACTGGGACAAATAAGAAATGGAAAATACCTCTAGAACTCGGGACATGGACAACCCTGAATCGAACTCAAACTCGAACTTTTTGAGGTCGAACTGACCTTAATCGAGTGTTCTCAACTGAGAACACTTTGACTAAAGTCGGTTAGACCCCAAACCCTCCTTTAGTTGGGACAGATTTCACCCTCTTGTTTGCTAGGGTTCTTGGGGGTTTGATTTGGGGTTCGAACAGTTCTGGTCAGATTCGAAGGAACAAAAGTTATTTAGGGTATGAGGGAGGCCTGGTGGACATCTGGTGTGAGTTTGGGGTAGGTTGGGGTAGGTTTAGGTTTTGCTCGAATCTTTGATTGAAGATTCGAGAAGCTATAGGGTGATTCGAGGTGAGCAACCAACAGATCTGTAACGAGGGTGGTTAGGGGGTGCCTTGGGGTGAGTTTGGGGTTGGCTGGTGTAGGTTTCCATTTGGCTCGAATCTTCAAATGAAGATTCGAGAAGATGGGGAAAGATTCGAACCACACGAGTAACATATTTGGAACGGGGGTGGTCAGATGGTCTTAGGGTGTTAAGGTGGTGGTCACCGGCGTCGTTGCCGCCGGCTTTCAAACGGAGGGATTTCAGGGCGGCTAGGGTTTGGGGTCTGTCTCTGAAAGAGACAATGAACAGGGCAAAGGCGGGGGGTGTTTGGTTTGGGGCATGTGGTGAGAATTGGCCTTATATACGGAGGGGAGGGATGGATCCTGGCCGTTGGATCAAGTGAGATTGATGGCCAGGATTTCTTCATTTAAAGGAACGGTGCCGTTTTGATTGAGTGGGGATTGGGTCGGTCTCAGATGGGAGTGGGTCGGGTCATGAGGGAAGGCCTGGGAGCCATTAGATCAAAAGCAATGAACGGCCCCGATCAAATACAACCATACGGCGTCGTTTAGTTTAATGAAAGAACTGAACTGGACCGTTAGATCTGTTTGATTAACGGTCCAGATGGAAAATGCCAATACGGCGTCGTTTGGTTTGTCTTTTGAGATTAACTGGACCGGGCACCATCAAAACGATGTAGCTCTTGCCCTATAATACGTCGTTGGTGGTCTTTGGGTTGACAGACCTGGGCATGGTAGGGCGTGTGACTTTTGGGCCTGAACTCTCTTTTAAAAACTGGCCCAATCCGAATTTTCTTCATTTTTTCAACTCTTTTCCTTTTCCTTCTTTAATTTAATTTAAAACAATTCCTAATTAAATTGTAAAATCAAAAATAAAATTACACAAATATTAATTAACACTTACAACAATTAACACACAAATTAAAACCTTAAAATAAAAATCAACCAATGACAACAAATAGAAATAAACGCATATTTTTGTGATTTTCCTTTTAGAGCCAAATGATGGTTTAATTAATTCCTAAATGCATAATTAAATCCTAAATATGCATGCAACATGTATTTTTTGTATTTTTCAATTAACTACAACAAGGTAAACATTTACGGGCAAAACACAAATAATTATCAAAAATGCCACCAAATCCTAACAATTGTACACCAAGAGAATTTTGCTTTATTTTTGATTTCTTTTGGAGTAGTTTTCGTGAAGCAAAAATCACGTGCTTACAGTTGCTCCTCTTTGTCCGAAAACACGAAGGGTTTTCGTGCAAAGATAAAGTGAGCGGATACGAGCGATTTTTGCCCGTTGGAATACTCCATGTGAAGCATTTTTGAAAAAGATTTAACCGAACCTTTGCTTCAAAGGTTTCCTACATATCCCTGGCTAGAAGGGAATCAGGTTAATGTAGTTCGGGAAGTTTTGGTAGCTGGGACTACCATGGAACTGCAATTTTGTTTTTACTGCTGCTGCATGTTGTTGCTACTGCTTACCGATCTCCTTATTACACCGTGCCAAAAGAAAACAAGAAGTTAGACTAAACTAGGAATTACAAAATCTTATCTATCTTCCACTTGCTCTAGTTGCCTTGCTTTCTTGTCGGCTTGTGTTTCCTCTGGTGTTTTTCTTTCGAAAACTGCTGGGGATGACACTGGCCTTTTGCCTTTCTGAACACAAGTTTTATCATTCTGCTCTGTCTGCTGGGGACACTGCTTCCTACATTAAAGCTTGTTATGCTGGGGATTTTTTGTTGTAACCCTCCTCATTACTGACTTCTGATTTGATCTTGAAATGTATTCCTCTGTTCTGCAGGTGGGGACGCTCCTGACTCCAACTTTACTTTTGAAAGATGACACAACCTCTATTCTCCAGGCGGGATCCTGACTTCTTCAACTTAAAAATACAACATCCTCCGTTCTACAGGCGGGCTCCTGACTTCTCCAACTTAAAATAAACAACCTCCGTTCTACAGGCGGGCTCCTGACTCCAACTTAAAATTTAACAACCTCCGTTCTACAGGCGGGCTCCTGACTTCTCCATCTTAAAATAAACAACCTCCGTTCTACAGGCAGGCTCCTGACTCCAACAACTTCTTCAAAATAATTCAGCCTCCATTCTCCAGGCGGGCTCCTGACTTCAACAACTTCTTCAAAATAATTCAGCCTCTATTCTCCAGTCGGGCTCCTGACTTCAACAACTTCTTCAAAATAATTCAGCCTCCATTCTCCAGGCGGGCTCCTGACTTCAACAACTTCTTAAATGTAACACCTCTGTTCTCCAGGCGGGCTCCTGACTTCTTCAACTTAAAAATATAACAACCTCCGTTCTACAGGCTGGCTCCTGACTTCTCCAACTTAAAATAAACAACCTCCATTCCACAGGCGGGTTCCTGACTTCAACTTAAAATTTAACAACCTCCGTTCTACAGGCGGGCTCCTGACTCCAACTTAAAATTTAACAACCTCCGGTCTACAGGCGGGCTCCTGAATTCTACTTAAAATTTAACAACCTCCATTCTACAGGCGGGCTCCTAACTCCAACTTAAAATTTAACAACCTCCGTTTTACAGGCGGGCTCCTGACTTCAACTTAAAATTTAACAACCTCCATTCTACAGGCGGTCTCCTGACTCCAACTTAAAATTTAACAACCTTTGTTCTACAGGCGGGCTCCTGACTTAAAATTTAACAACCTCTATTCTACAGGCGGGCTCTTGACTTCAACTTAAAATTTAACAACCTCCATTCTACAGGCGGGCTCCTGACTCCAACTTAAAATTTAACAACCTCCGTTCTACAGGCGGGCTCTTGACGTCAACTTAAAATTTAACAACCTCCATTCTACAGGCGGGCTCCTGACTCCAACTTAAAATTTAACAACCTCCGTTCTACAGGCGGGCTCCTGACTCCAACTTAAAATTTAACAACCTTCGTTCTACAAGCGGGCTCCTGACTTCAACTTAAAATTTAACAACCTCCATTCTACAAGCGGGCTCCTGACTCCAACTTCAAATTTAACAACCTCCGTTCTACAGGCGGGTTCCTGACTTCAACAATTTCTTAAAATAACACCTCCATTCTCCAGGCGGGCTCCTGACGTCAACAACTTCCTTCAAAACTGGTGTTTTATTCCTCTGCAAACTGCTGGGGACAACACCGATATTTTATTTCACCAATATGTCATTTTCCTTCTTCCACGACTATTTCCTTTAAAGCTGGTGCTTTCACTTCCCTGAAACCTGCCGGGAATAACACTACTGGGGAATTATCTTCCTCCTCTTAACAATGGTGGGGATGATATTGATTCAAAGGCCATTACTTTTAAAACTTTGAGTTATCTTGCTTCTTCCAAGATTGCTTTTCTTTTAAAACTTGTATCTCCCTTCTCGTATACTGCTGGAGATTTTACTTCCTTCAAAACTTGTGTTATCTTCTCTCTTTCCCAAATGGCTATCTGATTTCAAGAAAATTTTTGTAATGAGAGAAAATTTTCTGCCCCAGTTTGATAATCTTCCTTGTGACCCTGTCTTCCTACTGTCAATAATATTTCCTTTCTCTACTTTAAATCAAAGAAAAATTTGTTAGTTTAAAACAAGGAGAGTGGTCGTGCCACTTCTGCTGGGGATGGTTTTTCCCTTTTCTTTGCCCTGCTTCGCTATAAAACTTGCTGGGGATGATACTGTTTGTTGGGGCTGATATTCCTGCTGGGGATGGTTTTTCGTTTCTCTTCCTTCCCCGCTCTGTGTTGTCCGACCATTGTGGAGCTTGGTCGAGAACCTGTCGGAGTTGTTCCTGTATCTCGCAAATCTGATGGGGATCCTCTTGGAATTTGATCCCTAACTTTTAACTGTTGTTCTTTCTGTTTTTCTCCGACTTCCCCTTGAAATTTGGTCCTCTTGGGATCTAGACCCATTCGTCATTTGATAAATACATTTATGATATCCTTTAGGTTTCAAACTGGTTGATTTGGGTTTTGGATACCCATCCTCTTCATTGAATTAATCAAATAATAAAAAAAGTTTGAGAAATGTTTAAATTAGATATCAACTTGCATGAACAAACTTCCAATAATTGTAATAGTTAATCTTCGTATATTGTATTTGTATGTATATATTCATTTTCTTTTGATGGAGTCTTTAGCTTTGTGTATACGGTAAAATCAGAGGGTCCAATCTTCTGTCATTACGATGACTCGTAAGCACATTTCAAGAGCTCGAGGCTGACCCCCGAAGGGCTATCGACGCTCAACCTCGAGGCACTACAAACTAGCGATTATCATGGGATAGTGGGGAGTTCCCAAGGCATGTAAACAGGGCTAACAAAACCTAGTGGACTAGTCCAAAAATGAATCAAGACATTAAATGGCTGTACCAGCCCATATATTTGTAATTAATGTGTTTGTACTATGTTGAAATTCCCCCTCATATATAAAGGGGATCCTTGCCATTTTGGAGACATCTGTTGCTCAATACTAAATACACAAGAACATTCTCTCTGCTCTCTAACATATTCTCTTGATCTCATTGCTTCATTTACTGCTTATATTTATTATGTTCTATTTATTGTTCATCAATTATTGCCTATTATTAATCATAAAAAACCATCTTTTTAGCTCTCATAACTGTTAGTCCCCCCTCGATCGCTCTAAGATGGTCACCCAGCTCGACCCCGAGGCCCTATAAACGACGGATCGAAGTCCCGATATCCATTTGTTTGGTTCGATTATCATACCGTCCCTAAGTTATAATCTTGATTTCTCACCTTTTACTTCGCATCCATTGCTTTATAACTAGCATAAAAATAGATCACGTATATTTAGAACCACATAATCAAATTTAATTGTTATTACCATTTTCACGGTAAACAGTTTGGCGCCCATCGTGGGGCTAAAAATAATAATGATTATTTTCTTGCTGGTTTCACTACATAACACAAGTTATCTTTCACACTTTTTCTTGTCCAAGATCTTCGATTTTAGGTCAAAATGTCTAACTCAGTAAATGGAGGTGAAAACAACAATCTTGAGGACCATGGAGAGAATGGTGTGGATGTTCCAGGTGTTGGTGTACCACCACGAAAACTTGGGAATGCACCAGAACCAATTCTCGTGGACGCGGTCTCGCGCGATTCCCAACACGTCGATATAAGCTCCCACACCAACAGGAGCATGCACCAAGAAGAGCAATGAGAAGTCCAAAAAACCCCGACTAGGGAAGAACGGGAGGTTAGCCTTCACATTATTTTTGAAATGTTACTGGCACAACAATTGGCGATTGCTCAACTGCAAAGTCACCAGAAAACTCCCAGCACGGTAGCACCAGGAATGGCTTCCCCAGCCGAGCAGGTACCGGAGAGATCAAGCAACAACGGGTCGACAATCGACCCCTCCATCGTAAAGATGATCGAGGACCTCACGAGGAGGATCGAATCGGGTGAGAGGAATATATAAGCCAACGACAAGAAGGTCGAGACCTACAACTCCAAGGTCGACCAAATTCCGGGCGCACCCCCGATCATGAAAGGTGTGGATTCAAAGAAGTTCGTACAGAAGCCGTTCCCACAGGAAGAGGCCCCGAAACCCATTCCGAAGAAGTTCAGAACGCCAGACCTTTCTAAGTACAACGGAACCTCAGACCCCAATGAGCACGTTTATGCTTACACTTGTGCAGTGAAGGGCAACGACCTTAAGGACGACAAGATCGAGTCCGTCTTGCTAAAGAAGTTCGGGGAAACACTCTTGAAAGGGGTCATGATGTGGTATCACAACCTAGCTCCTAACTCTATAGACTCATTTGCCATGCTGGTAGATTCTTTCATAAAGGCACATTCCGGTGCCATCAAATTAGCAACAAGGAAATCTGACGTCTTCAAAATCAAGCAAAGGGAGAACGAGATGCTGTGAGAGTTCGTATCTCACTTTCAAATAAAACGAACGGAACTACCACCGGTCTCCGACGACTGGGCAGTACAAGCCTTCACTCAAGATCTGAACGAATGAAGCTCGGTTGCTTCGAAGCAGCTGAAACAAAATTTGGTTGAATATCCCGCCGTGACTTGGTCGGACGTCCACAACCGATACCAATCAAAAATCAGGGTCGAGGACGACCAACTAGGAGCCCCCTCGGGCTCAGTATACCCAAGCAGGCTTCTGGCAATGGAGCCAAAGACAAACAAGGAAAGATACCAACCATACACTGAAGATAAAAGAAAAGCCCCAAGGTATAACATGCCCCGCAACGATCGAAGGATGGACTGAGGCCAGAATCCTCGGGGACTCGTCAACAGAGCTGGATTCGATAGGCACACAGGACCAACAGAGGCACCTCGCTTGTTGGAATACAACTTCAATGTCGATGTCTCAGACATCGTGTTTGCCATCAATAAATAAGGGATGCCAGGTGGCCCAGGCCTGTACAATCAGATCCTTCACAAAGAAATCATAACCTAGTGTGTGAATTTAACAACACGCATGGCCACAGGACCAAGGATTGCCATCAGCTCCGAGAAGAAGTAGCACAACTACTTAGCAAAGGTCACTCCGAGAATTCCTCAGCGACCGAGCCAAAAATTAGTTTCGGGAAAGAGAGGAAACCAAGAAGAACAAAACAAATAAGCCGCAACATGTCATCCACATGATCTTGGGAGGCATCGATGCCCCATAGGATCCCATGATAAGAAGAACAAAAATATCCATCACCGGAGAAAATCGAACTCGTGGTTACATACCCGAGGACGCTCTCACATTTACCGATGAGGACATCGAGACATTGTCTCAGCCCCACAACGACACACTGGTAATCTCTTTCCTTGTAAATACATTTCAAATTAAACATGTACTTGTGGATACAGGTAGCTCGGCCAACAGTATCAGGTCGAGGGTGGTCGAGCAACTCGGACTTCTTGACCAAATCGTGCCCTCCTCTCGAGTCCTAAACAAATTCAATATGGCGAGCGAAACAACGAAAGGGAAAATCACCCTCCCAATCAACGTGGCCGACACAACCCAAAATGCCAAATTCCATGTCATCGAAGGAGATATGAGATTCAATGCCTTGTTCGGAAGGCCGTGATTATACTGCATGAGAGCAGTACCATCCACCCTCTATCAAATGATGAAATTCCCTACAAAGGATGGGATAAAACTGTCTACGGGGAGCAACATGCAACAAAGGAAATGTTCGCGGTGCATGATGTGGCACCAACACCAATACCCCCACCACCAAAGGAGCCGAAGGATAAGTAAGCAATAAAATAGTGATAGCAAGCTACATTCTCAACTACGTTCGAATAAAAGAAAATGAAGGACCGTACCGAGTCCTCATAACAAATTATCGAATTACATCGAGGTCCGAAGCGCCGTCAGCACTAAGATATGGTCATCTCCCTTTTTCATTTACATTTTATACTAACGTGAACGCGGGTATCAGATCGAAACGGTCGGAGCACTTTCCAACTCGAAGGCTTTAGGTCCTAAGAGCATGCATTGCACTCTTTTCCTTCGACCGAGTTTTTATCCGAAGAAGGGTTTTACCGGCAAGGTTTTTAATGAGGCAACATCTATATGCTACCTAAGGAAGACCCAACGAGTATTTAAGGCTTCTTTCGCAATTAACCTCAAATACTAGGGGGCATCCTCCCAGAAGGTCACCTACTCGAAGAAGCCAAGATGCGTAAGTGGGGTCTCGATAGGAAAATAATGTACCAGGCCAAATGGTCAAATGAACCGTGTACGCATAGAACAACCAAACCCGTAACAGCAAAAACGTGTATACTTGTACCAAGTAATCAAAGAAACTCGGTATTTTTGCAAAAATGGATCCTCTGTCAAAAAACGTCCTGAACACTCAGGGATTGGCATCAACAACTCAAAACAATGCGACCCCCGGGTCAGAGCTCCTAACTCGTAAGTCCTCAATGAGGCAACATCAAGATCACAAAACAGCTCCTGAGCCAAAAACGTCCAAACACTTGGGGACTGGCGCCGAAAACTCAAGGATACATGACCTTCGGGTCGGAAACTCCAAAATCGCAAGCCCTCAATAAGGCAATACTAAGTTTACAAGTAATGGCTCCCGAGCCAAGTAACCCTCGACGACTCGGGGGCTGCTGCCAATCGCTAACCCCATTGACTTATCAAAACCCGAGGCCATAAGACCACGTGTCGGTAGCTTCGGTCTTGTAAGACCTATATAAGGCAACAACAATATTTGTAAGACCTCAAGAAAGGTATGAACCACACTTGTACCAAGTGACAATATCTGTAAGACCTCGAGCAAGGCATGAACCACACTTGTACAAAGTGACAATATCTATAAGACCTCAAGCAAGGCATGAACCATACTTGTACCAAGTATCCAATACTATAAGTCCTCAAAGGCATGTAAAACTTGTAAGACCTTAGTAAAGGAATAAACCCGATCTCAAAGTTAAGGCTATATATCGAACTTATAAGACTCCTAAAAAGGCATACCCTCGATATAGACGCCGAAACTACTTCACTCGGGACTGAAAGGCTGCGGTCAAACACAAATGACTACGGTCACAAGGCTGTACCAGCCAAGCTAACGTGGCTTGGGGACGCCTGACCATTTCTACAAAATCACAGGCCTTCAATTACTTCGAATACACTTCAAAAAGAATCAGTTAAACATGCTACCCTCGACATAGGGAAAAGAGCTTCGACCATGTCAGCTCCTAAATACATGCTTTGAGATACTCAACCACCGAGCCAAACCTCTAGAGGTGCTCGAACATCGCCATATAATGACTCACAATCGAGGTTTCTATCAAACCGTCAAAGATTCAGGAAAACACAATTTCAAATCCTTATCGAGGTAAAAATAAAGCCTATATTAAAGGTCGCATAGACTCAAAGCGTAAGATCCACTGACGCCAGCTTATATAAAAGGTCGATATGTAAGAGCCACTGACGCCAGCTTATATAAAAGGTCGTACCGACCTAAAGCGTAAGAGCCAATGTCACCAGACCACACAAAAGGTCATACCGACCCAACGTGTAAGAGACTAAGGGCTAGCTTGAAATTCAAAAACTTGAGGGTCGAATAAGCTCGAGTCGATACCCGACTCGGAGACTGAACCCAAAACAGTTGACCAAATATGCCTAAGAGCAAAAGCATAAGAGCTAAAATGCCAGATTATGCTAAAAGGTCGTACCGACCAAAGACCGGTTCATCTGGCTAAATTCAAGGCAAAAAGAAGTGCAGAAGAAATAAAATCGCGAGGTTTTCTTTTATACATATATGCGAAAAAATACAAGATCCATTTGCAATGGACTTTGAAAGTAGTATATACGGAATCAAAAAAGGAAATTTGTCACACCTCCTTTTTACCTACACCACCGGAAAGGGGTGTATGAGGGAGTTTTTCCAATTAAAGCACAATTGAAATGAGATTATTTATTTATTAAAAATTCAGAGTCGCCACTTGGGATATTTATTGTGTCCCAATTCACCGGTTTAAAATCCCGAATCGAGGAAAGATTGACTCTGTTTAAATGTCCGCGAACCCGAAATTCGGGTAAGGAATTCTGTTAACCCGGGAGAAGGTGTTAGGCACTCCTGAATTCCGTGGTTCTAGCACGGTCGCTCAACTGTTATATTCAGCTTAATTATTTAATTTTAAACAATTATGAACCTATGTGCAGGTTTTAACTTTTACCCCTTTTATTCAAATTTTTGAAGAAGATTGAACGTTGTTTAAAACACGTCTTTGGATCGCGCCACATGAAATGCACCCGCAATCCTAAACATATTTTATTCAACGCTTTAAGATTTGAATTTGGGTCGCATGAAATGCACACCCGAGTTTAGGAAGGTAAATGTTATAAGAATGGCGCGCCTAGAGCAACTATGCATTTTTAACTTTGCGAGGGCCACGGAAATTTGCTAGATGGCACGCCCCGAGTTCCAAGGATTTTAAAAGAAATAAGTAAGTGAGGGCCACACATTTAGGATTTCAATTGGCATGACATGCCCCAATTATTCTAATAAAGGTATTTCTAAATTAGTCTTAATGTCCATAAATTATAACTCGTCTAATATGGCTTGCCTCAAATTTATTTTTAGGATCTAGTTGATTAAGAAAGAAAGAAAAAGAAGAAAAAAAGATTAAGAGATTCTAATTGATTGTTCGAATCGCCTAAAAGAAAAATTGCTATTACGACAAAACCAACCAAACGAAGAACTGCATTTTTTGAAAAACGAAATAGGTCCAAAAGGCGAAATAATCTATTTGCAAACACATTCAGGCTTGGGCTCAAATGAGCCCAATTCTTGATAGAAAAAAGGCGTCCATGACATGGCACATGCACATGAAGTGGACTTTTAACAACTGGGCCAACACTAAGCCCAATCTTCAGAACTAAACAATCATGCAGATTCAATTAAATTGCCCAACCAACTAAGACGAAACAAACACAGAGTTAAACTGATAGTTACTTAAGAATGTTAACTAACTAACTAACTAGCTAATCATCCGGCATTTTTAATATTCACACTTATACATGCTCACAAATGAATCAGATGGAACATTCATTAGCTAAGTCAGCTATAAGCCCGACTCTCAAAACCCAATTGAGGGTGCCAAACCAATTGGAATGCAAACTCCGCAAAACTATATGAAACCTGCCATTGGATTAACAACTTTTTTTACTTCTGCCTTTTAATGACTTGAACCCAAATCGACTGATTGAGCATTTGGAATTTCAAATACCAATTCTGAGTTTAAACATGTTCACACGCCATCCGAAAGTAAATCAACGCATTCATTTAACCTTTGAAGCAACCTAGACCAATCCTTTTCTTCTTAGCATGATCTTATACACCCACAACTTAAGAGAAAACACTCAGTTACCCAATTTCATGAACACTGCAACATCCAAACACCGCAAACAGTTTTAATGAACTACAAAGCAGAAAATATCCACTACAATCCACATTACGAGATTTAATATGGTCGAATGTAAAGTCTAACTACTCATTCAAATAAACAAGTTGTTCCCCAAGTTTTCATGATAATTTCAAGCTAAATACAATAGTAAAAAGCACACTTATCCCAACTAGAACTCAATTTAGGCGATATAACACATCAGGTAAAAAAACAAATCAAGAGAAATATGAAGGAGTCGACAAAAACTGATGCTATGCTTTTAACTTATGCTTTTCATTTCATTCTTCAAGTTAAACTTCACAAGCAATAGAGGTTCAGGAGCATGTACCTGGATGTAAAAGAAACAAAAGAAAAGGATAAAAGATCAGTAGCTACAGACAACATCAATTTTTAACCAGTTTCAAACCTAGAAATAGAATAAAACAGCCCAGACAACAGTTTTGAATGCACAATCTAACCAGCAGACCTCTAAACCAATCTCAATGACCAAGTCTCAGACCATTTCTAAGTTCAAATAATCAAGAAATTGATTCAGAAAGAAGAGGATTTCAGATTTCAAAACTAAACCCAATGAAACAATGTTTTCTACAAAAATATTTCAGCTGTTTAGTTGTTTTCCGGATTTTTCCTCTATTTTCCCCCAGAATATGACTTGAACCTCAAGTAAGAATGCCTTTATAGGTAAGGCATTAGGGCAGCCTAAATGAATTTGGTTTTGCATTCTTACCCTTTTGGAATTTTTATTTTTGCTATTCAATCCCTAATTTAAAAATCAGATTTTCAGAACAGCCCCCAAACCCACCTTCCTAGAAGTTTCCCCAGTCAGTTAGACAAGATTCCCTAGCCTAAATTTCCTAAACTAACCCTTAAAACCCTTGTAATTATTTCTGAACCAGACGAATATGGGTTAGGCTGACCCAATTCAAAATGTTATGGGTCTGTTATTTCAGGTCGGATCCCCTCTTGGGCTTTTGGCTTTATCGAAGCTTCATTTCAAAATTGAAAGCTCAGAGGCCTTTAACTGTTTCTTTACAGAGTCTTAAAGACTCGTGCAATTCTGGGCCCAAAGAAACTTAAAAGAAAGAAGACAAATACTAATTAAACAAGTTTTAAAACCAACATGCAAATACGGATGATTTGAAGAGATGAAAAAATGAAAAACAAAAATCAGGAAAATAAAAGAAAGAGTAGAAGAAGATGAAAAGAGAACAAAAGTAAAAATTAAATATTGAAAGGTAAAAACAGGAAAAATACATAATGGAAAATCTCGGACCAGAACTGACGAACCTTCGAACAGCTCCGATTTGACTCAAAACAAGTATTATCTGTATGTTCTCAACGAAAACAAACAATTAATACCTGTTTCGAGCCCTATCACCCAAAGAAATTGGAAAGCTTGACGAACTTTTTTTTTTCCAGATTCAAAAATAGGCCGATTTGGTGAGGATTTAAGGAGAAATGGTGGTGGATTGGGGCTGAGGGAAGGCTGGTGGTTTCCTGGGTGAGATTTGGGGTTGAACAGAGGTGGCGCCGCCACTGGAGAGAACAAGAGCGGCGCTAGGGTTTCCCTTTTAAATCAAGATTCGAGGCGTTCCGGACAGATTTGAAAGAAACGAAGTGAAGATTCGGAAAGGGGAGGTGAAGGGGAGTCTGAGGTGTTGATCTGGTGTTGATTGGGACCGTCGCCGCCGGCATGAGGTGGTGGGATTTCAGGGCGGCGTTAGGGTTTTGGGTAAGGGTTTCAGGCGAAGGGTGAGATGAAGCGTGGGGGAGTTCTGAGAGGGGGTAGGGTTCGTTTGGACATATATATATTATTAGCTCCCCAGTTCCGGACCTATAAATTAAGGAGATCCAATGGCCGTGATCAAAGGGTAATCAAACGGCGCCATTTTGGTTACTGGGGGGGGGAGGTGGACCGGTTGGACCCGAGTTTGGGACGGGTTTGGGCCATTTTTGGACGGGTGAGGGGTGTTTAAGACTTGGGCCTGGGGAAAATTTAATTATAACAGACCAAACTTGATTTTCTTTTATTTCAATTTCCTTTTTAATTCATTTCTCTTTTTAATTCTTTCTTCTTTTCTTCTTTTTTTTTTTTCAAAATTAAACGTGAAACCCTTGAATTAAGATTAAAAATCAAATTGACCTACCAAGGTGAGTTAATTAAATCCAAATAATAATTACCACAAATAATTACGAAACTAATTAAAGGAAAAATTACCAAAGTTCAACAATTAAAATTAAAATTGCAAAAATAACTATTTTGTGATTTTTATATTTTTTATAAAATACTAAATTATCAATTAATTCAAGAATTCAAAATTATATCCCAAATGCCAATGCAGTGTATTTTTGTATTTTTTCATTAAATAAATAAAAAATGCACACATCAATGCAAACCATTATCAGAAAATGCCACAAAATTCACAAAAATGGCAAATAATGAAAATAAATTATTTTATTTTGAATTTGTGGGAGTAATTCATATAGGACAAAAATCACGTGCTCACAGCTGCCCCTCTTTGCCCGGAAACATGAAGAGTTTTCGTGCAAAGATAAAGTGAGCGGATACAAGCAATATTTGCCCGTTTGAATACTCCATGTGAAGCATTTTTGAAAGAGTTAACCGCACCCTGCTTCTGAGGTTGCCTTCATATCCTTGGCTGAAAAGGAATCAGGTCAGTGTAGTTCGGGAAGTTTTGGTAGCTGGGACTACCATGAAACTGTGGTTTTACTGTTGCTGCTATTGCTGCTACTGCTTACTGCATTCCCTTATTACACCATGATAAAATAAAACAATGCTAGACTAGACTATGATCTATGAATTACAAAATACTATCTATTTTCAAACTTGCTCTTGCGGTTCTTGTTGCCCTGTTGACTTGTATTCTCCCGGTGGGATCCTTTTGTTGCCTCATTGAATTGTAATCTGAGATGCTTTCCATTTCTCCAGGTGGATGCCTGACTACCAACTACACTTTGAGATATTTTTTTTCCTCCAAGTGGATACTTGACTGATGAACTAAAATGTATTCCCTGCTCTTCAGGCGGGCTCCTGACTTTAACGGAACGTATTCCCTGCTATCCAGGTGGGCTCCTGATTACTAAACATGAATGTATTCCCTGCTCTCCAGGCGGGCTCCTGACTGCTGACTTGAAATGTATTCCCTGCTTTCCAGGCGGGCTCCTGACTGCTAGCTTGAAAAGTATTCCCTGCTCTCCAGGCGGGCTCCTGACTGCTGACCTGAATGTATTCCCTGCTCTCCAGGTGGGCTCCTGACTTCAACAAAATGGACAAAAATAAAGACAATTTTTCTACCCCAGTTTGGGTATCTGGGCACATATGTAAGTATAAAACGAACCACATTACCAAATATCAATAAGAACTTGAAAACTAAAACTTGAGTTATACTCCCTTGTTCTCCAGGTGAGCTCCTGATTGCTGACTTGAAATGTATTCTCATGCTTTTCAGGCGGGCTCCTGACTGCTAACTTGAAATGTATTCCCTTGTTCTCCAGGTGGGCTCCTGACTGTTGAACTGAAATGTATTCCCTGCTCTCCAGGTAGGCTCCTGACTTCAACAAAATAGACAAAACAAAGAAAATTTTTTTGCCCCAATTTGGTGGCTGGGCACAGACGTGAGTGTAAAACTACATCATGTTATCAAGTATTACTAAGAATTTGAAAGCTAGGTCCCATTATCCAGGAGGGTCCTAAAAACTCTTAGTTAAATGATGGCTTTAAAAATCTAAATTATATCTTCTAAAGGTGTGACTCCTGCTAAATCCTGTTATCTAAGAAGGTCTTATAACTACATCCCACTATCTAGGGGGGTCCTGAAAAATCAAACATCAAGTCTTATCTTAAGAGTGACAACTTTTATGGCTGAATTATACTACCCTACAACAGAACTTACGCTAAATGTTGTTATCTAATTGAAATCTTAAACTAAGTCCCATTATTCAGGACGGTCCTGGAAACTCCTAATTGAATCTTATATCGAACATGCAAACCTCTAAACCTGCTTATATTGCTTTGGGATACATTTATGCTAGATTACGTTATTTCTAAACTTTACGCTAGGTCCCATTTTCCAGGAGGGTCCTGAAAATAAAAAATCAAACCTGTTTGGTGACTGCCTTTCTCCACGGAGGGTTCTCCGAAACAACCAAAATTTCTTGCCCATGTTTTAATCAAAGAAAAAAAACTTGTCAGTTTAAAATGTGGTGGTTAGTTGATGGCATTCTTGCTGAAGGTCTCTCCGCTGCATTATTTTGTTTTGACTGGCTTCCCCGAACTGGCCCTGAACCGCTTGACTTTCTGACTGACTTTCAAAACCCCATGACTTTGGATGACCTGAGTGTTCTGTACCCGAACCGTTGTTTCACACCTCTGACCCCTTTAACTGAACCTCTGCATCTCCCATGAAATTACTAAATCATTCTGCTGGTGAAACTTTGCTGGCACTTTATCCCACTATACATCATGCTATTTTTGGTATGCTCTAGCCGCACTGTGCTTTGCAATCTTGAAGCTGGTAGTGAGCTTTGAAATTCCTTCTTATTTGCTTAAAAAGAACTGACATTGGGAACATCTTAGAGAAATATACCCAAAAGAAATGAAATGCAATAACTTAGAGAGTTAAGGATAAGAAAATCCAAAACTGGAAGACTATCTGAAGGGGAAAAAGAAAAGAGACTTATCTGAGTGGAACAGCTGGCACCAATGATCATGATATGCATTTCAAATTAATCTTCCCAATCTGTCCAACCAAATCAACTTCCAGTTGCCATACTTTGCTGCCTCAGAGTTTCCATAATCTGATTTCTTTACCAAAACCTTGACCTTGTTTGGCCTGCGGTGCCGTGAGGTGTTTTCGCCAACAAGCCTCTCTCATTTGTTCATCTCTCAACTCACTTTCGCCTTACGGTGCCTGTGAGGGTTTTCACCAATAAGACAATCTCATTTTTGATTTCTCTCAACTCCCGTCGCCTTACGATGCCCGTGAGGATTTTCACTAATAAGACTCTCTCATTTTTGATTTCTTTTCCCTCTTTGGACCAGAGTGTTGCCGTTGATATGAATCGCCTCCACTTGTTTTGCTTGGCATCTCTCGAAGACTGATCAGAAGGTCTTTCTTTGGACCGTAATGTGGGCCTTTGGATGGGGTTGGAAAGAAAGGGTCTAAAAGGCTCAAGACAACTCAAATGGGTTAAAAATTACAACTTTCGGAATCAGATTTCTGATAATAACCACAACTTCTTCCCTAGTTTCTTGTTTGGGTACTTTCAGATTTTTACTTTGATGGGACCGAACCGTGGGGCTGCCTATGTATCCTTAAAAGAAATCAAGTCGAACGTAGTTCATGTCATAGAAATTACTTTGTTGTTGTGATTTTTCTTTTTTTCTTTCTTTACTCTCTTTTTTGCTTTCTTTTTCCCTTTTGTTGTTTTTCTTCCTCTCTTTTTTCTTTTCATTCTTTTCTTTCTCTTTTAATTCTTTCTTTCTCCTTTGATTCTTTCTTTCTCTTTTCATTCTTTTCTTTCTCTTTTCATTCTTTTCTTTCTCTTTTCTTTTATTTCTATTTTTCTCTCCTTCCTTTACTTATCTTTTATGCTTGTGTTTCTGATATTTGTTACTGATTCCGAAAGAGGGGTATGAAAGAAAACAAATAAGGCTCAAAAGGGGTGATAAGGAATAAAGTGTTTAGCTAGCAGAACAAAATGCTTTCATCATTTCAATATTCGAGACATGCCAAATACAAACAAGTACAATCAAAGAAAGAAATCATACATAGTATCTCTTGACTGCATCAGAATTGATAGCCATTTCTACACATTTGCCTTCTACATCTGTCAAATACAATGCACCATTGGACAACACTCTAGTTACGACGAACGGCCCCTGCCAATTTGGGGCAAATTTTCCTTTTGATTCAACCTGATGAGGAAGAATGCGCTTCAATACTAACTGACCCACTTCAAACATCCGTGGACACACCTTCTTATTGTATTCTCTTGACATTCTCTGTTGATATAACTGGCCATGACACATTGCTGCCAGTCTCTTCTCATCGATCAAACTCAATTGTTCCAAGCGGGTTTTGACCCAATCATCATCATCGATCTCAGCCTCCACGACAATTCGAAGGGATGGAATTTTCACTTCTGCGGGTATCATTGCTTCGGTACCATACACCAACAAATAAGTAGTCGCCCCTACTGAAGTATGGACAGTAGTGCGATAACCTAGCCATGCAAACGGTAGCTTTTCATGCCACTGCCTAGAACCTTCCACCATTTTTTGAAGTATCTTCTTTATATTCTTGTTGGCCACCTCAACTGCCCCGTTTGCCTTAGGGCGGTATGGGGTAGAATTGTGATGTGTAATCTTGAACTGCTGACATACCTTTTTCATCAGATGACTATTGAGATTAGCCCCATTGTCTGTAATGATCACCTTCGGTATCCCGAACCGGTAAATGATATTTGAATGCACAAAATCAACCACCGCCTTCTTGGTTACAGACTTGAATGTTTTAACCTCTACCCACTTGGTGAAATAATCAATGGCCACTAGAATAAACCTGTGCCCGTTGGACGCTGCTGGCTCGATTGGTCCAGTGACATCCATTCCCCAAGCAACAAAAGGCCATGGTGTAGACATTGTATGTAATTCAGATGGTGGAGAATGAATCAAATCTCCATGCACTTGGCACTGATGACATTTACGCACAAAACTGATACAGTCTTGCTCCATAGTGAGCCAATAATAACCTGCTCGGAGAATCTTCTTTGCCAACACGTAGCCACTCATGTGCGGTCCAAAGACTCCAGAATGTACTTCGGTCATAATAGTTGTGGCCTACTTAGCATCTATGCATCTCAGCAGCCCTAGATCTGGAGTCCTTTTGTACAAAACTCCCCCACTAAAGAAAAATCCGCTTGACAATGACGAATTGTTCTCTTCTGATCACCTGTAGCTTGTATTGGATATACTCCCATCTGGATGTATTCCTTGATATCGTGGAACCATGGTTTGTCATCGAATTCTTCTTCCACCACGTTATAATAAGCATGCTGATCGCGGACCTGAATATGCAACGGGTCTAGATAAGACTTATCTGGATGATGTAACATTGACGCCAGAGTAGCCAAAATATCAGCGACCTCATTATGAATCCTCGGAATATGCCTGAACTCTATTGATTGGAAACACTGACAAAGATCATGCAAACATTGCCGGTACGGTATGAGTTTTAAATCCCTAGTTTCCCATTCTCCTTGAATCTGGTGCACCAGCAGGTCCGAGTCACCCAAGACCAAGACTTCCTGGACACCCATATCCACAACCATCCTCAAACCCAAAATGCATGCCTTATACTCAGCCATGTTGTTAGTACAGTAGAACCGAAGCTGAGCTGTAACAAGTAATGATGCCCTGTTTCAGAAACAAGTACCTCTCCTATCCCAACGCCTTTCATGTTAGCGGCCCTATCAAAGAAAAGTTTCCATCCCTTCCTTTCACTCTGTTCCAACTCTTCAATGCGCATTACCTCTTCATTAGGGAAATACGTCTTCAAAGGTTAGTATTCTTCATCCACGTAATTCTCAGCCAAATGGTCAGCCAACGCTTATGCTTTCATCGTAGTCTGGGTCACGTAGACAATGTCAAATTCTATGAGCAAGATCTGCCACTTTGAGAGCCTTCCCGTGGGCATAGGCTTCTGGAAGATATACTTCAACGGATCCAAGCGAGAGATGAGTTAAGTAGTATAAGATGACAAATAATGTTTCAGCTTCTGGCTACCCAAGTTAGGGCGCAACACGTCCTCTCAAAATGAGTGTACTTAACCTCGTAAGATGTGAACTTCTTGCTGAGATAATATATGGCTTACTCCTTCCTGCCAGTGATGTCATGCTGTCCCAGCACGTATCCAAATGAATTGTCCAAGACTGTCAAATATAGAATCAAAGGTCTCCCTGGTTCAGGCGGGACCAACACATGTGGGTTTAACAAGTATCCCTTTATCTTATCAAATGCCTCCTGACATTCGTCTGTCCACTTGCCTGCATCATCTTTTTTAACAGTTTGAAAATAGGCTCACAAGTTGTCGTGAGCTGAGCAATAAACCGGCTGATGTAATTCAATCTCCCCAACAGACTCATCACCTCAGTCTTGTTCTTTGGGGGTGGCAACTCCTGGATAGCTTTGAATTTTGACGGGTTTAATTCAATACCTCAGCGGCTGACTATGAATCCCAACAACTTTCCAGACGGAACACCGAATGCGCATTTTCAGGATTAAGCTTGAGATTGTACTTGCGAAGCCTTTGGAAGAACATTCTCAGGTCTTTGACATGGTCAGACTGCTTTCTAGACTTTACAATCACATCATCCACATAAACCTTGATCTCCCTGTGTATCATGTTGTGGAATATGGTCGTCATCGCCCTCATGTAGGTTGCCCCAGCATTTTTCAAACCAAATGGCATGACCCGATAGCATTACGTTCCCCATGGCGTGATGAATGCTGTCTTTTCTGCGTCTTCTTAATCCATTAAGATCTGGTGGTAGCCCACATAACAATCCACAAAAGAACCAATCTCATGTTTGGCACAATTATCGATCAATATATGGATGTTCGGCAGTGGGAAGTTATCCTTGGGACTTGCCTTGTTGAGATCTCGATAATCAAAACACACCCTGGTCTTTCTATCCTTCTTTGGCACAGGCACAACATTGGCTAACCATGTGGGATACCGGGCGACCCGAATGACCTTGGCCTCAAACTGTTTGGTGACCTATTCCTTAATCTTCACACTCATATCAGTTTTAAACTCCCTCAACTTCTACTTGAAAGGGGGAAATGCCAGGTCAGTGGGCAATTTATGAACCACCAAGTCAGTGCTTAGACCTGGCATATCGTCATAGGACCATGCAAAGACATATTTATACTCGAACAATGCTTTAATTATATCCTCTCTGAGTTGTGGTTCAAGATGGATACTTATTTTAGTTTCCCGGACATTATCTTGGTCCCCTAAATTGATTGCGTCTGTATCACTCAGGTTAGGCTTGGAGTTTTCTTCAAAATAGCTTAATTCTTTACTAATCTCTTCAAAGGCTTCATCCTTGTCATATTCCGATTCAATATCACACTCTATTTCTTAAATTACTATTTCAGAATTACATTGGCTTTTAAGACTGGGTTGGAGATTCTGCATGCATGTCATATCATTGAAGCCAGCATAAAAAGAACTGTACAAAGAAGAAAAGAAAAACAAAATAAAACTATCAGGAAGGGAGAAAAAGGGAAATTGCATTTCATTGAATTTAAAGATAACAAGGCTTATACATCCAAACGGACGGAACATAGAATCTGAACTACAACCCTGGGATAATCCAGATAAACTGAAAGAAAATCAAAGCAAACTACTAAAACTCCTTCCTTGTAGGGAGAGGAGTAGCTTCCCAATTGTTAATCTTTGCAGCGGGCCCAACAAATTGCGCATCCGCCTTGCTAGAACCCTCTCCAGCTTCCACCGTGTTCAGTTCGTCGAATATCCTCTTGAACTTTTCCATCAAATCTCCATCCATATCAACCACTGAACTGGGAACCGTCATCATTGGGCGCTTTCTAGTACCAAGCCTGACAAATGATCTAGAAAGACGCGGGACTGGCTTTGGAATGGCCCATGCTCTCTGTTTCATTTTTCTGGCTCTTCTCACGTCTGCAAATGTGGGCTTTAACCCCAAACCAAATGTATCCAAGTTTTAGGAAGAGAAACCGGTTGTACGATACCTTGCAGAGATGCACCCAAACCCTTGCCCGGTACAAAACCATTTTTGAACATTTCAACGGCTACCATGACTGATGCAACAGCTACCCTTGGAGTCGGCACGCACTTCCCTTCAGAAATTTTCTCTACTGATACCGTGTTAAAAACCTGATAAACCCATGGCCCCTTGTCGTATTCAAACTCTATGAACGGAACAATGGCATCACTGGGAACACACAAATTATATTCGCCATGCACAACAATTTCCTATCTATCCCATTCAAAATTAACCATTTAATGCAGAATAGATGGGACTGCTTTGGCAGCATGAATCCAGGGTCGACCTAACAACAGATTGTAAGAAACAACCACATCGAGCACCTGGAATTCCATAGTAAATTCAACTGGCCCTATTGTGAGCTCGAGCACTATGTCTCCGACTGAATCTTTCCCTCCACCGTCGAATCCCCGAACGCAGATACTATTCTTGTGAATTCTTTCATCATCCACCTTCAACTTGTTCAGAGTGGAAAGAGGGCAAATATTTGCACTGGAACCATTGTCAACTAGTACCCGAGTAACCACAGAATCTTCACATTTCACCGTCAGATAGAGGGTTCTATTGTGCTCAGTACCCTCAACGAGCAACTCGTCATCAGAAAAAGTGACTCTGTTTACCTCAAATATCTTGTTAGCTATCTTTTCCAAGTGGTTTACTGAGATTTTGTCAAGAACATGGGCTTCGTTCAAGATCTTCATCAAAGCCCGACGGTGCTTGTCTGAATGGATCAATAATGATAATAGCGAGATCTGAGCCGGTGTCTTCCTTAAATGCTCCACAATGTAATAGTCCTGCACTTTCATCTTTCTCAGAAATTCCTCTACTTCTTCCTCGGTCACAGCTTTCTTCACCAACACTGAGTTATCTTTGGAAGTCTTAGCTTTCCTCAACTCTTCGGGGGCAAAGCATCTCCCCGGTTGAGTCAAACCATGGGTCTCACACACTTCTTCTTTAACCTCTTTCCCCTTGTAAGTCACTGTCACTCATTCATAATTCCATGGGACTGCCTTGCTATTGACTATCGGTAATTGAGTTATCGGTTTGATAATGACAAGATCTGTGCGGGCGCCCTTCACAATTACCACAGGCTTGCTCGCCACTCCTGACACAACCACTTTTGCTGTTTCATGTTTTCCTACAACGTCACTTGAGGGCCCCCCCAATGGAGTGAAATTCTTCTGCTTCTACAACCTCTCATTATTAAAGGCTTGATTTGGCTGAAAACCTATTCCAGGGGGATTTCTATAGGCTTTTGGGGGTGGATGGGCATTTTGTGGGGCTGGGTATAGATTTTGTGGAGCTGGCGCACGCCATTGTGCGTGAGCAGGAGGTTGGGTATAAGTTTGTGCGTGATGGACGGAAAGATGGGGATCTGGCGGTGGGTAGTAGTGTTGTGGTGGGCTATATGGAGTGTGGGGGTAAGTTTGGTAATAGGGTCGAGGCGGGTTGTAGTAACATGGAAGGTTCCTAGATCCGACCCAAGCTCCCGACTCAATTGTCGCAACGTCCTCTTTCTTCTTCTTCCCGAGTACACCCCCGATACCGTTTTGAATGGCCTGGGTAGTCGCTTTGATTGCTGAATATCTCATGATCTTGTTGGACTTGAGTCCCTCCTCAACCATGCCTCCCATTTTACAACCTCATTAAAGGACTTGCCCACTGGTGACACCAAATGACCAAAATAAGTGGGCTCCAAAGCCTGCTAGAAATAATCAACCATCTCACTTTATTTCATCGGAGGGTCAACCCTCGCGGATAGTTCCCTCCAAAGGAATCCATACTCTCTAAAACTCTCATCGGGCTTTTTCTCAATCTTTGTTAATGACAGACGGTCTGGGATAATTTCAAGATTGTACTGAAAATGGCAGGCGAAGGCTTGGGCCAAATCGTCCCATGTGTACCACCAACTGTGATCTTGTCTGGTATACCATTCTAATGCCGATCTACTCAAACTTTGGCTGAAATATGCCATCAGCAATTCATCTCTTCTGCCTGCTCCTCTCATCTTGCTACAAAATCCTCTTAAGTGTGCTACTGGGTCACTATGCCTGTCGTACAGATCAAACTTGGGCATTTTGAACCCTGCTGGTAACTGAACATCTGGGAACATGCATAGATCTTTATAGGCCATACTTACTTGACCTCCCAACCCCCTCATATCTTTGAACGATTATTCTAAGCTTTTGACCTTTCTGATCATCTCTTCATGCTCGGGATTTTTGGGTGGCTTCTCGGTCTCCGCCGGGAGATCAAGATGAGGGGTGTAAGAATATGGTTCCGAAACTTTGAAGGTGGGTTCAGGGGGATAGTACTGGTTGTCGTGAGTTTGGAACAGAGGTTCACTGGAAGATCGGTGTAATGCAGCATGTGGAGGTGCCATAAAAACTAGTGTGATTGGTGGAGGAGGGTGCGGGACTTGTCTGAGTGGAGGAGCTTGTGATGTGTGGGAAGTGGTGCCGTGACATTGTTGGTAGAGGGGAAAGGCTGGAGACGAGTTCACAGTGGGAGGTTCCTGAGGTTGAGCCAATGGTGGGATATAAGCAGGGTTGGAGGGATAAACCGGTGGTGGATGACCCTTTGCCCAGGCTTGGTACATTTCAGACATTTGCTGCTTTAACTTATACATCTCTTCCTTCATCGCATTAACATCCAACTCTTCCACCTCTTTTGACGAGTCGACAATACTTGCCTCCAATTCTTGGTTGGCCATGTTCAGCTTGTCTTTTGATCGGGTATTGTATGAGTGAGTTACCAGAATGCCAATCAACTAACCACCTGCCTGAACTCAATACATCAACAACAACCTTGTTAGTGATTAGGATTTTAACATATTGGTAACCGCACATTTTGGGGAACGAATGCACCTAAGCAGTTAACCGTTTCTACTATGCATTTGATCGGCTGCTTGCGTCATCCCGGTTTTTCCGTTTGCAACTTCCTTCTCTTTCTTCTCTTTTTTCATTCTGGCCTTTGCTTTTCTTTGTTTTTATCCTCTCATTTCCCTCCTGTTTTGCCATTGCTTCTTTCTCTTATTTTCTCTCTTTTCTTTTCTTCTTTTTTTCTCTTGTTTTTTCTTTTTTTTTCTTCTTTTTTTTCTCTTTTGGTTATGGTCGAATCCTATGGAGATTGACTACATATCATCACCCCGCATGAATCAGACCGAGCGTAGTTTTGGGAGATAAGTACGAAAGTAAATAATAAAACAATTTTTAGGATTTTCAATTTCATAAAAAGCAAATGCTTTGATTACAAAGACTCAACACTAACAGACTCCAAGAGAAACTAATAGATGCTGATGAAAAGATGAAATACAGACTCCAAAAAAAAACTATCATACTCTGATAGAAGAAAATGCAGACTCGACAACAAATGACAGACTCCAGCAGAAAGAAAATACAGACTCAACACAACTGACAGACTCTAATGAAAAAGGAAATACAGACTCAAATGAAAAATCATGAATATATCAATGCTCCTGGTGCCCGTGGGACATCATTCGATCTCGCCGTGGGCCTATATGCAAGATCCCTTTGAAGTTGGTCTAAGTCACTCATTATCTGCTTAACGAATGTCATCACTGCCGCGAAGAAGGTAGTGCGAGTCATATCCTCACAGACTTGGCACTTCATAATGATGTAATCAGCGATGTTTCTAATTCTCTCTTTTATGACACAATTTTCTTGTAGCAACCGCCCGATCTGCTGGGCCCTGGCTTCCAAAGTTTGCTCGGCCACATGATTCTGCTCCTGAAGTTATTGCAAATCTATTTCTAATTGTGCCAATGATGTATAACAATGTTCTCTTTCAATCTTGAAGTCTTTCTCCTGTTTGATCATTTTGTTTTCCGTGGCGATGACCCTTTTCTTTAATCCTGCGACCTCATCGTCGTACATTTCTTCCAACTACTTAACCAGGCGTGCTCGTTCATCTGCATCTTTAGCCAACTGTTTTCGATCCTTGGCTAGTTCACTTTCTGCTTTGTTCAAATCAAAACTATAGTCACTCACTTTCTGCCTCAAGTTAGCTATGAGTTTCTCATCTTTGGCACTTCGGGACGGGTTTTCTGCCGCTATTTTCATTTTTTGAATCTGGGCTCGAAGGGCCTCATTTTCTATGGCTAGCTTTTTCTTTTCTCCTTCGTCCTCCGTGGTTTGCAAGCTATTTTCAAACTGAAGGTCCCTGACTTGTTTTTCCAATTTGCTTATGGTAGCCCTGTACTCATTTTCTTTGGCCAACCAGTCCCATTGCACCTGTGCTCCGTCGGTGAAATGTTGGACATAGGGTCTCTTTGCGGGCTCATGTTGAACTCGGAATCTTTTACCATACCAAGCAATATAACTGGGCTCCACCTGCCTCAGGATAGATCTCATACTTGAGTATTAGGCCCTAAGAATCTGCACTGATGCCAAATCCGACACACTTTTTCTTCTGGGAAGGCAGCTTTTGGCTCTAACTCAATGACCTGCCGACTTAAATCTTCATCGTGTGGGATGTTCTAGTATTGGCCTAACTGACATAGGACTCTGTGCGGAGCATAAGGCTGAATACTCCGAACACCCATCAACAGCAAAAAACATGCCTCAGCCGACATATAGATTACTTCACTGATCGAGAGCCACCTGATCGACCATTCGATCTTGTTTGCAGTCAGAGATCTCAAATGAGCATGCCATGCTTCTGTACCATCCGGGAACTCATAACCCTCTACCCGTTTTTCATGTTTTTCGATGCATTCAAGGACAATCATACCACAATTCAAGTATCTGGGACGGTGGCAAAGGTGTTCCTCCATCCATAGTTGTAACATCATATTGCACTCTTCAAAGAACTTCCCTCCTTCTCGACAATGGGTCAGTGCTCGGTAAATTTCCGGCAAGATCATCGACACTATAGTCCCATTTGCCTTTTTCATCATAAAGTTGGCTATCCCTACAAGTCCCAACTCTATGTTCCCGTCTTTTCTAGGGCAAACCAAAATACCTAGGAATGCCACTATGAAAGCTAATCCTCTCCGAGCTTCCCACTTGTCTTGGTTTCCCGTGTAAGTAAGACCGGTATCTGGCATTTTGATGCCACGGGGATTCCCGTAACATCGATACAGAAAGTAGAAGGTACAGAATCCTTTAGCCAAATTTCCGTCTCGGATGTCACGACTGATGCTTAACAAGTCCAAAAATTTATGAGGGGTTACTGTTCTCGGTGCCATCGGGTATTGACTTCTAAGATTCCTTTCGAAACCGGCATAGCCTGCTATCTCTTCCAGTGTAGGAGTTAACTCGAAATCAGTAAAGTGAAATACATTATGCGTTGGGTCCCAGAATGGTATCAAGGCCTCAATCACGTCTTTTCTTGGCTTAACCTTCAAGAGCCCGATAAGACCACCCAATGCTTTTGTCACAGCCTTTCTGCTATCTTCCCCCAAATTATGCCACCACATATGTAGCTCCAAAGGGATCTCATCACGGACTGAGAAAGGTTCATTTTGAATTGTGCTCATCCTGCACATTTATTAAGGTAATTTTAATAAAAGGAAACTATGACTCATTTTGACTCAAGAGAAATAACCATTTTTCAAAAATTTCACAGAATATCCGGCCTTGCCAATACGGCCTCTTAGCACTTTGACAACGAAGATTTTAAGGCTGTGTCGGCTAACCAGCCAAAACCTTTAAAAGTGATTAAAGGTGGTTGTTCTTGCAAAAGCAACCTTCCGGTGCCCTTTTAGGGCCACTCGGCTATTTTTGACAAGAATGGCATCACCTTAATTATTTTAAAGTAAATTTTTTGTTCTTTTGAGCTATTTTTGCAAAATAGAAGTTGGACCCAATGAGGGTTTCCTACGTATCTCACACCCTGTGAGAATCAAACTGGCGTAGTTCGGGAAAGTTTTTTTAGAGAACAAACCCAACTTCTTTTTTTCTTTTTCCAAAAACACAAAGATATTTTTTTATTTTTCTTTAAAAACCACAAAATCCCCCTCTTTTTTCAGAATTTCGGCAGAGTCTCAGTATACTTTAGGGACGTTGGTTTTCACCACAGGTAATTACCTCACACTGCTATTTTCTTTTCCAAATTCTCTCCTTTTATTCAAAAGACGGTCAACATGCAAATCCGAAGCAAATAAATGCACAAGTAGCAAGTAAGATGCATCAGGATGGTCTTTTTATTTCGGGTGCACCTGTCTTAGACAAACCCAACCCCTGTGTTGATTCTCCAAAGTCAAAATGCACATGATACAAACAAACGTTCCTACTAGGGATCCGGCATGAGGTATTATTATACTAGGTTTAGAAACCTGGGTTTATTTGTTCTAGACCTGGCTTACCCGAGCGGACAACTCGAGCCGAAGGGGGCAGCGTACCGGGAATACAGAAGCTTCACCGGCTTTGCAACTTGTCCGAACCTCATTCTAGAGAGAAGAAGTCACACGAAGTGCACACTTCTTCATGATTTAGAAGACTCAGAGAGAAGAGGGATTTCACAACAGTTTATATATAGTTCACGGAATATCAAAGCAGTAAAAGAAATCAATTAGCACATTAGGCCCCAAATCATGTAACAAAATCAAAGATTCTGGGTTCGATCCCCAGCAGAGTCGCCAGAGCTGTCACACCTCCTTTTTACCTACACCCCCGAAAAAGGGTGTATGAGGGAGTTTTTCCAATTAAAAGACAATCGAAACGGGATTATTTATTTATTAAAAATTCAGAGTTGCCACTTGGGAGATTTATGGTGTCCCAAGTCACCGGTTTAAAATCTTGAATCGAGGAAAGAATGACTCGATTTAGCAGTCCGCGAACCAGAAATCCGAGTAAGGAATTCTGTTAACCCGGGAGAAGGTGTTAGGCACTCCCAAATTTCGTGGTTCTAGCACGGTCGCTCAACTGTTATATTCAGTTTAATTATCTGATTTTAAACAATTATGAACCTATGTGCAGGTTTTAACTTTTAGCCACTTTTATTCAAATTTTTGAAGAAGATTGAACGTCGTTTAAAACATGTCTTTGGATCGCGCCACATGAAATGCACCCGCAATCCTAAACATATTTTATTCAAAACTTTAAGATTTGAATTTGGGTCGCATGAAATGCACACCCGAGTTTAGGAAGGTAAATGTTATAAGAATGGCTTGCCTAGAGCAACTACGCGTTTTTAACTTTGCGAGGGCCACGAAAATTTTCTAGATGGCACGCCCCGAGTTCCAAGGATTTTAAAAGAAATAAGTAAGCGAGGGCCACACATTTAGGATTTCAATTGGCATGGCATGCCCCAATTATTCTAATAAAGGTATTTCTAAATTAGTCTTAATGTCCATAAATTATAACTCGTCTAATATGACTTGCCTCAAATTCATTTTTAGGATCTAGTTGATTAAGAAAGAAAGAAAAAGAAGAAAAAAAGACTAAGAGACTCTAATTGATTGTTTGAATCGCCTAAAAGAAAAATTACTATTACGACAAAACCAACCAAATGAAGAACTGCATATTTTGAAAAACGAAACAGGTCCAAAAGGCGAAACAATCTATTTGCAAACACATTCAGGCTTGGGTTCAAATGAGCCCAATTCTTGATAGAAGAAAAAGGTGTCCATGACATGGCACATGTACCTGAAGTGGACTTTTAACAACTGGGCCAGCACTAGACCCAATCTTCAGAGCTAAACAATCATGCAGATTCAATTAAATTGCCCAACCAACTAAGACGAAACAAACACAGAGTTAAACTGATAGTTACTTCTGAATGTTAACTAACTAACTAGCTAATCATCTAGTATTTTTAATATTCACACTTATACATGCTCACAAATGAATAAGATGGAACATTCATTAGCTAAGTCAGCTGTAAGCCCAACTCTCAAAACCCAATTGAGGGTGCCAAACCAATTGGAATGCAAACTCCGCAAAACTATATGAAACCTGCCATTGGATTAACAACTTTTTTTACTTATGCCTTTTAATGACTCTAACCCAAATCGACTGACTGAGCATTTGGAATTTCAAATACCAATTCTGAGTTTAAACATGTTCACACGCCATCCGAAAGTAAATCAACGCATGCATTTACCCTTTGATGCAACCTAGACCAATCCTTTTCTTCTTAGCATGATCTTATACACCCACAACTTAAGAGAAAACACTCAGCTACCCAATTACATGAACACTGCAACATCCAAACACCGCAAACAATTTTAATGAACTACATAGCATAAAATATCCACTACAGTCCACATTACGAGATTTAATATGGTCGAATGTAAAGTCTAACTGCTCATTCAAATAAACAAGTTGTTCCCCAAGTTTTCATGATAATTTCAAGCTAAATACAATAGTAAAAAGCTCATTTATCCAAACTAGAACTCAATTTGGGCGGTATAACACATCAGGTAAAAAAACAAATCAAGAGAAATATGAAGTAGTCGACAAAAACTGATGCTATGCTTTTAACTTCTGCTTTTCATTTCATTCTTCAAGTTAAACTTCACAAGCAATAGAGGTTCAGGAGCATGTACCTGGATATAGAAGAAACAAAAGAAAAGGATAAAGGATCAGCAGCTACAGAGCAACAGTCAACAACAATTTTTAACCAGTTTCAAACCAGAAATTGAATAAAACAGTCCAGACAACAGTTTTAATGCACAGTCTAACCAGCAGACCTCTAAACCAATCTCAATGACCAAGTCTTATACCATTTCTAAGTTCAAATAATCAAGAAATCGATTCATAAAGAAGAGGATTTCAGATTTCAAAACTAAACCCAACGAAACAGTGTTTTCTACAAAAAAAATTCAGCTGTTAGTTGTTTTCCGGATTTTTCCTCTATTTTCCCCCAGAATCTAACTTGAACCTCAAGTAAGAATGCCTTTATAGGCAAGGCATTAGGGCAGCCTAAATGAATTCAGTTTTGCATTATTACCCTTTTGGAATTTTTATTTTGCTATTCAATCCCTAATTTAAAAATCAAATTTTCAGAACAGCCCCAAACCCACCTTCCTAGAAGTTTCCCCAGTCAGTTAGACAAGATTCCCTAGCCTAAATTTCCTAAACTAACCCTTAAAACCATTGTAATTATTTCTGAACCAGACGAATATGGGTCAGGCTGACCCAATTCAAAATGTTATGGGTCTGTAAATTCAAGTCGGATCCCCTCTTGGGCTTTTGGCTTTATCGAAGCTTCATTTCAAAATTGAAAGCTCAGAGTCCTTTAACTGTTTGTTTACAGAATCTTAAAGACTCGTGCAATTCTGGGCCCAAAGAAACTTAAAAAAAAGAAGACAAATACTAATTTAATATGTTTTAAAACCAACATGCAAATACGGATGATTTGAAGAGATGAAAAAATAAAAAATAAAAATCAGGAAAATAAAAGAAAGAGTAGAAGAAGATGAAAAGAGAACAAAGTAAAAATTAAATATTGAAAGGTAAAGACAGGAAAAATACCTAATGGAAAATCTCGGACCAGAACTGACGAACCTTCGAACAACTCCGATTTGACTCAAAACAAGTATTAACTGTATGTTCTCAACGAAAACAAACAATTAATACATGTTTCGAGCCCTATCACCCAAAGAAATTGGAAAGCTTGATGAACTTCTTTTCTCTTTTTTATTTCAGATTCAAAAACAGGCCGATTTGGTGAGGATTTAAGGAGAAATGGTAGTGGATTGGGGCTGAGGGAAGGCTGGTGGTTGCCTGGGTGAGATTTGGGGTTGAACAGAGGTGGCGCCGCCACCGGAGAGAACAAGGGCGGCGCTAGGGTTTCCGTTTTAAATCAAAATTCGAGGCGGTTCGAACAGATTTGAAAGAAAATAAGTGAGGATTCAGAAAGGGGAGTTTGGGGTGTTGATCTGGTGTTGATTGGGACCGGCGCCGCCGGCCTGAGGCGGTGGGATTTCAGGGCGGCGTTAGGGTTTTGGGTAAGGGTTTCAAGCGAAGGGTGAGATGAAGCGTGGGGGAGTTCTGAGAGGGGGTAGGGTTCGTTTGGATATACATATATTATTAGCTCCCCAGTTCCGGACCGTTGGATTAAGGAGATCCAACGACCGTGATCAAAGGGTAATCAAACGACGCCGTTTTGGTTACTGGGGGGGGGGTTGGACCGGTTGGACCCGGGTTTGGGACGGGTTTCGGCCAATTTTGGACGGGTGAGGGGTGTTTAAGACTTGGGCCTGGGGAAAATTTAATTATAACAGCCCAAACTTGATTTTCTTTTATTTCAATTTCCTTTTTAATTCATTTCTCTTTTTAATTCTTTTTTTTTCAAAATTAAACATGAAACCCTTGAATTAAGATTAAAAATCAAATTGACCTACCAAGGTAAATTAATTAAATCCAAATAATAATTACCACAAATAATTACGAAACTAATTAAAGGAAAAACTACCAAAGTTCAAAAATTAAAATTAAAAGTGCAAAAATAACTATTTTGTGATTTTTTCATTTTTTATAAAACACTAAATTATCAATTTATTCAACAATGCAAAATTAGATCCCAAATGTCAATGCCGTGTATTTTTGTATTCTTTCATTAATTAAATAAAAAATGCACAGACCAATGCAAACCATTATCAGAAAATGCCACAAAATCCACAAAAATGGCAAATAATGAAAAGAAATTATTTTGTTTTGAATTTGTGGGAGTAATTCATATAGAGAAAAAATCATGTGCTTACAAAATCTACATCCCCTTGGGGACTATGGCCCGTCGGCCTCATCCTCGCTATCCTCGGCGTCGGACAGAAGTGACTTAGCGCCACATTCATCCTCCCTCGCCCGCTTCACCTCTTTCGAGAGGTCAAAGCCCCTAGCATGGATCTCCTCGTAGGTCTCCTTTCGAGACTTACACCGAGCATATTCCTTACTCCTGCCTTCGCATTCAAGAGTCCTTCTTAGCTCAGCTTAAGCATCGGCAACGTCCTTCAAATAGACCTCCACTTTATGGTCAGCCTTAGTTTGGCTCAGTACGGCTTCAACCCGAGCATCCATAACCTCAGTCTTTATCTTCAAAATCTCAGATTCGAGCTTCGTAACCATATCTGTTCGAACCAAGCTGTTATCACGAGCTAAGCGAAGTTGAACCACAAAGGCAGAGGCTTTAGCCGGGGCACCCTTCCCCACTGAAGCCTGAACGTCCGCCTGAGCCTTTAACTCATCATACTCATGCTTGTCTCAGCCAGCTTCGTTCCGAAGGTGCTCCAGGTCCTCCGTCTTTTTCTGCAACTGAAATAAACGAAACATTAGCCTCAGGAGCTAGAATAAGGAACAAACACTCCCTCGGAACAAAAGCTACCTGCTCCTTCAAGTAGCTCTCAAAATTCGAGCTTCGACTCGCCTCATACCGTAAGCGTGCCAACTCGACTTCCCTTTCATCGGAAAGGAGCCTAAGGGATTTCTCCCCATCCAAAGCTTTCCGCAGCCTGCCCTCGTGGCGAAGCAGCTTGGACATAAGCTTGTCAGAGACCTGCAAAAGAAATCTCAATAAGAAAGGGAAGGCATGAAACTCAAAAGGCCTGTGCCAAAACTCACCACAGATTGGAGCCGCTGAGCTTCCTCAAAGGTCAAGTGCACATTTTCTAATATGGATCCCTCAGCCCCAGAAGAGCCGACCTAGTTGGGATACAGTCACTTGGTGTATACGATCCCGAGTTTCGAGTATCCTTTGAAGTACCTTCGATGGGAGAAAGAATCGGCGACAGATAACCCTCATTCCTCGAAGTACCTTCAAAGGTAAAAGAAGACGGCAACATGGGAAAAACCGCCTTTCTAAAACTAGAGATCGCAGGCGCAACAGGCTTAGTCGATACATCCTCTCCAAGCCCCCGGTCTGGGTTCATCTTGCTTTGAGCACCATTGCCCTACAAAGGCACTTCTTGCTTACTGTTATCATTCTTCAGCCCAGAAGTTGGCGATCCTTCTCCCTCTCTAAGAGGGCACGGTCTCGCCTCAAAGGACTCCCCGATTCCTACAAGTAACAAATTTAATACGCCGAAAGAGAATGTGCCTCCCCAAATAAAAAATGGGGAGGGAGAGTAAATCGCACAGCACGTACCGTGATGTTTTGCCTTCCGTCTACCCCTGGGCAAGGCTCGCCAATTATGCTCATCATAAGTCGAGTTGGTCACCAACAACCGGGCCCAATCCGGCAAATTAGGGACCTCGCACGACATCCATGAAATTGCTGCGAAAGAGGAAAGGAAGGCGCATCTATGGATCCCACCTTTGCCATAATTAAAAAACTACGAAGGCACGACTGTCCCACTTATGTGTAAAATTCCATTCCTCAGGGAATGGTAGAAACCCTATGGGGATAATATCAACAGTTCGTACTCGGACGAAGTGTCTCATCCGCTCTTGATCTCCATCCTTTTCATCATCAATAACGAAAGGTGTGGGGGATCGTCATTGTAAGTTTAGCAGACCTTGATGGTGAAAAGGCCGGTATAGCATGATAAGATGACTAAACGTGAATTCAAGCCCTGCTTTCTCCGCAAAGAACCTCATCATCAATACTATCCGCCAAAATGATGGGTGAATCTACGCCAAGGTAACCTGATACCTTCAACACAAGTCAAGCACAACCCTATCAAGGGGGCCCAGCGTGAAAGGATACGTATACACATTCAAAAACCCCTCGGCATGGTCCGTGATGCTCTCTCCCAGGGAAGGTGTCTGCAGTACTACCTTTTCCCCCCATCCACAATCTTTCCTCACCAACTCAAGGTGTCCCTCTCCTATTAAAGAAGGTGAACTTCAAGATATGCGCCCGATGACCCTGAACATCGGGAGGCTTTTCTGACGAGAACCCCCTTTCGAAGCAAAATGCCCCAAGGCTGGCTCGCCTAGCATCAGCGGCGCTCTGCCAACCAGGCAAGAACCGGAGGAAGAACTTTCTCTTCCTTGCTGAACGGATCCTGGAATAGCATCCATAGCTGCAGTAAAACTAGGGAATCAAAGCAGGAATTTGAGCGAGGGCTTCAAAGTTAAAATGGCGAAGGACCTAATGAGGGAAAGAAGAACTCTGTGGAGGAGGAAAGCTGCTTAGAATAGCAAGATCCTCAGAAGAGGGAAGGCAAACCTATATGTATAGAGAAAGTAGTAACCATCCACTTGCCTCAAAGGCTAATTAAGGAATACTGAAAAGGCACGATCGCTTCGATCATCTTATAATCATGTCATGGAATCAATGCCACCATACGACACTTCGGGGATCAAAACCTCCATATCGGCAAGCCTCGAGATGGTACTCGATCTCGAAGACCTCCACCAAGAAGAAGATAGGCTCCAATAATCCATTAATATTATTATACGTCCCCAGATGGTACCCGATCTCGAGGACCTCCACCGAGAAGAAGATAGGCTCCAAGAAGCCATTAATATTATTATACGTCTCGAGATGGTACCCGATCTCGAGGACCTCCACCAAGAAGAATATAGGCTCCAAGAAGCCATTAATATTATTATAGGTCCCGAGATGGTACCCGATCTCGAGGACCTCCACCAAGAAGAAGACAGGTTCCAAGAAGCCAATGATATCACTATACGTCTGTCATGACCCAAAACCTGGACCCGGTCGTGATGACACCTCTCATGAAGACAAGACCATCCATCACTTCCCCTTTCAGTATTTAACAGTTGAACATTAAGGAACAGTATAAAACATGATCAAACAAACCAAGGTTTAAGCAGTTAATAGCATAAATCGCGGAAAATAACCCAACACAACTTGAAATTGGGGTGTCACTAGTCATGAGCATCTAGACAAAACGGAATACTCCAAATCGTACTATAGAGTTTAATACAGAAACTAAGAACATGAAGAAATAAGATAGGGAAGAGCTCCGGGCTGCGAACGCCAACAACTACCTAGAGACTCCTCGGATCCGCCTGAGCCGGAAATGATTAGCACTCGAGAGCGGGACCAGCTACGCCTGAATCTGCACATAGGGTGCAGGGAGTAAAGTGAGTACTCCAACTCAGTAAGTAACAAACGTAAATAAAGACTGAAAGCAAGAAATCAATTAAGGCACAAAGCATGCTATAATGAAGCAGTAAAACCATTTAAAAAAACAATAAATCAGTGAAAGATAGATAAAAATCCTTGAACTCAAATATAGTTTCATGAGAAGACCATTTTCAACTATTAAGCAGGTAATTGATAGGCAATTAAGGAAAATAAACTCATAAAGGTTCGTCCATCGGGAACAATATCAACAAACCGCCCCTTAGGCAACGTCTCAGAACAATACCAGCCCTTCGGGCTCAATCTCACATCACAATGGGTACCCGCGCTCACTGGGGGTGTGTAGACTCCTGGAGGGGCCCCTTACGACCCAAGCACAATATCAAGACATCTCGTGGCGTCATCACTAGGCTCTCAGCCTCATATCAATCATGCCACCTCGTGGCGCACATATCTCAGGCCCTCGGCCTCAATTCATGACCAGTGTTTCCTTACAACATAGGCCCTCGGCCTTACTCAGTCAAAAATCCTCACAAGCCACTCGGGCAATAGCCAAACAGTACTTCTCAGCCCAAATATCATTTAAAAGATTATTTAAGTATTAAGACAGAGTAAACATGGCTGAGTATGAAAACAGTGGAAAATATCATGATTGAGTTCAAGTATAAAGTCCAACAGTGAGGACATGTCAATATAAATCCCCGAAGGGTTCAAATAGTTAGCACGAGGCCCAAATATGGCATGCAGCCCAAATAATGATGATAGCAAATACATTTCAGTCAAATACGTGGTAAAATAGTCAATCGGGATGGACAAGTCACAATCCCCAACTGTGCACGACCCCACGCTCGTCATCAAGCGTGTGCGTCACCTCAATATAGCACTACGATGTGCAATCAGGGGTTTCGAACCCTCAGAACATCATTTACAATTATTACTCACCTCGAACCGGTCAAATCTCTAACTCGTGACGCCTTTGCCCCTCGAATCGGCCTCCACTCGTGTCGAATCTATCCAAAATTAGAATAAGAACGTCAAAATATGCTATGGAACGAAGCCAAATTAAATTATCAAAATATGACACAAATCCCGAAATTACCAAAACCCGACCCCCAGGCCCACGTCTCAGAATTCAATAATTTTTACATAAATAAATTCCTTATCTCTCCACGAGTTCATACATATCAAAAGTTATGAAATCCGAACTCAAATGGTCTATCAAATCCTCAATTAAAGGTCTCCAATACTAAGCCCTAGTTTCACCAATTTTAACCCTTAATTTCCATAATTTCTAGCTCTAATCCATGAAATAATAGCACAGGAACGCGTTTTAGGTCGAAATTCTTTGCCTCAATGAAGTTCCCTTGAAATCCCTTCTCAAAATCGTCCAAAAAGCTCCAAGGCCGAGTCAAAATGGTGAAATAACTCAAAATTCGCGAAGGCCATAATTTATACTTTCTGCCCAGACATTTTTGCATCTGCGGCCATATTTCCGCTTCTGCGGTACCGCATTTGCGGTCAAGACCACCGCATTTGCAGTCCTCACTTAAGTTCTCAATTCCGCATCTGCGGTCCAATATCCGCACATGTGCCATCGCAGGTGCGGTCTTCCAACCGCTTCTGTGGTTCCTGCCAACATCTCCAGATTCCGCTTCTGCGGCCACTCCTCTGCTTATGCGGCGCTACACCTGCGGTCCCCAACCCGTAGGTGCGGAAATACCAGAAGTAGCAAATTCAGCAACTGCAACAAAGTCTCAAACTCCTTGTCAACCATCCGAAATCACTCCGAGGCCCCCGGGACCTCAACCTAAAGCACTAACATATCCTAATATGTTATTCAAACTTGTACTAATCTTCAAAGCACCTCAAAAAACATCAAATCAACCAAAACACGTTGGATTCAAGCCAAACTTTCTAAAATCTTCCGAATTCTACTTTTGATAAAAAACCCAACCAAACCACGTCCGAATGACCTGAAATTTTGCACACACATCCCAAATGACCCAACGGAACTATTGCAACTCTCAAAATTCCATTCCGACCCCTATATCAAAATCTCGCTACCAACCGAAAATCGCCAAAATATCAACTTCGTCAATTCAAGCCTAAATCTACTCCGAACCTCCAAACTCATTCCGATCACACTCCTAAGTACCAAATCACCTCCCAAAGCTAACCAAATCATCAGAACTTACATTCGAGCCCTCTAATATATAAGTCAACATCCAGTTGATTTTTTCCAACTTAAGCTTCCTCAAAAGAGACTAAGTGTCTCAAACCTTACCAAAATCATTCCGGATTCAATCCAACCAACCAGATACCATATAATACGGATAAATAAAGCATAAAGAAGCAGAAATGGGGGAAACAGAGTGGTAACTCATGAGACGACTGGCTGGGTCGTCACATCCTCACCAACTTAAACAAACGTTTTTCCTCGAACGAGTCAAGAAACATACCTGAAGCCTCAAGCAGGTGAGGAGATGTGCTCCACATCTCCCCCTCAGTCTCCCAGGTAGCCTCCTCCACGGGTCGACCTCTCCACTGCACCTTCGCTGAAGCTATATCCTTTGACCTCAACTTTCAAACCTGACGACCCAAAATAGTTACTGGCTCTACATCATAGGTCAAATCATCATCCAACTGAACCATGCTGAAATCCAGAACATGAGACGGATCTCCAATATACTTCCGGAGCATTGAAACATGAAATACCGGATGCACACTCGGCAAGCTGGGTGGCAAAGCAAGCTCATAACCCACCTCCCCAATCCTCCAAAGCATCTCAAAAGGCTCAATGAATCGCAGATTCAATTTCCCTTTCTTCCTAAATCTCATAACACCCTTCATGGGCGAAACCTTCAACAGAACCTTCTCACCAACCATGTAGGACACATCTCGAACCTTCCTGTTAGCATAACTCTTTTGCCTCGACTACGCGGTACAAAGCCTCTCCTGAATCACCTTCACCTTTTCCAAAGCATCCTGCACCAAGTCTGTCCCCAATAACCTAACCTCACCGGGCTCGAACCAACCAACTGGAGATCTGCACCGCCTCCCATACAAAGCCTCATATGGAGCCATCTGAATACTCGACTGGTAGCTGTTGTTATAAGCAAACTATGCAAGCGGTAAAAACTGATCCCATGACCCTCCAAAATCAATGACACAAGCATGCAACATGTCCTCCAATATCTGAATAATGCGCTTGGACTACCCGTCCGTCTGAGGGTGAAAAGTTGTGCTCAACTCAACCTGAGTACCCAACTCTCACTGCACAGACCTCCAAAACTGCGAAGTAAATTGAATGCCCCTATCTGAAATGATGGAAACCGGGACACCATGCTAACGAACAATCTCCCAGATTTAAATCTCCGCCAACCGCTTAGAAGAATAGGTAGTACACACAAGAATGAAGTGCGCAGACTTGGTCAACTGATCCATAATCACCCAAATAGCATCGAACTTCTTCAAGGTCCGTGGAAGTCCAACTACAAAGTTCATAGTGATCCTCTCCCACTTCCACTCTTGAATATCCATATGCTTAAGGAAGCCACCCGGTCTTTGATGCTCATATTTCTTCATTCCCACAATATCTTTCTTAATTCTTATCCACCAATAGTGCTGCCTCAAATCTTGATACATCTTCGAGGCACCCGAATGAATGGAATACTGCGAGCTATTGGCCTCCTCCAGAATCAACTCCCGAAGCCCAAAAACATTGGGCACACTAATCCGGCCCTACATCCTCGACACCCCATCATCACCAATGGTCACATATCTGGCATCATCATGCTGAACTCTATCCTTAAGGACAAGCAAATACGGATCATTATATTGGCGCTCTCTGATGCGATCATATAAAGAAGACCGAGAAACCGCACAAGCCAATACCCGACTGGGCTCCAAAATATCCAACCTCACAAACCGATTGGCCAAAGCTTGAACATCAACTGCAAGAGGTCTCTCCCCAACTGGATTATATGCCAAACTCCCTATCCTCACTGCCTTTCGGCTCAAAGCATCAGCCAACACATTAACCTTCCCCGGATGGTACAATATAGAGATATCATAATCCTTAAGCTACTCCAACCATCTCTGATGCCTCAAATTAAGATCCTTCTGCTTGAACAAGTGTTGAAGACTGCGATGATCAGTGAACACCTCACAAGACACACCATACAAGTAATGCCTCCAAATCTTCAATGCTATAACTATGGCAGCCAACTCCAAATCATGAACGGGGTAGTTCTTCTTATGTGGCTTCAACTGACGAGAAGTATAAGCAATAACTCTACCCTCCTGCATCAACACACAACCAATCCCAACTCTCGAAGCATCACAATAGTGTTGATACCCAAATTTTTCCTATATATTTTCAATATGCAAAAAACTTCAAAATAGCATATAAATTCATACATAAGCATGTCCAAATGTTTTATTATTTTCCCATAATTGTTAAAGGTTTTGATGATTCATTTATTGGATTTTTATATTTACTCCAAAAATGGTTAAGGTAATTTTTACAATTTTATTTAGTATTTTTTAAAGCTAATTGCATATAATTGCAATATTAGCCTTTTTAAGATTTAATTATGTTTTATATTCATAAAATTAAGCCCTGTATTTGTAAATTGTTATTTACATGTTGTGGATCATTTTAGTGCTTTCAATTTATTTTCAGAAACTATTTATTATATTTCATAATTTTAAAAGGGAAAATGGCTATTTAACTCGTAGCCACATTTGTATTTCAATTATAACCAAAATCAGGCCCCAATTCTCCTAGCCCAATTTTATTTTTTACCCGGACCTAGCCCAATTTTAACCGACCCAAACCCGGATCCCTACCTACCACATTCAATCGGGACCATTGATCATTCAGATCAACGGTCCCCATTCACCCTTCCATAATTAAACCCAAATGACCCCTTACCCTAACTCATTTCTCACCACTCGCCGCCATTGAATCCCTCTCCTCTCAATTCTCTCTGCAGCCTCACATAAACCCTAACTGCCGCCACCCAATTACACCTCAATCCCCACTTAATCCATGGCCTCCCATGGCCGTTTGAGATGTATACCAACCTCCTACATCTTCTAGTGGCACGTTCATGTGATTTCATGGACAGATCTCGAAGAAATCTGGTCCAGTCGTTGCTCAACTTCTATTCATGGCCTTTCTCCGGCCATCCATGGTCGTTCAAGTCAGATCGTTGACTTTTCTATCTAGATCGGTAGCTTTCAAAGTCTTTCTCACTTTTATGGGTTCTATGAAACACTAACCTTTAAGATCTTTCAATTTTCTTCAGATCTATCTTAGATTTGTGTATATTATGAACTTCTTAAGTATTTTCTCAAAGGTTCTCCGATTTTCTTTCAAAGTGACTCTTCGTTTTCAACGATTAGGGTTTTCTCTTAATTTTTTTTAAAGATCTCTTCTCTAATTTTAATGTTGTTTATGATTTTACTATGTTCAAATGACTTGTTTATGCTTTCCTTCTACCTGATTCAGCATGTTGAAAACCCTAGGCCTTTTTGGTCTTATCTGAGTTCTGAAACTGTCCTTGTTTGTTTGAATGTATACTTGTTCGATTAAGTTCTTTGTTTCTAACTCTCTTTTCCTTGTTTGACTTATCTGATTTTGAGTTCTTATCATCTCTTAAACTCGACTACTGTTGAAGCCCTAATTTCTTTAAAGGGTTTTCCTCGCTTATTACTATGAGTTTGAAGGCCTTTACTTGTTTCTGACTCTTTTTACCTGTTACCATGTTTTCTTCACTTTTGATTCTATGTGACTACTTGACCTTGTCGACTACTGTGCTTCGAGTAGGTTTCTTTTACTACTGAATCCTAGCTTATTCCTTCTACTACTGTATGTTTGTGTTGCTTCTTTTTGTCAGCATGTTTGACCCTGCACACATGTTCATCCCTTGCTATTTATATGTTGAAATGCCGAGTCATGACTCTTTCTTGAGTGATCTTGATTCCCTCAATATTGCGACTGATTGCAAAAGTTTTCCTATGAACCCTAATTTTATTCGTTTGTTTAAATTAATTGATTCCCCTCCTTTAATTATTGTGATGTTTTATCTTGCTGAATCCTTTCCCAAAATTAAGCATATTTTGTACTTAGACTCAATTATTTACTTCATACTTTTACTGCCCCTTATATGGCAATAATCAATCTGTCTCAAACTAATTTCTTTCCTTAATTAACCTTGTTAGTATCCGTTTGAGTAGTAATCCCTTAATTAAAGGGGAATACTTATGTTAATTGATTCTGATTGTGGTTATTTCCATGTTTGAGTTGAAACTTTACTGGTTACCTTATTCTTTACTCGTTTTCAAAAACTGTAAATACCCTACCCTCTCTTCTTTCAAACACACGAATAATTTGAGTTCAGAACACACACTTACACTCAAAAACTCTCTCTTTCTTTACTACTACTTGTGCTATTGCTTTGTCTAGCCGGCTGAAAGCCAAGGCTAGACTATGGATTCTTGCTTGCTTTACCTTTCTGCACTTTGCTTCTCTACTAGTATGTCGTAGTTAATTTAAAGCCTCAACAACAACATGCTTCTTTAGTTTCTTTAGTTTCTTTCACTCTTGCCTACTTCTGCTTATGTTTCTGCAGTCAAGTTACATTATTAGCATGCTGTAATATGTTCCCTTCCCCCTTAGATTAATGCTTCCCTATGTGTGTACCCTGTCAATCACTTGTTGTGTACTTGCTGTCTTATAAAGCCCAAACCCCCATATCCCCTCTATGTGTTTGTGCTCCTTTGTTTGGTCTGTGGCCATGCCAGCATCAGCTATTGTTGTGCATGACCAAACCAAACCCCTGTTGGGGTCATATGCTTACAAACAATGTATCCCCAAAATCCCTTGGCCCCTTTTGTATGACTATTGATTCTGTGTAGTTTTGAGTTACTGCTACAATTGTTTTCCACCACCTCTGTTACTAATTGCTTTTAGAAAAATGGACTATCAGTCCAGCTTTTTAAAACAAATCTCTTTCAACAAATGTTCTGCACTTCCACTATATTCTTAGAATCTTGGTTTTGCCCCTCTTATGTGAGCCTTGCCTTGGGACCCTTGAGCTCCCTCTGAACTTGGACACATAAGGGCTGGACCTTTCACACTACACTCATTCTGTCTGGTTATGCAAATCTGGGTGTGAGCACTACCCAGGATCCCATGAGGTCCTTAGGGAACTTTGACACACCCAGGTATGAGAAAGGCTTTGAAATATTGGCATGGAAGTGGTTCATTACATAACTCAGAGAGGAAGTCAAGATCAGACTTCCTTTGGTTGTAATTTCTTATTTCTGCACTTCTTTTGTAATTCAACCATTTGGTATGTAATAATTTGTAAACAATATTGGGGTGATTAGTGAAAAGGGTGGGTAGTTAAATATTGTGGGTAAATTGGGTAGATAACATGCCTATAGGGTCTGTCTTTGATTCAAAATATAGTCTGTTAGAAACCATGCCTATAGGATCTGCTCCGGTTTAAGATAAATTCTGCATGCTTTACTTTCACAATTAGAAACCATGTCTATAGGATCTAAATGGCTTTAATAGAGATCATGCCTATAGAGTTAAAAAATCAGGTTTATAATTAGATATCATGCCTATAGGATGTAAAGTAATTGAAGTTCAATTTCCATTACAACACATATCCAGATTCGTTTCCCTTAGAAACCATGCCTATAAGTCCAAAGTCAACTTTTAATACTTAGATACCATGCCTATTGGATCTAAATAGCTATAATAGAAATCATGCTTATAGAAACTTAAAACCAGTTTAGCTGGAAAAGCCGTTTAGTTCACGTTGCTTATTCTGAATTGGATAGTTAATTAATCTGCCACTTCTTTAATAAGTTTTTCAAACACTGCCTTGACATAATACCGTTAGAAAGAATGCCTATAGGATCTCAAGTTATCCGTTTAAAATTAATCACTGCTCTATTGCATTCCTAATCAATATAGAGATCATGCTCATAGGACATCACTATTATGCCTAGGAAAGCCTTAGGTAACTATTTAAATAAAGCTGGAATTGCCTTTGTTTAATTACCAACTACTACAACCAACAGACAGGTCTGATTCAGACTTCTTTTCTGAGTTATATAATGAATCTGGTTCTGACTCAAACTCTGCTTTAGGATTTTTAAAATTCAGACCTTAACTATGTTTAAGTCATGTTATTTATATGCATTATTTGTGGAGGTATACATGAGTCCTAATTGTTTATATGTTCCCCCTCTAAATGTAGTCCTACGTGTTTTTCTGTATGTCACCTTAGCCTTTTTTTACCTTTAAACCTAAGTGTCAACCTACAACCTCCTTCTTATAGGAATAGTAGTCCCAAATTCCTTCGGGACTGATAGGAATTGGACGGGTAATAGCATGAAATAGAGGTTGAGACCAATCCGTGCTTTAATACCTTCACAGGGTGAGAAGGGTAGATATGGATATGATGACCGGTGAGCTAATACCACGTGTATCCCCTCTTCTGAGGAGTGTCATACCGGGTATTGCATTGAGGTGATCCATATTATAAACAAACCTAGGACCCCCTTTTTTACAAGCATGTCTAGCTTATAACTCTTTTCCAAACCTTGCCCTTTCAATAATTGTTTGCACTTGTGTGTTTAACTTAAATCCCCTCTTAATTGAGCCTTATTTGATTATTTGCTAATTGCACAAATTCACAAAAACTATCTGGCCGGGAACCACAATAGTGGATCCTCAGAGGTGCCTAACACCTTCCCCTTGGGATAATTTCTAGCCCTTACCCTATCTCTGGTTATCAAACATAGTTGTAGTTGAACCCTATAGGTGTCCTAATGCATCTTAAAACATTAGGTGGCGACTCTTCGAATACCTAATTCCCAAAGAGGAAATGAGTCATTTTACACAACTCTTAAATGCTCTGCGTGCTCCTCCTGATTACGCGAGTACACCAGAATATCATCAATGAAGACAATCACGAATGAATCAAGATAAGGCCGAAACACGCTGTTCATCAAATGCATGAAAGTTGATGGGGCATTGGTCAGCCCAAAGATATCACCAAGAACTCATAATGTCCATATCAGGTCCTAAAAGTTGTCTTAAGAATATCCGAGTCCCTGATCTTGAACTGGTGACAACCTGAACGGAGATCAATCTTGGAGAACACTCTCGCTCCCTAAAGCTGGTCGAATAGATCATCAATGTGAGGCAAAAGATACTTTTTCTTGACTGTTAACTTATTCAATTTCCTATAATCAATGCACATCCTCATAGTGCCATCCTTATTCTTCACAAATAGAATCAGTGCGCCCCAAAGCGACACACTAGGCCGAATGAACCCCTTATCAAGAAGTTCCTAAAGCTGCTCCTTTAAATCCTTCAACTCCACTGGTGCCATACGATACAGTGGAATAGAAATAGGCTGAGTGCCCGGCACCAGGTCAATACCAAAATCAATATCCCTATCCGGTGGCATGCCTGACAGGTCTACAGGAAACACATTTGGAAAATCTCTCAATACTGGAACAGAATCAATATTGGGAGTCTCAGCACCGACCTCCCTCACAAAGGCTAGATACAAAAGACAACCCTTCCCACTCGTCTTCAAGAATAAGATCACTCTACTGGGAACATAATCAGTCACATCTCGCCACTCGATCCGTGGCACACCCGGCATAGCCAACGTGACTGTCTTAGCATGACAGTCCAGAATAGCATGACACGGAGATAGCCAACCCATGCCCAAAATGACATCGAAATCCACCATGCACAATAATAAAACATCCACTTGGGTCTCCAGACCCCCAATAGTCACCACACACGACCGGTACACACGATCTACAACAACAGTATCGCCCATCGGGGTAGATATATGAACAGGTGAAGCAAAAAACTCATAGGGCGTACCTAAATAACGAGCAAAGTATGATGACACATAAGAAAATGTAGAATCAGGATCAAATAATATAGAGGCATCTCTGTGACAAACTGAAACAATACCTGTAATAACAATATCTGAAGCAATAGCATCGGGTCTGCTTGGAAGTGCATAGAAACGGGCCTGACCGCCACCTGATTGACCTTCCCCTCTGGGGTGACCCCTAGCTGACTGACCTCTACCCCTAGCTGGCTGGGCGGGTGGTGGTGTAGTAACTGGCGCTGAAGCCGATGACTGACCCCTCTGTTGAGATGAACTCGCAAGACAACGAGGACACTGCCTCCACATATCACCCATCTCCCTACACTCATAGCAACTCCCAGGTGCTGGAGAAGGGGACTGAAGGGAGCCTCTCGCACCGGAGTAACTAGCAGATTCACCTGGCATAGAAGAACACTAAACTGATGGAGCACGGGACAAACTCTGAGCTAGAAGGGCACTAAGTGATGACTGGCCCTGATGAGAACTATGAGAATCATGACCCAATGATGCCCTACGATAACCTGGGCGAGCTGGCTGAGCAGGCCTGAATGGACAGCCTCTGTCGTGCTGAAACTGACCCCTCGAAGGAGCACCACTAGCTACCAGATCCTCGAGCCCTCTTGGCCTCCCTCTCCTCTCGCTCCTGGCGACGAACAGACTCAATCTCATGGGCAATATCCACAACCTACTTGAAAGTAGCACCAGTCACCCTCTCCCTAGTCATGAGAATACAGAGCTGATAAGTGAGACCATCAAAAAACCTCCCAATCCTCTTTCTATCTATCGGAACCAACCAGATGGCATGACGAGCAAACTTGGAGAACCTCAACTCATACTGTGACTCGGTCATCTCCTCCTAACACAACCACTCAAACTTCCTACATAGCTCCTCTTTGCGAGATTGGGGTACATATTTCTCCAGAAAGAGAACGGAGAACTGCTGCCTAGTAAGGGGTGTTTTACCAACATGCCTATGCCTCTCAAAATCCTCCCACCAAGTGAAGGCAGCTCCAAAAAACTGATAAGTAGTGAAAGTGACCCCGCTAGTCTCCAGAATACCCGTTGTACGAAGCATCCTCTGACACTTATCCAAGAAACCCTAGGCATCCTCGCCCTCTGCACCACTGAAGGTCGGAGGCTGAAGTCTACCAAACCTCTCCAACCTACGCTGCTCATCCTCTGGCATGGCAGGAATTACATAGTCCGAAGCAGCTGCAACAAGCTGGGCTGGATGCGCCCCCGACGTCTGAAGTCCCTGGACGACCTGCTCAGGTGTGCGAGCAGTGGGAGTCTGATTACCTCCCCTAGCCTGAGAAGTAGTTGTGGGTGTAGTGGCTGAAACCACCTGAGCTAGGTCAGTGCAAACTGATAAGATCTGAGCCAAGGTCTCCTGAAGACCCGAAATCACAATGGGCACAGCTGGTGCTACTGGAGCATCTATAACTGGGACCTGATCCTGAACTGGGGCAGCTGGTGGATCTGCAGGTGCTGCCCTAGCTGCTCTGCCCCTACCACGACCGTGTCCTCGGCCTCTGGTGGCCACAGCTGGTGGTACTGGTGGTCGTCCATCCTGACCTGTAGCGGATGTCCTCACCATCGGTGAGAGAATAGAATAACAGAAGTTTAGTACTCGGATCAATAAATTCGCACGACAAGAATTTCAAGAATATGAAGATTTTTCCTAAAGGTTCTGCAGCCTCTCGAGGATAAATACAGACGTCTCCGTACTGATCTGCGAGACTATACTAAACATGCTCATGACTCGTGAGACCTATGTAACCTAGGCTCTGATACCAACTTGTCACGACCCTCGGGCTCAATCTCACATCACAATGGGTACCCGTGCTCACTGGGGATGTGCAGACTCCTGGAGAGGCCACTTACGGCCCAAGAGCAATATCAAGCCATCTCGTGGAGTCATCACAAGGCTCTCAGCCTCATATCAATCATACCACCTCGTGGCGTACATATATCAGGCCCTCAGCCTCAATTCATGATTAGTGTTTCCTCACAACGTAAGCCCTCGGCATTACTCAGTCAAAAATCCTCACAAGTCACTCGGGCAATAGCAAAACAGTAGTTCTCAGCCCAAATATCATTTAAAAGATTATTTAAGTATTAAAACAGAGTAAACATGGCTGAGTATGAAAACAGTGGAAAATATCATGATTGAGTTCAGGTATAAAGTCAAAACAGTGAGGACGTGTCAATATAAATCCCCGAAGGGTTCAAATAGTTGGCACGAGGCCCAACTATAGCATTTAGCCCAAATAATGATGATAGCAAATAGATTTCAGTCAAATACATAGTAAAATAGTTAATCAGGACGGACTAAGTCACAATCCCCAATTGTGCACGACCTCACGCTCGTCATCAAGCGCGTGCGTCACCTCAATATAGCACTATGATGTGCAATCCGGGGTTTCAAACCCTCAGAACATCATTTACAATCATTACTCACCTCGAACAGGTCAAATATCTAACTCGTGATGCCTTTGCCCCTCGAATTAGCCTCCACTCGCGTCGAATCTATCCAAAATCAGAACGAGGACGTCAAAATATGCTAAGGGAATGAAGCCCAAGTGAAAATAATCAAAATACGACACAAATCCCGAAATTACCAAAAGCCGACCCCCGAGCCCACATCTCGAAATTCAATAATTTGTACATCAATAGATTCCTTATCTCCCCACGAGTTCATACATATCAAAAGTTATGAAATACGACCTCAAATGGTCCATCAAATCCTCAATCAAAGGTCTCCAATACTAAGCCCTAGTTTCCCTAATTTTAACGCTTAATTTCCATAATTTCTAGCTTTAATCCATGAAATAATAGCATAGGAATGCGTTTTAGGTCCAAATTCCTTACCTCAATGAATTTCCCTTGAAATCCCTTTTTAAAATCGTCCAAAAAGCTCCAAGGCCGAGTCAAAAAAGGTGAAATAGCACAAAATTCGCGAAGGCCAAAATTTATACTTTCTGCCCAGACATTTTTGCATCTGTGGCCATATTTCCGCTTCTATGGTACCACATTTGCGGTCAAAACCACCGCATCTACGGTGCTCACTTAAGTTCTCAATTCCACATTTGTGGTCCAATATCCGCACCTGCGCCATCGCAGGTGCGGTTCCTGTCAATATCTCCAGATTCCGCTTCCGTGGCCACTCCTCCACTTATGTGGCGCCGCACATGCGGTCCCCAACCCACAAGTGCGGAAATACCAGAAGCAGCAAATTCAGCAGCTGCAACAAAGTCTCAAACTCCCCGTCAACCACCCGAAATCACTGCGAGGCCCCTGGGACCTCAACCAAAAGCACAAAGATATCCTAATACCTTATCCAAACTTGTACCAATTTTCAAAATACTTCAAACAACATCAAATCAACCAAAATACGTCGGATTCAAGCCAAACATTCTAAAATCTTCCGAATTCCGCTTTTGATCAAAAACCCAACAAAACCACATCTGAATGACCTAACATTTTACACACATATCCCAAGTGACCCAACGGAACTACTACTCGCGAAATTCCATTCCGATCCCTATATCAAAATTTCGTCTACCAATCGGAAATCGCCAAAATATCAACTTCGCCAATTCAAGTCTAAATCTACTCCGAACTTCTAAAACTCATTCCGATCACAATCCTAAGTCCCAAATCACCTCCGAAGCTAACAAAACTATCGGAACTCACATCTGAGCCCTGTAACACATAAGTCAACATCCGGTTGACCTTTTCCAACTTACGCTTCCTCAAAAGAGACTAAGTGTCTCAAACCTTACCAAAAACATTCCGGATTCGATCCAACCAACCCGATACCACATAACACGGATAAACAAAGCATAAAGAAGCAAAAATGGGGGAAACAGAGCGGTAACTCATAAGACGACTGGCCGGTCGTCACAACATCCCGAGATGGTACCCGATCTCGAGGACCTCCACCAAGAAGAAGATACGCTCTAAGGGGCCATTAATATCATTGCAAGATTTGAGATGGTACCCGATCTCGAGGGCTTTTCTCAAGAAGAAGATAATCGGTAAAACTATGTTCATATGGGCTTTGACTCGAGGTACCATCTAAACCTAGGTAAGCCCTTATCAGGGATCTATCTGCAACGCCTAAAGGCTATCTAGACCTAGTTCAAAACAAGTCTCTAGGTAACCCGAGTTTGAGCGAACCCCCACTCGAGGACTGCTCCCGAATTCCTAAAGGCTATTTTTATTATTAGGTGTCCGAGCAAATCGCCTGGTCGAAGTCTATCGTGGGATCTAAAAGGCTAAGTCTGGTACTGAAAGTTCGTAACCCTACTCTCATTCAACTTGAAGTCGGGAATCCCGACAAAGCAAGTTTATAAAACAAATCCGGGTTCGATCCAAGGTACGGTAAAGGGTTCTACGGGGAATCGAGTTAATAAACCAATAACAAGAAGAAATACTTGCACCTAGGCTCAATATTTGCACCCATCGGTGGAGTCATGTATTCGGATTCTCCACAAACACAGATAAAAAAAGATATAGCATAAATCAGAGACAAATTGAAGAAACATCTTTATATTCATAAACACGTGATTACAAAAGCCCATGAAGGGTCCTTACATATGATTACAAAAGCCCACAAGGGGTCCTTACACAGAAACAAAGAAGCAAAAAAGTATACATATAGTAAAAGCTAAGAGCCTAATCTATTCTCGGGGGTACATCTTCGGCGGCAGTATCTTCGAGCACCATCTCCTTGAGGGTCTCATCTCGGTCTTCCAAAATGGTATCTCTAAGGGAGAAGATGAAGAAAAGGGAAGTGAGAAGACGGAGAAGAGGAAAGTGAAGAAGCGAAAAAAGATGAAGAAAAAGCCATAACCCGCCAAAGATCAAAAGCTTTTACCAGGCCAAGACGATCACGTCCCTATAGAAGACTTGGCGAGCATCGACCTTACCTACATGGATACTTTGAGTCCACTTCTTGGGACATTGTGCCGTGCAAGTTACCGGCCAGAAGTTCCACTTCACCCTACAGAAAGCAAAAGGGATAAAGTGCCACATCAGGCCGGGGTAGGGAGGTGAGCAGCGGTGTAAAGTCCGAACACTCTTTTGAGTGGCGGTGTAGAGTCCAAACATTTTCTTGAGTCGGAAGAAATCGATCCCCCTATCTCATCGCCTTGAGCCAACGACGACAACAATGACAATAACAACAACAAGAAGAAGAAGTTGATGCAATCTTGCTCGGTAAGGGAAAGCCTTGGAAAAAAGCCATGGCGCGACTGATGAGAACGCCGCCATGTAACCTTGAGGCCACGAGCCCCAAACATAGGAAATAACAATGGATGAGGATGAAGAGAAGAAAGGGGCGAAAGGCTATTGGAGAACACCTGAATAAAGAATTGGTTCCAGAAAGCTCCCTTTTATAGAGAAAGGGTAGCGTAACCAACAGGCACAATCAATACTCTTTGAAAAACGTAGCCAACAGCGCCATCAATGTCTTTGAAAGACGTATCGGTAGGCACAATCAATGTGTTTTTGGGAATTGAATCGGCAACAATATTATCGCTTTGGAGAATGAGAATCGGTAGTAGGATAGAATGACACTGAGAAAACGAGTCAACGGGATGCCTCAGTTATCGCAAAGGCTTACGTCATAAGCATTACATCATCGCGGGAAGTTCGAAGAGATGGGTGTCAAAGTTGTTTCTTATCGTTCCACCCTATGAAAGACGGGGACTATCTATATACAGTAAAATCGGAGGGTCCAATCTTCCGTCGTTATGATGGCTCGTAAGTACATTTCAAGAGCTTGAGGCTGTGGTCGAGACTGACCCTCTTCGGGCTATCGGCGCTGAACCTCGAGGCAATACAAACCAACGGTTATGATTGGAAAGTGGGGAGTTCCCAAGGCGCATAAATAGGGCTGACAAAGCCTAGTGGACTAGCCCAAAAATGAATCAAGACATTAAATGGTTGTACCAGCCCATATCTTTGTAATTAATGTGTTTTTACTATGTTGGGATTCCCCCTCATATTTAATGGGGATCCTTGCCATTTTGGAGACATCTGTTGCTTAATACTAAATACACAAGAGCATTCTCTCTACTCTCTAACATATTTTCTTGATCTCATTGCTTCATTTACTGCTTATATTTATTGTGTTCTATTTATTGTTTATCATTTATTGTATATCATTGATCATAAAGAGCCATAATTTTAGCTCTAATAACTGTTAGTCCCCCCTCGACCCCGAGGCCCTATAAACGACAGCTCGAGGTCCTGATCTCCAACTATTTGGTTCGATTATCATACCATCCCTAAGTTATAATCATGATTTTTAACCTTTTACTTAGCATCCATTGCTTTACAACTAGCATAAAAATAGATCACGTATTTTTAGAACCTCATAATCAAATTTAATTGTTATTACCATTTTCACGGTAAACACTTTGGAAGAGTACTTTGTTACTTCATTGTCATATAATGAAAATAAGCCTTTTATAGAATTGTAAAAGAATTTAAATAAAGTCATTTTATTCTATAATATCAAAATCTTCTCAAACCTATAAAACCGTTCTAATTTTTTCCCTTTAAGCAAACTTTTGTTCCTTTGAAGCAATAGACCATGATCTGGACTTGTCAGTAGCCAAAGAATTTGTTAATTCCAAAAATGTGTCAATTAAATTTGTACGCGATTTAAAGGATATATGATTTAATTCAATAAGTTAGAGACAAAATAAATGATCAAACCAATCACAATGTGATAACCAAGCCTAGTCTTAGGTTGGACAGTAGAGTTCGCCCGATTGGACTTTCGGTACAAGCTCGGCCGCTAATAAAGAAGAGAACAAATGAAGAACACTTTAAACAATAGCTAGAAGACAAAAGTAAATTTTTTATTGCTTTGATTTACGTGTCACAGTGTGTTAGAATGAAGGAAACATTCCCCTTTATATAGTAGGGGAATTTTAGTACTAGTACAAGTCTAAATAAGGTAAAAATCTTCTTTTTCGGTAAATGTCTCTGCAGTTGATACTGCACGGGATTCGCGCTGTAATATCTGATTGAGGGCAAATATTACATCCCCCTACTCATCATGCGTAACGTTCTCCATGTTTTCTGAAGTTTAGAAGCTATACTTGGCCTAGTCCTTTATTTCACCGCGCCCGATATCAGATGCATAATTCATTTCTCCAGGTTTCGATACGAGGGGTTCTTAGGCCTCGAGTATAATAAAGTCGAGCCATGCTTCCCGCCGGTTTCAACATCGGGGAATACTCTGCCCTCCATTTTACCCGTACATAGATAGTCCCCTTGTTTCCCAGAAAGTTGATTTGTCGACGAGACAAGAAGCGATAAATTAACCCGGTTCCTTGTTCCCTATGCTAGAACTGAGTTGACGGGTCAACAAAATGCCCCATCAGTCGCGTCGTTCTGACTTCGAACACGTGTCAGCCGCCGGCTTATTGTCGCCGAATGGGAAACACCACGCATTATTACCCTTTCTTTATAAAAGATTTGATCCCTTTTTCACTTTTCTACTTTCCAATTTAAGAGTTCCTTGATTTACCCTCGAACTCTTCAGTTTTTCCTAACCACTTCCAACCTTCATATATTGTTTTCTTGATCTTCATATTTTCATCTTCAAATCTTTGTACTCCTTCCTCAAATCTTCAAATCTGACCTTCATACCTTCATCCTTATTGTCAAATCTTCATCCTCACCATCAAATATTCATATTTCCCAGAATCCGATGGCGAAAATGTCCAAATCTGTACCTCAACAGGACGTTCCTTCAACTTCCAACCTGGCCATAGATGCCAAGGTGGTCGCGGAGCCTCTTTTGAAGAGCTTTTCATCCCCGGGGTGTGCTCCATTGAAAATGACTTCAAAGTCGAGAAAGCCTCCAGTCAATAGGACCGAGGCGAGGGGACATGGAGGTAGATATGCTCCGTTACGGAGGATACACTCCCGACAGTTCGGGAGGACTGCCACTGGGAGGGCAAGAAGGTGGTCATTCCCAGGCCCAATGAGAACATTACCACTCACGTGGAGGGGTATCTAAATGTTAACACTTACCCCTTCACGCTTGCCCCGATGGACCCTATAATCCTCATCTTCTGCAAAAGGTACGAGGTCTACATGGGAAGATTCACCCGTCCTTGTGGAGGATCGTAATCCTTCTCTGCCGCTTCATCAACAACACCGAAGCACCTCGATTTACCCTCAACCACTTACTTGATCTCTACAATCCTCAAGTTTTCAGAGAGGGTTGATCAAGCTAGTCCGCCGAGCAAGCAAAGCTCCGTTCTTGCACATCGATGAAGATCGAGATCGAGGTTGGCAGGGGATATTCTTTTAGGTGAAAACTGAAGATCTCATTGCCACCAAATTTTTACAGTTCACTGAAAAGTAGAACTCAGCCCGTAAGTTTCTTTCTTTCGTGAGTACTTGGTACTTCTTTAGTTATTTTTCTAATTGCCTGTTCCTATCATTGTGCACCGGTCGCCCATGTTCCCAATGCAGTCCCCTGCTTTAAGGAGTGGATCAAGGAGATCTGTAAACAAATATCATATTTTGAGTGTGAAAGGCACAAGCTTTAAATGGTCAAGTGGGAGGCCCATTCCTATGATGAGTGCTCTTCCCAAACAAGTTTACTCTCACACTCAACTTTTATTTTTACTAAGTATTCTCTCTTTTACAGGTTTTCCCAAGACCACTGAGCTTCGACCACTGGATGAGGATGAGGCTCCATCCTCACTTGCTGAACCCTCCGCTTCGGGACAACCCAGAGTTGCTACATGATGGGGGAAGAAGAAGAAAAGGAGGATATCCTCTGGCTCCCCGGATGCTGAGGTCAAGAAGAAAAGTATAATTGTCCGGATCGAAAAATCAACAAGAAAATTACCCAAGCCAAGGTACCGAACCTCTACTCCCTCTTCCAGCTCAGGGATTACCCTAAAGATGATGAACTAGAGCTCGTTGCTCATGGGTCGACCATTGACGGAGATGAGCAGGTGGAAACCGAGGAAGGTAGCCGAGAGGCCAATCCTTTATTAGCTCGGGAGCTAGAAGGAAAATCAGAGGCTACGACCTCCAGAGAAACTACTCTCGCCAGCAGGAAATAGCTGGTGTCATCAATATCATGGAATCGCCATCTCATACAGAGTCTATGTTCGATGAGGCTCAATCCAACAAAAAGAAATCAAATGAGAAGGCATGGGGCGCAGACGAGGCCCTCAACATGTTTTTTGATGGCATGGGCATGTGTGCGTTGGAGAATTATTCTAGGTTTTGTAACCTGGATGTCCTAAAAAATATGTGTCGTATGAAGCAGGTGAGCTAAGCTCAAGTTCAAAGCTGGTGAGGCAGTTCCCTGCTCCAAGTGTGGACCCCGAATGTGAAAGAACGGTTGTTCTTACTATCCCGTAAAATACCCGGGTGCTATCTGCTCTGGTGGTTATGGCCAGCTATCTTCACTGCCTAGTGACCGAGGAGGACCAAGAGAAGATGAACGAAGTAGGCACATCGAGCCTCTTCAATGAGGCATAATAGGTACTGAACTAGGTAAGTTATCTCTTCCTTTTGCCCTTTGCGAATCTTGCTTAGCTTCAGCACGCTCTAATGATCTTATCGTTTTATTTTTCAGGCTTCGTTACTTCACCATGAAAGATTCCTTTGGTCTCGAATGGTAGTCAGCCTGCTCAAGTTCGAGCTTAAAGGGCATGTCTGATAGAAGGACATGTATATGTTTCTCAGTGAACAAAAATATGAGGCCATCAAGGATCTCCAAATTCTCCGAGCCAAGCTGGAAAAAGCATAGAAGGAGGCCTTGTCCGTAAAACGGGAGCATGACAAATTGGTCAAGAAGGTAAGGATTTTTGAGGTTAAAAAGGAGAGGTTATACATAGTGACTAATGATGCAACTTCGCAGGTCCAAGAGAAGATAGACTTGATTGAACAACTTCGGGCTGAGATGAACGAGGTGAAAACTATAGTCGAGGCACTTAGGAGAAGGATGGACCTGCTAGTTTCAGAAAAGGAGGCTACAAAGAAGAAGCTAGCATTGGTCAAGGATCAGCTCTAGGTGGAAAAGTACAAGGCCGACAAGTGGTCTCGGCTAAATGACGAACTCCAGGCACAACTGGATTCAGTTATCACAGAGCGGGATGACCTTGGCCGGGAATCTACTGTGCTAAAGTCCAAATTGGAGGCAACCTCAATTGTTTCCTCTGAGGTCAAGGAAATGCTAGCCCAGTATAAACTGATGTGGAGATAGTCGAGGCCCGTTTAATAACAAAAGCCGAATATGTAAAGCAGCTGTCCCGGAGACCATTGAGGATATTCATGCCCGGGGATTTGATCTATCGGATGAGATTGAAGAGGCCACGAGGCTTGAGGCCTAGAAAAAAAAACTTTACGAGCCCGAAGGTCCCGAAGGTTCCTAAGGTTCCGGTGCCGAGTCGAGATCCGGTGAAGATCAAGCGGAGATGCCATAGCTTTTTTTGTTTGTTTCCTTTTTGTAAATTTTCTTTTTTGTTTATTTTAAGGTCAGTTTATCGTGGCTTTGTAAAAATTTATTGGAATATATAAAAAAATCCTTTACAAGTACCGTGTTTTTTAAATTTTCAGCATCTATTTGCAATTTTTTATTTGTGGATCATCCTTAGTGCATTAGCATAGAATCTGACATAATCTGGAGCAACCATTCTCCGAAAGACTGAATGAGGCCTTGTTTTGATGGTGACTCTTGATCGTCCGTGGCTTCGAAATTTCAATGTAAATCTAAGGCCTTTAAGATATTAGGTGTTTCAGTCATATTTGACAGTGTTTTGCCAAGGGTAACCTTTTAATAGGTTTAAATTTTATGTACGGGCCTTACTTTCTGAGTACGGACTTTAGACGTCTATGAGCCATTTTAAGTTGGTCGTGGACTTTCATATGCGGTCCCTACATAATAGGCTTGGTGTCTCATGGATTCAATAGCCCGGACCATCCGATTTTTTATCGGACGACAGTCCCCAAGTCAGGGTAGCCCACGGGCTTTAGGATTTAGGATCCGTTGTGAAGAATTGATTGAGCGTAATGGGTAGTAAGAAAGTATAAACAAAGCAAAGATCTCTTTCATTAGTTTTTAGGTAGAGTACATAATCGAAGGTTTATAAGCCTTGTGCCGTGGCTAGAGTGGGCTACATGGGTACAATTTATTTTACCGTTTGACCCTTACAGTGAATACTAACTACCAAGCCTTGGCTTTAAATATTGAGTGATTGCACCTTTTAAAGATCCATGATCCTGACCTAGGGGTAATTGTCCACAGTAATTGAGGCCGAACTTGTGAGGGCTCGAATACTATTGGTTTGGTGCAAATGATTAACAACTCCTATTTTAGGCCGGACTTTGAAACTATGGTCATTTTACTGTTGCCTAGTTAAAAACCTTGCTGAAAAACCCACTTTGGGAAAAAATCGGTTGAAAGGAAAAAGAGTACAACACGTGCTTTCAGACCTAATAGTCACATTTTCCCTCGGCCGAGTACCTGCATAAGTTAGTCCGTAATATAATGAAATTTGAAAGGGAATTTAGCTTGTACCTTAGCAGTAGTACCGCTTTAAGTGTGTCGCGTTCTAGTTGTTTGATAGTTGTACACTGTTTTTCGACTCGAGTTTATACAAGCATTTCCCGATTATTCTAGCAACTCTATACGACCCTTCTTTATTCGAGCCCAGTTTCCCAACATTAGGGTTTCCGGTGCATAGCGCTACTTTTCTTAACACTAAGTCCCCGACTTGAAAATGTCAAAGATTAGCTCTTCGGTTGTAGTACCTCCCTACTCGGTGCTTCTCGGCGGCTAATCGGACCAGGGCGACTTCCCGCCTTTCGTACAATAATTCTAGGATCGTAGTCATGGCCTTGCCATTTGACATTTTGGTAGCATACTGGAATCTAAGGCTCGGATACCCTACCTCGGTCGAGATTAAAGCTACACTCAATAGACTAGAGAGAAAGGGGTCGCTCCAGTACTCGACGTCGAAGTCGTTCGATATGCCCACCAGACATCAAGCAAGATTTCCTTCTACTTTCCTTTTGAATCAGTCAATATCTTTTTCCAGTTTTGGAGTATAGTTTTGTTCGTCGATTCCACTTGCCCGTTCCCACTAGTGTGGTAAGGCGTTGATAATATCTTCTTGATTTTGTGGTATTCCAAAAAAAGTACTTACCTTTCTGCCGACGAATTATTTTTCGTCGTCGCAAACGATCTCAGCCGGTATCCCAAATCTACATATTATATGATCCCAGATGAAGTCAATGACATCTTTATCCCATACCTTCTCAAATGCCTGAGCCTCGGCCCACTTAAATAAATAATCGATCATGAGTAGTATGTATTGGGCTTTACCAGGTGCCCATGGTAGGGGACCATAGATGTCCATCCCTCATTTCATGAACAGCCATGGCGACATGACCAGGTGAAGCATCTCTCCCGGTTGATGAGTCATTGGTGCATGTCTTTTTCATTTTTTGCATTTCCGTACGAAGTGTTTTGCATATTTCTCCTTTTCATTCTAGTAGTAACTCACTCTGATCATCTTCCGAACAAGGGATTCTGCCCCCGAATGGTTCCTGCAAGTGCCGTCATGGACCTCTCTAATAGCGTATTCGGTCTCTCTCGAACCCAAGCACCTAGCTAGTAGGCCGAAGAAGGATCTTCTAAATAATTTCACCCTGACCAAACTGAACCTGGCAGCTTTGGTGCGTAGGGCTTTCGATTCCTTGGGATCCAATGGTAGTTTTCCTCTCTTCAGGTAGTATATGTATTTTTTTCTCCAATGCGAAGTGAAACTTGTTGATTTTACCTCGGCGTGACCTTATTCTACCAATAAGTTCATCAATTGTACCACTTCCTTCGAGTCAAATTCATAGGAGTCGACAGACGACCCCAAGTTGGCCAGTGCCTCGGCCACACTATTTTGATCTCGATTTACGTACTACAAAGTCTATTCCTTGAATTGGTGTAGGGTCACCTTCAATTTGTCCAAGTACCTCTACATACGTTCCTCTTTTACTTCGAGCGTTCCATTGATTTGATTAATGACAAGGGAGAGTCACATTTGGCGTAGATCACTTCGGCACCGAGCTCTATGCCATTTCTAGACCTACATTAATAGCTTCATACTCAACTTCATTGTTATTAAATTTTATAGTTCTAATGGACTCTCAAATTACATTTCCCGCAGGTGGTTTTAATGCAAAATCAAGCCCGGAACCTTTTGCGTTGGAGGCACCATCTGTGAACAGGTTCCAGATCCCTGAGCTTGTCCTCGAAGTGAGTAGCAATTCCCTTTTGACCTCGAGTATCAAGGCCGTCATAAAGTCGGCCACAAAGTTAGCCAAAATCTGAGATTTTATGGCAGTTTGGGGTTTGTACTCGATATCATACCCGCTTATCTCTACGGACAATTTGGCTAGCCGGCCCAAGATCTCGTCTATGCATGACATTACTCAGGGGGAAGAGGTCACGACACATATGGGGTGGCATTGAAAGTAAGTTTTAATTTCTAGATGCACTTAGTAAGGCGAGCGCTAATTTTTCTAGGTGAGGATACCTTTTTTCGGCATCGCCTAGGGTTTTACTAACATAATAAATAGAAAATTGTGTACCTTCTTCCTTCCTGACTAGGACACAACTTACCGCCACCTCAGAAAAAACCAAGTAGAAGTACAACTGTTCGTCTGCCTTCAGAGTGTGCAGCAAGAGGGGGGGCACGATAGGTATCAGTTGAGTTCTTATAAAACTTGCCGGCATTTTGGAGTCCAAGAAAAAATTCACTTCTATTCCAATAGTGATAAGAACCGATGGCTCTTATCCGACGATCTCAAGATGAACCGGCCCAACGCGGCTATCTGCCCGGTCAGTCTTTGTACTACCTTGACGTTGTCGACTATGGTGATGTCCTGTATGGCTTTTATTTTGTCGGGGTTGATATCTATTCCTCGATTGGATACCATGAACCCGAGAGACATGCCCGATTCGACCCCAAATGCACACTTCTCTGGGTTAAGCTTCAAGTTGTACATTTTCAGTATGTCGAAGGTTTCCTGCAAATGTTTCAAATGTCCTCTGCTCACAGGGAATTGACTAACATATTCTCAATATAAACTTCCATTGATTTTCCTATTTATTCTTCGAACATCTGATTGACTAGGCGATGGTATGTGGCACCGGCATTCTTTAATCCGAACGATATTCCATTATAGCAGTAGGTGCCAAACTTAGTTATGAAAGAAGTCGTTTCTTGATCGTCTGAGTCCATCAAAATTTGGTTGTACATAGAGTAGGCATTGAGAAAACTGAGTATCTCATTTCCGACCATCACGTCGATCATTCTATCGATGTTTGGCAAAGGGAAAGAGTGCTTTGGACATGCCTTGTTTAGATCCTTATAATCAACACACATCCTAGGTTTATTTCCTTTTTAGGTACTATCACTACATTAGTTAACCAATCCGGGTATTTAACTTCCCGGATGGAACATATTTTCAAAAGTTTGGATACCTTGTCCTTGATGAATGCATGTTTGATCTCGGACTCCTTCTCTTCTACTTAAACGGATGGAACTTCGGATCCAAGCTTAACTTGTGAGTGGTTACCTCCGGTGGGATCCCTATCATGTCTAGATATGACCAGGCAAAACAATCGGTGTTAGCTTTAAGAAAATCAATAAGTTTTTTCCTGAGCTCGGGGGTTAACACCGTGCCTAGGTATGCCTTTCGATTTGGTAGGTGCTCGATCAATATAACTTGCTCCAACTCCTCAATCTTCGATTTGGTGGCATTGGTGTCATCAGGTGCTATGATTGATCTCGGGACACGATAATTTTCCTCATCGCCTGCTCTTTGCTCTTTTTGTTTCTGCAGCTCGGCTAGGGACGACATGGTTGATTTCTATTAAGTTTCTTCTTTTTTGTTGGCTCCATGCTTTTTTATGTTGAAACCACGGGAACTGGATCACTTCATTGACAATGAAGATTTCCCTTGTGGCCGGCTGTTCTCCATATACCGATTTCACTCCTCCTGGAGAGGGAAATTTCAGTGTCTGGTGTAAGGTCGAAGGCAACATACTTATGTTGTGGACCCACGACCTTCCAAACAAAGCGTTGTACCTCATACCCCCTTCTATCACGTAGAACTTCGTTTCTTGGGTGTTCCTGACAATGTTTACCGGTAAAGTTATCTCGCCTTTCTTGGTCTCGCATGCCATGTTGAATCCATTCAATACCTAGACTACTAATACAATATGATCATGTAACCCTGTTGCTCTATGACCCTCGATCTGATGAGGTTGGCTGAGCTACCTGGATCAATCAACACACAATTAACCTAAAATTTATTGATAAGTACATATATTACGAGTGCATCATTCTGAGGCAGTACGATTCCCTCGGCATCTTCATCGCTGAACAAGATAACTCCTTCTGGGACGTAATCCCACGTGCATTTTCCCTCATGATAGACACTTTAGTGCATTTTATCATCGTCCCTTAGGGGAAATTGATTCCCCCAATGATCATGGAGATTACTTGCTGAGGCTTCTCTTGCTAGACCCGTTTTTTGGTGTCCCTGTTTCTGAATTGGTTTTTGGCTCGCTTGCTTAGGAATTCTCTAAGGTAACCATTGTTGAAAAATCGAGCAACTTCTTCTCTTAACTATCGAAAATCTTCGATTCAATGACTGTGATGTCACGCTCCAACCTCAGGGAGCACCACCAATGCTGAACCGAGATAACCCAGCCGAGCAAGACTGCTATATTTCCTTCTACCCAACTTACTCATAAATAAAGAGACAATAAATATCACTAATTAACATCAAGAGGATTCATGAGCCATGCTAATTCCATTACAATTAGTTACTTTATTTTAAAATCTCAAAATACATACACTTTCATAGCTAAAGAGAAACAAGTGATTCAAATACAACAAGGCTAGTTTGACTTTCTCAACACTCATATACAATCCACACTGTGTCTACGGAGCCTCCAACGGTACAAGGAATACTATGATAATGCCGACCCCCGGCTATACAGAAAATGTAATACCTGTGGGACAAAAGATACACGACCTCGATATAAGTGGGGCTCACCTAATCTGCTGAGAAGAGGGTGTGCTGCTATCAATGATCAATGCCATCTACTGTGGAACCACCTGCATCTATTAAAGATGCAGCACCCCCAAAAAAAGGGACGTTAGTACATATGGAATTGTACTAGTATGTATGACTAAACACCCTCTCATTAGAACAAGTAGCAATACAAGAAAGAACAGTTAATGAATCAATGGAAGCCTCGAACAATAACAAACAACAAGTTGGGAGCACGAGAATTTTTCGCACAATTTTCCTTTATTTTATGTTGGGAGATCTTTAGCACCGATATACCACTGTGATTTTCGCACAGAGTCCCATCACGGCCCAATCGGCTAGGTCATCTCACCACAATGTCGTGTGGATCAACATCATCCTTTTCTAGAAATCATCTCATCCCATTAAAGGGGAATATTCTCATCACATCAATCTCAGCCCAAATAAGGGGAATAATCTCGATTCACTCATGCACCGACACATGTAGTTTCGGGGTTAGGTTATTTCAACCGACCCTTCCTCGGTGATTAACGATAATCCCAAAGTGTTTATTATTTAAAGGATTTACAACTCATTTCGAATATCTTTTACACGTTTCTTTATTTCATTGGAACTAATGGCCCCAAATGTAATATCATTCTTGGCACGTTGGCCGCATTCCATATTTCATACTCACCTATTTCACTTCAAAACATCATCACAAATCATCAACAACAAAACATTTATTTTCAATACTTTAAGTACACTTGTGAGCAAATAGAGTCTTAAGCACGTTGAGATTTCTTACACAATTTGGCATAATAGCTTACATTTGTATCATGGCTTGAAATTATAACATTTAGTTATGCAAGACATATTTTGAACACATTCTCAAATAGTAACTTAACATAACAAGAACATTTGGAATACATATTGAACACATATATCTTTTGACACAAGGCTTATTCGGAATAATCAATTTATAATGAGCAAATCGGGACTTACAAGGACATTGTGTGGTTCAATTCTAAAAGAAGAGTTTAGCCAACATACCTCCCCTTGAGCTTCCTTAAATTACTACAATGTTTAGAAATCTTAGCCACTTTGATATATTTAAAATTATAATAAAATTGAACAAAAATTAGGAAGGAGTTCATGGTTCCATCTCATTTGAGCATATTATCAGACACTATGTGGGCATTGTGATCTTTAGCTTTTCCTATGGTGGGTTTCCTTCACCCCACATCCCAAGGTCTACCTATTTGAGCTTCAACCACCTTCCCACAACTCATTATTGTATATGCATGCATAGATACACTCTCATACCCAAGAATCACCCCCCCATTAACTATCTTTTACCCCAAATTCGAAATTGAAACTAGGATAAGGAACCTTACCTCTTGGATAAAGAACTTGTGAATTTCTCCTTGTTAATTCTCACTTTGAGGAAGAATTGATAGAAAATAATCTTAGGAACTTCCCCTCTCACTCTAGACCACTTCCCTCTATCTAAATATCATTTAGGACCAGCCAAAATAACCCACAAGTTGTCTTTATAAAAAGGAGATTGGGTGAAATTTTCCAAAATTAAACTCTACGCAGTCGGGTCTCCGGTCGCAGACTGGACAAAAAAATCATTCGTCCTTGAATGAGGTCCAAAATCAATCATTAGAAACCAATGTGACTCAGCTGCTATTTCCCACACCAATAGTTTCAAATTTTTTACTAACCCCCTGAATTTTCAAAAACAATTCGCCAGAGTTTCCCTTGTAATTGGGCCTATCCACCTGCCAAAGAATCCCATAAACCAACCCTAGCAACATATACATGAACCAACGATGCAACATAACATAAAAACAACGCTAACCTTGGCCTCCTAAGCAATATATTACAAACAAGGAACACCCTTAGCATAACTGTACAAGTAAAACATAATTCATAGAATTTAAACTTATAGCATTTTTATAGAACACAACATTATAAATACATGGCTATTTAAACAAAAGAGGGTATTTCTTCTTCATTTCATCCTCGGCCTCCCAGGTGGCCTCTTCAACCTGCCGGTTTTGCCATAGTACATTCATAGAGGAAATTTCTTTATTTCTCAGCTTACGGACTTGTGTATTAAGAATGGCAACTGCAATTTCCTCATAAGTCAATTCCTCGTTAACCTCAATAATCTCAACTGGAACAATAAGCGACGAATCTCCAACCACCTTCTTCTATATGGATACATGAAACATCGGGTGCACTAATGACATCTGTGGAGGTAGTTCAAGATTGTAAGCCAGTTGACCAATCCTCTAAATGATTCTGTAAGGTCCGACATACCTCAGACTCAATTTACGTTTCTTACCAAACCGCATTATACCCTTCATGGGGGAAACCTTCAAGAATACCCAATCATTCTCTTTGAACTCCAAATCCATGCGGCATATATCTGAATAGGACTTCTGATGACTTTGAGCGGGTTTCAACCATTTTGTAATGATCTTAACTTGATCCATAGACTAATGCACGAGGTCTGGCCCTATCAACTCCATATCCCCAATATCGAACCACCTAATGGGAGACCTACATCTCTTACCGTACAAAGCCTCGAAAGGTGACATATGAATGCTAGTATGATAAATATTGTTGTAGGCAAATTATATGAGCGGAAAATGATCATCCTAGCTACCTTTGAAGTCAAGAACACAAGCACGTAATATATCCTCGAGTGTCTGAATGGTCCGCTCTGCCTGCCCATCGGTCTGTGGATGAAAGGCTATACTAAGATTCACCTGAGTACCCAAACCTTGCAAAAATTTCTTCCAAAAATTAGCCGTGAATTGTGCCTCTCAATCTGAGATAATAGAAACTGGAGTGCCATGCAACCCGACTATTCCTTGATATACAACTGATCATACTGCTCTGTGGTGTCGGTAGCCTTAACAGGTGAAAAATGTGCTGATTTAGTGAGTCGGTCCCCAATCACCCAAATCGAGTCGAAATTGTGAGTCGTGAGAGGTAGTCCCACAACAAAGTCCATATTGATCATCTCCTATTTCCACATCGATTTCTATGTTCTGTGCCAACCCACCGGGCTTTTGATGTTCGGCCTTTACTTGCTGACAATTGGAAACCTTGCCACAAAGTATGCTACATTCCTCTTCATATCATTCCACCAGTAGACTTCCTTAAGATCATGATACATCTTTGTAGAGCACGGGTGTACGGAATACCTATAAGTGTGAGCCTCGGTCATGATTCTTTCCCGGAGACCATCTACATTTGGAACACATAGATTCCCTTAGCACCTTAGTGTACCATAATCCATGCCAAGAAAAAAGGCCATGGTCTTATGTTTATGAATCCCCTCCTTCAATTGTACCAACAATGGATCGTTGTATTGCTTTTCCTTGACTTCTACAACAAGCAATAATTCTACCATATTTTGCACAATCATTCCTCGTTCCCTAGAATCTGCAAGACAAACTTTCAAACTAGCCAACAGATGAACCTCATTGGCCAACGACCTTCGATATGCCTCCAAGTAAGCCAAAATGCCCATAGATTTTCGGCTAAGAGAATCAACCACAACACTAGCCTTCCTGGGATGATAGAATATCGATGTCGTAATCCTTGAGTAACTCAAGCCATATTCTTTGCCTCATATTCAATTCCTTTTGCTTGAGAATATATTGAATACTCTTATGGTCTGTGAACATACAAATAAGGATGCCAAATCTTCAATGCAAAAACTACCGCCACGAGATCTAAGTCATGTGTTGGATAGTTCTTTTCATGATTCTTGAGTTGCCTAAAGGCATAGGCTATCACCTTGCCTTGTTGCATGAATACACACCCAAGTCTAATTCTTGAAGCATCACAATATACCACAAACCCACTTGTACCTATCGGTAGGTTCAACACCGATGTCGTAGTCAATCCTAATTTCAACAACTGGAAGCTCCTTTCATATGAATCTGACCATTGGAACTTAACTGTCTTCTGCGTCAATTCAGCCAACAGGGAGGCAAGAGTAGAGAACCCCTCCATAAACTTTCTGTAATACCTAGCTAAGCCCATGAAACTGTGAATCTATATTGGAGTTAAAGGTCTAGGCCAATTCTTCACACCTGTAACCATCTGAGGATCAACTTTAATACCTTCTCTGGAGACGACATGCCCCAAAAATATAATCAATTCAAGACAAAATTCACATTTCGAAAACTTCACGTAAAACTAAAGTTGATATAGAGTCTACAGAACTGCCCTAAGATGATAGGCATGGTCCTCTCGACTTCGTGAATATACAAGGATGTCATCAATAAACACTATAACGAAGGAGTCAAGAAAAGGCTTGAATACTCAATTCATAAGATCCATTAAAGCTGTCGGGGAATTTGTTAGCCAAAGACATTACTAGGAATTCAAAGTGCCTATATGATGTCGACCAAACTAACACCACAAATATAGGTAGTGAGGCGGTCGAAGCCATAATAAAATCCCAACACAAGTCGGGGTCAAATCCACAGGGAGTTAGAATTTGAATTAGATATACACCTAGTGTAACTGAATGATGTGCCTCAAATTACACTTCCACATTTTTGTTTGTTGTTTCTATTTATACTTTAGGCTATTGATTGCAAATTTGAAAGTAAGAGACAATATTTTTGGTTTTGATTATTTTCAAATGATAAAAGATCTAGGGTCGTGACTTCCACCTAGGTAGTTACCTAACGGGTCGTAAACTCAAGGGAAAGTTTGATTAGTCAGGGTTGTAATATAGCAATCACACGCAATTACCCGCTCTATACCTCTCGGTAGTTTGAGTGATTTCGCCCAATTTGGCTTTCTCAAGACCAAATGGGTATTGCACAAAACAAGTGATATATGCTCAATTCGGGTCTTACTATCTCTAGATTTGACCCTTTAATTGGGGCTATCAATTTCTTGAGTTCACCCCAATTTCTTGTTAGCCAAGTTTTACTAGACTTAGTCTCTCTTTCTCAAGTAGAAACTAAGTCAAATAGGCATGAATCAATGTTTGCAACCATTAATTCTTGGATTCAAGCAAGAACTAGGCTAAATATCACTAACTCAATCACAAACAAGCCCTAAATCAAACAACCATTAATAACCCACACTAGGATTGAGCCACAACCCTAGATAGAAATTTAGCTACTCATGAAAAATGCATAAATTAAAGAAGAATTTAAGATAGAATGCATAATAATTGATTATGAAAAGAAAATCTAATGTTTAGAAGCTAATCTAGTACAAAATTACTCAAAACAGTAAAGAAAACGGCTCAGCTGCTCTCCCTAAAACAAAACTTATGTTTTTGCCAATTGTTTTTCAAGAATGCTAAGGAAATATCGGGTGCCAAGAGAGGGTCATTGCAAAACAGATAAAGGCTTGTAATGTAGTTATCGAAAGAAAAGAGCTTAGGCTCAAATGGGTTGACTAAGGATATCATATTGTTAGGCTATGGAAGATTTCAAATTTCAAATTGGATCAAGGAGGGCCTACATTAATTTCTCAAGCCAAGTTATACTTAGAATGTAGCCTCGATAAACATTAGGGACAAGTTCTAGACTATAAGCACGGGTACTTGGACTTGCAATTCAACACCTCACCTCTCACGTTGTTGGATTGCTAAAGAGAACGGAGTCGAGGTCCCACAACAACTTAGTTAGATTGAGAATCAAAAATGGCTCGACTGAACCACTCGATGACTGTTTAAGTCAACACAAGAGTAGGATATAGTTATTAAGGCGGTCGAACTGTGGATTTTGCTTTGCAAGCCTTTTAGGTATGGAGGAGGAGGCCTTGGCATTGGTATTCATTTGGCATGTCATAATTTAACCTCAAATTGTGACATGCTATTGATTGCAAATTTGAAATTAGGAGACGATATTTTTGGTTTTGGTTGTTTTTCAAATGATAAAGGATCTAGGGTCGTGACTTCCACCTAGGTGGTTACCTAATGGGTCGAAACTCACGGGAAAGTTTGATTAATCAGTGTTGTAATATAGCAATCACACGCAATTACCCACTCTATACCTCTCGGTAGTTTGAGTGATTTTGCCCAATTTGGCTTTCTCAAGACCAAATGAGTATTGCACAAAACAAGTGATATATGCTCAAGTCGGGTCTTACTATCTCTAAATTTGACCCTTTAATTGAGGCTATCAATTTCTTGAGTTCACCCCAATTTCTTGTTAGCCAGGTTTTCCAAGACTTAAATCTCTCTTTCTCAAGTAGAAACTAAGTCAAATAGGCATGAATCAATGTTTGAAACCATTAATTCAAGGATTCAAGCAAGAACTAGGCTAAATATCACTAACCCAATCACAAACAAGCCCTAAATAAAACAACCATTAAGTACCCACACTAGGGTTGGGCCACAACCCTAGCTAGAAATTTATCTACTCATGAAAAATGCAGAAATTAAAGAAGAAATTAAGATAGAATGCATAATAATTGATTAGGGAAAGATAATCTAATATTTAGAAGCTAATCTAGTACAAAATTACTCAAAACGGTAAAGAAAACGACTCATGTGCTCTCCCCAAAACAAAACTTATGTTTTTGCCAATTGTTTCTCAAGAATACTAAGGAAATATCGGGTGCAAAGAGAGGGTCATTACAAAATGGATAAAGGCTTGTAACGTGGTTATTGAAAGAAAAAGGGCTTAGGCTTAAATGAGTTGACTAGGGATATCACATTGGTAGGCTATGGAAGATTTTAAATTTTAAATTGGATCAAGGAGGGCCTACATTCATTTCTCAAGCCAAGTTATACTTAGAATGTCGACTCGACAAACATTAGGGGCAAGTTCTAGACTATAAGCACGGGTACTTGGACATACAATTTAACACCTTACCTCTCACGCTATTGGATTGCTAAAGAGAACGGAGTCGAGGGCCCACAACAACCTTAGTTAGATTGAGAATCACAAATGGCTCGACTGAACCACTCAATGACTATTTAAGTCAACACAATAGTAGGATATAGGTAGTGAGGCGGTCGAACTATGGATTTTGCTTTGCAAGCCTTTTAGGGTATGGAGAAGGAGGAGGCCTTGTCATTGCTATTCATTTGGCATGTCACAATTTACCCTCAAATTGTGACATGCTATTGATTGCAAATTTGAAACTAGGAGATGATATTTTTGGTTTTGGTTATTTTTCAAATGATAAAGGATCTAGGGTCGTGTCTTCAACCTAGGTTGTTACCTAACTAGTCGTAAACTCAAGAGCAAGTTTGATTAGTCGGGGTTGTAATATAGCAATCACATGATACCTCTCGGTAGTTTGCCCAGTTTGGCTTTCTCAAGACCAAATGGGTATTGCACAAAACAAGTGATATATTCTCAAGTCGAGTCTTACTATCTCTAGATTTGACCCTTTAATTGGGGCAATCAATTTCTTGAGTTCACCCCAATTTCTTGTTAGCCAAGTTTTCCTAGACTTAGTCTCTCTTTCTCCAGTAGAGACTAAGCCAATAAGGTATGAATCAATGTTTGCAACCATTAATTCTGGAATTCAAGCAAGAACTAGGCTAAATATCACTAACCCTATCATAAACAAGACCTAAATCAAACACTCATTAAGTACCCACACTAGGATTGGGCCACAACCCCAGCTAGAAATATAGCTACTCATAAAAAACGAAGAAATTAAGATAGAATGGATAATAATTGATTATTGAATGCAAATCTAATATTTAGAAGCTAATCTAGTGCAAAATTACTCAAAGCAGTAAAGAAAACGGCTTAGGTTCTCTTCCCAAAACTCAACTTAGCCTAAAAATGACAAAATATTCTATTTATACTAAACTGAAAATATCTGACAAAAATGCCCCTGCGGATGTGGTGTGTACCGCACATTTCTGAGTGCGGCCGCACTCTTGCTTCTGCGGCCGCACAATTGTAGTGCAATCCGCACTCCTTGAACTTGAGCTCTGACTTTTGCGGGACTTCTGCGGACTGCACAATTTCGAGTGCGGTCGCGCTCTAGATTATGCAGCTGCACAGAAATGGTGTGATCCACATTCCTTCTTGACTCTAAAATCCTATCTCTCTGATACTTGGCTTCTGTGGACTGCATAATTGTGAGTGCAGCCTCACTTGTCATCCTGCGACCGCACAATTGTGGGTGCGGTCCGCGTATCTTTAGCTGGCCCAAAAACTAACTCTTTGAATCTCATCTTCTGTGGCCGCACTATAATTGTGCATTCCACATACTCTGAAGAACCACTGACATTGTTCTTTCCTTGTTTTGCGGCTGCACACTGTATTGTGCGGTCCACACTATGGGCCTGTTTGCCTTATTTTTGTTTTTTTCCACTTTTGATTCCTTTATGAGTTGATTTTGACTTCTTTGGCTTGTTTCACAATATTCCTATATGAAATCACATTTCATTAGTTCTCGGGAATACTTTTGAGCATTTTTTCACTAAAATGCAAGTAAAAGAGAGCAAATAAGCGGTCAAAATCCCTACTTATCACCATGCCGGGTCCTGAAAGCTGTTTTCGAAATATCCTGCTCCCCGATCATCAACTGGTGATATCCAAATCTTAAATCAATCTAGAGAAATATGTAGCACCCTGCAATTCATCAAACAAGTCATCTATCCTTGGCAATGGGTACTTATTCTTGATTGTGACCTTGTTGGGCTGCCGATAGTCAACTCACATCCGTAGTGACCCATATTTCTTCCTTAAAAAAGGGTCGGTGCGCCCCAAGGCGACACACTCGGCCGGATGAAACCCTTCTCTAACAAATCTTTCAATTGTTCCTTTAGCTCCTTCAACGCTACTGGTATTCTGTAAGGTGGAATAGATATAGGCTGCGTGCCTAGTATCACATCAATCCAAAAATCAATCTCCTTGTCTGGTGGGATCCTAGGGAGCTCATACAAAAAGACCTCCGAAAATTCATTCACAACTAGTACAGACTCAAGTGTAGGTGCATCAACGTCGGTGTCCGTAATTCAGACCTAACGGTAAACACACCCCTTACTGATCATCTTGGTGGCCTTAAGGTAAAAATAAACCTATTCTTCGGCACCACATCATCCCCCTTCCATTCGATAACTAACTCATTTGGAAATTCAATTCTAACAGTTCTGGTTCGGCAATCAAGCTTAGCGAAACATGAAAAAAGCCAGTCCATACCAGTGATTACATCAAAATCAACCATTCCCAATTTAATGAGATCGGTCGTGGTGCTCTAAACATGCACCGTGACAACATAGTCCCTATAAACCCGCACGACCAAAATAGACTCACCAATCAGAGTAGATACAGAGAATGACTCATGAAGTTGTTCCAGTTCTATCCCAAATTCCATAGCAACATAAGGAGTGACATAGGACAAAGTGGAATTGGGATCAATAAGAGCATATGCTTCATGAGATTGAATAGTCAATATACCTGTGATAACATCTCGAGGAGCCTCTGCATTCTAGCGACCACTGATAGCATAGAAATGGTTGGGTCCTCCCGAACTCTATGTACCACCCCTAGTTGGAGGAATTGTTGCAGATGTAGTAGCTACAGTGCTGGCTGGTTGTGCTGTGCCCCTACCCGTACCCCAGCGGGACGACCAGTAATCTCTCTGAATGTGACCATTTAATCCGTACTCGTAGCATATGGGTAGGTCCATGTAGCAGACTCCTAAGTGCATCTTCCTACACCTAGGGCATAGGGGCCTCCTCTACTGCTGGAATCTCCCACAAGGTCGACCCAGCTGTTAGGATCCCTCGTTGCCCTGACTCGGCCTAAAATGACTCCATTGCTGATGACTGGGCCCTGATGGTGGTGCACTAACTTAAGACTGATCAAAAGACTGGGATGGCCTTGATGACCCTCCCCTTAATGCTGACCTACCACCACCACCACCACAAAAAGAACTACCAAAGTTGCCCGTGGACCGAGCCTCGTTGCTACCCTTTTGCTCCATCCTATTCTTCAATTTGCGGTTCTCCGTAGCTTGAGCAACTACCACCATCTTCCATAGTTCATACCAGAATTCAAGGAGGTTGTAGCACCCTCATTAATAACCAAGAGGCTAAGGTCTTGCACGAACCGGCGCACTCTCGCCTCCATAGTGGGCAACATGTAGATGGAATACTTGGAAAGGGATGTAAACCACATATGATACTTCCATACACTCATGCTACCTTGTTTCAGACTCTTAAACTCGGCGTTATGGGCAGCTTTAGTCTCGGCAGGCAAGAAATGGTCAATGAAAGCATCGGCAAACTCATTGCACCTTGCCGGAGGTTCCCCTTCTCACGAAGTCCTGCCACAGCGCAAACCAATAATGGCAGCAGGAGGCCAACTCCACTGCCTCCATCTCAGTAGCACCTATAACTCAAAGAGTCTTGTGCATCTCATCAATAAAGTCCTGGGGGTCCTCCTCGGGATTAGTACCCGTGAACACTGGAGGCTCTAACTGAAGAAACTTGTTCACCCTGGAACTAGCAGATTCCCCTGGCTGACTAGAAGAAGTGGTTGCAACATTTGATCTCTAGGCCTGAGAAGTTACTATCTGAGCCAATATATGTACGGCTCCCCTAAGATCCCCATCAAAAACATTGGGACCGGAAACTGGGGATGGAGGTTGAGATAGAACACCAGTTGGAGGGATCGGTGTACCCTTAGTAGGTGTAAGGACAAGTGCATAATGATCAGGAGTAGTATAATCAGGCAGTGTAGTAGTCGGGGGAATATTCTCACCCCTCGAGTGCTCACCCGCATCATCAAGTAAAGAATCAACTGCCACTCCTGGGGTGGCATTGGCTCCTTGACTAGTTCTTTCTTTCTTCCTAGGCGCCATGTACTTAAAATTAGAGCAATGCATGAGTTAGAGGAGGAACAGTCTTACAATCAGCTATATCGCACGATCTAGAACATCAAAGAAGGATATTATTCCTAAATGCCCAAGTACCCTCCTATCTACAGATATGGTCAACAACACACCAATAAGAAATGCTCTACTAGACACGGCTCCGAGAAATCCTAGGACACTTTAAACCCATAGGCTTTGATACTATTTGTCACGCCACGACCTCAAGGAGCGCGACCGGCGCTCAATCGAGATAATCTGGTCAAGCAAGCTCGCTAGATTTCCTTGTATCCAACTTAATCTTAAATCAAGAGACCATAAATTTCACTAATTAACATCAAGAGGATTCATAAGCCATGCTAATTCCATTACCATTAGTTACTTAATTTTAAAATCTCAAAATGCATACATTTTCATAGTTAAAGTGAAACAAGTAATTCAAATACAACAAGGCTAGTTTGACTTTTTCAACACCCATATATAACCCACATCGTGTCTACGGAGCCTCTATGAATACAAGGAATACTATGATAATTCCGGCAACAAGGCCCCGGCTATACCTCAAAACATAACACCAATGGGACAAAGGATACACGAACCTAAATGAAGTGGGGCTCACCAAATCTGCTGAGAAGAGGGTGTGCTGCTATCAATGATCAATGCCACTTGCTGCGGAACCACCTCTCTCCATTAAAGATTCATCCCCTCCCCTCCCCCCCCCGAAAAAAGGACGTTAGTAAATATGGAATAGTACTAGTATGTATGACTAAATACCCTCTCATTAGAACAGGTAGCAATACAATAAATAACAGTCAAAGAATCAAATGAAGCCTCAAACAATAATAATCATCAAGTTAGGAGCAAGAGAAGTTTTCAAGTAAATTTCCATTATTTTAGGTTGGGAGATCTTTAGCACTGATATACTACCGTGATTTTATTATGGAGTCTGATCATGGTCGATCGTCTAGGCCTTCTAACCCAAAAATATCAACCACAATCACAATCTCAATCATTATCTCAATCACAATTTTAAGTACAATCACCATCATGTGTGCGACATGGCATCCGAGCACGATCCAGCCAGCTAGGTCGTCTCACCACAATGTTGTATGGATCAACATCATCCTTTTTCTATCAATCATCTCATCCCATTAAAGGAGAATAATGTCATCACAACAATCTCATCCCAAATAAGGGGAATAATCCCGATTCACTCTTACACCGACACGTGTAGTTTCGGGGTTAGGTTATTTCAACATACCCTTCCTCGGTGACTAACAATACTCCCAAAGTGTTTATTATTAAAAGGATTTATAACTCATTTCCAATGTCTTTTACACGTCTCTTAATGTCATTTGCACTAATGGCCCCAAATGTAATATCATTCTTGGTACGTTGGCCGCATTCCATATTTCATGCTCACCTATTTCACTTCAAAACATCATCATGGATCATCAACAATAAAAAATTTCTTTTCAATACTTTAAGTACACATGTGAGCAAATAGAGTCTTAAGCACATTGAGATTTCGTACACAATTTAACATAATAGCTTTCATCTGTATCACGACTTGAAATTATAATATTTAGATATGCAACCCATACTTTGAACACATTCTCAAATACTAACTTAAAATAACAAAAACATTTTAAATACATATTGAACACATATCTTTTGACACAAGGCTTATTCGAAATAATCAATTTATAATGAGCAAGTCGGGACTTACTAGGGCGTTGTGGGATTCAATTCTAAAAGAGGTGTTTAGCCAACATACCTCACCTTGGGCTTCCTTAAATTACTACAATGTTTGAAAATCTTAGCCAATTCGATCTATTTAAAAATATAATAAAATTGAACACAAATTAGGAAGGAGTTCATGGATCCAGCTGATTTGAACATTTGATAAAACACTAGGTGGGTATTATGATCTCTAGCTTCTCCTATGGTGGGTTTCCTTCTCCCCACAGCCCAATGTCTACCCATTTGAGCTTCAACAACCTTCCCACAACTAATGGTTGTACATGCATTCATAAATACACTCACATACCCAAGAATCATACCCCCCATTAACCATCTTTTACCCTAAATTAAAAATTGAAACTAGGACATGGAACCTAACCTCTTGGCTAACGAACTTGTGAGTTTCTCCTTGTGAATTCTCCAACTTTGAGCAAGAATTAATGGACAATCTTAGGAACTTCCCCTCTTACTCTAGACCACTTCTTTCTCTCTCTCTAAATATCAGTTAGGACCAACCAAAATTACACACAACTTGTTTTTATAAAAATGGGATCGAGAGAAATTTTCCAATCTTACACTCTATGAAGTCGGGTTTGTGGTCACAAATCGGAGCTCAAAACAGGTATGCGGCCTGCAAAGGGGACCGCAAAAAAAAGGTCCCTAAACTAGGCTGTTCGGGTTGGGTTTGCAACAGGTCTTCGGTCCACATACAAGTTTTACGGTCGCATAATGCACCACAGAACTCCTTTCTAGAAATATTCATGCTGGATGTGCGGCCCATGAAACAATTATGCGGTTGCATCGTTGACCGCAAAATATCAGTTCTGCGGTCTGCAGAATGGACTATAGAAAAGTCCCTGCTCTGCCAAAAACCCCTAGGTTTTAGGTGTAATTTTACGAGGCCATACACGTGAGTATCATGGTACTTACACATCAAATTAGAATCTCTCTAGGCAGGGTCGGATTGCAACGGTCGGGTCCACTTAGTATCTTTGATACACCCTATGGATTACACTATGCTTGTAGCATCCATGTAGAAGTTATACTCTGATAATCTTGGTGCTTCCCTACTCCCAAATGACCTGTCAAACCTGGTCTTCCTCATCAGGCCCCTGACCACTTGTTTCTTGATAATTTCTCCTCTCGTTCCTTGTCGGATGGCGCCCAAATCTGTTTACCCTCCGATCTATGTTGTATGGTTGATATCAATCTCGGACCGGCCTTGGCTCTGGATCAATGGTCCTCTTGGATTTGTCATCAGTACTGATGGGGTAAATAGATCCCGAAGGGGCCCCGAGTTGATCGTCTTCGACCCTTAGAGGCCGTAAAACTTTGGGCATTGAGCCCTTGAGTGAGTGGCTGAATAGGCTAGTTGTCCGCAACTAGTGGCAGGTCCATTCGTTCCATCTGGAATCTCGACTCGAACTCCCTGAGCATCTCGTTATCCCTATGTTTGACCTTGAAAAGGTCAAACATCCTTGTCTCGACCTTGATGGCTCTGGCATGGGTTTTTACAAAATCTTCTACAAGAATAGCAAACAAGTCGATAGAATTCGGAGGTATGTTGTGATGATATATTGTTGCTCCCTTGGGCAAGGTTTCCCCAAACTTTTTCAGCAACACCGACTCGATTTCATCGTCTTTTATGTTGTTCCCTTTGATCGTGCATATATAGGAGGTTACATGCTCATTTGGATCCGTGGTCCCATTATAGTTGGTAATGTCGGGCATTCGAAACCTCTTCAGGATTTGCTTCGGTACTGCACTCAGAGGGAAAGGCTTCTGAATAAACATTTTGGAGTCCGGCCCATTCAATATCGGAGGAGCTCCCAGGATTTGATTGACCTTGGGGTTGCACGTTTTCACCTTATTTTCATTGACCTCAATCGTTTTCTTGCCCAACTCCACCCATTTTGTCAATGCTTCGAGCATCGTCATCATCTGGGAAGTTTTCCCACGTCTGAACTCATCCGGATCCACGACGACTTGTTTGTCCCTTCGAGTATTTTCCCAGGACTTTTCGAGTTTGACCTTGTTAGGGGCGTGGATTTGTTTGTGCAACTATGATATTGTTGTTTGTTGAGCTTGAAATATTTCAAAAATCAACTGCAGGCTCACCCTATAAACTTAACCTTTGGGTGCTACTTGAGCCACTGGTCAGATTCCCCACGAACACTATTTTCGAGGTCAGTTGGTAAATTAATGTTGATAGCCACCTGCGAGTTAGCATCGACCGAGTTGGCGGTTGGGACACCATTGGGATCAACAAGAGGCACATCATTACTAGGCATCACGTTATTGTTCTCGCCGAGATGACTTGACTCAGCGTTAACGTTCAAGTGAGCAAACTGAGAATTTGACATTTTTAGGCTAACCTGGAATCAAAATTTCGAAGAACAAGCATAAAAATATGGTGTTATATGGATATTTGTATCAAATTACCACTATTATCCTTAGCCCTACGGTGGACACCAAGTTGTTTACCAAAAATATAAGTAACAATTAAATTTGTACGCGGTTTAAAGGATGTGTGATTTCATTCAATACAAAAGGTTAAGAACAACATGTAAATAAGTTAGAGACAAAATAAATGATCCAACCAATCACAATGTGATAACCAAGCCTAATCTTAGGTTGGACAGTGGAGTTTGCCCTCGATTGGACCTTCGGTACAAGCTCGGTTGCGAATAAAGAAGAGAACAAATGAAGAACACTTTGAACAATAGCTAGAAGACAAAAGTAAACTTTTTATTTCTTTATTTTTGTGTCATAGTGTGTCAGAATGAAGAAAACTTTCCCCCTTTATATAATAGGAGAATTTTAGTCCTAGTACAGGTCTAAATAAGGTAAAAATCTTCTTTTTCGGTAAATGTCGATCTCCACTTCATATTGGATGTGATTCGCGCCGTAATATCTGGTTGAGGGAGAATATTATGCCCCCTACTCATCATGTGTAACCGTTCTCACTGTTTCCCGACGTCCAGAAGCTATACATGGTCTGGGTATTTTATTTCACCGTTCCCGATTCAGATACATCGTTCGTTTCTTCGGGTTCTTGGGCCTCGATTATAATCACGTCGAGCCATGCTTCCCCTCTGTTTCCATATCGGGAATCAAAAATACTCTACCCCCGATTTTACACGTACACATAATTAGTCTTGTTCAGTTGAAGCAAATGTTTGTTCTTCCTTTGTTCAAGAAAAAAGTGACGTCTCTCTTAATTTTAAGTATCGACCCAAAGAAAAGAATTTAGCATATTTAAGATAAAATGAGAATAATGTTTTCTTTCTTGTTAAGTACTGCAATCTTGCGTCTAATTATCTTTAAAAAAATAATTTTGAAAATTTATCTTCATATTCTGTGTCATCTCCAATATCATTTAGTTAGAGTACGAGATGTAATAGATGGCCAATACTCTGTTTGAATTTAATAATGAAAAATTTACAATAATAGAGAAGATTCTAATAAGATGTGCAACTAGTAGATGTAAGGGAAAAAAGTATTTGTGGATAGAAACCTAAATCATAGTATTATAGTCATATCGCGAAAAATCATCAGATTTTTCGAGGCACATCTTGATAATTTGCTCAGCAAAACCCGTGTCTCTCTAGAACTTCGACCCTTCTTCCATTTTTATTTTAGCAATTTTTGTTATATATGCTAGCTACATTTTTATTCGCAGTTAAGATATATATATATATATATATATATATATATATATATATTAAATTGATGCTATGCATCACCGCATAAATATTTACTATTTGTATTTTGAGCAACTGGTTATGTTCCTTTAAACTATGCCTTTCACAATCTTTCTATCCATGAAACCACCCGTCTTCTTTGCTTTCCAACCTACTCAAAGAACAAAAGGTAAGAAGATGAACTTTAAACCATATAACATTCTTCATACAAAATATAAAATATATAATATATTTTTCAAAAACTCCAAACTTTCCTTGGAATCAAGTAGTGGTTTTCAAACAGCTTGGAAGTCGCCTTCTCAAAAGATAAAGGGGCCAAAGTGACTCACAAAAGAGTTTTTCGAAATTATAAACAATTTGACTTGGATTGAGTTATTTTAGAGTTCGCTCAGACACGAGAAGGGGTTGAATTATATCTTGTCCAATTCTTACGATTTCAAAGAATATGCTTCTTTGAACCAAACTAACAGACACAAACTGAAATTAAAGTACTGAAATAAATAACACAATGATTTTAGGTGAAAAATCTTCTTGCTCAAGGGAGTAAAACAATGACCTACCCCAGTAGGATATGCCTCAACACTTCACTAACTTCAATAAGCATTTTTAGGTTATAACTCTATCACCAAGGGAACTAACTCTAGTACCCCTAACCCCTACAATAAATCCAATTGTATATATCCATTCCCTAACAAACTCTCTAGGAGACCATCAAAAACTTAAAGTTTCTGCACTAACCTATGATTACACTTGTCAAAAACTAAAATAGATTACAATTTAAAAAGAATTGACTCAACCTAAACAACTAAAGAACTTCGGCAGCTTAGTCTTCTGGAACGGATTCTTTAGTTGGACAACTTGAATCTCCAATAATACCTTACCGAGACTGCTATTGCCAAGAGTATTTTTACGATATAGTTCAAATATCATGAGTCTTGAATAGCTATAGAAGATCTTTTTAAATAGGTGCGAGGTTAGCTGAAAAATCATCTCCAATTAATGCTAGAAACATAGAATATTTTGGCTAAAGAAAACCTTTCCAACTTTGATTTGGTTTCTTTATTTGCTTCCAACTGAAACTCTTTTCGTTCTTTGCATGTATTCCGATAATTTGATTCCTTTTCGAGCATGAATTCCTCTAGTGCGTAAATAGGTTTTCCTAGGAACCCAACTTGCATTAATATTTGGTCGTTCTGTCTCTCATTAGTATTTTGCACTGGTATGCTACGAACCTGGTTCCGTAAACATCAGTATAAGATATCTGCATACTAGTCCAATAGCATAATAACCTGTTTATGAAATTTGGTTCTTTCAACACAATTTATTCTGATTTGTTAATCATCAAAATATAACACGTGCTCAGCTCACCCCTTTTTGATGAGAACAAACTCATGTGCAAATCACTCCATATATTGAGCAATTTTTCTTCAGTCTTGCATAAGAACCCGTCTCATTGGCATCACTTCTTCTTCAAATTGTCTACGTTTGCGCAAGTGTAAGGGACTCGCCTTCCATTTTTCACTACCCTATATATGGCTAGGTATAATTAAATTTTAGAACCTGCAAACAGACAAACTCATTGATACTATAATTTTATTAGACCAAGTGTATAACGATCCGATTGGTCATTTTGAGTACTTTAGCCTCCTTCCCCTATTTGATACTTTAATTATGCGTATTTATGGTTATGTAACTTGCTAGAGTGGTTGATTTGGTTTCTGGGAAGTTTTGGATTAAACTGGGACACTTATTCCCAAGGTTGGAATCCTTTGTTGTAAGAGTTGACTGGAGCATGAATGTTATGTAGATGACTCTGAAATGCTGTTGTGATGCTTCTGATAGCTTTTATGGTGATTTTAGACTTACGCATATGTCCGAATTTAAATTTGGAGGTTTCAAGGTCGATTGGGCTTGAATTGGCAAAAGTTGAAAGTTGAAGGTTTGCAAGGTTGAAAGGTTTGACCGAGTGTTGACTTTTTAAATATTGGGTTAAGATTATTGTTCTGGGAGTTGGAATAGGTCTGTTGTGTTATTTGAGACTTGTATGCAAAATTTGAGGGTATTCTGGGTTGATTTGATATGGTTTCGTATGAGTTGTAGAAGTTGAAAGTTCATTCATTCCTTAGGCTTTAATCATGGTGAGATTTATGCTTTTGATGTTTTTTTATGTGATTTGAGGCCTCAAGTAGGTTCGAGCTATGTTTTGGGATTGATTGGTATGGTTGTACGGGATCCCGGGGGCCTCGGGTGTGTTTCAGATTGATTTCGTCTTGATTTAGATTGTGTTGTATTGCTTAAGTGTTGTTGAGTCTGATGCTTTCGCACCTGCGGAGGACTGGTCACAGATGTGACATTTCAGATACGGATCTGAGAGCACAGATGAGATAGTGGACTGAAGGAGTTGTGTCTATAGATGCAGAACTATTGGCTCAGAAGCGATACCACACCTATAAAAGGATAGTGCAGAAGTAGTTTGTGCAGGTGCGGGTGTGAGGTCGCAGAGGTGAAAGGTCAATGCTTGGAAGGGTATCACAGATGCAATCCTTTTAAACACAAAAACGGTACCGCAAAAGCGGATAAGTGACCGCAGATGCGGCATCACTGGCAATGTAATATTTTGTAATCACGAAAGGCCCCTCGCGATCGCGAAGAACAACTGCTCCACCTGACTGATGACGCCCACAATACACCTCGATAAAAGATATGATATGGTTGCATGCAATATAAATTATCCAACTATGAGTCGGGATCGAATCCACAGAGAGTTATGAGGGGTATTAGAAGTATATATTTGAAGCAGGCAAAGGGACTACCTAAGATTGCACATTCACAACAAAGTTTGGGTTTCTACTTCTACTGTTACTCTAATGATTGCAAGCTAAGGAAAATAGTTTGGCGATGAATGTTTTTGATGTTTTTACAAATAGTTTAAAGGCGTAGTGATGTTACCATAACCTAGGTGTTTGCCTAATGGGTTAAAGACATTAATACTTATTTTGTTGATTGAGGTGTATTATAGCTCTCAATGCCTTTCCGTCAGAGAGTGATTTTGCCTAATTTGGCTTTCTCAAGTCCCAATGGGTAATAAAAAAATAGTTGGTATGAGCTCATGTCGGGTTCTCACTAACTCTAGTTTGAATCCTTTAATTAGGCTAGTCAATCTCTCAATTAATCCAATTCCTTGTTAGCCAAGTTATCCTAGACTAGGTCCATCTTTCTCAAGTAGACACTAAGTCAAAAACGCATGAATCAATATTTGCAACCATTAATTCTAAAATTGAAGCATGAACGAAACTAATAATCAACACACAATCATAAATAAACATTAAATTAATTATCAATAAGGTTTATAAGCTAGGTTTGGGTCACAATCCTAGTAAGAATCTGGCTACTCATAATGAAAATTACGGAAAATAATGAAGAAAAGATAATTAAACTCATAATGAAAATTTAAAATGATGAAATGTAATGTTAAAACACACAGTAAAAAAGGGCTACAACAGCTTTGAATGTTCAAACTTGACCTAAGTTTGTGAAACTCGTCTATTCATATTGGACCAAAAATTGCGGACAAAAATGCCCCTTGAGAGGTTCTACGGGCGCACAATTCCATGTGTGGTCTGCAGATTTCTTCAATTTCTAGGATTTCCAGAATATCATAGTAATTAAAGGAAAGCTCAAGCGAGGTATGTTGGCTAAATTTTCTCTCTTCGAATAGAATTCCATAATGTTCCCTTAAGTTCAAGTGTGATTGGCTTAAGATTTCTACTTCCTATGTTCCGGGATTTCCCTTTTAAACTTGACTATTCCGAATGAGCCTTATGTCAAAAGATATATGTTCAAATCGTGGATTGCACATTAAAATGTAATGGCTTTGAGTCGTGTTTAAAATGAAAGCTAGTATGCCAAATTGTGTGAGAAAAACTTAATATGCTTAAGACTCCTAATTGCTCATATGTGTACCTAATGTCTTGATTGGAAATGTCTTGTTGCTGATAATCTATAAAGATGCTCGAAAATAAAATAAGTGAATTGGGGATACACAGTGTGGCCAACGTGCCAAGATTTAAGTTATAATTGTGGCTAGTAATGCCAATGAAAAGAGAGGATGTGAGAAAGATTATGAAATGAGAAAGATTATGAAATGAGATAGTCTTACCCATCAATGTCCCTATGTTCTAGGACCCAACTCTCAGCCTAGAAGCTTCCTTGTCCCCCTTCCCACCCTTGCTCCCTACCTCCCGCCCCACCCGAGGAAATGACTTTACTCTTACATCGTAAACCACAGCCACTATAGATTAAGGGTACTATTTAATCTCTATTACTCAACCAACAGAGCTAGAACAAAGGAAAATATGCTAAGATATGATAACTTAACAAGTTAAAAGTGTCAAGAACAAGTACAAAAACTCAAGCGAGTATTAGCATAATTAATCTACTTGAAGAGACAAATGTGACAGGCAAGATTGAATTGAATACAAGGCACTACCAATAATGAAAATATGCTAAGAAATAAGAAAACTTAACGAGTTAACGGTGTCAAGAACAAGTACCACAAAACAAGAACAAAAATTCAAGCGCGTGCTAGCGCATTAATCTACCTAAAGATATAGATGTCACAAGCAAAGTTGATTTTAATACCCGACACTACCAATACAGAAATAGACAGATGTAACAGAGAGCTCTGGCATGATATTGAATAAGCAGTTTCTTATGTTTAATTTGTTTTGCTTTACTTATATTTATTAGCTCCTATTCGTCCTCTACAATTGGGCGCACTTAGTAAGATCTATATTAGTGTGATGACCCAAAAGGTCACCACTTGCTTTTAAATTGAATTCTGTGTTCCGAGACCTTGAAAACCTCATTTAGCGTCACCTCGATTTGCATGCGCAGTCCGGGCGCGTAGACGGAAAGCCTAAATGTGAAAATTTGTGAAAAATGATAAATTTTGACTATAAAATGAGTTAATTTGACTTCAATCAACTTTTGGGTAAACGGACCCGGACCCGGACCCGTGGTTTGATGGCCCCGGAGGGCCCATAGGAAATTATGGGACTTGGGCGTATGCCCGGAATCGAATTCCGAAGTCCCAAGCCCGAGAAATGAATTTTTTAAAGAAAATTATTTTCTGAAATTGTTTAAAGGATTTTGAAATGAATTTTGATTAGAACATGTTGGTATCGGGCCCGTATTTTTGTTCTGGCACGCGGTACAGGTCTTATATGTGGTTTAAGATAACTCTGTGATGTTTGGTAAGAAACAGAATCCATTTGACGTGATTCGGATCGTAAATGCAAAGTTTGATTCTTTAAGAAGTTTTGAAATATTTCATCGATTTTAAGCTTTAATTCGTTGTTATTGAGGTTAGTTTGGTGATTTGATCGTACGGAAAAGTTCGTATGATGTTATTGAGTTAGTATGTATGTTTGGTTTTGAGCCCTGAGGGCTCGGGTGTGTTTCAGAAGGTTTTTGGAACTCAAAAAGTTGCAGGTTTTTGCTATTCAATCCCAGGGATTTTACTCTTCGCGTTCGTGTGGTCCCTCTCGCGAACGCGTAAGGCAAATCTCCTAGGTGCCAGATTTCTTCTTTGCGAATGTGAGGCTAAGAGGGGAATACTATTCACAAACGCGTCCATGCACTCGCGAACACGTAAGTTTAAAGGCTTGGGGAGGGGTCACCATTTTGTGCATCGCAAACGTGGCCACTGGCCCGATAATGCGTAGGCTTGAGGAGCCAAAGCTCCACGAATGCGAGCCATCTTCCGCGAACGCAATGAGCTTGTCGCGAACGCGATGACCAAATCCGCCCAGTTATTTAAAAGTCCAGAAACATAATGCATTACGAGATTTCCATAATTTTTCATAAACTTCATCTTCTCCACACCTCTTGGGCGATTTTTGAAGAACTTATTCACCATAACCTCTTGGGTAAGTAATCTTTGACTTGTTTTCTTCCATTTTTATCAAGACCCACTAGATTTCTAGGCCTAAAACATGTGATTAAGGGTAGAAAATTAGGGATTTGGGTAGAGTTAGGGCTTTTTGATTATTTGGGAATTTGACCTCATTTTGGGGTCGGATTTGAAAACAAATTATATATTCGGGCTCGTGGATGAATGGGTGATCGGGTTTTGGTCCGAACCTCGTGTTTTGACCCAGCGGGCTCGGGGTCAATTTTTGACTTTTTGGGAAGAATGATTAGAAAGCTATAATTAAGCATTGGAATTGGATTGTTTAGCATTTATTGATGTTATGAAGTCGATTATGGATAGATACTTATGAATGAGTATTGGTGTTAGCTGAGATGAGTAGATGTTGGGTTAGGATTTGTTATAGTTGTTTCTCCCTTGCCGAGACGTAATTACTTTTACTGTTGAATAGAGTAGTTTATTGTTGATCCCTTGCCGGGACTCGTGGTATGGTTGTTATTAAAGGTATATAAATATATGGATCAGGTTGCACACCGCAAAAATACTAAATAGAGATCGGGTTGCACACCGCAACAATGTTATATATGGATCAGGTTGTACGCCGCAACAATGTTATATATGGATCGGGTTGCACGCCGCAACAACATTATATTGGATTGGGTTGCACGCCGCAATAGTGATATAAATGGATTGGGTTGCATGCCGCAACAGTGTTAAATGATAAGGGATCGGGTTGCACGCCGCAATAGTGTTATTATTGTTTTGTTGTAGATTTGAAATCGTTCCCCCCTATTTTCTTAAGTTTCTGCTAGATTTGATATTTTCCCCGTAGCATGTACCCCCTCCCATTTAAATTGTTTATTCCTGTTTATTTTCCGTTGTATATTATATAACTGCACAGATTTATCTGAAGTCTGGTCCTAGCCTAGTCACTACCTCATCGGGGTTAGGCCAGGCACTTACCAGCACATGGGGTCGGTTGTGCTGATGCTACACTCTGCACTATATGCAGATTCTGGAGCAGATTTTGAACAGTAGCACTTGGGGAGTCAACCTTTAGTCCATCCAGAGATCCTGAGGTAGTCCTGCAGGCGTCCGCAGGCCCGACGTTCCCTTCAATTTCATTATGTACTCTGTTTTCATTAGATTTCGAGAACCAATATCATACTTTCTCGTATCTTAGTCAGGAAGTCTCTTCAGAGTAAAGTATTTTGAATGTGGTGCTTTTGGGAATACTTAAGAGAGTATTCAGCGGCTTATGAGTCTTAGACAGTGTGGTATTGGGTCGGTTATGGTTGCTTTGGTTATGATTGCGGAGGTCACGATGGGTATAAAAATTAGGAGGTGGTTATGATGATTGCTTTGGTTTTAGATATTATATTGTGCACAGTTGTCGATTTTGAGCATAGTAACTTAAGGTGTCTCATGTGGACTAGTATTTGGATGAGGTCGCGCATTGGAGCGAAGTTATGTGGAGGTATGACCTTGCGGGTTAGATTCGTGTGTTCTGTTTCTATGATGTGTGACGGGTTCTTAGCCTTGTATTGTGGTGGTACTGGTGAGCTTGCGGTACAACTCTTTCATTTGAGTCATTTTCATGAATTGAGTAAGTTCGGATTGTGGCTTATTGGTGCACAGATTGCACAAGTCGTGGCTTTAGTCTGTATTGATGTGTCAATGTCACAAGATTAGTTGTGTTGGATTAGATGAGATCGTCGGGATCTTTAGTGACTGCAAACGGACTTGAATACAGCATGTTGGAAGGATAATATCAAGGGTCAGCTCAGAAATTTGCTATGTTTTTGCCAAAGGAGAAGTGGTTTCATGAATGGTTGATCTGAGAAAGCAGTTATGGCTTACTGCGTGTTTCATTTATCATTGGTAATATATGGAAGTGTTGGAATGATACTCTAGTTGATAAGAGGTTTCCTATCGATATTCGGTTGTTGTATGGAGCTGTTGTGATTATAAGTTATCGCTGCAAGCGTTTGAGCTATGTGGTATATCACGTAATCACACCTAGTTTGCGGGTATGGGTTATTACAGCTTGTTCGGGCTTAGTCAGAGTATAGATGTGAGATTTTGATCTTGTGGATGATTTTAGAAGTGAAAATGTGGTTCTAAGGTTCATGGGCTAGGTTGGACTGTGAAATTTCAGTTACATTGTGTTATCAGACCTATACGAGATAGGGTGATGTGGTATCACCCCCGTATATGTGCATGGTAAGGTTATTCAGCTATTGGTTGGCTTTTAGAACAACTCTGGGCACGTTCGAGGATGAACATATATTTAAGTGGGGGAGGATGTTACGACCTGACTGGTCGTTTTGAGCTTTTTCACTTTGCTCGTCAGTTCTCGGGCATGACAAGCCCCACGTGATGTATTATGACTTATGTAAATCGTTGGTTTTGGTTTTTAGGGTAATCGGAATGAATTTGGAAGAATAGTTCCCCATTTGAAACTTAAAATTTGAAATATTTGACCAAGATTTGACAAGTTGGTATCAGAGCCTAGGTTACATAGGTCTCACGAGTCATGAGCAGGTTTAGTAGAGTCTCGCGGATCGGTACGGAGACGTCTGTATTTATCCTCGAGAGGCTGCAGAACCTTTAGGAAAAGCTTCACATTCTTGAATTCTTATCGTGTGTCCTTGATTCAGCTTGAAAAGTAACTCTTTGAATTCCTTCCATGCGTTCGTATGCGCACATGAGCGCTCGATATCAGATGTGCATCGATGGCTTGTGATTCCCTGATCAAGGGGCGAGATGTAATCTCTATGTGTTGATGTTGGGCCAGTCTGGAAAACTTGAGGCTGGATTTTTACCTATAGCTCGAGCCCTGAGTTGTTGATTTTGTGAGCGCGTACTTCTGGATCTATATGTTCTGTTGTGTCACTATTAAGGGGAGTAATGATTGGATAGCTATGTGATGAGTATGTTATGATTGCGAAATATATTCATATGATTTGGAAACGACGAGGAGGGTCTGCTGGAGGATAGAAGAACTATTAGACACTTGATTTTCTTCTCGATTTGAGGTATAGCCCCGAGTTATGGGTGTGTGAAGAATCTTTTCATGTGTTCTAGTTGGGAGTGAAGTAACTTTCACGCACGGTATGAGTTCAGACTCAGGAAGATTAAGTGACTACGTAATGTTTATGACAGTGGAAGGTATATCGAAATGTTAGTTTGAGGAAAATCCAGTGGGGTTATCTCCCGCGGAGTGTTCTAAAGTTGTGTGATCCTTATGCTGTCTGTTAGAAGATCTCATTTACAAGTAAATTATATGTGTTGGAATTTAAATTTGAGTCGCTTAAGAGAGTGGGGTACAACTGCTACGAGAGTGAATGCGAAATTTGCATAAGATTTAAAGTACCAGGTGGTCTGTGTTTCACGAGTGTATGAAGGGTTGAGTTTAAATCTCACTATGGTATTATGGCAGCAACGGAGTATATGCGTTATGAGTTATTGTGTGTGTTTTAGTCTATGCCTTCGAACCAAGTGGGGGAGTTTGCTATTGATTAGTTGATTGCGTGGTTATATGCTATGTTGGTTCCAGTTTAAGGCGTATTGATGAATCAGTTATGGCCTACGGAGATTGCGACCGAGGATGGCTCGAGTAAAGGAAAATTTTGACAAAGGTTGTAGTATGCTTCATAGGTTTGTGAGAATCACGGAATGTCTTGAGTTGTTGTTGGTAAAGGATGCTCGATGCATAGAGCAGGAAGTTTCTTGTTTGTATTGGGATGAGGTTGCATTCTGCAGTGTCTGAAGTGCTAATGAGGCACAGGTTGTTTGGTTCTTTTGATCAGGCTAATTGCGGTTTGAGTAGAATGGATGACTCTCGAGAATGATTCTAATACGTTCAAGATTTTCATGTAACAATTGGGTATTTTCAAGTTGTATATGTGGCTAGAAACTGAGTTTTCATTGGAAGATGTCAAGACTTGTGGTATTTTCTATATTAATTATGGGATTCTATGTATCAGTATCAGAAAGGTAAAGGTAACGAATTTAGATTCGCAGGAAGTCTCTTCAGAGTAAAGTATTTTGAATGTGGTGCTTTTGGGAATATTTAAGAGAGTATTCAGTGGCTTATGAGTCTTAAACAGTGTGGTTTTGTGCTTGGGTCTCGTGTGGTGAGTCTGGGTTGAGGAATTGTGGTGTTTTAGCAAGAAGAAGTGTCAAGCTGACGGTAGATCAGAACGAAAGCCGGATAGATGGGATAGCTTGGTAGTAGGCCGAGTCGGTATGGTAAGGATATGATTAGTTCTTGAATGCTTACGAGGTAATGAGTTTCTACAGGTGTTTCGTGACAATTCTTTTGGGTTCTAGTGACCTATGTAACTCGGTTGAGTTAGAAGGATTCAGTCCTGACGGTTTAGTGTTGTACAAATGGAAATAGGAAAGTTCTAGATGGTTTCCACCACAGTTAGAGAGGTATATTTTTCATATTGGCATGAGGAGCATGGGATGTATAATGATCTTCTCCTAGATGGGATCGAATAGAAAAGTTCTTGGCTGGTTGAGTAAGTAGTTGCTTGTAGCTCGGAGTAGATTGCGAAGTTCTCATAATCTTTATTTAGGCGGTATAGTATATGTGGTATGTTGTGTGGGGTTGAGATTTGCATATGTAAGGTCACGGTTCAGTTTTGAAAGAAAGGTCATAAATTCTTAGATAACATGGGGCAGCTTCAGGTGACTAGATGAATGAGATCACCGATTGGTGTGGCTTGATGAGGGTATACCTTTCAGATAGGGAGATGTGTTTGAGTTATGGATGTTTTATTGGTATTGTGGCACTATCTTGTCCGATAATCTGATAATATTCGAGTCTGCTTGGTGGCACAGAAAAATTATAGGTGTACCTCTCATGAGATGATTGAGTGCTAGAGGTGTGCTATATATGTGAGCGGCGGAATTGGGATCAGATATGGTTATTCGTGTGCTTTATGGACTTGGAGACTAGAGGTTCTCATATACAGGTTAGCTTGTGGTTGTGGACGTCAAAGATGTTGGTAAGTTAGTCAGATGATAGTGTGTGCTATGATTCAGTCATTGTGAACCTTTGGAGGATTATTTATCTATTGTGTGTGACTAGAGTTGATGTGTGGTTCATTGATAGACCTATATGGATGTGTGTTTTGCATTGAGATGGCTTTGTTGACTTCAAGTAACCATTGGTGAGGGATGTGTTGATTTGGTTGTTATCGAGCTATTAGTAATCAGGGGGATCTACGAATTACCTTTCCCTGTTGCGAGTCGTTAGGATTTGTTGATTATAGGCACATGTGGCGCGGTGTTATTAGGGCCTCTCAGCGGAATTCGAGCGGGAAGAGCACTGGGTATTGCTCGGCGGATGGCACATCGATTATGTCCTTTCAAGTTGTGTGGTGTTATGTAATTGCCTCGCGGTGGTTATGATGATTTCTTTGGTTTTAGATATCATATTGCGCACAGTTGTCGATTTTGAGCATAGTAACTTAAGGTGTCTCATGTGGACCGGCGTTTGGATAAGGTCGCGCATTGGAGAGAAGTTATGTGGAGGTATGACCTTGCGGGTTAGATTCGTGTGTTCTGCTTCTATGATGTGTGATGGGTTCTCAGCCTTATGTTGTGGTGGTACTGGTGAGCTTGCGGTAAAACTCTTTCATTTGAGTCATTTTCATGAATTGAGTAAATTCTGATTGTGGCTATATCTGGAGCATCTGGAGGTCGATTCGTGGGGGCAAAGGCATCGCGGGCTAGAGTTTGGACCGGATCGAGGTAAGTAATGATTGTAAATGTTGTCCTAAGGGTTTAAAATACCAAATTTCACATCGTTGTGCTATTTTGAGGTGACACACACGCTAGATGACGAGCGTGGAGTCGTGCACCGTTGGGGATTGTGACTTGGTTCGTCCCGTACGACTGTTATTTTGCGTATTTGATTTGAAATCTTATGATATTCCATATTTTAGAGATTGATATTACATCTTGGGTTGTATGCCATATTTGGGGCCTTGTGCCGACCTGTTGAGACCCTTAGAGGCATTTTCACTATTTGTTTCCTCACTCTATTTGTTTTGAAAGCATATCCTCAGTCATCTTTTACCTGTTATTGTTTAAATCTGGTTTTATCACTTTACTTCTTAAAATGTGAAAACTGTTTGGGCTGAGTTCCCTATTTTACTGATGGTCCGACTGATTGTGAGGTTGATGACTGAGATAGACCGAGGGTCTGATTGTGAGGTTGATGACCGACATAGATCGAGGGTCTGATTGTGAGGGTATTGACTGAGATAGACCGAGGGTCTGATAGTGAGGTTAATGACTAAGAGAGATCGAGGGCCTGGTTGTGAGGATTATATATTTATGGATCGGGCTGCACGCCGCAGCGATAAGTTGAATCGGGCTGCACGCCGAAATGATATAGCGCTTGGGCTGTAGGAGCCCCTCCGGAGTCTGCACACCCCCAGTGAGCTCAGTCGACTATATATACGGATCGGGCTGTACGCCGCAGCGATATACGGATCGGGATGCACGCCGCAGCGATTACTATATGGTACTTATTGAGTGTGAGCGTCGACTGATGAGAGTTGAGTCTCGAGTGACTAAGAAGCTTTCCCGAGGGGTTGTATACATATATGAGTGATGCTTTACCCGAGGGGTTTGTTTTGATGTAATTGTTGTTTTCACTCCTCTTTATACTGAGTCTCTGTTGAAAAATATTGAACAAATATTTTTAAACAACTTTCATTTAAGCTGGAGTTTTTATGAGATATTCAGTATTTAATCACTGAGTTGACTTTGTTATTTCCACTAAGATTTTTATGTTATGAGGTGTTTATGATTCCTGTTTTGCCCGAGGGGCTGTTTACGAACTATGTTTTGCCCGAGGGGCCGATTATGGTTTTCATCTCTTTTATTATAAATGGTATTGAACCCCTACTGAAACTGTTGGAAAGCATTTTAAATGATTTTTACCAAAGGATGAATTTTAAATGAGACGAATGACTAGTATTCTGATTTGAAAATGTGTTGTGCTTATTTAGTTTATCATAATTGTGGATTCATCATTTCCTACTGCTCAGTCTTTATTTACTCTTATTGCTTACTGGGTTGGAGTACTCACATTACTCCCTGCACCTCATGTGCAGATTCAGGTATTTCGGAACCCGGTAGCAGGTGTTGATTGCCCAGACGCGGAGTCATCAGAGTTAGCAAGGTGGTTGCACAACGTTCGCAGCACTGCTTCCTTCCGGCGCCATCACGACCGGGTCGATTTTTGGTCATAACCAAAGGAACCATCATAACCAAAACCTGCAACATTTTGAGTTCCAAAAACCTTCCGAAACACACCCGAGCTCTCGGGGCTCAAAACCAAACATACGTACTAACTCAATAACATCATATGAACTTATCCGTGCGATCAAATCGCCAAAATAACCTCAATAACTACAAATTAAAGCTCAAAATCGATGAAATATTTCAAAACTTCTTAAAGCATCAAACTTTGTATTTACGGTCCGAATCACGTCAAACGGATTCCGTTTCTTATCAAACTTCACAGAGTTATCTTAAACCACATATAAGACCTGTACCGGGCACCGGAACCAAAATACGGGCCTGATACCAACATGTTCTAATCAAAAGTCATTTCAAAATCCTTTAAACAATTTTCGAAAATATTTTCTTTAAACAATTCATTTCTCGGGCTTGGGACTTCGAAATTCGATTCCGGGCATACGCCCAAGTCCCATAATTTTCTACGGACCCCCCGGGACCGTCAAACCACGGGTCCGGGTCCATTTACCCAAAATGTTGATCGAAGTCAAATTAACTCATTTAATAGTCAAAATTTATCATTTTTCACAGATTTTCACATTTAGGCATTCTGGCTATGTGCCCAGACTGTGCACGCAAATCGAGGTGACGCTAAATGAGGTTTTCAAGACCTCGGAACACATTAAAAGTAAGTGATGACCTTCCACCTCTAAAACAACTGTTCATCCTCGAACGGACAGAAGAAGGAAGTACCTGAGTTAGGGAAAAGATGGGGATAATGGCTCCACATATCGGACTCGGACTCCCAAGTCGATGCCTCAGGAGGCTAACCTCTCCACTAAACACGAACATAAGGAAAATTCTTCAATCTCAACTGACGAACCTGCCGGTCTAGAATAGTTACCGGCTCCTCCTCATAAGACAAGTCCTTGTCCAATTGGACAGTGCTGAAATGTAACACGTAGGATGGATCGCCGTGATACTTCCGAAGCATGGACACATGAAACACTGGATGCACGGTTGATAAGCTCGGCGACAATGCAAGTCTATAAGCCACCTCTCCCACTCGATCAATAATCTCAAACGGGCCAATGAACCTAGGTCTAAGCTTGCCCTTCTTCCCAAATCTCATCACACCCTTCATAGGCGACACTCGAAGCAATACCCGCTCACCGACCATGAAAGCCAAATCTCGAACCTTACAGTTGGCATAACTTTTTTGCCTGGACTGAGCTGTACGAAGCCTATCCTGAATAATCCTGACCTTGTCCAAGGCCTCCTGAACCAGATCCGTACCCAACAACCGAGCCTCTCCCGGCTCAAACCATCCAACCGGAGACCGACACCGCCTACCATATAAAGCCTCATAAGGAGCCATCTCGATACTCGACTGGTAGCTTTTGTAGTAGGCAAACTCTGCTAAAGGCAAAAACTGATCCCATGAGCCTCCAAAGTCAATTACACAAGCTTGGAGCATATCCTCCAAAATCTGAATAGTCCGCTCGGACTAGCCGTCCGTCTAATGATGAAATACTATGCTCAACTCAACCCGTGTGTCCGAAATGATAGACACGGGCACACCATGAAGGCGAACAATCTCTCGGATATAGATCTCTGCTAACCTCTCAGAAGAATAGGAGACTGCCATAGGAATGAAATGCGCTGACTTGGTCAGCCTATCAACAATGACCCACACTTCGTCGAACTTCCTCCGAGTCTGTGGGAGTCCAATAACGAAATCCATAGTGACCCGTTCCCACTTCCACTCGGGAAGCTCAATCCTCTGAAATAAACCACTAGGCCTCTGATGCTCGTACTTAACCTACTGACAATTCAAACACCGAGCCACATATGCAACGATATACTTCTTCATTCTCCGCCATCAATAATGCTGCCGCAAATCCTGATACATCTTTGTTGTGCCCAGATGAATAGAGCACCGGGAGCTATGGGCCTTCTCTAAAATCAACTCCCAAAGCCCATCCATATTTGGCACACAAACTTGACCCTGCAATCTCAAACTCCATCATCATCTAAGGTAACCTGCTTGGCACCTCCGCGCTGCATTGTGTCTCTAAGGACACACAAATAAGGATCATCATACTGCTGATCACGGATACACTCAAATAAAGAAGAACGAGTGACTGTGCAAGCTAACACGTGACTAGGATCAGAAACATCCAACCTCACGAACTGATTGGCCAAGGCCTGAACATCCAAAGCAAGCAGTCTCTCACCGATTGGAATATAAGCAAGATTGCCCATACTGGCTGACTTCCTACTCAAAGCATCGACCACCACATTGGCCTTTCTCGGATGATATAAGATAGTGATATCATAGTCTTTCAAAAACTCCAACCACCTCCTCTGCCTCAAATTCAACTCCTTTTGCTTGAACAAATATTGAAGACTCTTGTGATCCATGAACACCTCATATGCCATGCCATACAGATAATGCCTCGAAATCTTCAATGCGTGAACAATGGCTGCCAACTCCAAATCATTAACTGGATAGTTCTTCTCATGAATCTTCAATTGCCGCGAAGCATAGGCAATGACCTTGCTATGCTGCATCAACACTGCACCAAGCTCAATACGAGATGCATCACAATAAATTTTATAAGGCCCTGAACCTGTGGGAAAAACCAACACTAGTGTCGTAGTTAGAGCTGTATTAGGCTTCTGAAAGCTCGCTTCACACTCATCTGACCATCTGAACTGGGAATCCTTCTGGGTCAACCTGGTCATCGGGGCTGCGATAGATGAGAACCCCTCCACGAACCGACGATAGTAGCCTGCCAATCCCAAGAAACCCTGAATCTCTGTAGCTGATGCTAGTCTAGGCCAGTTCTTGACTGCTTCAATCTTTTTCAGATCAACTTGAATACCCTCTACTGATACAACATGACCCAGAAATGCAACTGAACTCAACCGGAACTCACACTTCAAAAATTTAGCATACAACTGACTATCCTTCAAAGTCTGAAGAACCACGCTAAGGTGGTGCTCGTGCTCCTCCCCGCTGAACGAGTATATCAAAATATCATCAATGAAGACTATCGCGAACGAGTCTAAATAAGGCCTAAACACTCGGTTCATTAAATCCAATAAAAGCTGCTGGGGCATTTGTCAACCCAAAGGACATAACCAAGAACTCATAATGCCCGTACTGAGTGCGAAAAGCTGTCTTAGGGACATCGGATGCCCTAATCCTCAACTGATGGTAGCTAGATCTCAAGTAAATCTTCGAAAATACCTTGGCACCCTGAAGCTGATCAAACAAATCATCAATCCTCGGCAATGGATACTTATTCTTGATTGTAACCTTGTTCAACTGCCGGTAATCAATACACATTCTCATCGACCCATCCTTATTCTTAACAAATAACACTGGCACACCCCAAGGCGAAACACTGGGTCTAATGAAACCCTTCTCAAGCAAGTCTTGCAACTGCTCCTTCAACTCTATAAACTCAGGCGGGGCCGTACGATATGGTGGGATAGAAATAGACTGAGTGCACGGAGCCAAATCAATGCAAAAGTCAATATCCTTTTCGGGTGGCATACCCAGCAGGTCTGAAGGGAGTACCTCAGGAAACTCATGAACAACAGGCATAGAATCAATGGAAGGAACCTCAGTACTAGAATCACGAACGTACGCCAAATAGGCCAAACACCCCTTCTCGACCATACGTCGAGCCTTCACATAAGAGATAACACTATGGGTAGAATGACCAAGAGTCCTTCTCCACTCTAAACGAGGCAAACCCGGTAAAGCTAAGGTCACAGTCTTGGCATGACAGTCCAAGATAGCGTGGTAAGGTGATAACCAGTTCATCCCCAATATAACATCGAAGTCGACCATGTCTAGAAGCAACAAATCTACTCGAGTCTCAAGACCCCCAATCACAACTATACAAAAGCGATGGACTCGATCTACCACAATAGAATCACCCACCGGTGTAGACACAAAGACAGGAACGCTCAATAAATCACTAGGCATGACCAGATACGGTGCAAAATAAGATGACATGTACGAGTATGTAGACCTTGGATCAAATAACACTAAAGCATCTCTATCACAAACCAGAACAGTACCTGTGATAACTTCATCTGAAGCCTCAGCCTCGGGCCTGGCTGGAAGAGCATAACATCGGGCTGGGCCCCACCACCCTGGACTACCTCTTTGGGACGGCCTGCAGTTGGCTGGCCTCCACCTCTAGCGGTCTGAGCTCCACCTCTATCACCTCTACCTCCACCTCTAGCCCCTCTACCCCCACCTCTAGCTGGCTGGGTGGGTTGTGGAACACCTGGTGCCTGAACCATAGCACGGGAACCCTGCTGCTGCGACTGAGTACCCACCAATCTCGGACAAACCCTCCTGATATGACCACACTCACCACACTCATAGCACCCTCTTGAGTGCTGCAGTTGAGGAAACTGAGACTGACCCTAGCGACCTGAATGACCACCCTAAAAACTTTGGAGCGGCGGTGTACTGATAGGAGCTGGTGGTGCACTATAGGTCTGCTGATCAGAATACTGCATGTGAGAACCACGGCTACCAGAAGCACTGTGAGAAACTTGAAGTGTTGATTTAAAGGTCCTAGGAGGATGGCATCTATCATACGAATCTCTGCCTCCAGACGAGGCACCACTGAATCTACCTGAATGATGGGGCCTCTTATCCAACCCATGACCACCTCCCTACGACAGAACCATGTCTACTCTCCTGGCAACATTGGCCGCCTCCTGAAAGGTAATCTCACTCCCAGCCTCCCTAGCCATCTGAAGACGAATCGGCTGAATAAGACCGTCAATAAACCTCATCACCCTCTCTCTCTCTCTCTCTCGTTAGGAAGTATGACAAGAGCATGGCGAGCCAAGTCGATGAATCTGGTCTCATACCGGGTAACCGTCATGGAACCTTGCTGGAGACGCTCAAACTGCCTCCGATAGGCCTCTCTCTGAGTAATGGGGAGAAACTTCTCCAGAAATAGCTGAGTAAACTACTCCCAAGTCAAGGTTGGTGATCCGGCTGGTCTAGCCAAGCAATAATCCCTCTACCAAGTCTTGGCGGATCCAGACAAGCGAAAAGTTGCAAGACCCCATTGGTCTCAACTATCCCCATGTTCCTGAGAACCTCGTGACTGCTGTCTAAATAATCCTGGGGATCCTCAATAGATGCACCGCTGAAAGTAGTAGTGAAGAGCTTGGTGAACCTATCCAGCCTCCACAAAGCATCAGTAGACATAGTTGCTCCATCACCGGTCTGAGCTACCACACCGGGCTGAACTGCTCTAACTAGCTGAACCACTAGAGTCTGAATATGGGGAGCTACCTACTCCGGAGTGCGAGTAGCAGGAGTTTGGCCTCCCCCTCCAGCCTGAGAGACGGCTGGTGCTACAAGAAGTAAGCCTGCCCAGGTGACACTCTCCAAAAGGCCCACCGAAACTATTGGGGCTGGAACCTCATCATCAAAGTCAACTTGAGGCTCCGCCACTGGTGCTGCTACTTGGGGCTGAGCTCTGCCCCTATCTCGGCCTCTAGCAAGGCCTCGCCCTCTGCTCCTTGTGGGAGCTGCTGCTGGGGGCTCGGGCTGCTGAGCAGTGGATGAGGAAGCGTGTGTTCTCGCCATTTGCGAAAGAACAGAGTAGAAATTCAATTAGCAATGAGAAACCAAACCGCACGACAGAAAGAACAAATGTGAAGTTTTTTGTCCTAACTCTCTAGCCTCTAGAGGATAAATACAGACGTCTTTGTACCGATCCCTCAGACTCTGCTAAGCTTGTCCATGAATTGTGAGACCTATGTAACCTAGAGTTCTGATACCAACTTGTCACGACCCGGATTTTCCACTCTCGGGAGTCGTGATGGCGCCTACTCATAGAAGCTAGGAAAGCCACGAAATATAGAAAATTCTAAATCTTTCATTTTAATCCTTTTTAAAAACTTGAATTAACAGGAAATCAACACTTTAAAAATTAACGATAAACAGAATAAGCGGAAGACTTAAACAGCAAAAAATAACCAAGTCGGTGCTACAATGCCAATATACTCCTCTACCCGGAACCTGGTGTCACAATATTCATGGATGGACTAATATTTACTACAACAAATGTCTGAAAGAAATACAATCTGTCTCGAAATATAATGAAAATAGAGTACGTAATGAAATAGAAGAGAACGTCGGGCCTGCGGATGCCTGCAGGACTAACTCGGGATCTCTGGCTGGACTGAAGGCTGACTCCCCAAGTGCTACTGTCCAAAAGCTGCTCCGAAGTCTGCACATAGTGCAGAGTGTAGCATCATCACAACCGACCTCATGTGCTGGTAAGTACCTGGCCTAACCCCAGCGAGGTAGTGACGAGGCTAGGACCAGACTCCAGATAAACCTGTGTAGTTATATAATATACAGCAGAAAATAAACAGGAATAAACAATTTAAATGGGAGGGGGTACATGCTACGGGGAAAATATCAAATCCAACAGAAACTTAAGAAAATAAGGGAGAACGATTTCAAATCTACAACAAAATAATAATAACACTGTTGCGGCGCGCAACTCGATCCCTTATCATTTAACACTATTGCGGCGTGCAACCCTATCCATTTATATCACTATTGCGGCATGCAACCCGATCTAATATAACGTTGTTGCGGCGTGCAATCCAATCCATATATAACATTGTTGCGGCGTGCAACCCGATCCATATATAACATTATTGCGGCATGCAACCCGATCCATATATAACATTGTTGCGGCGTGCAACCCGATCCCTATTTAGTATTGTTATGGCGTGCAACCCGATCCATATATTTATATACCTTTAATAACAACCATACCATGAGTCCCGGCAAGGGATCAACAATAAACTACTCTATCCCGGCAAGGGATTCAACAGTAAAAGTAATTACGTCCCGGCTAACACCAATACTCAATCATAAGTAACTTTGACGAAAAGAAACTCAATCATTGCTCAATATCGAGAATCATCAATTAAAGCATCTGTAGTATCATTTAAGAATACAACAAATTTCAATTTAAGACTCACGGTCATGCTTGACACCAACGTATAGATACTCCTCACCATGCATATACGTCGTACCCAATAAGAAGCAAATAGAAAATAGGACACAACTCCTAATCCCTCAAGCTAAGGTTAGACCGAACACTTACCTCGAACTTCCACGGCCAACTCAAGCCTCAAACACCGCCTTTCCTTTTGAATTCGGCTTCAAGTCAATTGTATCTATACATAATCGACTTCATAACATCAATAAACGCTAAATAATCCAATTCCAATGCTTAATTATAGCTTTCTAATCATTCTTCCCAAAAAGTAAAAAATTGACCCAGGGCCCACTTGGTCAAAACACGAGGTTCGGACCAAAATCTGATCACTCATTCACCCACGAGCCCGAATATATAATTTGTTTTCAAATCCGACCCCAAAATGAGGTCAAATTCCCAAATAATCAAAAAGCCCTAACTCTACCAAAATCCCTAATTTTTCTACCATTAATCATATGCTTTAGGCCTAAAAATCTAGTGGTGTTGATAAAAATGGAAGAAAACAATTCAAAAATTACTTACCCAAGAGGTTATGGTGAAGAAGTTCTTCAAATATAGCCCAAGAGGTGTGGAGAAGCATTCTGTTTCTGGACTTTTAAAATAACAGGACAGATTTGGTCATCGCGTTCGCAATGAGTTAGATCTGACAGACCTTCGGGTTCGCGGAAGATGGCTCGCGTTCACGGAGCTTTGGCTCCTCAAGCCTACATGTTCGCAGGCAAGTGGCCGCGTTCGCGATGCAAAAAATGGTGACCCCTCTCTAGGCCTTTAACCTTACGCGTTCGCGAGTGTATGGACGCGTTCGCGAAGGGTATTTCCCCCTCAGCCTCGCGTTCGCATCTCAAGCTTCACATTCGCGAAGAAGAAATCTGGCACCTGGGAGATTTTCCTTACGCGTTTGCGAGAGGGACCACGTGAACGCGAAGAGTAAAATCCTTGGGCATTGAACAGCAAAAACCTGCAACTTTTTGAGTTCCAAAAACCTTCCGAAACACACCCGAGCCCTCGGGGCTCAAAACAAAACATACATACTAACTCAATAACATCATACGAACTTATTCGTGCGATTAAATCGCCAAAATAACCTCAATAACAATGAATTAAAGCTCAAAATCGATGAAATATTTCAAAACTTCTTAAAGCATCAAACTTTGCACTTACGGTCTGAATCACGTCAAATAGATTCCGTTTCTTACCAAACATCACAAAGTTATCTTAAACCACATATAAGACCTGTACCGAACGCCGGAAGCAAAATACGAGCCCGATACCAACATGTTCTAATCAAAATTCATTTCAAAATCCTTTAAACAATTTCAGAAAATAATTTTCTTTAAAAAATTCATTTCTCGGGCTTGGGACTTCGGAATTCGATTCCGGGCATACGCCCAAGTCCCATAATTTCCTATGGACCCTTCGGGACCGTCAAACTACGGGTCCGTTTACCCAAAATATTGACCGAAGTCGAATTAACTCATTTTATAGTCAAAATTTATCATTTTTCACAGATTTTCACATTTAGGCTTTCCGGCTACGCGCTCGGACTGCGCATTCAAATCGAGGTGACGCTAAATGAGATTTTCATGGTCTCGGAACACAGAATTCAATTTAAACGCAAGTGATGACCATTTGGGTTATCACAATTAGGCCCCCAAATTACAGATCACCAATTAAATAATAAAATAAGAATACAAAATTTAACAAAAACTACCTTAAGAACTGGTGATACAATTCATGAGCGACTAAGAATAGGAATAAAATGATGATATGAAGTATATACAATATTCTACTAAGCTACCATAAATAAGTGGTAGCTAATAACAAGAATGTTGATGTCTTCAATACTCATCCTCGAACTTCGCAATTGCTTGCCTCTAAAATTTGCACCTGAGGTACAGAAGTTTAGTTTAAGTATAATTTACCTTATGTACTCAGTAAGTATCAACAGTAATATCAACAAAATAGTGGCGAGGTTTAGTCAAAAGATACTCACTTAAATCGCATGTAAAGATCATAAGCATGTACAATAACAGAGAAATAGCCAACAAACAGCAAATGACAATAACAAGTTACACAATCAAAGATGAAGGTAATACACATTCTTTTCCAAAAAGAACTAGGTCAAACACAAATATAAATGAACCAAATCTGCATACAAAGGAGATGCGCACAAAAGGATATATGCACCAAGTAGCATTAGTTTGGGTACTTCTACATGAATGTACAGTGTCTATGCATGATAAAGAATTAATTTCACATTAATTCTCATAGGAATGCTCCTACATGAGTCTAAAATATTTACTCCTTATGAAGACTTAATATTTACGTCAAGTCTATACCCTTCAAGTGCACCAGTCCACTAACAAGTCTCATACATATATAAAATGCATGAATGTGCATATGTAATAATATGCGTGAATATTTCTATATGAGTTTATATTTCATGATAAATACTCAGACTTAGAACAACTAGTACTCCTAGTGCCCCAATACTCCCCGCGTCAAACTGCACACACACATGGTCCAATATAACATAGGTAATTACGTGACTTCGGAGGGATGGATCTAATCCATGTGCTTCAACATTACAGGTCCATGATTGATCATTAATATCTCATAAATTTGTGATTCAACTAGTTAATCGAAAGAGCCTCTTGAATTATTAATAGGACTAGAAAATAGGATAATATTCTTGAGAATTATCCTTTAGATTGAACCATCATTATATTCGTAGCAAGTATTCATCGTGCTTCAATTGGATTATTTCGAGAAATTAAAGTTTAATCAAAAGAGGAACCTTAACTTCGAGTGTAATATAATTATATGGTCAATTCGTGAGAATCAGCAGTATTATAGAGTGAACTAATTCAAAAATTGGATCGCGAGTCAATTATATTGTACTTGTCTAATCATTTACCCTATTCTCTCACTGATATTTTTGTGTTGCTAAACTCTCGTCTTTTGTGATCAATTGATAATTGCATTAATTTTAATAGTTAATTGTAGTTGATAATATTTCAAATCAAGTGTTAATTTTTCTGGATAGTAATTAACTAAAGATTATGTCAAAACTATTTAAATCCATTTCATGTGGAGACGATAATTTACTATAATATCTTTGACTAGCGAACAATAATTTTTACTGTGTTTTACGCACGTCAAGTTTTTATTGGAGCGATATACATAAGGTTTTTACCTCAAAAACTAATGTTCGTGGTCCTGCACTTCATCCTCTCTAATGAGATTAAAAACTAAGACGCCATGGGCATCTTCTTTAGCTAAACAACTAATGTTGTGTACACGTCAGAGATCTATAACAGAAAAACGATACCGAAATTATGATAGCAGATTTATTTGCAACCAATCCTGATTATAGACCACAAAGAAGCTCAAATAAATAGCAAAGGAATGAAGGATAAATTTAGTAAATAAACTGTAAACGCATAGAGTTGAGAAAAAGAAGAAAAAATAGGTTCAGAAGGAAATTTCAATAGTGGAAGTCCTTTGCCAAGGAAACAAAATCTATTATATTATATAATTCAAATTAAGCAATAATTTAATACACAAAATTTAATCGATTTCGAAATCCTAAATTTTAAGAAAATAATTAAATGATCATTCTAAAAATTAAAAACCTATTTTGTCTAGTGTGAAATATTAGTCTAATTTGTATGTCAGTAAATAACGTATAAACATTTATCTCTAGAGAACCTAATCTCTATCTATCTATTTCAACAAAACTGAACCTTAATTTCAACCAATTGGTGTTTGCTTATATAAAGCTTTTTCTTTCATTGTGTTCTAATTTTCTTCCAAGAGACTGTAGTCTTGTCGAGAAAACATTCTACCTATTTGTTGCAACTGTAAACTTTCTTTTCTTTTTTTTATTTCTCACTTGGTGTTCGGTATCCTCATTGGAGCTCGACTATATCCAGATTCACTCCTTACCAAGGATTTTTCCATACCCACGGCTCGAACTCGAGACCTCTGATTAAGGGAAGAATAGCACCATCCGTTGCACCACATCCTTTGGTGGTAACTGTAAACTTTCTACCTATTTTTATAACAGTAAGTCAATAGAAAAAGAGTTTAAAAAAGGGTATAGTGTAATAGTTCTAGAAGGTTCTATTTGAACATTTGAGGTAAACCCTGTGAATAATAAATGTTGCAAATATATAACTATATATATAAGACTCCTTGGAATTATTTTATTTTGAAGTGAAATATGCTTAAGTCATAAAAGTCATAGTTCAACGCGGCGAACAGAAGTCATAATTCTAGAATAGGCCTTTCTAGTTTTATTTTCTTTCCTCTTGATTAGAATAGGGTTTTCTACCAATAATATTCTTTAGATCACTAAAACATGCTACAATTTGAAGGGGATTGAAAGCGATTTCTGCATAAGCTGTGCTTTCTCTTTTACTTTAAATTCTGGTTCTAATGGTTCAACTTTAAAGAGCTTTTGATGAATCGAAGAGACACATTTAATTTTTAACCAAAATCCCAAAAGTAAATTGAGTTTAATTAAATTATGTACATTATCTTCTGAGTAATTCTAATTGGGTAATAAAAAAATTGAAGTGAGTAATTAAGCACGTTATAACCAGTTAAAATACGTTAAAAAAATATTCACACTGTTAATGTATTTGTGATAAAACCAAGTACATCAGGACAAAGAAAAATACTTTTCAGTTTTACTCTTTAGCCGGAGAATATATAAGTAAGTAAAGTTCTTAACGTTTTAGGTTTGGAATACTTCCTTCACCTTTTAAATGGGATAATAACTTTCGTTTATCTTAAATCAACGGCTAGAAACAAGCTATGTCTTTAAAGTGTAAAAAATGACCCTTACTTTTTATGAATTATAACATTTTCTGAACAATTGAAAATTTTAAGAAATAAGATCATATAGAATTAAAATTTCATACCTCTCCTTTTCTCCTTTAATATTTTATTTTGACTTTCAAAACATCATTTTTGTTCATGGAATATTTTATTTTACAGCTTCAGATTGTCTTGATCCATTTTATAGCTTGTGTTATCGCAATTATTCTATTTTTCATGTCATTCTTACATATTTAAGGTCTAATAATTTCATTTTTAAAACGTAAACATGACCTTCAATAATTGGGGATTATTGCGTTTTTAATTTCCTCAAAAAGTTAAAATTTTTTTACCTAAAGTATCCATAATACTTGTGTATATACGTGTGTATAAATTTCATTAGTTGCTCCAATATTTTGAGATGAGAAAATAAATAATTCCTCATTCATCTCTTGCATGAAATAAAATAAGACCTTTTTAAATTAAATTTTAAGGTGGTTTTCAAAAATTTCAAATATCATATCTCCTATAAGCAATACTATTAACATTTAAAATTATTACATTTTATTCTTAAAGTAATTATTCAAATGAAGTATAATAAAATATAATTAGGCTTTTGGATGTGTAAGAATTACAAATAGAATAAATGCATTATAGAAAATTTAATAGTTGTAAAATTTCATATTAGCAATAATACAAGTAACAAAAAGTTAAGACATTTAAATTTTGCTATTGAGCTATAATTTTCTATTGCTCGCAAACACATTATTTTCACACTTTGAAGTTTTTATATAAAGGAAAAAGAAAGCAACCAAGACATTGGGCAGTTCACCAACAATGAGCAAAAGTAAAAAAGAAAGAAGAAAAGTAGCAGTATTACTAAGATTAAAGATGCTGCTTGGTAGTTGGGGAGAAAATCTAGTAAAGAAAACAAATAAAGTAGTTACATTTGATCCTAAAATATAGTAAAAAATACCTCACACGAGGACACCACATCCACTTAAGGAAACATTACTTGCCTTCTCAATTTATGTGATGATATTTGAATTGTCGATGAAATTTAAGAAATAAAAAAAATTGTTCTAAAATAAGTATAAAAATTTTGTGGATTTAAATCATCATATTAAGAATAAAATAAAAAATTTAAAGTTAAATTATTATTAAATATTGAGAAGTACTTTTTTAGGAGTAAAAATTTTAAGTTTTAAGAGAAGCAAGACAACTTATAGGAATCACATAGTGCTAGTCACGATCAGCCATTAATTTGTTTACTTTCATTATGTAGATTTAGATACAATTTGCATCTTCTTAATTATTATTTTTTTCAAGTTGGTTATACGTATTCTCCATCATCTGTACTTAAGCGGGGATATGGGCTCTAATTTTCTTGGGTACTGGGATTCTGGTTTCAGCTTAATAAATGTAGTGTAGACTTTTGTTTAAAAAAAAAATTATAATCCAAGACTTTATTAGTGTTTATGCATTAAACAGTCAGTTTGCTTATATTTAATTACGTTATTTGAAAAGAGCTATGTATTTTTTATTTGGAGAAAGAATAATCTCGGAATATCCGAAGGTATTTTCTTGATCATCCCCATCTACTAGACTGTTTCGTGGGAGGAACATCAACCAATAATTATATACTAATATGAGAATATCTAGTCAAAGAACACCCAAAGTTATATTACGTTGTTTATTCATCATATTGATAGTTTTTGATGACTTTGCCACCGTTTGATTGTAAAATTAAAGTTATTCTTGAACTCTAGATCATATTGAAATGCTGTGACAAATGCAGATGGATATCTTGTATGTTAATTTAGCGGTGCTATTTTATCAAGGATTAAAAGAATATATAAACTTATTAGAAGCTTGAGAATCAATTATAAAAATTCAAGATTTTTGTATGACAAAAATATCAAGATATCACGTCTCTAAAGGTTTAATAGATAACGAAGTGTTGACTTGAAACTTACACCAATTAACTTCAATATACTGATAAAACATGAATCGATACCGGATATTTAGGATGAAATCAGTGATATCTCAGTTTTACTAAATTAAGAGATACAGATATGATTTCATTCTTCTATTTTAGAATATCTAAGAAACAAAGGTATTCCAATAAGATGGACAATCTATTTTCATAAACTTTGATCATTTAGTGAGGCCTAAACACCTTAGTGTAATACGTTTCATAAGAGTTTACACCTACAATTAACCATATGAATTGCTCCAGAATGTACTCTTGTAGAACTTCATTTTTTAATACCTGCTCTCTGACCCAGTGGCGTATCCAGGATTTTGACAAGATAGGTGCACTATTAAGAAGAGGTGGATTCAGAATACAAATTTTACGGGTTCAACCTTTAGTTCTTACGAGTGCGCACCCATTACACTTTTGGAATTATAAGTTCAATTTTTTTTTAAATAATAATTTTCTTACATCTATATTTATTTAATATTGGGATCAGTTGAACCTATTGATTATATGTTATATCATATACTACTACTAGTTTTAATATACATATTTCGTTTAATCACATAAGATTTTACAGCGACAACAGAAGAATAGGAAGTTCAATGTGTGAAAATTTTGAAGAATAAACCAAACAAAAAAAAAGAAATAAAAAGAAAAAGTACTTAATTAATACACAAAAAATAACACCAGACACGTCCATGTCCCATGGGCATCTAGTTCTAGAAAAAAAAAGGAAAAAATAACAAGATTGACATAAGAAACCACAACCTCAATTAGAAACATACACTCAATTACCATCACATCATATAATACTTTGCGCTTGGATACACACACATATATTTAAGAAATTTAGAAAAAAATATAACATTACTATACATGATTTAGGGAGGGGAGCATGAGTTCACGTGCCCAATGAAACCCCTAGATGCGCCCGTCTCTCATTTAATTTCTATCTTTGTTCGGAGGCTAATAACTCTCAATGTTTTTCTAATGGATTCACAAATTGCAATGAGTATATTAAAGTTTTCCCCGCTAGTGACGGCAAGTTCATTCCCACTTCTCTTTATGTATGTAAAAGATATAGTAGTAAATTCAGCTTCTTTAGTAAACACCTATACTCAAATTGGAGAAATAAAAATTATTACAACAAAACGCGCGCATGGATTGCGCAATCATTATCATATACAAAAATTTCTGCCCAAATAGGATTAAGAGGGAATTTATCCCTATCACTTTAAATCTCTCCCCTTCAGTGCTTTTCCTTTTATTGTGAATTATGAATGAGTTGACACGGAAAGAATTATCTTGGACTCCCTTCTTAAGAACTCATACAGATTTGTTTAACGTACAACGAAACTTATAAAATTTCAGCTTGCTTGTTTTCATTAAGTCAAGAAAAAGATCATAGTTCACTACCATGAACTCAGTTCTTTTCGGGTTAAAAATATAGTGGCATTTGGTATTTAAGTCAAACTAAACAATGTAAGCTTTTTATTATATATATTAGATAGATATCACTTAATCATAATTTAATTGATATTTAGGGTTAATAGATAAGATTAAATTAATTGTTAAAATTAAATTAGTTACAAGCAAGTATTTACCTTCTTTTCGTCTAATTTACGCTTTCCTTCCCCTTCTTCATTTCCTCCTTTCCCCTTCTTCCTCCATTTTATCCATTCTGATTTACAATGTAAAACCCGCGTTAATTTTATCCATGCTGATTTGAAAATTAGGGTTAAGCTTAGGGTTGGACTAAAAGATAACTGCATACATGTAAATTATCACAGCTCTATTAAATTAGTTGTCTTAAATTAATTATTTTCTTCGACTAATTTTCCGATGAGATTGTTTTCCTTGAACAATTTCAGATGATGCAAGATAGCGCCTGTTTAACCAAAAAGTGGGATTTCGGTCAAAGTGATAATTTAGAAGAACTCAAGCTACTGATTATCAAAGAAAGTATAAAAGAAAGTAATTTTACTAGCAATGATATAATCATAATAAGGTCATTATGGACAATTAAAGACATTAAATGCTACGTTACATAATCATTGCATTTAATACAGATTCTCTAACGTTTTTAGTATTTAAGACTCAATAAATACTGTATTTATACTTCCATGTAGTGTCAGATTCATTCCCCTTAATTCTTGGACTTAAATAAGTATGAGCGCTGAGTCTTTTACATACCCGCCTGTGCCTCTTCCTTTGCCTCTGCTCGTATCTGTTGCAACTCGTGCCTCTTTGCCAGTTGTAACTCTTTGACCAGTCTATGTGTCATGACACGTCATCTTTACACCACTTTAATATGTAAACTCAATCTTTTCCAATACAGATAGTCCCCCCCACTTGCCATTTATTCATCGATTGAATATTTGGGAAGTGGATTTCATTAAAAATGAGGATTTTTGTCACCATTAATGCTATGACAGAATTGATACTTCAATTGTCACTTCCATTTAATACTCTTCACACGTGTCATCTTTTCATTAGTTCTGCAGTTTTGCAGCTCTTTTTAAGGCTCTTTCACAGCTCCACTATTCACGAAGCGTCAATTATCATTATTATGGTCCTTCCATCATTTTACCTTTTCCTTTGGCGGTTGCTTATCAGTATAAATATAACTTCCTTCTTTGTCTTTACCACATAAAGTTTTTTGAACATCCAATTTTCTCAAATCTCTTTTTGTTTCTTCATCGTATCATCATGTCTTCATCAAACCCTAACCCTAGAAGGGTCCCCATAGTTGATAACTTCCCTGATGTCCCCAGTAGGAGCAGAAGAGGAGGTAGGCTTCGTTATTTAGGATCTTCATCCTTGCGTGGTTCTTACCTTCCTTCGCCTAGTTCTGGCCTTTCTTCTAAAACTAGAGGTTCCCTTTCACACAGATCTTCTTCTAGAGGTAAGGAATCTTCTGAACCTCTTCGTGAACCTCTAGTAGAGGAGATAGTTCCCGTGGAACTATCTTTCTATAACGACAGAGAATCACTTAGAAATCAAGTATCTTCTTTAGATCACGCCGATATCTATCCCACTCAAATCACTAAAGGCTTGATTTCTTTAGTTCGCAGAGACTACCATTGGGATCATGACTTTCCTATCATTATTCCCAATCCGAATCAAAGAATTACCTCCTACTTAACCGGATTCTCATTTGTCTATACGTACCCTTTCACTTTAGGATTCAAACCTGCTATTGATCCTGTTATTCTCGAGTTCTGTCATTTCTTTGATGTTTGCTTAGGTCAAATTGGCCCAATAATATGGAGGGTTGTCGCCTGTTTGAGGCATTTGACCAACACAGCCAGTGTGCCTTTTACTTTCCCGCATCTAATTCACCTTTACTCCCCTAGACTCTTCCGCAATGGTGTTTTTACACTAGTAGCCAGGAGCAAAAGAGTTCTAGTTAGCCCTGAAGAAGACAAAGACCGTGGCTGGTATGCCCGGTTTGTCACTGCCCCCACTGTTGGTTTAGTGGGTGATGAGAACGTTCCCTTCCCTAAGAAGTGGAATTTTGCACATGAGTTTTCTAACTTTCTCGTACCTTTTTCTTCAACTTTGTTGATTTTTCTAATTTTGCCTTTCTTTTTCAGCAACCATGGGAGTTGTGGAAGATGTTCCTAATTTCCGTGATTGGGTAGACAAGTTGTTGAAGATTGCACCAATGGATGGTAGATCTTGGAAGACCCTTTCTCAACGTTTTGGTTGAAAATTAAAAATTCATGGTAAGAGCTTTTTTTTTATTTTACTTTACATATTGTTTCTTGCTGAACCTATTTCAATCGTTCTTTCTATCAGGATTTGCTATTCGAGGAGTCACTGTTGAGGCGGTCGTGTCTTCTCGTATCTCTTTGGAAAGGGCCCAAGAAATAATCTTGGGTTCTTCATCGAAAAGAAAAACTGTAGATGACCAAGGCTCCGAAGAAGAGGAAGATGGGGGCTCTTTGGTAACAAGGTCACAGGCTCGAAGACGCATCATTTCTGATGATGAAGAAGAAGCATCCCCTCGCCGTTCTATTCTCCTTACCGAGTCTATTGAGGCCCCGGTTGTAATTTTTGATGATGACGTTGCTCCCGTTGCTGCTCATGATTCTATTGAGTAGCTTTTCATCAGCGGGTTTGGTGGTGAAGGCTTAGGCCCAGTTCTTGATGAAGCACCCCTGGATTTTTTTCTACACCTGTGTCTGTGACTCCTTCTTTGCCGATCTTGGCTGTTTCCGTTCCTCCCCAGGCTGTTTTTACTACTTCTACTGTTCCTCCTTCAATAATCCATCCTCCTATCACCCCCCGTGCTGAAGTTGGCTCCACAAGCAGGAGTGGTGCTATGAGGCAAGTGATCACTGAAGTCCCCGTTGAGGGTAATCTTTTAAGGAAGTCGGGTCAAGCTAATGTATGGCTAAAGTCCTTAATTGAACCAATTGAGAAAGCCAAACTAGAAAGCCATACCTCCTTGGCCTTGATGAATGACATTGTGCATGCTTCTTTAAAGGCATTCCCCTTCTCTTTTTTTTTAGAACTTTTACTTTGTAATTTTTCTATCTTTGAGGTTCTTATTTCCCTTTATTTCTCTTTTTTAGGCCAATCTTATCGGCACAGAGATGATGAAAATGGTCGTCCTCTCAGATCAGTTAGTGTGTGATTCTCAATTAGAGGTGTACAATTGGAAGGAATAGTATGAAAGCCTTCAGATTGATGTGGAATATTTAGAAGAAAGTAAGAGTACCTTGGAGCAGCAGGTTTGGGCCTTGACTATGGAGTTGGCAGTTGAAAAGGCTTCCTTAATTCAAGCAGATAAAGAAAAAGCTCGTCTTGAAACTTCTTTCTCAAAGCAGCTGTCAAAAGCTAGCGAAGAGATTAGAGAGTTAAAGGCTCTCTTGGGTGAGAAAGAAGCTTATGCTGGTGAGCTCGTGCAGAATTTGACTCAGGCACAAGAAGACCTCTGAGCTTCTTCAAATAAGGTTTGTGCCTTAGAAAGTTCCCATATCTCTCTTCAAGCTTCTTGCACGTCTGCCTTGGCTGAAAATAAAAAGTTAAAGAATGAAATTGCTAACTGGGAAAGAGATTACGAAATCCTTGAGGATAAGTCTACTATTGAAGTAAGTTGGGAGTTCTTGAATTCTCGCCATGATACCCTAGTTGAGGCTAGCCAAAAGACTTTTAAATTGGAATTTGAGTTAGCTAAAATCAATGAAACTATTGAGAAGGCTCAGCAAACTCAAGATTTTCCTTCTCCCGTGGCCGTGGCTTCCGTGAATGTTGAAGTTGATACGGGTATCCCAACTCCTTCAAGCCCAGTTGAGCCCGCTGCTCTAAACCAAGTTGATCCCGCTATTGTTGATGCACCTACTTCAGTTCCCACATCTTCTTAGTGATAAGTTTAAGTCAATTGAATTTCTTTATGTTGTTTTGTTTTCTGGGAAAATTGTGGTAAAACCCTTGGTCTTATTTGAGGGTTTGTTTTGGAATTCAAGTCCCCGGGCCTTTCATGGGGAAATTTGTATAAACAATTCGCAGTTTATGACTAAGTTCGTACTTAGTCTTAATCTTTTTAATATTAAGAAGTTTTCTTGAACTTCCGTTTAGTTTATTCTTGCCTTTATTTCTAAGGACTTATAGAATAATTTGCATTTTTATTCTTTAAAAAAATGCTTCTATTAACTTCAGAATATTTACATTAATCATGAATTTTATAAAAGAGGTCTCTTTTATACTCGACACTTAATGAAGAAGACGTCTCAACTTCATAATGGTGTTACCATATGATAAAAGAAATAGGAATACACATGTTTCTTTGAAATAACTTTGACAAGTTTTTATTTGAACTTTGTCTAGTTTTGAATGACACTTTACACGTATTTGAATTACATCTATAACTTTCTTGTAACTGTTTTTCTTGTAACAGATTTAAAAAAGAAAAATAAACATGAGGTTTTTATCTATAACCCGTTTCAGTACATATCCTTTACCCTAACTATGGTAAGGTGTTTCTTTGGCCTTAGCTCATGACTTTGCTCTGCACTTGACTTATTCAATGAGTGAACTTTTCAGGGCTTGATCTTCTTTGCCTTTTCTTATACACATGCCCGTGTATATTATGTAGTCCCCCAAGTGTTTGAGCGTTGAAGTATGAAGCCTCGAGCACTTGATTGTTCCTCTCATTTGGTCCTTTCCTTGTAAAAGAAAAACATACGAGACTCGGAGGTACGATTATAGATGAAGACTGCTTAACCCGTTTGAATTTATATCAAAATAATTGTAACCCTAGGCCAGGAAGTTTAATTTATTCCATGTGCCTTGCAGGTCGTGACTCATCATTTAGTATGGGTTAGCTTTTTGCCTATCATATAAAATCGTTAGTAAAATTTTAACAATTCAAAAATTAAATTAAAAAAATATGGATACCTGACCGCGGGTATTCCTTATAAATAATATCTCTTCAGATGAACAACATTCCAATGTGAAGGTAGTATCTTGCCATCCATTATTTCCAGCTCATATGCTCCTTTTTCCTGCAATATCATGAATTCTATATGGTCCTTCCTATGTGGGACTTAATTTTCCCGCATTAGATGCCTTTGTAGATTGAAAAACCTTTTTGAGCACGAAGTCCTCAATTTTAAAGAATTTGAGGCGTGCTTTTCAGTTATAGTATCGTTCTATGACCTGCTTTTGTGCTGCCATTCTTATTAGCACAGCTTCTCTTATTCCTTCAAGTAAATCAAGATTTACACGCATTTCCTCGTCATTAGATTCTTTAGACGCATGTGTGAACCTTGTACTCGGCTCTCCTATCTCAACTGGAATTAAAGCTTCAGCTCCATAAACTAATGAAAATGGTGTTTCTCTTGTACTTATCTTCGCTGTTGTACGGTATGCCCATAAAACACCAGGTAACACTTCTGGCCAATTACATTTGGATTCCTCTAAACATTTCTTTAAATTGTTGATAATGACTTTGTTTGTGGACTCAGCTTGCCCATTACCCACCGGATGATAAGGTATGGATGTAATCATTTTGATTTGCTAACTTTGAAAGAACTCTGTGATTTGAGCGCCTATAAACTGAGGGCCATTATCACATACGATTTCCTTTGGCATACCGAATCGGCATATGATATTCCGCCAAATGAAATCTCTAACTTCCTTTTCTCGCACCTGTTTGAATGCTCCTGCCTCTACTCATTTAGTAAAATAATCAGTGAGTACGAGCAAAAATTTTACCTGACCTTTTACTTGTGGTAGTGGACCCACGATATCCATCCCCCACTTCATAAATGGCCATGGTGCAATGACCATATGTAGTAACTCCGCAGGCCTATGCATATTATTACCGTACCTTTGGTATTTATCACATTTAGCCACGGAACCTTCCGCTTCTTCTTCCATTTTGGGCCAATAATAACCTGCCATAATTAAGGTTCTTACCAATTATCTTCCTCCTGCGTGATTCCCACAATTCCCCTCGTGTATTTCTCTCATTACGTATTCCATCTGAGAAGGTTCGAGGCATCTTTCTAAGGGACCACCGAATATTTTCGATAAAGATTGTCTTGCTTTAAGCAATACCGAGCAGCCTTTTTTGAAGCGCATGAGCTTTTTTCTTATCTTCAGGAACGGTACCATACTGCAAAAAAGCAACAATATCGTTCCTCCAATCCCAAGTTAAGTTATTAAAATTTACCTCATTCTTATCGGGGTCGAGAACTGAATGAAATAAGTGAATAACTGAAGCATTTTTATTGCTTGCCACATCCGCCGCAGATGCAAGATTAGCTAAGGCGCCAGCTTCAACATTTTCATCCCTTGATATTAATGTTACTTTCCAAGTTTGAAATTGCTTTATCAAATCCCGTACCTTCTCTAAGTATTGCTGCATCCTTGCTTCCCTGGCCGTATAATTCCCCAGCATTTGATTAACTACGAGCTGTGAATCGCTTTTGATTATAATCTGATTTATGCCAAGTTCTCATGCCAGTTCTAAACCTGCAGTCACAGCTTCATACTCTGCCTCATTGTTAGTTATACAATGACATTTTATGGCTTGTCGAATGGTTTCACCCGTAGGTGGTACCAAAACAATCCCTAAACCAGCACCCTTTACGTTAGATGAACCATCAGTAAACAAGGTCTAAGTTCCTGGGTTAGCTCCGTTGAACACCTGCAACTCTTTTTCTGCTTCCAATTGCATCCCTTGGCTAAAATCAGCGACGAAATCAGCTAACACTTGAGATTTTATAGCAGTTCTAGGTTGGTAGGTGATATTATATTCACTTGATTCTATAACCCATTTAGCTAACCTACCTGACAATTCATGCTTATGTAATATATTGCGTAATGGATAAGCAGTTACTATAATAATATGATGACATTGAAAATAAGGCCTTAATTTTCTAGATGTCATGATTAATGCAAGTGCAAGCTTTTCCAACTGAGGGTACCGTGTCTCTGCATCTAACAAAGATTTGCTAACATAATAGATTGGAGATTGTTTACCTTGGTCCTCACGGACTAAAATAACACTTACCGCTACTTCTGAAACAGCAAGGTAGATGAGCAGTCTTTCCCCAGCCTTGGATTTTGCAAGCAATGGTAGTGCCTGCTGACATTCCTCATTCCATTCAAAGTGATCTTGCTTTTTAAGAGCTGAAAAAAATTTAAAGCACTTTTCTGATGATTTAGAAATGAATCTTCCCAAGGCTGCAATTCTTCCTGCCAACCTCTGCACTTCTTTTTTGCTTGAAAGCATATCAGGAATTTCTTCAATGGCCTTAATCTGTGTGATATTCACTTCAATACCACGGTTAGAAACAAGAAAACCCAAAAAATTACCTGACGTGACACCGAATGCACATTTCTCTGGATTTAGTTTCATATTAAATTTGCATAAAATCTGAAATGTATCAGACAAGTATGATATATGATCTCTCGAATGCTGAGTTTTAACGAGCATATCGTCTATATAAACCTCCATAATTTTTCCCAGATGTTCTTGAAACATTTTAGTGACCAGCCTTTGATATGTTGCACCAGCATTTTTGAGACCAAAAGGCATTACTTTATAACAGTAAGTCCCCTTGTCCATTATGAATGAAGTTTTTTCTTCCTCTACCGGATCCATTTTGATTTGATTATACCCTGAATATGCATCTAAAAAACTTAGTAGTTCATGCCTTGTAGTAGCATCAATTAGCTGATCTATATATGGTAACGGAAAACAATCTTTAGGACAAGCTTTATTAAGTTCTGTGTAATCCACACAAACACGCCACTTACCATTCTTCTTTGGAACTACAACAGTATTGGCTAACCAATTAGGATACTTTACCTCTTGGATGGATCCAATCTTTAGCAATTTTTGAACCTCTTCTTGAATCACCTGATTCTTAAAAGTTCCTTGCTTTCTTTTCTTCTGTTTGATAGGAGGGTACGTTGGGTCTTCATTCAATTTGTAAGTCATTACCTCCGGGGGTATTCCTATCATGTTAGAGTGGTACCAAGCAAAACAGTCCACGTTAGTTTTCAAAAATTCAATTAACTTACCTCTCATGCCTTGGCTTAAATTGGCCCCTACGTAGACTTTCTTATCAGGACATTGTGCAGATAACATCACAGTCTCCAGTTCTTCAATTGTTGTTTTGATATTTTCATTTTCTTCTTGTTCTTAAATGATATCAGGCCTTGAATCCACATCTGTCCGCCCTTGTTCAGTTGAGGTTTGTGCAGTGGTGCCCTCAACTGTCTTCTGTGATTGCTATTTTTCTTCTTTTTTCGTACTTAAATTTGTTACATAGTTGATGCTCCTGGATGTATGTTGATCTCCGCGAATTTGACATATTCCCTACGGTGATGGAAATTTAATAACTTGATGCAAGGTTGAAGGAACGACATCCATTTCATGGATCCATGGTCTCCCAAGGATCATCTTGTAAGCCATCTCCATCTCTACTACTTGAAACTTTGTATCTTTGAAAACTCTTTCTGCGAATGTGGTGAGTGGTACCTCTCCTTTCGTCACAACACTAGAATTGTCAAATCCAGATAAAGTATGCGCCTTCGGTATTAATTTATCCTCAGCTTGCATCTCTTGTAATACTATTAGCAAAATAATGTTCACGGAACTACCTGGATCAATCAAAATTCGTTTCACATTAGTATAATGTACAATTAAAGATATTACCAGGGCATCGTTATGAGGAGATAATACGCCATCCGAATCAACATCATCAAATGTAATGTTGTCTCCCTCTAATACATGTCGCACTTATTTCCCTTGACAATTGTGACTTTGGAAATTTTATTAGCTGCAGTGTACGTTACACCATTGATGTCTTCACCCCCACTTATAACGTTGGCGGTCCTTTTGGGAGAAGGTGATTTAGGGGGTTCCTGCCTATTCTTCATATAAGCTTGCTTACCTTTCTCACTGAATAACTCGGTGAGATACCCTTGTTTTAATAAATGATCAACTTCACTTTGTAAAAATCTACAGTCTACTGTTTTATGCCCGTGATCATTATGAAACTCACACCAATGATCATGGTTGCGCCTGTTTGGATTCGATCTCATCTCTTTTGGCCACCGTACCTTGCCACCCATGCTTCTCAAAACAGCTACAAGCTCGGAAGTGCTCACATTGAAATTGTAACCGCCAAATCTCGCATTCAAATTTCTATCATCATCTTGTGACTCATGGGTGTTTCGATCATTCCTAAATCTTGATGAAAAGCCTGACTCTCTATTTCTTGATCTATGATCATACCTTTGATTGTCTTGTTTTGACCGTTAATCTTTTCCCGCAGGTCCCATGTATGGCTCGTATCTGTTTTTACCGGACCTTTTCGGTTTCCGACCATCTCGAACTTACTTTTTCTTCTTTTTGGAATCGTGGAATAGTATCTTCTTCTATCCTTAGCTTCGTGCTATACCTGTTGTAAACGTCATTCCATGTTGTAGCTGGGAATTCATGAAGACTTTCCTTGAGTCACCTCGTAGCTTCTGAGCTCTTTTTATTCAAGTTACTTGTGAAAGCTACAGCTGCCCAATTATCAGGTACACGTGGTAATGTCATTCTTTCACGTTGAAATCTGTCCACGAACTCCCTAAGAAATTCTGAGTCCCATTGCTTGATCTTGAAAATATCTTCCATTCTTTTTTCGACTTGTTGAGCTCCCGAGTGTGCTTTGATGAAAGAATCTGCAAACTCAACAATAGAATTTATAGAATTTTCGGGTAATAGAGAATACCATGTTAATGCACCCTTGGTGAGTGTTTCACCGAATATTTTGACTAATACTGATTCAATCTCCTGCTTGGTCAAGTCGTTACCTTTTACGCCTGTTGTGAATGCAGTCACGTGGTCTCGTGGGTCTATTAGGAATATCATGCATTTTGAATTTCTTTAGAATTGGGAGGGGAGAAGCACTTGGCTTCTAGTGTTGTGGCAAATATTTATCCGTATCTATCCCTTTGATTATAGGCAACACCCCGAGTATTTGCTCTATGCGGTCATTTTGCGCCTTGAGCTGTTTCTGCAATGTTAGTACTAAATTTTGTAAATTAGAATTGACTAAGTTACCTGGTTCTCCCTCCTGTGATTCGCTGGGAGTTCCACCGCTACCTGAATTAACAAGCCCGGAACGAGGGTTCTCCAAAGTGTTGTTATTTGGAGTGGGTGTGGGTGGTGCAGTAATTAACTGGCTAGCAAAAGCCTCAAGAGCTTTATTGACCTGTGCAGCAATTAGTTTCTGCAAAGCTTCATCGATAGCTTCAACATTTTCAAATTGAGCATTTCCATTTGTATGAGATCTATCAAGAGATCCTTCACGAGACCGTCGAGGAGAGCCTCGTGGAGAAGGGACCGGGGTTTGGTTACCTTGTGGATTTCCCTGCAGTTGTTGGTTTCCTTGGTTTCCTTAAATGTTGTCATTGTTGTTCGACATGATTGATGCAATAAGGAAAGTTAAGCTAAAAGAGGATAGATTATTAAATTCCTGGTAACGGAACCAATTTGTTTAACCAAAAAGTAGGATTTCGGTCAAAGCGATAATTTAGAAGAACTCGGGCTACTGATAATCAAAGAAACTGTAAAAGAAAGTAATTTTACTAGCAATGATATAATCAAAAGAAAACAAGTAAACCAGTATATTCAGATAGTTTTTCGTGTGTGTTACAATTGACCCACTCTCCCCCTTTTATAGCTATTTTGGGGATATGCATTTTGCCTTTGTCATAATAAGGTCATTATGGACAATTAAAGATATTAAATACTACATTACATAATCATTGCATTTAATACAGATTCTCTAACGTTTTTAGTATTTAAGACTCAATAAATACCGTATCTATACTCCCATGTAGTGTCAGATTCATTCCCCTTAATTCTTGGACTTAAATAAGTATGAGCGCTGAGTCTTTTACATAACCGCCCGTGCCTCTTCCTTTGCCTCTGCTCGTATATGTTGCAACTCGTGCCTCTTTGCCAGTTGTAACTCTTTGACCAGTCTATGTGTCATGACACGTCATCTTTACACCACTTTAATATGTAAACTCAATCTTTCCCAATACAACAACCAAAGGGTAGAAACGGAGCGGGAATACTGGTATTTCGGTAATTCTGTATTTAAACGCTGTCCATGTAAGGCGAGTCCATTTTTTCTCCAATTTGGAGTTAATTTTTTTTTTGCTGGAAAGAAGTTTCATTAAACTAGAATGATGCAAAAGGCAATAGAACAGTAACAAGAAGCGGAGGAAATAGAGATTAAAAAAACTAAGCTAAAGCTATTTTAGGGTTTAGACTAAGATATTTTTGTAGATGATCTGCCGAAATGTAGGGAATTACAGATATATATATATATATATAGGAATATTCTCCTAGGACCACTGCTAATAGATAAGGTCGTACCTTCCTGAGTTGACAATACTATCGAAAACCAAAAGTGACCATCATATAAAAATTATAGACTCAATGTGAATATTATAAAATATAAACTGTTAGCTTAAGAGGACTAAATTGTAAAAATTGAAACTCCTTATTTAATTAGACTCCAACTAACTATAACCAACTAACTTCTTTCTTGACAAGGATCCTGAATAAATCGCACATGCTCCAAGGAGTTCACGGTCAGGTACTCCTCCGCATGCTGCCGGTACTACTCCTGAAGCACTACAGTGGCTTTCCACATTTCATTTTTGCATCATTACTCTTCCCTTAAAAATCTTCTTTGTCCTCAAGGAAGGAAGGAAGGAAACTTCAACTTCATCACTACATAGTCTTCCCAAGTAGCTTGCTCTTTTGACATTTGTGACCACTGGACCAAAATTTGAGGGACTACCTTATTTTCTCGTTTGATCATCCTTCTGTCCAAAATCTCTTGAGGTTCCACACAGTAGGGGTTGGTAACATCAATTTCCGGTGGGTGATTAATCCTATCAGAGATGGCATAACATGGCTTAAGCTGAGAGACATGAAAAGCGGGATGGATAGCAACATGTGAGGGAAGTGAGAGCTTGTAAGCAACATGACCAATTTTCTATAGGATCTGGTATGGACCATAATACTTGACTGAGAGCTTAGAGAATGAGTGGTTAGAGAGTGTAATATGCCTATAAGGTTGAATGAGATAAACCCAATCCTTCTCATTGAATTTCCTGTCAATTTTATGCTTATTGGCCAAAGATATCCTTTGATGTGCCATATGAATGTAGATTTCAATTATTGTACCTTAAGTTCCCTAGTAGTGAGGCTTTGATCCACTTCCTCTTCAGTAGCATCACCTGGTAGATAGGGTAGATGAATATGAGGTAGTTGTCCATAATTAAAGAGCTTCATAAGTGGTAGTTTGAATGGCTGAGTGGAAGGTGGTATTACACTATTATTCTGCCAGTGACAAATTAGAGGCCCAATCTTGTTGGCTATCAGCATAAAAACACCTTAAATAGGTCTTCACATTGCTGTTGAGTACCTCAGTTTGACCATCTGTTTGGGGATGATAGGTTGTGGAAATACAAAGGTTCACACCTTGCATGGCAAAAAGATCTTGCCATACTTTGTAGACAAATATTGGATTCCTATCATTGATTATGTTTTCTGGCATACCACGTAACTTGGAAACATAATCCAAGAACAACCACGGTACTATCAATATCATGTTACAAGAACCTAGAGGTAACAATAGAAAATCTAATGTATAAGTGACCTCTTGCAGTAGCCAAGTCAAGTCTTTACAGATCTCATATGTCTGTCTGTTGTTGTCTTCTGCCACATTGATGGTTTGATGATCCTCAAAGTAATGATTCCCAGGCTTCTTGCTACGTCATCATCAATGAAGTTATGTGTACTGCCAGGATCGACCAATATACTCAGTGGCCTCTTCTGGCAATAACCAGTTACTCTCAAATTATGGAATGTTGGCACTCTATGTAGAGCGTTGACTGATATTTTATACATCTCTCCTTTCGCCTCTTCTCTTGTTTCCTCGGCTATCTCTGCAGGTTTCTCTACCGCCACTAAGTCTCTTGTTTTTTCTTCCTCATGTCCTTCTTCCTCTACCTCCAATAGGTATAGTTGTTTGGATCCATTACACTTGTGACCAAGGAATTCTCATCACAGAAGAAGCACAATCCCTTTTTCCTCTTCTGAAAGGCAAGATGCCACTCAATAGTTATGTCATCAAAATATATTGAAGCCACTTTAACCCTCTAGTTATTATCAACTTCATCTAAGGAGAAAGATTTTTCTACCTTGCAGAGCCAAGCTCTAAGATTGATGTTACTGAAACGAAGGAATTCCATCTTGGTTATCCGCGTCTAATTTGTTCCTCTTGGGGATGTAGCTGCAGAGTGTTAGGTTGCTGGTGAAGATTCACCACCCTCATTCTGTCTAACTGATGGTTGTCCTTAAGCAAAGCCACCCTATTGTTCCTAGAAGTACAATGTCCTTGAGCAGGAGCTGTAAAAGCTGGTGTATAAGGTGAAGCAGCTCCCCTTGGGGCTTGAAAATGAGGCATAAGCCTCAACCTCAAATGGTAACAGCTGGAGAAAACTGAGATGTGGCAAGACCACTGTGATCACCATGTACCAATCAATACGGTTTCCTGTAGGGGTGTAGATCTTACCCCTCCATCCATGTCTTCTATGCCTTTTTCTCGATCGTACCCCTTCATAGCATCCATGGACTCTTTTCAGCTCAGCAAAAGCTCTTTCATGTTGATTCTCAAGCTGTGTTTGCCTAATTGAGAAGTTTGATATCTCAACTGTCATCCTCTCCAACATAAATTTGATCTCGTCCATATTTTCCATTGTTATCACCTGCAGAGCTCAAGAAAGTTCTATGATACCAAAGACAATAGAATATTAACAAGAGGCAGAGGAAATAGAGATAAAAAAACTAAGCTAAAGCTATTCTAGGGTTTAGACTAAGATATTTTCATAGATGATCTGCGGAATTACAAATATATAAAGGAATATTCCCTAGGGCCACTACTAAGAGATAAGGTCGTACCCTTCCTTAGCTGACATTACTATCGAGGACCAAAAGTGCCATCATACAGTAATTACAGATTCAATGCGAATATTATAAAACATAAATCGTAAATTTAAGAGAACTAAAGTGTAACAATTAAAACTCCCTATTTAATTAGACTCCAACTAACTATAATGGTCAGACACTCCTCCACAAGCAGCTGGTACTATTCCTGAAGCACTACAGTGTCTTTCCACATTTCATTCTCGCATCATAGAAAAACTTAAAGAAGTATAGAGCAGTGGAAACTGAACGAGTAGTTACGGTTCCAATTACATCAAATCTAAGAATGGTAATATAAAGCTGTGGGTTGTCAAAAACTAGGGAGAAATTGAAAAATAGTCAGATTTACAACTTGTCGTTCAAAAATAGCCCACTTTCAAAAGTAATCGAAATTTAGCCATTTTTCATGTAAAGATAAATCTAAGCGAAAACACTGTTTAAAACCCGAAAAATACGCTAGTATATTATACTGGAGTTCCAGTATAAGTATGCTTGAACTCCAGCATATTATACTGGAGTTCCAGGATAAGTATGCTGGAACTCCAACATAATATGATGGAGTTCCAGTATAAGTACACTAGAACTCCAGCATAATATACTGGAGTTCCAGCAAGTATAATTGTCCAGTATAATATACTGGAGTTTGGAGCACCGGTGCTCCAATCTCCAGTATATTATACTGGAGTCAGCAAAGTATACCGGTCCAGCATAATATGCTGGAGTTCATACACAGGTACACCGAACTCCAGTATATTATCCTGGACCGGTCTCTGTTACAGTAAAATAGTGGCTATTTTTCATTGACTTCGTAAACGTTGACTATTTTTTAATGACCAGTCCGAAAACTGGCTATACCGTGCTATTTTTACCAAAAACTACAACATCTTGGTAATGGATTTGCCAAATTTTGCTAGTGCGACGGTGTTGAGAATTGTGTCTGTCATTGTCAACGCTGCCCATGTGAACTAACTATAGTGCCTAAGTAGAGGGACTCTCAACTAGTTTCTTATGTAGTTTTTGAGAGCTTAACCATTGTTTAATTGTAAGCCCCTCTATCAAATTCAATCTTTTGTTTAAATTTCAGCTATCAGGGATCTGGTTCTATGCCCAGTCCGTGTTGTACATTTTCAGCAGATTAAAAGATGCCACCCTCTGAGTAACGACAAGTGCAATGTTTGTTACAACTTTAACAGAGGATATAGTTAAGCATTATTTAATACTTGAAGAGTAAATGTCAATAGACCACCATGATGGCTATATTTCCCAGGTGTATGATATTTCGTTGGTTTTATTTTATATTGGTCTTTAATGTACTGAAAAAGACCCCCACGTTCTCCAAGGTATGATTCTCAATCTCCTTCGATTTCACTTCCACCTTTTCCTAATGATAAGTTTTGACAATTGATAGTAACTGAGTAATACTTAAATCATTTTCTCAATGATTTGGTAGATATACTCTAGTCATTCTCAGGGTTCCTAATCAGATGTTGTATTTTTATATACCCCATGAAGGGTTGCATCGGTTAGGTCATAACGGTTGAACAAAGTCTGTCTTAGTTGTACTTGGCCCATTTTGGACAAAAAATATTAATTAGTACTATTTAAAAAGAGGTTGGGGCATATTCTGCTTATTAAATATTCTTAGTTGCTGAGTCCTTGAATATTTTATATTGATATACCAACCAAAGTCAATCCATCCTATCATTCCCTTGTAATTCTGTTGGTATAAATATATGTGCCTCTATCTCCCACTTTTTCCAAGCATCCACAATATTGAGCTTCTCTATTATAAAGCAGTTAAATAGCACAACTCCTTCATATAGCAGAACTCCTTCATTTCCTTCAGGCTCTAGTTGTAATAATAGTATGGAGCCTGTGGCATCAATATCAGGGGAATGGAGCTTCTTCAGTGGAATGTATTTAACTGAGGAGGCTGATTTTATGGCACATCTACTTGGTAACTGTTCACTTCCAAATGAACTACCATCCACTTATTGGACTGGTCATGAATCAACCATGAACATGGGAGGAGCAAGAGAAGTTCCATTTTATTCTTCAAACCACACTAACAATACTATGTATAGTGGTGGTAGTGGTTCTTGTTTTCCCCCTCGGAGTCATGAAAGTTACTACTCAAGTTATTCTCGGCCTATCTTGATGAGAAATGATAGTTCAATAACAATGGAATATGGTCTTGTGGAAGGTCAAATCAATCCAATCGAAGCGGATGATTTCCTTAACCGAGATCATGTGAGCAATGACAGCATGGAGTACAATGAAAACATGCCTGAAGCTGTTCTTGATGGAAATGGTTTGCAGCTTGGAAGAAGAGATTATGAGCAATTTCCTGAAGATAAAATGGATAGTTCATCAGAGAGCTCCAAGAAAAGATCCCGGTTGCATGGGCCTGGGCATGTAAGTGTCGTTGAACTTTAAGACCATTCTACGTTATTTAGTAGTTTTTATGGTTCCCTGATGATCTCACTTTTCTGTTGTAGGTCCCGAACAACAAGAGAAGCGCAAAGCTTGAGACTGGAGAGAGGGATGGGAAAAACAAGGCAGTGCTTCAGAGGCAGAACTCTATGATCAGTTGCTGCTCAGAAGATGAATCTGTTAATGTTTCTCACGAGTTAACCCGAAAAACCAGAGCCAGCAGGGGTTCAGCAACTGACCCCCAGAGTTTGTATGCCAGGGTATGTAACTGCCTAATTACTTCCGATATTCCAGTGCCTTTTTGGTCTGTTTAGAAAATGATAACTTTATAAATTTTGAATTTAAACTTTTTATTTTACCTTGAATGACGCTATTATATCCAAAAGAATTAATGTTCTGACATAAGAAAGACCACAAGTGTTGCGGAAGCCAAATGTATATAGTGTGAATAAGTCACAACTACTATACCAAAAATTATGACAGCCACCAAATAATAAATAAGACAATAAAGCAACAATAAAGGGAACATCAGAATTTACGAGGTTCGGCTAATTTTGCCTACTCCTCGGACACAACCAATATTTTATTTCACTCCAAAAATACAAGTGAAATAATACTAAAGAGAGAAATACAAATGCCTTAAACAGATGAGAAGACAAATGAGAGGTGTGTTTAAATCCTAAACATTAAGCCTTCTTTTATAGGGGGAAAATCCCCCCAACCATTCTTTTCCCACCGATGTGGGACAAAAGATTTCTGCCAAACTTCAACAAATCTCCACCTTGGCAAAATTCCACATTTTCAATTCTCTCTCAATAACAAATTTTGGTTGTGTCTTCATCTTCAATCTTCAGTGTTCAACAATGTTGATCAAATCCAAACAATGTTGAAACTTGATCGCAGTCACCACCTTAGTTAGCATATCAGCAGGATTCTCCGTAGTATGAATTTTCTTCACTGTGACTCCTCCTTCTTCTATGATTTCTCGTACGAAATGATACCGAACATCAATATGCTTCGTCCTTGCATGATAAACTTGGTTCTTCGCTAATTGAATAGCACTTTGACTATCACAAAAAATTGTGATACCTTTTTGTTCAACACCAAGCTCCTTTAGCAATCCTTGAAGCCAAATTGCCTCTTTCACAGCCTCTGTAATAGCCATGTACTCTGCCTCTGTTGTAGACAAAGCAACTGTTGACTGCAAAGTAGACTTCCAACTAACTGGTGCCTTTGCAAAAGTAAACACATAACCAGTAGTTGATCTTCGTTTGTCCAGATCACCCGCAAAATCTGAGTCACAATATCCAACTACAGACTGATTGTCTTCCTGCTCAAAAACTAACCCGACATCTACAGTATTATGAATATACCGTAGAATCCACTTCACAGCTTGCCAATGCTCCTTCCCTGGATTGTGCATATATCTGCTAATAACTCCAACAGCTTGTGAAATGTCAGGCCTTGTGCAAACCATTGCATACATCAAGCTACCAACAACATTTGCGTATGGTACCTTTGACATATACTCTCGTTCAGCTTCATCCATTGGCGACATAGTAGTACTTAGCTTAAAATGGGAAGCAAGTGGAGTACTAACTGGCTTAGTCTTGTCATCTATGCCAAAACGTTGAAGTACTCTCTTCAAATATTCTTTCTGAGATAAACAGAGTTTCTTTGAACGTCTATCTCTAATTATCTCCATGCCAAGAATTTTCTTTGCCTCACCCAGATCCTTCATCTCGAACTCCTTCTTCAGTTGAATCTTCAACTTATCAATTTCTTCCGAATTCTTGGAAGCTATCAACATATCATCAACATATAGGAGAAGATATACAAAGGAACCATCTTTAAGCTTGTGCAAATACACACAATGATCGTATTTGCTTCTCTTGTACCCTTGCCGCAACATAAACTCGTCAAATCGCTTGTACCATTGTCTAGAAGATTGTTTCAATCCGTACAACGATTTTTCAAGTTTGCACACCATATTTTCTTTTCCAGCAACTTTGAATCCTTCTGGCTGAGTCATGTAGATTTCCTCCTCCAAGTTTCCATGTAAAAACGCAGTTTTTACATCCATCTGAACTAGTTCCAAATCCAATTGTGCTACCAAAGCCAACATAATTCTAATGGAGGAATGTTTTACAACTGGAGAAAACACTTCATTGTAATCAATTCCCTCCTTTTGAGCATATCCTTTGGCCACCAATCTTGCTTTGTAGCGAACATCTACTTGGTTAGGAAATCCTTCCTTCTTTGCAAATACCCATTTGCACCCAATTGCTTTCTTTCCCTTCGGGAGATTGGCCAATCTCCATGTATGATTCTGATGAAGGGACTGTATTTCATCATTCATGGCAATCCTCCACTTATCTTCTTCTGAACTTTGGACAACGTCTTTATAAGTGGTAGGAACATCATCAGCTACAATTGAGGTTGCACAAGCAACCGTCTCTATGAGACGAACATGTTTCGTTATTGTTCTTTTTGGCCTGCTGGTTGCTATTGATTCAAGTTGTTGTTGAGGTTCCTGAGTTGGAATCTCCTCTACTGGCTCTTCTTCCAGAGGGTAATCTTCATTTGTTTCCTCCTCTGCTTCTTGTGTAGGAAAAATAAATTTTCCCTCAAACTCCACCTGCTTAGAAGCACCTTTATTTTGTTTGGTGTCTTCTGTTACCTTATTTACCATAGCAGATTCATCAAAGGTAACATCCCTGCTGAATATTACTTTCTTTGTCATAGGACACCATAAGCGATATCCTTTGACTCCAGAAGTAATTCCCATAAAAATAGCCTTCTTTGCCCTTGGATCCAATTTTGACTCCGTCACATGATAATATGCAGTTGAGCCAAACACGTGCAAAGAGTTATAATCTAAAGCAGGCTTTCCATACCATTTTTCAAATGGTGTCTTGCCATCAATAGCAGCAGATGGTAAGCGATTAATGAGGTGGCATGCATATGTAACTGCCTCAGCCCAAAATTCTTTGCCCAAGCCAGCATTGGACAACATACACCGTACCTTCTCCAGCAAGGTCCGGTTCATACGTTCAGCCACTCCATTCTGTTGTGGTGTATGTCTGACAGTTAAGTGTCGGACGATGCCATCATTTTGACAGACCTTATTGAAATGATCATTTTTGTATTCACCTCCATTGTCTGTGCGAATACACTTGATCCTCTTGCCTGTTTGATTCTCCACCATCGTCTTCCATTTGAGAAAAATTCCCAGCACTTCATCTTTGTTTTTCATTGTATACACCCACACTCTTCGAGAAAAATCATCAACAAAGGTTACAAAATAGTGCTTCCCACCCAATGAAGGTGTTTTGGAAGGACCCCAAACATCAGAGTGTACATAATCCAAAATGCCTTTAGTATTATGGATCGTTGTACCAAATTTAACCCTTGTCTGTTTCCCTTTAACACAATGCTCACAAAACTCCAAGTTGCAAGCCTTTACTCCTTTTAACAATCCTTGATCTGATAGAGTTTTCAAGGATTTTCCTCCAGCATGTCCCAAGCGCATGTGCCATAGCTTGGTTGCTTCTGCCTCTTTGTCGTCACTGGATGTCACTGTCGCTGTCCCAATAACTGTACTGCCACAATAGCGGTACATATTATTATTCTTCCGATTAGCCTTCATTACCACTAGTGCACCGGAGCATACTCTCATCACTCCATTTTCTGCAATGATTTTAAACCCTTTTGATTCCAGGGCTCCCACAGAGATGAGATTCTTCTTCAAATCCGGTACATATCGAACATCTGTTAATGTTCTGATCATTCCATCATGGTTCCTTAATCGTATTGAACCAATGCCATATGAGGTAAGAGGGCTGTTATCCGCTGTGTGGACGACTCCATATTCTCCTTCTTGAAATTCCACGAACCAGTCCCTGTTGGGACACATATGATAGCTACAAGCCGAGTCCATCAACCATATGTCTGATGATGTTGATGACTCTGTTGTAACTAATGAGAAGTCTGAATCATCACAATCAGCTACATTTGAATCCATAATGGCCTTTCCATTGTTATGTTTGGCCTTATTCTTCAACTTCGGACAGTCTTTCTTCCAGTGCCCTTTTTCTCGACAAAAGGCACATTCATCTTTGCTGGGTCTGGATCTTGACTTGGATCTTCCCTTCTTTGTCCTCGTTTGATTTTGAGGATGACCCCTCACAAATAGTGCTTCTCCTTCTCCGCCCTTCTGTTTTTCTCGCTTTCTTTGTTCATAGCTGTACAAAGCCGAACAAACTTCTCTGAGAGAAATTTCGTCATTTCCATGGAGTAGAGTAGTTTCAAGGTGCTCGTACTCATCAGGAAGTGACGCCAACAACATTAAGGCCAAGTCACCATCATCATAAGTTGTATCCATATTTTGCAAATCTGTGACCAACTTATTGAAACTGGTGATATGTTCATTCATCGTGGTACCAGGAACATAGGTGAAGTGAAACAGTCTCTTCTTCATGTACAATTTATTTTGACTGTTTTTCTTCAAAAATTTATCCTCCAGTGCTTTCCATAATTTACTTGCAGAAGTTTCCTTTGTGTATGGATATTTCTGCTCTCTAGCAAGGTAGGATCGAATGGTACCGCAAGCAACACGGTTGATAATTCTCCAATCTTCTTCTCCAATAACATCTGGTTTCTTTTCTTCAATGGCCAGATCTAGCCCTTGTTGAAAAAGGACATCTAGAACCTCGCCTTGCCACATCCCAAAATGCCCGGACCCGTCAAAAATTTCTACCGCAAATTTCGCATTTGACACAATTCTTGTCATAAGCGAAGATGCCAATGATGACGTATTGTTGACACTTGATGTAGATTCTTCTTGTTTATTGTCTCCCATATTTGACACAAATATTATTTAATAGCTGACGACACAAATCAAGATTATTCCTTTCTGATGTAGAAGATCAGACTAAGCTGCAACCACAGAGCATACTCAGACAGAACCTTGACTCAGTTACCAAGATAAATCTTTTCTGATGTGGAAGATCAGACTATGCTGCAACCACAGAGCATACTTAGACAGTACCTTGGCTCTGATACCAATTGTTGCGGAAGCCAAATGTATATAGTGTGAATAAGTCACAACTACTATACCAAAAATTATGACAGCCACCAAATAATAAATAAGACAATAAAGCAACAATAAAGGGAACACCAGAATTTACGAGGTTCGGCTAATTTTGCCTACTCCTCGGACACAACCAATATTTTATTTCACTCCAAAAATACAAGTGAAATAATACTAAAGAGAGAAATACAAATGCCTTAAACAGATGAGAAGGCAAATGAGAGGTGTGTTTAAATCCTAAACATTAAGCCTTCTTTATAGGGGAAAAATCCCCCCAACCATTCTTTTCCCACCGATGTGGGACAAAAGATTTCTGCCAAACTTAACAACAAGTTCTAAGGGTGTAAATTATAAAGTCTTTCTTTTTTCAGACTCCGTTCCAGAGTTAATTGTTGGGAGTATTTGTATTAGATAGGTGTGTAGTCAGTTGTGTCATTTCTAGATCTGCTAGCAATTAGCATATACTTATATGTTTAATTAAGAATCTTTCTTTCCCTTCTTACAGAAAAGAAGAGAGAGAATTAATGAGAAATTGAAGACATTGCAGAGTCTCATCCCAAACGGAACTAAGGTAAGTGAATGTCAGTGAAACTGTATTAGTGATCACGCTATCTGCTGAGATAATACAATGGACACCTAAAAAAGCAAAAAAAATTGATGACAGGTTGACATTAGTACCATGCTTGAAGAGGCTGTCCAGTATGTCAAATTTTTGCAGCTCCAAATCAAGGTAAGATTTATTTTCACTTCACAAATTATTATAATGCATTAGGAATTAAGCAAGATGAAGATACTGATCTAGCATGAACATACACTAGCGTATTCGTGCAGAGATAGCCAAAGAAAGAGAGAAAAAACAAGTATAGCTTGAAAGTCTAATCATTTTATGCGGACATGGGTGGTATTAAAGAAATAACTTAGTGAGGGTGGGAAGAAACCAATGTATAGAATAGTTGATTATTTAGCTTATATGCATACACACGCATAAGAGGATTCAAATAATGCTAAAATGTCACCGTTAAGAGTGATGCTAGAAGCTTTTCATATTTAATGAAGTTAACTTCCATGCGCGCATATATATATATATATATATGAAAAACATACGGGATTCAATTGGCCACCCTTGGGCCAACGCGGTTGAGCAACTGGTTATATGATGTTATTTACTTTATTGTTTAGATTACCAAATTGGAGCAGAAGTTAAATTCGCTGTTAAATAATGGCATAACTGGCTATTCCACTAATGTTACCAAGATTAATTGCTTCTCACATTGAGATCAATAGATGGATCTTAATTCGTGCTTTTTGTTTGGGATCTGCAGCTTTTGAGCTCTGATGACCAATGGATGTATGCTCCCATTGCGTACAACGGAATGGACCTTGGGCTCGATCTGAGGATTGGCATTCCAAAATGATGACGTTGAAAAGCTCAAGACATGGCGGTGTTGGATTTCTATATTAGTAGATTGAGAGCGTTATCATAGAGGGCATGAAGAAATATTGCAATTTTGTAATGGTGCCTATAATTAATACTTACTACATTCTTGACTGGTTATTATCTTATCCACGACAACTAACCATTCTGTTGATCAAATAATTCAATAAATTCCTTTCTGGAACTGATCAACCTGCTGAAGGGTTTTAACAATTTCTCGTTATGTAGATTATTTTGTATACAATTCTGAATTCTGACAGTTTACAAGAAATCACTGTAATAATTGATTTATAGTTTGTTATTTTTAATAATGAGCTGATCGATTCTAAATATTATTTGTGAAAATTATTTTGATCTGTCTGATACTCATCAACAAGCAAAAACGTTGCACGCAATGAAGTCCAAGCTAGGATGAAGATTGACAAACTTATTCTTTTCATTATGTACACAAGCAAGAGTAAAATCAATAACAACAACAAGAGTAGGATCCTATATTATAAGCTATTAGATGAATAAATCACAGTTATACCAGACGGAATTTCTTACACCCCACGTGTGAAGATCAATAATATTTATGAGGTTTAGGTACAACCAACTAGATCGATGGCGGCACGTTATCGGGTAGAAGAGGCAACCACATGCGACCGGATTTAGCGAGCTGTCTCACCGGGCGCAACAGTCGATACAGGGTGACCCATTTTGCATGTGGAGCGGCAAAATTTCATAGAACTTAGTATAGTATAAAAGGCAACATAGTTCTTCCTCACTCATTCTAGAAGATATCACCCATTTTAGTTTATCCCCAATACTCTTAAACCCCCTTTAGAATTTCCCAAACGATCTAAGGCTAAATGAAAGGTTAATCTAGCAAGATTAGCGTGAGGAAGCTTTAATCATCATTGTAACGTCTATCATCTTGTTATATTGATTCTGAAGATTCGTTGGAAGCGAATTTAACCACCATAGAAGTGTAGCTAGTTCTTCAACAAGGTATGTGGGACAATTTTTTTTCTTAGCATTTGGTATGAGCGTTGCGAGCACCTAATTTTTTACTATATTTGAATTTTCATACTTTTTTTTAGTATAAATATTTTAAAGTCTAATTTATATATTTTAGTCTTTATTTTACTTTTTAGTAGGTTTATTTGATAAAATTAAAAATCACACAAAAAGAATTGTATTTTTAGAGTTATATTGTTTATTCTTATAAAAGAAAGAAAAGGTAATACCCCATTTGCATATGCCAATTACATAAAAAGGAAAAAATATTTTCACTCTGACCTACGTTCTTTGGGCCCAAGACTCATACGCAATCATAGCAGGGGTCCACATATTTTTATTTTTCTTTCTTGACCAAAGATTTCAAAGGGGAGGAAAAAGCAGAAAACATGAACGGGGAAAGGGGTGTGAAAGAGGGGATGGAGATTAGAAAAGTAAATGAGTTAAGAAAAAGAGATGTCTCCACTTGAAAAAAGGAGGAGAACGAGCCCTCACAAATAGGACTCAAAAAAGGGATCCCATCTTTTTTTTTTTGTTTTGACCATTGAAAAAGATCCATTTTTCTACCATAAAAAGCACCTCTAAAAATTTCATAAGAGGAGAGAGCTTAACAGGACGGAACAAGGAGGACTTCTTCTTCACAGATATCAGCTCTTTTCCATCTCAAAACGTCCCCCCTAAATCCAGCCAGAAATTAGCTGCAAAACGCCTAAAAACCAGCCATCTTCCCTACCATCTCAAACACCTTTAAACACCTTGAAGCCTCCTCCAAACACCACCATAAATCAGCCCCCAAAAGCTTCAGCAAAATAGTCCCCAATCAACATCACAAATCGCTCATCTTTTTGTTGTGTTTCTCTACTGCTGAGTTTCGAGGTTCCGATGCAGTCTCCTGTCGCAGGTCCTGTTCGGGTTCTTCATCCGGGTTGTAGCTTCGGGTTTTCGTATATCTTTGATGATGTTGGAGCTTCATGTTTGGATCTATTGAAGAGGCTTATTCGCTGAATGTAAAGGTTCACACTTACCACTTTTATTGAAGTTCCTTGGTCGTTCTATTAATTTATTTATCATTCATGAATGTTTGTCTATGTGTTTTACTTTTCTTCTGTTAATATCATGATTATATGATCTCTTTGTGAATTAATTCTGTTAAGAATATTGGGGAAGGCAATAGCTAATTGAATAATGGGCTATGTGTTTTCTTGACAGAAAGTAAAAGATTGTGGGTTTAGGCTAATTGTAACATTAGTGGGCCATAGGAATTTTAAATAATTTTTTATCCTAGTTTATTCTATTAGTATTTAATATTATACCTTTAGTTAATTATTTGCTCATATTTTAGCCTATCTCCCACGTTAGTTCTTAAACGGGATTACGAGAAACAGGCTTTGGCTAAATGAATTTATTTTGGCTGGCCTATTGTCCATAATAAAGCAATATAAAATGTAGATATTTTTCCAAGAGTAATAACGTGCTAATAATTTATTGTCACAACTGCGGATTCACTTGCGTAGGGTGGTTATTACAAAATTAGTAAATTTTGTTTCGATCATGCATTCGCTAGCGTGCTGCGGTTAGGACAATTCAATATTATTCAAATCTTTTCTTTTTTTTAATAAATAAAAGCGGACATATGAAAAGCATAAAAATCAAATATATTATAATTTTATCCAAAATTAATTTAAGCCAAATATAACCAATAAAGCGACCGTGCTAGAACCACGGTATTTCGGGAATGCCTGTCACCTTCTCCCTGTCAACAAAATTCCTTACCCGAACTTTATTTTCGCAGTTTGCTAAAAAATAAAGTCAAATCTTCCTTTGACTAGGGATTCAAATAAAATGTGACTTGGAACACCTAAAAATCAATTCCAAGTGGCGACTCTGTAAATAAAATAATCCATACTTATTTGTTACTTTAATTGGAAAAACTCTTTAACCCACAATCCATAACGTTCATTATCCTTTGGAGGGGTACAAAACGGTGTGATTAATGTGCTACCTATTCGCTTTTTACTACTTCGATATTGTTGAACTGTACATATAAATTGTCTTCTCACGCACCCCCTCTTATCTTCTTGAAATTAAAAATTAGACATTTGCTTGACATAGCCTGCTTTCTTTGAGATAGCCGATGTGCTTGTCACCCGGTAATGGATTTTAATCACATATATTTTTAGGCGGGTAGTACCTCCAGTTAAGCCGGAAAGCAATGCTACTGGTACACTGACCCTCCTCAGCTCGAGTTGTCCGCTCGAGTAAGCCAGTCTAGATACCTTTTCCACCAGGAATTATACCTAAAAGAACAAACCTCATGCCGGATATCCCTAGCGGGTTTGTTTTATGTGCATCACATGCATTTGACTTAGCAAAACTCGGCACAGAGGCCGGTTCCGTATAAGACAGGTATCCTCTTTGAGATCAGCATGACCACTTATGTGCTACTGGATACATCATTTGGAAGGCTTACTTGCATTGTCGATCGGCTTTAGAAAATTAGTGTAGCGGAATTATTAAAAAAAGAAAAAAAAGAGTCATTCTCCTAATTTAGCGCACATAAACCCTTTAAAAAAAGAGAGAGATTTTGTAATAGTCTGGTGTGAGGTGTAAAGATTAATTTTCTTAAGAATCAAAAGAGAAAAGTACCCAGTTTTACCGAACCACGCGGGTCTGATTCTCATCGGATGTGAGATACGTAGGCAAACCTCATCGGTTCCGGCCCCCAATTTTCAAAAAGAAAAAAGAAAAAAAATCCAAAAAAATATTTTCTCTTTCCTTAATTTCTTCTTAAAATTCTTTCATTAGAAAATTAAAAAAAAAATACTTTATTCTTTAGAAGTCTCTCTTTGTGAAAATTAAAAAAAAAAAAAAAAGAAGAAGCAAAATCTAAAAAAAATTATTTTCTTTCTTTCGATTTTTTTTAAAAAACAAAACGAAAAAGCCAACTTTTTGTTTTGAAAACTCTCAAAACAAAGTTAAATTCCAAAAATATTTTTTTAGAAGTTTTTCTTTCGGAAATTCAAAAAAATAAAAATTCAAAAAGCCAAAATATTTTTTTTCTTTTAATTTGTTCTTTCTTTCAATAATGGCAATAAATAAATAAATAATTTTTTTTTAAAAAAAGAAAAAAATCAAAATTCAAAAAAAACTTTTTCGTGTAGAACTCTTTCTATCAATAATTCCAAAAAAAAAATCAAAATAAATTAGAAATAAAAAAAATCCATAAATTCTTCCTTCTTTAGAAATCTTTCTTTCTACCAAAAAAAAATTATTTTCATTGTTAGGAGTTTTTTGTATTTGAAAAAAGAAAGTTAGTTTATTTACTTTATTCTTGATCCGCTGAACTATATAATGATCTGATTCATGCGGCGTCATGATACGTAGGCAATCCATATCGGATTTGATCATATCCATAAACACATTGAGTGAAAAAATAAACAAAAAGAAAAAAAAGTATTGAAAAAAAAAGATTGAAAAAAAAGTGACATAAACAGGAGAGAAGAGGGAGCCATGATAGCTTCTAGCTCAAGGGGGCGCCACAAGTTATTCAACCAATCATACATGATTCCTAAGGTCCCACAACACCATTATCCCCATCAAGATGTTGCTTATGCCGTGGCACTGTCTCCCTATGCGGTGATGAACGCACAACCTTGTAAGCAGTCATAATATTATCTAGCTCCACCTCCCAGAAATGCCCGTCATTACCAAGCTCCATATAATTACCAAACGAATGTTCTCCAATACAATCCTCACCTGAGAGAGCCCCTTAGAAGGAATCATTTCACCATATCGGTGAATCATTTCACCATATCGTAAGCTAATTAGGCTAGGTCTGCTACAGCTAGTGAACCCGAACCGGCTAAACCCCGAGTCCCCCTCATACTGAGCTGATGCTAAATGTGAATACCACTCTAGAGCAGTGTAGCATGATCTAAAGATTGTAGGACTTTCAAAAGAGAAATAGAGGACCAAGTCAGTAGTTCTTAGAGGAGAAGGGGGCCCAAATGTGTTGCCTTCTCACATAAATGGACTAGTAGTTGGAATGATCTATGAAGATGAGGATTTGATCCGGCACTGAATGCTAACACAACCATTGCCGAGACAAAAAAAATCTGAATGGTCCCCATCAGATGGGAGTCTCAGTAGCCGGTCTTGCTATCCTTTCTACCTTCGAATTATTTTAGGGTGCAATCCGGATGTTTTACTTTATTGTCTTACTTTCTGACGTAAACCCTTCTATCTTTAAAATTAAAAAAATCAAATGAAATTAATATTTTATTGTCTAAGAATGTCTCTTTTCTTAATCTTGTCACTTTTATTATTCTCTTTTGAGTTCTATTAATGTAGATTTTAATGACATGACATGCTTGCAGACTTCATGCCCATATCCTAAAATGCTGTCAAACCCCGAAATAATGAATCACGAAGCAGAATGTATTGAAGATAAGGCATGTATGAAATATACAAAGAATTGGAATAGTAAGCCTAAACAAAGTCCAAATAAAACCGCCCTTACGTGATTGGTTTATGGCATTGAAGCCATGATACCGGCAGGAGTTGAAATTTCGTCTTTTTGGATCTTTGTTGAAAGCGAGATCAAGGATCAAGATTGTGTCAAAATCTTAAAATGGTTGATTTGAATGGCTGAAAAAATGGTTAGCTGCTATCTACCACAAGCAGTTGTACCAACAAAGAATGGCTCATGCCTATAACAAGAAAGTGTGTTTCAGAAAATTTGAAGTAAGGCAACTCATGCTAAGATGTATCCTCCCGCATCATGAAGAAGCTGAAAAAATGTTTGCTCTAAAATTGGAAAAGGTCCATATATTATAACAAGAGTCTTGCCAAAATGAGCATTGTATTTAGGATACATCGAAGAAAATGTCCTCGATACAACTGTCAATGCGGATGCAATCAAAAGATATTATGTTTAACTCCTTGTGCAACATTAATATTTGATTGGGATGACTAAGGCTTTCATTCTCGCTGTCACACCTCCTTTTTCCGCACCCGAGAGGGTACAAGGGAGTTTTTCCAATTAAAGGACAATCGAAACGGGGTGAGTTTATTTATTTCAGAGTCGCCACTTGGGAGATTTAGGGTGTCCCAAGTCACCAATTTTAATCCCGAATCGAGGAAAAGAATGACTCTACATTACAGTCTGCGTACCAGAAATCCGGATAAGGAATTCTGTTAACCCGGGAGAAGGTGTTAGGCATTCCCGAATTCCGTGGTTCTAGCACGGTCGCTCAACTGTTATATTCGGCTTGATTATCTGATTTTAAATACAATACGAACTTATGTGCAAATTTTATCTTTCAACCGCTTTTATCATTTACCGTGATTTTTATCAAGAATTGCAACGTTATAAAATGTATCTCGAACCACGTTACAATCAATGTACCCGTGGTCATCGACACGCTTTGACTCCGTTGAGATTTGGATTTGGGTCACATCAATGTGCACCCGAGTTTAAGGAAATTAAATTATTAAAGGCGCGTCTAAAGCGACTAGCGTATTTATTTTGGGTAGGGCCGTGAAATTTTACGAAACGGTCCATCCCGAAGTCTAAACAATTTTTAAAGCAATATTTATTGAGGGCCCCGCAATTTGTATTTTATTTGGCGAGGCTCATCTCGTTCTTTATTTTTAATGAATTTGCAACGTCATGGACATGCATCTCGAACCACGTCACAGTCAATGTACCCGTGATTAGAAAGGCATTTCGAATCCGTCGAGATTTGGATTTGGGTCACATAAATGTGCACCCGAGTTTAAGAAGGTAAAGTTTATTAAAGCGTATCCTAAAGAGACTAACGTGTTGTCATTTCAGGAAGGTTGCGAGATTTGCTAAGCAACCCGTCCTGGAAACTAAATGCTTCAATAATATACATTTAACAAGGGCCCCGCATCTGCGCGTTTTGTTTATTTCATCGAGGCTCATCTCGTTCTTATTTTAAAGGGATATCTTATAGCAACTACGTTTCTTGTCGTGTTTGTCTCTATCAATTGAAAACAGTAGAAAGTCCTAATTAATTACATGTTTGAAGCTGTTTGTAATGGAATTCGGAAATGCTTAACAACAAGTCGGGACCGAAGCTGCGTGCACAGTCGGCCAAACAAATGATCCTGGGCCCAAATCCAGCCCACGCGTGGTTGGCCAGACCTGGGCCGCTGCTCGCTCAATGCGGGCCTGCCTGATCTGACCTCGACCTGGGCTCGACCCTTGTGAGGTTGAGGAGTGCAGGCTTGCGCCGTTTATTTTTAGGCAATGGTTTGCCAATTATAGGGGGACAATTTATCAAAAGGACACAAAATTAACTAACATGGATAGTTCTATGTATTTAAAGCCATGCTAACCTTATAAAACATAAGATACAACCTACTGCATTGGGGACCCTTTTATCTATCAGCCTACATATACAAACTAACATTCAATCACCATATATTGATATCTACTGGGCACACAGGCTACCTTCAGTATCTAAACAAGAATGTAAACTATTATACATTAAATGAGGTTCAATATAACAGTCTATGTACGAAATAAACAACTTCAGCTCTTCTCTTTTATATTCATGCTTAAACTCTCAAGTTACATTGGCACTGTTAATCGCGTACCTGGTATAGCAAAGCAGAAGAAGAAGGAGAATTGTCAGCTGAGGGGTATGCGGCAAATACAACAACAGCAGATAAACAGCAATAACACAGCAACAATCCAACAACCACAAATGTTTTCCACAGCCCACAAACAACCAGCAATATTTCCCAGAACAAAGAAAACCAGCAAATAGTCGAGCACCAAATGAGCAATCCCAGAAAAACAGAGTAGGAAACAACAGCCCAGAATGTCGAATGTAACAGCAACAGAAATCCAATGATCACAAAGAAGCTTGGCCAATGACAAAAACCACAAAGACAAACTGATCAAACTGGACTCTTACACAGTTTCTCCTAAACAATGCTCATTCACAATGTTCTGAAATTTATTTCTGTTTTTTCTTTTTCAGTTTTCTTACCCACAGGATCTCTCAAGACTCAAAAATTTAACCTTAAGACAAAAATCCCACTTTGTTTTCTCTTTTTCTGAAGACCAAGAGTCCAACCTAAGAAAAAAAACTCCAGCCCTTTTTCAGTTCTCAAATGGCCTATTTATAAGCCAAATGACTCAGTGCAGCTAGGCTGCCCTTTTTGCTGCAACTTGCAGCCTGCCCATACCCCTTTAAGCCCCATGCCTAAGCATCTTTTGGTGTCAGCCCCCTTTATTCCCCACGCCTGGTTTTTGTTTAATCCAGAATTATGGGCTCATTTGTTTATTCATTTTAAGCCCCATACCCTTGTGTCTTGTTCCCCATGGGTATTAGTTTAATCCTAAATTAGTACCCTACTTGCCAGCCCATTTATACTAATTACTTCTGTTCTTGTTAACACCCCAGATTACCCCTGTTAAACCCTGGTTATCACTGTCTTGACCCTTTGCAGCATCAGGGCATTTTTGAACTGATGAGAGTTCAAATTCAGGACTGCCTAGACTGAACCCTTTTAGTCATTTTTATAATGCCAACAGACCATTTCAAACATTACTAGGTCATCCAGCCAGTGTCCGAGTTCAATTAGTTATGTGAAAATACTAGCTCATTCGATTCATTAGTTATAGCAAACTAATCGACGACATTTATCGAGTCGACTATACTAATTATAACAGGTAATAATCAGTCGCTCATATAAACAATACATTCAGGGACCTAAAGGGTATCAGACAACTTTTGTTCAATCATTGGGAAACTATATAAGTTTATCCATTTGACGACTAATCTAATCGAACATGTTCATCACAGAATACATTCAAATCATGCACAGAAAACAATTGACCAAATAAAAGGTCTTTACAGAGATGAAAGAAATCCAAAAAAAATAACAAAATAACAGCCAAACACAAAGAGATATGCTGACAACTTATTTGGAAATAAAACAAAAGAACGGAAAACTTACCAAAACGTTTAAACCAAACAGACCCAAATCTGATTCAAATTCGAGCCCTTGAGGCCGAACAAACTTTAATCAGGGTGTTCTCACATGAGAACACCTTGATTAAGGTCTATTAGACCTCAAACCCTTGTCGAAACTGGACGGGTCCCCCAGGTGCATGTGTTCCAAGTTCTGGATTTCCAGATCTGGATTTTTAGGAGTTGTGGGTAGATTCGGACCAAACCAAGCTTGGTTTGGTCACGAGGAAGGTCAGGGGAATGTCTGGTATGAAGATGGGGTGGTTTGGCATAGGTCCGGGTTCGACTCAAATCTTCAAACGAAGATTCGAGACGAGGGAAGGTGATTCGAGGCAAGAGGGTAACAGATCCATGTTCAGGAGAGTGAGGGGGTCTTAGGGTGTTCAGGAGGTGGTCACCGGCGTTCGTGCCGCCGGCTTTAATGGCGAGGGAAGCTAGGGCGGCGTTAGGGTTTGGGGGTTTCAGGGTTCGGGGAAGGAGACGAGTGAGGGGTGGGGTTCGGATAGGGGGCGTGGGGTGAAGGGTTGAGTTTATATATGGGGAGTCTGATTGGATCTGAGCCGTTAGATCAGATGATCTCAACGGCTTGGATCTGAGGATGAGACACGAGACGGGGTCGTTTGGTAGTTACACGGGGTCGTTTGGTTTAAGTGAGGGGTTGGGTCACGGGTGCGCGTGTGGACCGTTGGATTGGATTGATTGGAACGGCTGAGATGAGCCGCCCTTGAAACGACGTAGTATGGGTATTGAACTACGTCGTTTTGATAACTGGTGAATGGGTCTTGGGCTGACTGACTTGGGCTGCTTCTGGGCTTCCAAAATTTGACACAAAATAGGCCCGATCCGATTTCTTAAGTGATTTGCACTCTTTTGTTTTGTTTTCTAATTTTAAAATACAACTAAAAATAAAGAAAAAATGAATTTGAAACACCCAAATCAATATTTAACACAATTGTTCACACACATATATATAAAACTTCTTGAATGGTTAAATTACAACCTAGAAATGCATACTTCTCTTTTTTGTATTTTGCTTGATAAGGATAAAAAATAAAAATAAAGTAATAATAAAAAATGGACAGACCCACAAATGACTAGCAACATATGTCACGAAAACTCGAACAATTGTACAGCGAAATCATTTGTCACTATTTTTATTTTCTTTTGGGGCGATTGTTCGTAAAGCAAAAATCACGTGCTTACAGCTGCCCCTCTTTGCCCGAAGACACGAAGAGTTTTCGCGCAAAGATGAAGCGAGCGATTTTTGCCCGTCCGAATACTCCGTGTGAAGCATTTTTGAAAAAGATTTGACCGAACCTTTGCTTCAGAGGTTTCCTACATATCCTGGGCTGAAACAGGAATCAGGTCAATGTAGTTCGGGAAATTTTGGTAGCTGGGACTACCGTGTGACTGTAGTGTTTGCTGTTGTTGTGCGCTGTTGTATGCTGCTGTAGGATGCTACTGCTCAACCGATCTCCCTATTACATTGCTCTAAAAGGAAAACAAGAAGCTAAGCTAAACTGAGGATCCTGAAATCTCATCCATCTTCAACTTGTTCTTGCTGCCTTGCTTTCTTGTCGGCTAACGCTTTCCTCTGACGCCTTTATTTTGTGAACTTGGAGATGATGCTGATCCTTCACCTTTTCTGAATGTCAGTTCTCATCATTTTGCTTGATTTGCTGGGGATACGGCTTTCTTCTTTAAATCTTCCAATGGTTTCTTCAGTGGTATGGCTTTTCATCAGAATTGTTATACTGGGCATGCTACAACGTTCCAAAACTACTCTTTTGAGACGCGTTCCTTTTTCCTTTTGAATTGCGCGCTTGCCTCTGCAGTTGTCTGCTTCTTGATGCTGGGGATTTCATTGTTTCCCGTTTGGGGATCTCTGTTGTACCCTTCCGTCTTCAGGTGGGGTGACTGATTCCAAAATCTAGAGCTGAATGTATTCCCGCATTATACTGGTGGGCGACCTAGAACTTAAAAGTATTCCCGCATTATACTGGTGGGCGACCTAGAACTTAAATGTATTCCCGCATTATACTGGTGGGTGACCTAGAACTTAAAAGTATTCCCGCATTATACTGGTGGGCGACCTAGAACTTAAATGTATTCCCGCATTATACTGGTGGGCGACCTAGAACTTAAATGTATTCCCGCATTATACTGGTGGGCGACCTAGAACTTAAAAGTATTCCCGCATTTTACTGGTGGGCGACCTAGAACTTAAAAGTATTCCCGCATTTTACTGGTGGGCGACCTAGAACTTAAATGTATTCCCGCATTATACTGGTGGGCGACCTAGAACTTAAAAGTATTCCCGCATTATACTGGTGGGCGACCTAGAACTTAAAAGTATTCCCGCATTATACTGGTGGGCGACCTAGAACTTAAAAGTATTCCCGCATTATACTGGTGGGCGACCTAGAACTTAAATGTATTCCCGCATTATACTGGTGGGCGACCTAGAACTTAAAAGTATTCCCGCATTATACTGGTGGGCGACCTAGAACTTAAATGTATTCCCGCATTATACTGGTGGGCGACCTAGAACTTAAATGTATTCCCGCATTATACTGGTGGGCGACCTAGAACTTAAAAGTATTCCCGCATTTTACTGGTGGGTGACCTAGAACTTAAAAGTATTCCCGCATTATACTGGTGGGCGACCTAGAACTTAAAAGTATTCCCGCATTTTACTGGTGGGCGACCTAGAACTTAAATGTATTCCCGCATTATACTGGTGGGCGACCTAGAACTTAAAAGTATTCCCGCATTATACTGGTGGGCGACCTAGAACTTAAAAGTATTCCCGCATTATACTGGTGGGCGACCTAGAACTTAAAAGTATTCCCGCATTATACTGGTGGGCGACCTAGAACTTAAAAGTATTCCCGCATTATACTGGTGGGCGACCTAGAACTTAAGTGTATTCCCGCATTATACTGGTGGGCGACCTAGAACTTAAAAGTATTCCCGCATTATACTGGTGGGCGACCTAGAACTTAAAAGTATTCCCGCATTTTACTGGTGGGCGACCTAGAACTTAAATGTATTCCCGCATTATACTGGTGGGCGACCTAGAACTTAAAAGTATTCCCGCATTATACTGGTGGGCGACCT